>NC_092136.1:17746794-18459919 GCF_043159975.1 Macaca nemestrina
ACTTTATTTTTTTTTTCAAGATGGAGTCTTGCTCTGTCGCCCAGTCTGGAGTGCAATGGCGCCATCTTGGCTCACTGCAACCTCTGCCTCCCGGATTCAAGCGATTCTCCTGCCTCAGCCTCCCAAGTAGCTGGGATTATAGGTGCCCACCACCATGCCTGGCTAGTTTTTTGTTGTTGTTGTTGTTTGTTTTTTTTGTTTTGTTTTTTGAGATGGAGTCTCTATCACCCAGGCTGGAGTGCAGTGGCACCATCTCGGCTTACTGTAACCTCCGCTTCCCAGGTTCAAGCGATTTTCCTGCCTCAGCCTCCCAAGTAGCTGGGATTAAGGTGTGCACCACCACGCCTGGCTAATTTTTTTTGGTATTTTTTTAGTAGAGATGGGGTTTCACCATGTTGGCCAGGCTGGTCTCAAACTCCTGACCTCGGGTGATCCACCCGCCTCAGCCTCCTAAAATGCTGGCCTGAGCCACCGTGCCTGGCTGAAAAATTAATTTATAATTTACTACATAACTATGAGGCATCACTACAATTATTTTCTAATGGTGTTGATAAAATCCAGGTCAGGTTTTGTCTCGTGCTGTGGCAGGCTGCCCTAATTCTGCAACATAACATTTCCTAGAAGCGCTGGCTGCTTCTTAGCAGGAAGAATCCATTCTGACTATGCTTGAAAATATGAATTCAAGAATCTCAACTAAGAATCTCTCAACTAAGGGCTTTTAAGAAAAGAAAAGCAAAGAATGCGTGTTTCCTACTTCTGTCGTTACCCTTTAGAAAGAGGAAGAAGGGGACGATTTTTTTTTTTTTTTTTTTTTTTTTTTTTTTGAGATGGAGTCTCGCTCTGTAGCCCAGGCTGGAGTGCAGTGGCCGGATCTCAGCTCACTGCAAGCTCCGCCTCCCGGGTTCACGCCATTCTCTGGCCTCAGCCTCCCGAGTAGCTGGGACTACAGGCGCCCGCCACCTCGCCCGGCTAGTTTTTTGTATTTCTTAGTAGAGACGGGGTTTCACCATGTTATCCAGGATGGTCTCGATCTCCTGACCTCGTGATCCACCCGTCTCGGCCTCCCAAAGTGCTGGGATTACAGGCTTGAGCCACCGCGCCCAGCCAGAAGGGGACGATTTTTAAACAAGTTTTCTAGACAAACTATTTAAAAGGAGAGAATCAAAGCATAGAGGTGGTTTTAAGATCAAATAGTCTTGGGTTTGAGTTCCCGATTTGTCACTTATTGGTTATGGACCTTTGAAGTTTGAATAAGCCAAACTTATTGGTTGTGGAACTTTGAACAAGTCAAACACCAGTTTCTCTGAGCTTCAATTTCCAAATCTGTAAAACAACTCTAGTTGATTATTCCTTAAGGTTGTTTAGTATTTATCTAGTATTTATCTCTTAAGGTTGTTTGGGGATGAAATGAAATAATTAAGGAAAAGTGCTGAGTATAGTGTCTGGAACACAGCAGATTCTCAATAAATCATAGTTAATTGTAGAGGAGGAGTTGTAGGGTGCCCCCTACGTTCACACCCTGCATGGGTGTGAGTAGGACCTCGGACTTGCTTGTAACCAATAGAATGTGATAAAGATGTTTAAAGTTATGATCATATACATAAGGGTCCATCCTGCTATCATACACACTAGAGAGACTGTCTCTCCATTGCTGGCTTGAAAGAAGTAAGCTGCCATGTTATGAGAGGGCCCCATGGCAAGGAACTGTGGGCAGTCTCTAGTAGCTAAGAACAGCCCCACCTGCAGCCAGCAAGAAAACAGAGACCTCAGTCACACAACCATAAGAAAATGAGGCCGGGCGCTGTGGCTCACGCCTGTAATCCCAGCACTTTGGGAGGCCGAGGCAGGCGGATCACCTGAGATCGGGAGTTTGAGACCAGCCTGACCAACATGGAGAAACCCCATCTCTACTAAAAATACAAAAAATTAGCCAGGCGTGGTGGCACGGGCCTGTAATCCCGGCTACTCTGGAGGCGGAGGCAGGAGAATCACTTGAACCCGGGAGGTGGAGGTTGCAGTGAGCCGAGATCGTGCCATTGCACTCTAGCCTCAGTGACAAGAGTGAAACTCCATCTCAAAAAAAAAAAACAAAGAAAAGAAAAAGGTAAAAAGAAAATGAATCCTCCCAACAGCCTGAATGAGCCTAGAAGTTAATTAATTCATAGTGGAGCCTCGAGGTTAGAATGCAGTCCAGCAGCCGCCTTGATTGAAACTTGGTGAGACCCTGAGTGGAGGACTCAGCAAGGCCATGCCCAGGCTCCAGACACACAGGGCTGTGAGACAATCGATGTGTTGTGTTCAGCCTCTAGATTCGTGGTCATTAGTTGCACAGCAATAGAAAACCAATACATACCGCTTCTTGGCCTTCTGGCTAAGATCAAGTGTAGAAAACCAACACATAATACCAAGCAGATAATCAACACTCAGCCTGTAGCCATTGCTTGCCATCAACAGGTTCATCGGCCGGGCGCGGTGGCTCAAGCCTGTAATCCCAGCACTTTGGGAGGCCGAGACGGGCGGATCACGAGGTCGGGAGATCGAGACCATCCTGGATAACACGGTGAAACCCCATCTCTACTAAAAAAATACAAAAAACTAGCCGGGCGAGGTGGCGGGCGCCTGTAGTCCCAGCTACTCGGGAGGCTGAGGCAGGAGAATGGCGGGAACCCAGGAGGCGGAGCTTGCAGTGAGCTGAGATCCGGCCACTGCACTCCAGCCTGGGAGACAGAGCGAGACTCCGTCTCAAAAAAAAACAAACAAAAAAAACAAAACAAAACAAAAAAAAACAGGTTCATCTTCCTTCTGCCGGTGTTTAATGAGCATGCTATTGTGTTGGGGCAGAATTCAAGAACTGGAGACATAAACTACCCATGGTGAGTAGAGGAGGCAGAGATGAGAACCGAAAAGTTACAGAAAGGGCAATAAGTGTTATGATTAAGATGCTTTTCGTTGTGGTAAAATTAGCATAACATAAAATTCGCCCTTTCAGTCAGCTGCAGTGGCTCATACCTGTAAACCCAGCACTTTGGGAGGCTGAGTTAAGAGGATCACTTGGACTTGGGAATTCAAGACCAGCCAAGGCAACATAGTGAGATCTTCTCTCTCTCTCAAACAAACAAACAAACAAACAAAAACAGGCCGGGCACAGTGGCTCACACCTGTAATCCCATCGATTTGGGAGGCCAAGGCAGGTGGGTCACCTGAGGTGGGTCACCTGAGGTCAGGAGTTTGAGATCAGCTTGGCCAACATGATGAAACCCCATCTCTACTAAAACTACAAAAAATTAGCCAGGTGTGGTGGTTCATGCCTGTAGTCTCAGCTATTCAGGAGGCCGAGACAGGAGAATCTCTTGAACTTGGGAGGCAGAGGTTGCAGTGAGCTGAAACCTCGCCATTGCACTCCAGCCTGGGCAACAAGAGCAAAACGCCGTCTCAAAAAAAAAAAAAAAAAATCGCCCTTTAAATTATTTTAAAGTGTGCAATTCAGTCACATTTAGTGCATTCCTACACTGTCGTGCAACCATTACCACTGTCTAGCTCTAGAACATTTTCATCACCCCAAAAAGGAAACTCCGTAGCCATTAGGTAGTGACGCCCCATTCTCCACTTCCCCTGGCCCCTAGCTAATCTGTTTCTCTCTCTATGGATTTGCCTATTCTGGACATTTCGGACATTAGTGTATTGTATGATACACGGAATCATACAATATGTAGCCCTTTGTGTCTGGCTTCCTTCACTTAGCATGTTTTTAAGATGCATCCAAGTTGTATAGTAGCTTGTATCATGTATCTTAGTTCATTTTTATGGCCAAATAACATATTTTTTTAAATGTATGTATGTATTGATTTATTTAGAGACAGGGTCTTGCTCTGTTGCCCAAGCTGGAGTGCAGTGGTGCAATCATTGCTCACTATAACCTCAAACTCCTGGGTGCAAGCGATCCTCCTGTCTCAGCCTCCTGAGTAGCTAGGACTACAGATACACCACCACACCCAGCTACCTGCTGGAATTATTTAAACTAGCCAATCCTAAACTGCTTTTTTTTTCCTTCTTCCTTTCTTTTTTTTTTTTTTTTCTGTCACCCAGGCTGGAGTGCAGTGGTGGAATCTCGGCTCATTGCAACCTCTGCCTCCCGGGTTCAAGCAATTCTCCTGCCTGAGCTTCCTGAGTAGCTGGGATCACAGGCACCCGCCACCACACCCAGCTAATTTTTGTATTTTTAGTGGACACGGGGTTTCACCATGTTGGCCAGGCTGATGTCGAACTCCTTACTTAAGGTGATGCACCCACCTCCGTCTCCCAAAGTGCTGGGATTACAGGCATGAGCCACCTCGCCCAGCCTGTTTTTTTGTTTTTTTGTTTTTTTTCATATTTAATGTATCCAGCTGATCTAAACAGTTTACCCAACCATGTTTTGCCTTTTCTGTTGAAACCCCAATAAAGGCTGTGGCCTATGCCTTCCCCTCACTCCTTTCTGCCCCCTGACCAAACCTGGTGTTTCTCCATTTTGGCCTGCATGTGAGGTGTGGCATGCCCCCTTCTCTTGGGAAATGTAAGTAATAAATTATTCTTTCGGCCAGGCGCAGTGGCTTACGCGTATAATCCCAGCACTTTGGGAGGCATAAGCGGTGGATCACGAGGTCAGGAATTCAAGACCAACCTGGCCAATATGGTGAAACCCCATAAAGACAGGGATTCAAAAATAAGCTGGGTGTGGTGGGGCTTGCTTGTAGTCCCACCTACTCAGGAGACTAAGGCAGGATAATCGCTTGAATCCGGGAGGCAGAGGTTGCAATGAGCTGAGATCTCACCACTGCACTCCAGCCTGAGTGACAGAGTGAGACTCCATCTCAAAATAAATAAATAATAATGATAAATAAATTATTCTTTCATTGGCATGGACTTCTCCATGTCATCATGCAGTCACCTCCATAAGTTAAAAAATCCTGCAGGTAGGCCGGGCGCGGTGGCTCACACCTGTAATCCCAGCACTTTGGGAGGCCAAGGCGGGTGGATCACAAGGTCAGGAGATCAAAACCATTCTGGCTAACACGGTGAAACCCCATCTCTACTAAAAATCCAAAAATAAAAATAAAATTAGCCGGGCGTGGTGGTGGGCACCTGTAGTCCCAGCTACTCGGGAGGCTGAGGCAGGAGAATGGCATGAACCCGGAAGGCAGAGCTTGCAGTGAGCCGAGATCGCGCCACTGCACTCCAGCCTGGGCGACAGAGCGAGACTCCGTCTCAAAAAAAAAAAAAAAATCCTGCAGGTATAATTGAGACGTGAATTTCCAAGTCAGAGGAAATAATGGGTTTGTTTGTTTGTTTGTAGAGATGGGGTCTTTTTATATTGCCCAAGCTGGTCTCAAATTCCTGGGCTCAAGGTATCCTCCTGCAGGGGCCTCCCAAAGTTCTAAAGTTACAAGGATCAGCCACCACACCAGTCTGAATTTCTTTTTTGACCCAGCAATTTGAAGTGAGTTTCTGTCACTTGCAATTTAAATAATCCAGACTAATACCTACATATCCACTGGTTCTATCTCAAACTCTAGAATCTGCACTTTTTTTTTCCTTTTAAGATGGAGTCTCGCTCTGTCCCCCAGGCTGGAGTGCAGTGGCATGATCTCGACTCACGGCAACCTCCGCCTCCTGGGTTCAAGGGATCCTCCTGCCTCAGCCTCTCAAGTAGCTGGGATTACAGGCATGCACCACCATGCCCGGCTAATTTATTTTTGGTGTGTTTTTAGTAGGGACGGGGTTTTACCATGTTGGCCAGGCTGGTCTCAAACTCCTGACCTCAAGTGATCTGCCCTCCTCAGCCTCCCAAAGTGCTGGGATTACAGGCCTGAGTCACCGCCTGGAATCTGCATCTGAATAAGATAATTCATTTGTAGCTAACCATGCATAGACCCCAGGCTAGAGTTTGAGAACCCTTTTTGGGGGGCACAAAAGGCCATAACAAGTTAACAAGCATAAGCAGGTGGAATGAAATAATGATCCCATTTGGGTTTCGGAAAAATCACTTCTGGCAGTTGTTTTGGAAGATGGATCAAGAGGGTAAGAGATGAGAGAGGCCACTCCCGTCTCTGACCAGGCCACACACAGACTGGTGGGGCAGATTCCCCAAGCTCTTGTGCCATTCCCAGGCCACTGGGTGTAAAAGGAAAAGGAAGGGATGTGGGCATTTGCTGACGCCCAGAGACGGGTCTGCTCCCTTTGTGCTACTTGCCCAAGAGGGCGTATTTTTGGGAAGGGGTGTGTTCTGAAAGTAAGGAGGAAGTCGCCACCCCATTGGAAAGAATCTGCCAGCCTGCCTTCCAGCTGAAATATCAGATAGTCTGTTCTTCTCTGGGTCAGCAGGGGACTGGAATGGCCAAGGGTTTTTTGTTGTTGTTGCTCTTTTTTTTTTTTTCTTTTCTTTTCTTCTTTTTGAAAGATTGCATGAAAGAACATGATGTTTTAGGTTCACAAAGGGAAAAAAGATAAGGGAAAAGTAGCAAGTTAGAAAGGCCATTGTGTATGTTATCTCTGTTATTTTAGAATAAAAATAAGTATGGCAGACTGGGATCACAGTTCATGCCAGCCTGGTCCAAAATTGTTGCTTTTATCCTTTTCCCTTGGTTTTACATTTTGGCAGAAGGTTTTCCTTAGGAGATTTCTGGTACTCAGAACCACACTGCCTGGCTAAGGAAGAGACTGGGAGGCCCCAGGGCAGCTTTAGCTCTTAGGGGCAGACACACATTAGCTAAGCTCGTAAACCCGCTTGATGAAACTGGGATGCCAATTTATTTAACAGTAGACTTTGTTTTGTTTTGTTTTGCTTTATTTGTTTTGTTTTTTGAGACAGAGTCTTGCTGTGTCACCCAGGCTGGAGTAGAGTGGTGGCACAATCTTGGCTCACTGCAACCTCCGCCTCCTGGGTTCCGGCTATTCTCATGCCTCAGCCTCCCTTGTAGCTGGGATTACATGTGTGCGCCATCACACTTGGCTAATTTTTGTATTTTTAGTAGGGACAGCATTTCACCATGTTGGCCAGGCTGGACTTGAACTCCTGACCTCAAGTGATCCGCCTGCCTTGGCCTCCCAAAGTGCTGAGATTACAGGTATAACAGTAGATTGTTGAACTATAGACTTTGGCTAACTGAGCTGGAGCTCCGACATTTAATGTAGCCAAACTCTCCAGTAAATAATCATAATGATGAAAGTAATAAAAAGAGCTAACATTTACTGGGCACCTACTATGTGCTAGTCACTGTGTTAAACACGTTCATGAATTTTTTTTCACTTTATCTGAAGTAGGTACTTTTGTTATCCTCATTTATAGATGAGAAAATTGCGACACAAGAAGGTAAGCAATTTGCCCAAGGTCATATGTCAACTCCCCATCTAGCCCTTGAACTGGAAATGAAACTCTCTGAACAGAAAGTTGACAGAAAACTTGGATGGGAGAGTTTGTGGGCACAAGCAGAGCTGCTCTGGAGTACAAATAGAGCGGATGACATTCTCCCCACCTCCTCTCCCCAAGGCAGGTGGTTTCAGAAGGCTGGAGAGATGGCCTGGGCACACACTTCAGTGTCCCCACACTGAGTACCTTCAACTTTGGCCACCATGAGGCTCCATCAACTGGCTTCATGGGCCAGGGACCTAGACCAGTGGAAGCTGAAACTGAAGAGGAGGGCGAGGTGGACTGACAGGCCAGTTTGAGAATGTGTGTGAGGCCGTGTGTGTGTGTGCCTGTGTGTCTGGAGGTGGGGAGGGTACAGAAGTTATTTGAGAATACTGTGGGAATACCTGTGGTAGATGCTAAATTCATCCTTGAGCATGTAGCCAGTGTCATTTGATCATACAGAGCTGACTGCCATTTGCACATTCCAGTTCTTGAAGCCAAATGATGGAAGTGACACTCAATGAGAAGGAACTGCCATGGGGACCCTGAGTGTCCATGTCACCAGAACCAGGGCATCGCTCCCTGAAGGTGGAGCCACAGGGGACACCAAATCGTAATCCGTCAAGTGTCTCTTCCTCCAAGATGCCCCCTCTGATCCCGCCTCCCTTCGCCTCTTTTGCTGCTGTCTTGCGGTAATACATTGCCTTCACCCTCCAGCACTCTCTCGGAGCACTCCTCACAAGTGGAGATGAATCATTGTTTGTGGAACCTGCCTCTCCTCTGCTGGACTGGCAGCTCCGTGAGGTCGGGAACCGCTTCCATCGGTTCTCTGCTCTAACCTTGGCACCTCACACAAAGTCAGAGCATAGCAAACATTCAATAAATAATATTTCTTGGCTGGGCACTGTGGCTCACACCTGCAATCCCAGCTGTTTGGGAGGCTGAGGCAGGAAGATTATTTGAGACCAGCCTGGGTAACATAGAGAGACCCTGTCTCTACAAAAAACATAAAGAAAGAAAGAAAAAAGAAAAAATTAGGCTGCTCTGCTTATGGAGTAGCCATTCTTTTATTTACCTTTTTTTTTTTTTTTCTTGAGATGGAGTCTCACTCTATCACCCAGGCTGGAGTGCAGTGCAGTGGTACGATCTCAGCTTACTGCAACCTCCACCTCCTAGGTTCAAGCAATTCTCCTTCCTCAGCCTCCCAAGTAGCTGGGATTACAGGCACCCACTACCATGTCTGGCTAATTTTTCTATTTTTAGTAGAGATGGGGTTTCACCATCTTGGCCAGGCTGGTTTTGAACTCCTGACCTCAGGTGATCCACCTGTCTCAGCCTCCCAAAGTGCTGGGATTACAGGCATGAGCCACCATGCCCTGGTTTTTTATTTACTTCTCTAATAAATTTGCTTTCACTTAAAAAAAAAAAAAATTAGCCAGACATGATGGTGCATGCTTATAGTCCTAGCTAGTCAGGAGGCTGGGGCAGGAGGATCACTTGAGTCCAGGAGTTCAAGGTTGCAGTGAGCTATGATCACGCCACTGCACTCCAGCCTGGGCAACAGAGTGGGACCCTTTCTCTAAAAATAATAATGATAATATTTCTCTGCTCTTCAGCACAGACGAGTTTCTCAAGTCATCTTTCTTCCTTACCACCCATTCCTTCTTCTGCCTGTTCCAGTCTTAGGACGCTCTATTCTTCCTCAGGGCCTTTGCCCTTGCTATGATCTGCTTAGAAGGTGCTTCCAGATAACAGCATTGCTTGCTCTCCCACTGCCTTCAGTTCTCTACTCAAATGTAACTTTATCAGACCATCTTGTAAAAAATAGCGAGCCTGGCCGGGCGTGGTGGCTCACGTCTGTAATCTCAGCACTTCGGGGGGCTGAAGCAGGCGGATCACTTGAGGTCAGGAGTTCGAGACCAGCCTGGCCAGCATGGTGAAACCCCATCTCTACTAAAAATACAAAAAAATTAGCCAGGCGTGGTGGCACATGCCTGTAGTCCCAGCTACCTGGGAGGCTGAGGCAGGAGAATCGCTTAAACCAGGGAGGCAGAGGTTCCAGTGAGCCGAGATCGCGCCACTGCACACTCCAGCCTAGGGGAGAGAGCAAGACTCTGTCTCAAAAAAAAAAAAAAAAAAAAAAAGCAACCCTGTTCCGTCCTTGGTTCTTCCAATTCCCCTTAATCTGCTTTTTTTTTTTTTTCTCTAGCTCTATGACCATCTACAATACTACATATTTACTTGTTTATTTGTTTATAGATCATCTCTCAATCAGTAGAATACATGCTCCATGAGGGACAGACTTTGTATCTTTTGTTCCCTGTTTATTCCTAGCACACAGAAGACAAATATTTGTGGAGGGAGGGGAAGGAAAGAAGGAAGGAAGGAAGGAAGGAAGGAAGGAAGGAAAAGGGGAAGGGGAAGGGAAGGGAAAGGAAGGAAGGAAGGAAGGAAGGAAGGAAGGAAGGAAGGAAGGAAGGAAGGAAGGAAGGAAGGAAGGAAGGAAGGAAGGAAGGAAAGAAGGAAGGAAGGGAAGAGAGGAGGGAAGGGGAAGGGAGGGAAGAGAGGAAGAAAAAGAGGGAGGGAGGGAGGGAGGGAGGGAGGGAGGAAGGAAGAGAGGAAGAAAGGAAGAACTGCAGCATTTCTCATTCAGGTAGCGAAGGAATTGAGGAGACTGAGAAGTGGCCAGAGAGATAGGAAAAGAAAAGCCAGGCACATAACAGAAGTGTAGAGAGAAAAGCAATGTTTGTTTTTTTTTTTTTTGAGAGGGAGTTTTGCTCTTGTTGCCCAGGCTGGAGTGCAGTGGTGCAATCTTGGCTCACTGCAACCTCCACCTCCCAGGTTCAAGCAATTCTCCTGCCTCAGACTCCCAAGTAGCTGGGATTACAGGCACGTGCCACCACACTCAGCTAATTTTTGTATTTTTAGTAGAGACGGGGTTTCACCATGTTGACCGGGCTGGTCTCAAACTCCTAACCTCAGGTGATCCGCCAGCCTAGGCCCTCCAAAGTGCTAGGATTACAGGTGTGAGCCACCATGCCTAGCCAGCATTTTTTTTTTTTTTCTGGTGGTGAAATATACATAACAAAAATTAACATTTTTAACTATTTTAATTAAGTGTATGGCTCTGTAGTACTAAATACATTCATACTGTTGTGCACCCATCACCACCATCCATCTCCAGAACTTTTTCCATCTTCCCACAGTGAAACTCTGTACCCATTAAGCACGAACTCCGCATTCCCACCTCCCTCCAGCTCTTGGTGACTCCCATTTTACTTCCGTCTCTATGCATTTGCATATTCTAGGTATTTCATATAAGGGGATCGTACAGTATTGTCTCGTTGTGACTACCAGCATATCCACAGGTTTCAAGGTCCTATTTGGGGTCCCCATTCCTTCTCCTGTTAACTCTCTCTCTATAAATAATCTCATCAATTTCCAAATTAAATATCACATGTAGGCTTCATGGGCAAGAGACCTGTGCAGTTACCTGGAGGTGTCTGTGCTTGGTTTGATGTTATCCTCTTGACATCTGGGAGTTATTAATAATTTTTTAACATGAGGCCATTGATCTTCATTTTGCACTGGGTCCCACAAAGTATGTCACCAGTCCCGCTCCCAGATGTGTGACTTTACCCTGGACTACTCTTTTGAGCGCTTGTCTCATATACCCAGATGTCCACTTGACATCTCCACTTGAATGATTTAAAGACATGCCAGGCTGGGCGCGGTGGCTCATGCCCGTAATCCCAGCACTTGGGGAGGCCAAGGTGGGAGGATAGATTGAAACTTGAAACCAGCCTTGATGACAAAGCAAGACTCTATTAAAAGTTTTTAAAAATCAGCTGAGTGCAGTGGCACATGACTGTGGTCCCAGCTACTCGGAGGATTGTTTGAGCCCAGAAGTTCAAGGTCACAGTGAACCCGAATAGGTGCAGTGGGTCATGCCTGTAATCCCAGCACTTTGGGCAGCCAAGGGGGGCCTATCACTTGAGGTTAGGAGTTTGAGACCAGCCTGGCCAACATGGTGAAACCTCATCTCTACTAAATTAGGTGGGCGTGGTGGCATGTGCCTGTAATCCCAGCTACTTGGGAGGCTGAGGCAAGAGGATTGCTTGAATTCAGGAGGTGGAGGTACCAGTGAGCCAAGATTGCACCATCTTGTCTCAAATGAATAACTAAATAAATAATAAAAATAAATTAAAAAAATAAAGACATCTGAAAATTAACATATCAAAAAACAAAACAAAACAAAAAACTAACATATCAACATATCCAAAAGTAAGTTCTTCTTTTTTTATTTTATTTATTTTGAGACAGAGTTTTACTCTTGTTGCCCAGGCTGGAGTGCAGTGGCACAATCTCAGCTCACTGCAACCTCCACCCCCCGGGTTCAAGTGATTCTCATCCCTCAGCCTCCCAAGTAACTGGGATTACAGGCACCTGTCACCACGCCAGGCTAATTTTTTGTATTTAGGAGAAACGGGGTTTCACCATGTTGGTCAGGCTGGTCTTGAGCTCCTCACCTCAGGTGATCCACCCACCTCAGCCTCCCAAAGTGCTGGGGTTACAGGTGTGAGCCACTGCACCTGGCCCAAAACTTAGTTCTTAATCTTCTCCTCTAATCTGTACTCCATCATTCTCTCCCACTATTCCAACCAAAAACCTGGGAGCCATACCTTCCTCCTCTTTCCCCCATTCTCTCCTACCCCATCCAACCCACCAATAAGTCAGAAGGATTGTACTTCAAAAGTATGTTTCAGATTCATCCACTTCTCTCCAGTCAGCTACCCTGCTCTAAGCAACTATCAGTTCTCATCTGGACTCCTGTAAACTCCTAGCTGGTGTCCCTACCTTACTCTGGCTCCTTCCTCAAAGCTAAAAATGGTTATTTTCCCTATGGCATCTACATGCTGTTTTAAAATAAATCATAATGTGGCCAGGCACAATGGCTCATGCCTGTAATCCCAGCACTTTGAGAAGCTGAGAGTGGCAGATCACCTGAGGTCAGGAGTTTAAGACCAGCCTGGCCAACATGGCAAAACCCCGTCTCTACTAAAAATACAAAAATTAGCCAGGTGTGGTTGCAGGCACCTGTAATCCCAGCTACTCAGAAGGCTGAGGCATGAGAATCACTTGAACCTGGGAAACAGAGGTTGCAGTGAGCCAAGATTAACCCACTGCACTCCAGCCTGAGCAACAGAGTAAGACTCCGTCTCAAAAAAAAAAAAAAAATTTTTTTTTTCAGAGGTCTATTAGTAAAGCGCATGTGCAGGTATCAAAGACCCAACAGAGTGGTTTAAACAAAACAAGTCTGTCCCCCTCCACAGTGAAGCAGCTCATTCCTCAATGTCATCAGAGGCCCAGCTCTTCTGTCTTGTAGCTCCCCCATCCCTAGGGCATGGCCCTCACCAAATGGTTCCTATGGTGGAATCAGTGCATCTCACTTGTTGGGATGTACCCAAGTTTACTTTATCCCCATGAAAAGAATTGCAAATATCCCCAACTCCATGACTTAAGACCAGTTATAGAAGCTCAAAAATTAGATGTTCCAACATATTTCAAAACCTTAAACCCAAAAGCAGTTGGGACACCCAGCCCCTCAAATGGAGTCTGGCAGAGTGACAGTATAGAATCATGGTTAAGGCTGCAAATTCTGGCCAGGTGCGGTGACTCACGCCTGTAATCCTAGCACTTTGGGAGGTGGAGGCAGACGGATCACTTGAGGTCAGGAGTTTGAGACCAGCCTGGCCAACATGGTAAAACCCCATCTCTATTAAAAATACAAAATTAGCCCAGGGTGGTTGTGGGCACCTGTAATCCCAGCTATTTGGGAGGCCGAGGCACAAGAATCACTTGAACCTGGGAGGCAGAAGTTGCAGTGAGCCAAGATCACACTACTACACTCTAGCCTGGGCAAAAATAGGGAAACTCTGTCTCAAAAAAAAAAAAAAAAAAAAAAAAAAGGGTTGTGATGGATGTGTGCACCTAGCACAGAGCTGAGCACAGTGCAGGAATTCAATGAATGGTAGATCTGGTACTCCTTACCCCATTTGCCCAAAGAATTTGAAGGGGGTAGTAAATAAAATTCAAGATAGGGGGAATTTTGACCTAGTATATGACAGTGAGATGTATAAGTATAGACACATTGAAAATGGCAAAGCCAGGCCGGGCGCGGTGGCTTACTCCTGTAATCCCAGCACTTTGGGAGGCTGAGGCAGGCAGATTGCTTGAGCCCAGGAGTTTAATAAGACCAGCCTTTCTTTCTTATTAAACTCTTAATAAGAAAGAGAAAGAAAGAAAGAAAGAAAGAAAGAAAGAAAGAAAGAAAGAAAGAAAGAAAGAAAGAAAGAAAGAAAGAAAGAAAGAAAGAAAGAAAGAAAAGGGAGGGAGGGAGGGAGAAAGAGAGAGAGAGAGCGGGAGGGAGGGAGGAAGGGAAGGAGGAAGGAAGGAAGGAAGAGAGAAAGAAGAGAGGGAGAGAAAGAGACAGAGAAAGAGAAACAGGGAAGGAAGGAAGGAAGGAAGGAAGGAAGGAAGGAAGGAAGGAAGGAAGGAAGGAAGGAAGGAAGGAGAGAGAGAGAAGGGGAGGGGAGGAGGGGAAGGGAGGAGAGGGGAGGGGAGGGGGAGAAGGGAGGGGAGGGGAGGAGAGAAGGAAATGGCCAAGCCTATATGTAGCTACCTTATGTGACTACCTTAAAGGAGATTGTTGTGAGGATGAAATTAAATGAGTTAATATGTGTTAATGTTTAGCACCATGCCTGCCACATAGCAAATACTATGTAAATATGAGCAATTATAATTATTATGGTCATCATATCTACAAGAGATTGATATTATTTACTTGTCCTTGGAATAGCCTGTGGGCATTTGTTACTTGCTGGTATTTAAATGTAAAATATCATAAATGTGACATTGTCTGTCTCTCCTAATAGAGTTTCCATGTATGAGGTAATTGGAATTTTACTACCCCCATTTGTGGCAGTTGAGTGAAATTGGCAATTGCTAACATTGTAAAAGAGACACAAACTGCCACCCAGCTGTGCTAGAAAACAAGGTCAAATTTTTTTAGAGTTCCTGACTGCCCAGGATTTTTCTTAAAGCTTTTCTGTAGAATTTTCAGTATAAAAATAGGTGTGAACTGTGTTCACTTTGTAAAGGAATGAGCCGGTCGCTGTAGGACCAAGACTGGTATTGTTCAGTGAACCAAATTCCTGTTCACTGATGTTTTGGGTTGGGCTGACCTTATGAACTGGATTTCTTTTCAAATGGGTGTATTTTTCCTTATTGCAAATTTCCTTCAATTCATCAGCAGAGATTCTAGCCACTCTGCTGGGAGCTTGTGACCCTGGTTTGGATGTCTTATGAACTTGCCTTTCAACAAATGCTTATTTATTCTTTTGTAGTTTCTGCTTGGCACTGCCCACTTTCCCTCTGGGACACCATCTTAGGTTCCTGTCACCACTCTCTGCTTTTGTCCCCTATGAATCACTTCCTTTGGGTCACTTGAGACTTTTCTCCTGTAGAAGAATCTCATCTTCATTAACAACCAAGTTGAAAAAGACCTTCCTAGATTACTGCTTTACCATTCATTCAGTGGCTCCTGGGCTCCATGACTTGAATGCAATTCACACATTCGCTGCTTTATTTATCCATATTATAAGGATTGCCATGGTGCTCAAAAGGGCATTGCATTTTCTAATACAATCTTCACTGTACAGTGGGTAATCTGTGGCAAGCCTAGGTTTTATCAATGGAGCCATCTGCTGCCTTAAAGAAATCACTTTTCTCTGGATTTTCTTATCCACAAAAGTCTATTTTACTTATTTATCTATACCCTATCTTCTTACAAGAAGAATCTGAGGGCTACTTATAAATATACAAACACTATAGCAAGATAAAATAAATTTGAAATAGAAACCACATAGCAAGGGGAAAGTAAAGGTATAGAGGTAAGATGCAAGTCATGAAGTTTTTGCTATAGATGGTATAAAAGTTGGCTCAGAAATTGCTGGTAAGGCCAGGTGCAATGGCTCATGCCTGTAATCCCAGCACTTTGGGAGGCCAAGGCAGGTGGATCACTTGAGGTCAGGAGTTTGAGACCAACCTGGCCAACATGGTGAAACCCCATCTCTAACAGAAAATGCAAAAATTAGCTGGTCTTGGTGACGCATGCCTGTAATCCCAGCTACTAGGGAGGCTGAGGCAAGAGAACCGCTTAAACTGGGGAGATGGAAGTTGCGGTGAGCTGAGATTGCACCATTGCACTCTGGCCTGGGTGACAGAGCGAGACCATCTCAAAAAAATAGAAGAAGAAGAAAAGAAACTCCTGGTAATCAACACAAAGGGAGAAATCAGATGAGGTACAAAATGCATAGTCCCTAAAGGATAAACATATCAGTTGCATAGGTGCAGTACAATTCTTCTAGAGCTATAATCATTCCCGTAAGTCCTCCCAAAGGAATTTCCCTAATATCTTTTTTTTTTTTTTTTTTTTTGAGACGGAACTTCCGTCTTGTTGCCCAGGCTGGAGTGCATAGCTGCGATCTCAGCTCATCACAACCTCTGCCTCCCAGGTTCAAGCGATTCTCCTGCCTCAGCCTCCTGACTAGCTGGGATTACAGGCATGTGCCACCACGCCCGGCTAATTTTGTATTTTTATAGAGACGGGGTTTCACCATGTTGGTCAGGTTGGTCTCAAACTCCCGACCTCAGGTGATCCACCTGCCTCAGCCTCCCAAAGTGCTGTGATTACAGGCTTGAGCCACTGCACCCCGGCTTTGTTTTTGTTTTGTTTTGTTTTGTTTTGTTTTGTTTGTTTTTTGAGAAAGGGTCTGGCTCTGTCATCCAGGCTGGAGTGCAGTGACTCGATCTCAGCTCACTGCAACCTCTGCCTCCTGGGCTCCCATCCTCCCACCTCAGCCTCCCAAGTAGCTGGGACTACAGCACTACAGGTGAACACCACCACACCCGGCTAATTTTTGTATTTTTTGTAGAGAACGGGGTTTTGCCATGTTGTCCAGGCTGATCTCAAAGGAATTATAGTCGTAAGCCACAGTGCCCGTTCAATAACATCTTTCTCAAAGCACAGTGATGAATTTCATGGACCTTCCTTGTAATACCAAGGCACAAGTTAGCAGAAGCATTTTTGCCAGAGGCTGGAAAATGTGACTAATCTCCTCTGACACTACCAGGGAATAAAGGATGAATAGAATGATTTCCAAGGAAATGCTATGGGGGCCTTAGAGAAGAGGAATGACAGAAGTGTGTGGTGACAGCTATCCAACCTTTTGAGGCCCTATAAAATGCCAAACACCATTCAGGGTTTGATCAAATCTATTATTTGGAGCTACAGTGACCAAAGAACCTATTTGTTTTTTCTTTAACTCAATTATCTGAATTCCTCAGCCGTTCCCCAACCCTTGTACTTGTTTGACCTTTTTGTCCCCACAAAGAAGAATGGGGGCTGGGTGCAGTGGCTCACACCTGTAATCCCCGCACTTTGGGAGGCTGAGGCAGGTGGATCACTTGAGCTCAGGGGTTCGAGACCAGCCTGGGCAACATGGCAAAACCCCATCTCTACAAAAAATATGAAAATTAGCCAGGCGTGGTGGTGCACGCCTGTAGCCCCAGCTACTCAGGAGGCTGAGGTGGAAGATGACTTGAGCCTGAGGGGCACAGGTTGCAGTGAGCTGAGATTGCACCACCACACTTCAGCCTGGGCAACAGAGCGAGACCCTGTCTCAAAAAAAAAAAAAAAAGGGCCGGGCATGGTGGCTCATGCCCGTAATCCCAACACTTTGAGAGGTCAAGGCGGGTGGATCACAAGGTCAAGAGATCGAGACCATCCTGGCCAACATGGCGAAACACCACCTCTACTAACAATACAAAAATTAGCCGGGCATGGTAGCACATGCCTGTAGTCCCAGCTACTCAGGAGGCTGAGGCAGGAGAATCACTTGAACCTGGGAGGTGGAGGTTGCAGCGAGCCAAGATCGCACCACTGCACTCCAGCCTGGCGACAGAGGGAGACTCCGTCTCAAGAAAAAGAAGAATTTGAAAGGAGGAAGACAGTCTTGGGAAAGGCTGAGAGACACTCCCAGGAGGGCATGTAAAAGAGGGTTGAATAGGATGTGAACGAGCACTCAAAAAGGGCCTCATTTAAATTGAGCCAGATGAACTTCTGTAGGTTCTTTGGCCCCATACTGACTTTAGCTTTTTTTCTTTTTTTTTTTTTGACAGAGTCTTGCTCTATAGCCCAGGTTGAAGTGGCACAATCTCAGCTCACTACAACCTCTGCCTCCCAGGTTCAGGTGATTCTTCTGCCTCAGCCTCTCAGGTAGCTAGGATTACAGGTGCATGCCACCACATTCAGCTAATTTTTGTATTTGAAGTAGAGACAAGATTTCACCATGTTGGCCAGGCTGGTCTCGAACTTGTGGCCTCGAGTTGAATATTCTGTGAGTTTTGACAAGTAGCTACTATCACAGCATCATACAGAGTAGTTTCACTCTCTAAAAATTCTGTGTTCTGTTTCACTCTTGAAAATTCTCTCTCCAACCTACCCCTGGGTGCTTTAGCTTTTAAGAAAATTCTGGGCTGGACGTGGTACCTCATGCCTGTAATCCAAGCACTTTGGGAGGCTGAAGCGGGTGGATCACGAGGTCAGGAAATCGAGACCATCCTGACCAACATGGTGAAACCCTGTCTCTACTAAAACACAAAAAATTAACCAAGCATGGTGGCGCACGCCTGTAGTCCCAACTACTCAAGAGGCTGAGGCAGGGAAATCCCTTGAATCCAGGAGGCAGAGGTTGCAGTGAGCCAACATTGCACCACTGCACTCCAGCCTGGGCAACAGAGCGAGACTCCATCTCAAAAAAAAAAAAAAAAAAAAAAGAAGGAAAAAGAAAATAATTCTGGCCAGGCACGGTGGCTCATGCCTGTAATCCCAGCACTTTGGGAGGTCAAGGCAGGTGGATCACCTGAGGTCAGGAGTTCGAGACCAGTCTGACCAACATGGAGAAACCCTGTCCCTACTAAAAATACAAAATTAGCCAGGGGTGGTGGCGCATGCCTGTAATCCTGGCTACTCGGGAGGCTGAGGCGGGAGAATCGCTTGAACCAGGGAGGCGGAGGTTGCAGTGAGCTGAGATAGCGCCATTGCACTCTAGCAACAAGAACGAAACTCTGTCTCAAAAAAAAAAAATGCTGTTGAGTCAGTTGTACATGTGAGGACATCGCCTGGCAAGGATGGTAACATTGGACATTAGATTTCCTTTCTTCACTACCAAGTTTTGCATAGTATCTCTTTGACTGAAATCTAATTTAGCCTCTTCCTATCAGGGGCCATCAGTTTAAATCTCATGCTGTAACCCAGGAGATGGATAAATTGTTTCCAACTAGAGAAAAAACATTCAGCTTAGCTGAATAACTAAATATACATAAATAAAACTCAGCTATTGTGAACATTATTTAATTGATGTTAATTTGAAGTTATACACTGTTTTCTTTTTCTTTTTCTTTTTTTCTTTTTTTTGAGGCAGAGTCTCGCTCTTGTTGCCCAGACTGGAGTGCAGTGGTGTGATCTCAGCTCACTGCAACCTACACCTCCCAAGTTCAAGTGATTCTCCTGCCTCAGCCTCCCAAGTAGCTGGGATTACAGACGCCCATGACCATACCCAGCTAAATTTTGTATTTTTAATAGAGATGGAGTTTCACCATGTTGTCCAGGTTGGTCTCAAACTCCCGACCTCGGATGATCCGCCTGCCTTGGCCTCCCAAAGTGCTGAGCCATTGCGACTGGCCTACAGTGTTTTCATTCTGAAACTCAAAAAAATCAGCATGTAATCAGCACATGAATTTTCATAATTGTCCTGTTAAGTGCACAAAGGGGGATCCAAATGAATCCAAGAAAACAGGGCTCACATGTTTCTGCACATTAGAAGGGAATGGAGAAGGGAAGAGGGTAAGGACGAGAATGAAAGCTAAAAAGTGTCGACAAATGTTAATGATGAAAACTTTAAACCCTGAAAAAGGAAGGATAATAATAGCTTTCTCTGAGTCAGCTTTCAATCTGCACAGAATATCATCGCTAACAGGGATCTAAACTTACAAAAAAAAAAAAAAAAAAAAAAAGCGGGGTATGCAGGAAGAGAAAGCATTTTTTTCTAACTTCCCTTTTGCAGATTAATTACCAATTTATTGACCAGTTGGCGATTTGGCATCATTTCGAGTCAAAACAAATGCTTTTGTGCAGACTAAAGTTCACTAGTGAATTTAAACCAAAAATAAGATTTTCAGAAGTATTTTTTCACCAAATTTAGAAATTTAAAACATTTTTAAGACTTTCAAAAACTATGTTACTAAAAATAACATTGACCCTTGATATTTATCTGAGGAATCCTCCGGAGGAAAAAAAGGATTTCATCCTGGAGATAAATTGGACCAACTCATCTGTAGTCTTTGGTTTAATTAGCTAAACTCTTCCAGATGGGGAACATTCAAAGCAAAGGAATATTTCTGAGCCCCCTGGAATTGTTAATAAACACAATGTCACATGTAAAAGAAAATGTGTCCTTTATCTTTGAGGAAGTGTTTGGTAGCATTATAATTTTCAGTTTGACTACTGAAGAAAAAAGCTCTCATTTTATTCAACATTCAACAAACAAATACTGAGTGCTTGCTTTTCGCCAGTGCTAAACACCAAGACAGGACAGGACCCCTGCCTTTATGGAATCTCACAATTCCACCAGAATTTGCACTCCCAGTGCCTCGCGCATAGTAGCAGCTGGGTACGTATTTGTCGAATACATGAGTGAATGATATAGACACTTGAATAAGGAATTATATTCGTAAAGGTTTGAACAAATTACTATGGTCAGAGGGAAGCATGGAGGCCTCAAGCTGTCAGAGAAGGCTTTGCAAAGGAGTTTGTCAGATAGGAGCAGGAAAGACTTGCAGACACAGAAAATGGCGCTTGCAAAGTCAGGGAGAGAAGAAACAGTAACATATATTTAGACAATGGCTAGTAATTTGGTGTGGTTGGAGAGTAATGTGTACATGGAATAGGCCTGGAAGGTAGTAAGACCACAAAGATGGGTTGGGGCTCCTTTGAGAAGGACCCTGAAAACCTGCTAAGGTTTGACTTGATCCTTTAGCATGTGTTGGTGTTTTAGAAAGATAACTCCAGACATAGTATTAGAGGATACACCGAAGGAGAGAAGGAAGGAAAAGATACCAAGGGTTAAGTGCCATGTTTGTGCCCATCCCTAGGCTAGATCCTCTACGTATTTATATTAAACTCATTTAATCCTTGCAATACTCCCATTGGTTACCTAATATTGTCCTTATTTTCAGAGGGAAACATTCAGAAAAAATATGCAATTTCCCCCAGACCACACAGTTAATGAAAGATGGGACTAGGATTTGAAACCAGAGCTCTAAAAAAATCTTGTTGGAGACTAAAAATACCACTGGACTCATACAAATTAGTATTAGGGAAAATAAACAGTAGAAAACTGGAGAAAGTGAATATTAAGAAAGATAAATATGTAAGACGCAAGGGGAAAAAAAAGCATGACTATACAAAAGGATATTTACAGTAAGGAGATACAACACAGGAAGTGGAAAGATAATCATAGAAACACCACAACATGTGTTTTTAAAATGCAAAGCCCCTGGGAAGAGAAAGCAAATGATACAATAATGCCATTCACTCTAGCATCCTGTGCATTTGGTTTTGTTCTTTACTCTTTTTTTTTTAACTTTAAACAATTTGTTATGAGAGTAACAAAGATACAGCTCATGATCTTGCAACTCTAATGCTCTAAATCAGAAACAGATGGTGCCTAGTGTACCCTGTTTCCTAGAAACTGCAGAATTTTGAGGACACCACCCTCTCTGCACTGCACCAGTGATTTCAGTTCCTTCACAGATACTAATACATGGCTAAATAACGTGGTTGCTGGATATTGTATTGGAATATCTGTTTTCCTTGCTCAGAAATCTTTTTGAAGGTTAAAACTTTTCTCCGTTTTTCTTCCTTTTTTCTGATTCAAAAAGTAATTCCTTTATATTGTGACAATTTTTAAAAATATAGAACAAGGAAGAAAATAAAAATCCCCATTCCCTTCCCATCCAGCAATAACCAACGACCACTGTTAACATGTTGACAACGTTCTTCTAGTTATTTTTCTGCACACACAAACACACTTCACAGAAAATTGAATGTACAGAAATTGTTTTGTAATTGTTTTGTTCACTGAAGAACAAATACTTTACATTTTTTCACATCATCAAATGTTGATGATAATTGCCAGTATTTCATCATATTGGAGACGTTAATTTATTTAACTCCCCTCTTTTTCATTCAACAAAATCTTTTTTTTTTTTTTTTTTAGATGAGTCTCATTCTATGGCGCAGGCTGGAGTGCAGCGGCATGATCTCGGCTCACTGCAACATCTGCCTCCTAGGTTCAAGCGATTCTCCTGCCTCATTCTCCCAAGTAGCTGGGATTACAGGCACGCACCACCACGCCCAGCTAATTTTTGTACTTTTAGTAGAGACAGGGTTTCACCATGTTGGCCAACTGGTCTCGAACTCCTAACCTCAGGTGATCCACCCGCCTCAGCCTCTTAAAGTGCTAGGATTACAGGCGTGAGCCTCCGCGCCTGACCCTCATTCAACAAATTCTAATTAACACTATGTGTCAGAACTGTGCTCAGCACTGGGTACACAGTAGTGAGTAAAGCAGGCAAAGATCTTGCCCCCATGGAGTTTAAAGTCTTATATTGACCTCTAGTTTGTTTGAGAACTTTTCTTATTTAAAAAAATAGCACAGTGAGGCTGGGTGCGGTGGCTCATGCCTGTAATCCCAGCACTTTGGGAAGCCGAGGCAGGCGGATAACAAGGTCAGGAGTTTGAGACCAGCCTGGCCAACATGATGAAACCCCGTCTCTACTAAAAATACAAAAATTAGCCAGGTATGGTGGTGCACGCCTTTAATCCCAGCTACTTAGGAGGTTGGGGCAGAAGAATTGCTTGAACCCAGGAGGCAGAGGTTGCAGTGAGCTGAGATCGCACCACTGCATTCCAGCCTGAGCGACAGAGTGAGTGAGACACACCCTAAAAAAAAAAAGCAAGCACAGTAAAATCTGGCAAATACCACCTCAGCTAAGTGACTAAGCTTAACATAATCAGTGAAAAGTCATGTAGACAGCATGTACCCCTGCCGTGCTGGGACAAGAATGGCACTTTACCTCTGTGGTCTTCCTCTCATAACCCTAATCTAATCATGATTTTTTAAAAGAAAAATCAGACAAAATACATTCTACAAAATACTTGTTCAGTACTTCTCAAAACTGTCAAGGGGAATTCCTGAGTAGCTCGGGCAACATAGAGAGATTCCATCTCTACAAAACATTTAAAAATTAGCCACGTATGGTGGCACGTGCCTGTAGTCCCAGCTACCCGGGAGGCTGAGGCGGGAGGATCACTTGAGCCTGGGAGATTGAGGCTGCAGTGAGCTATGATCATGCCACTGCACTCCAGTCTGAGCAACAGAATGAGACTTTGTCTCTTAAAATTGGAAAAAAAAAAAAAAGTATGGATTTTAGTTAATAATAATGTATCAATATTGGTTTATTAGTCTGGGCGTAGTGGCTCATGCCTGTAATCCCAGCACCTTGGGAGGCTGAGGTGGGCAGATCACTTGAGGTCAAGAATTCAAGACCAGCCTGGCCAAAATGGTGAAACCCCATCTCTACTAAAAACACAAAAACTAGCCAGGCGTGATGGCAGGCGTCTGTAGTCCCAGCTACTATGGAGACTGAGGCAGGAGAATTGCTTGAATCGGAGAGGTGGAGATTGCAGTGAGCCGAGATCGGGCCACTGCACTCCAGCCTGGGCGACAGAGCGAGACTCCGTCTCAAACACACAAACAAACAAAATATATATATATATATATATATATATATATATATGTATTGGTTCATTAGTTGTGACCAATGTTTCATACTGTTACACATAGGAAAGGGGTCCCAATCCAGATCCCAAGAGAGGGTTCTTGGATCTCACACAAGAAAGAATTCAGGGCGACTCCGCAGTGCAAAGTGAAAGCAACTTATATTAAGAAAGTAAAGTGGTGAAAGGACAGCTACTCCATAGACAGAGTAGAACATTCGCAAAAGTAAGAGGATGAACGCATTCACCCTAGGTACAAAGCTTGTATATATGGGGAGATGTGCTCTGTTACAAGGGTTTGTGATAAAGGATTAATTTTTTTAATTACTATATTTTTCAAAAATCAATATTATTATCTTTAAAGCAAAATTAGGAATGCCTTTTTCTCCAGATATCAGGACACTTCCAAGTCTGGGTCTGTTTAGTAAGCATTATTAATTTGTCCCCTTAGCAGTAAACATATAGAGGCTAGGAATGCCTAACTTTCTGAGAATGAAGCTCAGCAAGTCCTGGCCTCATTTTTCCAGCCCTCACTCAAAATGGAGTCACTCTGGTTCGAACGCCTCTGACAATACTAACATAAACCTAACAATAGGGGAACTGGGGAGAGAGAATAGATGGAGTATACAGGAACTCTCTGTACCCTCTTTACAATTTCTTTGGAAATCTAAACCTATTCTAAAACGTTTATTTTGGGGAAAAAAAAAGCAAACACTGTGACAGTCACCCTTGTTTGTTGTTTGTGAGACACAGTCTCGCTCTGTTGCCCAGGCTGGAGTGCAGTGGCATGATTTCAGCTCACTGCAACCTCCGCCTCCCAGGTTTAAGCAATTCTCCTGCCTCAGCCTCCTGAGTAGCTGGGATCACAGGCGCGTGCTACCATGCCTGGCTAATTTTTTTGTATTTTTAGTAGAGACGGGGTTTCACCATGTTGGCCAGCCTAGTCTCGAACTCCTGACCTCAGGTGATCCGCCTGCCTCAGCCTCCCAAAGTGCTGGGATTACAGGCGTGAGCCACTGCGCCTGGCCAATCCTTGAATCTTGAAGTGTATCTGTGATTGTTTCCTTAGGATAAAACTCTGAGTGAAATTGCTGAGTCAAACTGTACTGTACACATATTTTTATCCACTAGAGATGGTTCTTTTAAAACGTTATAGATGTTTTTCTGACTTTTTAAAGATGTTTAAACCTATACCTTTATCTTAGCATTTTCCTAGGTGTGAACTAGGAAACCTAAGAGATCATGAAGCCCAGCTGCCTCATTTTACAGATGAAGAAACTGAGGCCCAGAGAAATGAAGTGACTTGCCAAGGCCAAGTGGTTAGTTGACAGTGGGAACTGGAACCCCTATTTGTGTCGACAGCAATCCCTACTGAACTGTCCCTGGGTTTGGCCAAATGAAGTAAAATTTTCTGGCTCATAGTGGAATCAGTGATCAACAACCAGACCTTCATCTTTCTGTTTCCTGTAGGTAAACACAAGGTTTGCTTCCTTTGTTTGGGATATGGTTGCTAGGAGCCAAAAGCATTTTTAAATGTTTAAAGAATGGATTCAGACACAACTAATAGAATTGCCTGACTAAATGCCTGGGCAAATCACTTTTTCTTTTTGAGGTACTCCTTTCTTTTTTTTTTTATTATTTTTTTATTTTTTGAGACAGAGTCTTACTCTATCGCCCAGGCTGGAGTGCAGTGACATGATCTCGGCTCATCACAACCTCCGCCTCCCGGGTTCAAATGATTCTTCTGCCTCAGCTTCCTAAGTAGCTGGGATTATAGGCACACACCACCACGCCTGGCTAATTTTTGTATTTTTAGTAGAGACTGGGTTTCACCATGTTGGTCGGGCTTGTCTTGAACTCCAGACCTCATGATCCACCTGCCTCGGCCTCTTAAAGTGCTGGGATTACAGGGGTGAGCCACCGCACCTGGTCTTTTTTTTTTTTTTTTTTTTTTGAGTCAGAGTCTCGCTCTGTCACCTAGGCTGGAGTGCAGTGGCATGATCTTGGCTCACTGCAACCTCCATCTCCCAGATTCAAGAGATTCTCCTGCCTCAGCCTCCCAAGTAGCTGGGATTGCAGGTGCCCGCCACCACACTTGGCTATTTTTTGTATTCTTAGTAGAGACGGGGTTTCACCATTTTGGCCAGGCTGGTCTCGAACTCCTGACCTCAAATGATCCACCCACCTCAGCCTCCCAAAGTGCTGGGATTACAGTGAGCTACTGCTTTCTAATCAGAAAATTCAGAATTCCAATGCCTCCTTTTAGTCTTCTGACAGGCCCCTAGGAAAAATCAAGTAGTTAGTGCAGATAGATCTGAGGAAACCGTAGAAATATCATTTAAGGAGTCTGGGCATGGTGGTTCACGCCTATAATCCCAGCATTTTGGGAGGCTGAGGTGGGGGGATCACCTGAGGTCAGGAGTTGGAGACCAGCCTGGGCAACATGGCAAAACCCTGCCTCTACTAAAAATACAAAAATTAGCCAGGCATCTTGGTGGACGCCTGTAATCCCAGCTACTCGGGAGGCTGGGGCAGGAGAATCACTTGAACCTGGGAGGCAGAGGTTGCAGTAAGCTGAGATCATGCCACTGCACTCCAGCCTAGGTGACAGGCTCCGTCTCAAAAATAAATAAATAAATAAATAAATAAATAAAAGAAATATCATTTAAGGAAAAGGCATTTGAATGAAAACAAAGAGCACATTTTCTGTTAAGTGGTCTGTGGTATCCCAAGAAAGTTCATTTCCTTGCCCCTGTGGTCTTTAGACAAGGAAAATCCCAGAGTTGGCATTAGTAAGGAAGAAGAGGGCAATGGAAAGGAAGGGAGAGAATTGTTAGACTTCTTGGCTGGAATTCAGAAACAAATAGTTCCCGAGCCTGACATTGTCGAGGCCAGCGTCAGGACCAGCCAAAGGAGGCAGACAAGGAACGTTACCGTTACTGACTTGGCTCCACACACCCTTACTCAAGAGAAACTGGTGCGTAAGCAAGATCCTGAAGGATGCGAGAGAAATATAAACAATCACTGGGTGTGGACCTGTGGCTGCCTGTAGAGGCTTTGCCAGCTCTGAGATTGTAGTCATACATTTTGACTAAATTAATTTCCAGAAATTCTTGCAAGATCTGGGCAGTGACAAATGCAAGCCAAAACAAGACTAAAGTCTGGGGTTTGGAAAAGCCTTGGCCTCTGACCTCAAACTGGAGCCTCTCATCAAAGTTCTAAGCCCTACTCGGGTCACTGAGCATCCTTGCTCTGAGATGTGGAAGTGACTTATTTTATTTGCCTATAAACATCTTTCAGCACCTGCACCAAATTGAAACTTGGCAGACAAAATGAGGAAGGAGTGATACTTCTAAAAACTCATCCTATTTTTATGATTTGAAGCTTTTTATTCTTTGCAGGGGTAGCACAGGAGGATATTTAAAAAAAAAAAAAAAAAAAAAAAACACTCTCAGGAGATGACAAAAGAATGAAACAGACTGCAAAAATCTCTCAACTGATACTTATTGCCATCATTATTTTGCAGAGAAAGACATAAAGACGTGAGCACGTTGATTGGCACTGCCCATAATCATGCAGTAACAAAGGAAGTGATAGCCCTGAGGTTTTAAGACAGAACTGAATGAGAAGGGAGGGTTTGAAGTGGGTGCAACTTCAAGAGGGTCTAGATATAGGTGAGAATCTCTACTCAAATATCTGAATCTCTAGCCTCTTAATTGTATTGTATGCTTTTATATTAAAAAAGCACTTCTGAGGCCAGGCGCAGTGGCTCACAACTGTAATGCTAGCACTTTGGGAGGCCGAGGCAGGCAGATCATTTGAGGTCAGGAGTTCAAGACCAGCCTAGCCAACATGAAAAAACCCTGTCTTTACTAGAAATACAAAACAATGAGCTGGGCGTGGTGGCACGTGCCTGTAATCCCAGCTACTTGGGAGGCTGAGGCAGGAGAATCACTTGAACCTGGGAGGCAGAGGTTGCAGCGAGCCATGATCACGCCACTGCACTCTAGCCTGGGTAACAGAGTGAGACCCTGTCTAAAAAAAAAAAAAAAAAGCACTTTTGGACTCTATACATGCAAATAACCCTTTTTGCTGGATCAACTTTTGATCTTGATCTTTTTTTTTTTTTAAACAGGGTCTCTGTTTCCTGGTGATATGATCTCAGCTAGCTCACTGCAGCCTCAACCTCCCTGGGCTCAGGTCATCCTCCCTCCCACCTCAGCCTCCAGAGTAGCTGATACTACAGGCACATACCACCACACCTGGCTAATTTTTGTACTTTTTGTACAGATGGGGTTTCACCATGTTGCTCAGGCTTGTCTCAAACTCAAGGGATGTGCCCACCTTGAGTTCGAGACCAGCCTGGCTAACATGGCAAGACCATGCCTGGCCCACCTTGTTTTTTAAGACTAATATTGGCCAGGCATGGTGGCTCACACCTGTAATCTCAGCACTTTGGGAGGCCAAGGCGGGTGGATCACCTGAGGTCAGGAGTTCAAGACCAGCCTGGCCAACATGGTGAAACCCTATCTCTACTAAAAATACAAAAAATAGCCAGGTATGGTGGCGGGCGCCTGTAATCCTAGCTACTCGGGAGGCTGAGGCAGGAGAATTGCTTGAACCCAGAAGACAGAGGTTGCTGTGAGTGGAGATGGCACCATCTCACTCCAGCCTAAGCGACAGACTCCATCTCAAAAAGATGGACTTAGACTCCATCTCAAAAAAGAAAAAAAAAAGGACTAATATTAATATTTTACTGAGACAAACTTAACTGCCCCTACTGAGGCTACCTGCACATCTGGTTCTTTGTTGATGCCTCCAATTCCACCACCAGAGTTTAATCTCTTTGAATCAGATGGTAAGTGGAATATATAGATCACGTGCTAATTCCAGTCAGCTGATAGCTGTCTGAATCACTCTGTTGAAAATGATACTGAGGCAGTAGAAAAGGACTCCCACAACTGATTAGCAAGAGAAGGAAGAGGGGAAATGCCCTACCAGTTAAGGTAGTGTATGTTGCTATGCCTTCGCTCTGGGAAAGGCAATTTACGAAGCTTTTATAGTCATCAGCACTTCAGTGTGAATTACTATAATGTCAACTCATTTCCAGTTATACCAGAGCTAGTTTTAATAGGTAAGACATTCATATTTTCAGAAGTAAAACTCAGAACATATGGCTCAAGTCAGGATTTTTTTTTTTTTTTAGATAGAGTCTTGCTTTGTCACCCAGGCTGGAGTGCAGTGGTGCCACCTCGGCTCACTATGGCACTACTGCAACCTCCACCACCCAGGTTCAAGTGATTCTCCTGCCTCAGCCTCCCTAGTAGCTGGGATTACAGGTGCAGGCCACCATGTCTGGCTAATTTTTTTTATATTTTTAGTAGAAATGGGGTTTCACCATGTTGGCTAGGCTGGTCTTGAACTCCTGACCTCAAGTGATCTGTCGCCTCAGCCTCCCAAACTGCTGGGATTACAGGTGTGAGCCACCTCACCCAGCCTAGCAAGGGTTTGTTTTGATTTGGTGAATTAAATTACATGTAAGCTGCTACAAAGACATAGAAGTAACATTTAACTAATTGCATAATGAATCATAATTGAAATTTACAGAAAATTGGCCGGGCACAGTGGCTCACGCCTGTAACCCCAGCACTTTGGGAGGCCAAGGCGGGCAGATCACTTGAAGCCAGGAGTTTGAGACCAGCCTGGCCAACATGGCGAAACCCCATCTCTACTAAGAATACAAAAATGTTGTTACAGGCACATGCCTGAAATCCCAGCTACTAGGAGGCTGAGGCATGAGAATTGCTTGAACCTGGGAGGTGGAAGTTGCAATGAGCCAAGATTGCACCCTGCACTCCAGCCTGGGTGACAGAGTGAGACTCTGTCTCAAAAAATTAAAAAAAAATTTTTTAAAGGCCAGGCATGGTGGCTCACACCTGTAATTCCAACACTTTGGGAGGCCGAGATGGGAGGATCACCTGAGGTCAAGAGTTTGAGACCAGCCTGGCCAACATGGTGAAACCCTGTCTCTACTAAAAATACAAAAGTTAGCTGGGCGTGGTGGTGCACACCTGTAGTCCCAGCTACTTGGGAGGATGAGGCAGGAGAATCACTTGAACCTGGGAGGCGGAAGTTGCAGTGAGCGGAGATCAGGCCACTGCACTCCAGCCTGGGCGACAGAGTGAGACCCTGTCTCAAAAAAAAAAAAGTTAAAAAAAAGAAATTTATAGAAAATATTACCTGAAAGGTGAAAACAATCCAGGGTGTATAGTTCCCAAGAATAAGTCCAAAGCACAGGAGGGTCAAGTCTAGGTGGGAGCCCTGGGCTTTCAGGGCCCCTCAAAGGCCCTGGAGTCTAAAGTCATGGTGGTTTTCTAAGTGGGTAGAAAGAATACTGAAAAGGGAATTGAGAAGTCACTGACATACTTCATTTATTCCACAATTCTGCCTTTTTTTTTTTTTTTTTTTTTTTAGAAACAGAGGCTCACTCTGTCACCCAGGCTGGAGCGCAGTGGCACAGTCATAGGTCATTATAACCTCTAACTTCTGGGCTCAAGGGATCCTCCTGCCCAAGCCTCCCAAGTCACTGAAACTATAGGTGCACACTACCACACCTGGATAATTTTTTTTTTTTTTTGGTAGAGATGGAGTCTGACTGTGTTGCAGAGGGTGGTCTCAAACTCCTGGGCTCAACCAATCCTCCTGCTTCAGCCTCCCAAAATGCCGGGATTATAGGTGTGAGCCACGGTGCCCAGCTGATATTTTTAACATATGGGCAAAATGACAGTAAAGCCATGTTTTCCAAAATATATTCTCAAAGAACAATGGTCCAGTGAGTTGCTCCTTGAAAAGAATATTCTGTAGGTCAAAAGTCTGGAAAGCATATCACGCATAAGGCCTTCTTGGAACTTCACAAAGCTATTATATTAATGTCTTTGAAAAGTTCTTCAAGAAAGAAATATGTTTAACTTTATCATCATTTCCCACACTGGTTTAAACCACCAAATTCTTCTTTTAAGGAGTAGCTATCAAGTTGGTTATGAAAATCTGCTTAAAGTTCAATTAACAGTATTGTTCAGCTGGGTGCAGTGGCTCACACTTGTAATCCCAGCATTTTGGGAGGCCGAAGCGGGTGGATCATGAGGTCAGGAGTTCGAGTCCAGCCTGGCCAAGATGGTGAAACCCTGTTTCTACTAAAAATACAACAATTAGCCAGACGTGGTGTCGGGTGCCTGTAATCCCAGGTACTCGGGAGGCTGAGGCAGGAGAATCGCTTGAAGTCGGGAGGCAGAGGTTGCAGTGAGCCGAGATCATGCCCCACTGCACTCTAGCCTGGGCAACAGAGGGAGACGAAAAGAAGAAAGGCAGGAAGGCAGGAAGGCAGGAAGGCAGGCAGGCAGGCAGGCAGGCAGGCAGGCAGGCAGGCAGGAAGGAAGGGGAGAAGGAGAGAAAGAGGGAGACAGAGAGAGAAAGAAAGAGAGAAAGAGAGAAAGAGAGAAAGAGAGAAAGAGAGAAAGAGAGAAAGAGAGAAAGAGAGAAAGAGAGAAAGAGAGAAAGAAAGAAAGAAAGAAAGAAAGAAAGAAAGAAAGAAAGAAAGAAAGAAAGAAAGAAAGAAAGAAAGAAAGAAAGAAAGAAAAGAATAGAAAAAGTCTGGGCGCCGTGGCTCATGCCTTTGGGAATCCCAGCACTTTGGGAGGCTTTCAGTGAGCAGAGATCGCACCACTTCACTCCAGAGTGAGCAACAGAGCAAGACTCCATCTGAAAAAAAAAAAAAGTATTTAAATAAAACTTGCTGCACAATATTGGTAGCATTCTGCATTTTGTTTCTAAACGAAGTCACTACCTAACCACTAGATGGCAATATGATTCAATTTATGTTATAACCATCCCCCAGAACATTAATAGTTCAAAGTGCATATATGCACTTATTCATTCATTTAATTATTTATTCTTCAAACATTTATTAGGTAATGTGAAGTTCCCAGAATTCTGACGGATGTTGGAGATAAGACAGTGATCTAACGCTAAAAAGTGTTCACTGTCAAAAAACGTAATTCCTAGATTTCTTTTTTTTTTTTTTTTTTTTTTTTTGAGACGGAGTCTCATGCTGTTGCCCAGGCTGGAGTGCAGTGGCGCGATCTCGGCTCACTGCAAGCTCCGCCTCCCGGGTTCCCGCCATTCTCCTGCCTCAGCCTCCTGAGTAGCTGGGACTACAGGCGCCCGCCACCGCGCCCGGCTAATTTTTTGTATTTTTAGTAGAGACGGGGTTTCACTGTGGTCTCGATCTCCTGACCTTGTGATCCGCCCGCCTCGGCCTCCCAAAGTGCTGGGATTACAGGCTTGAGCCACCGCGCCCGGCCAATTCCTAGATTTCTATAAAACTGAAAGATGCCTCCCAAAGCACACTCCTAGCACTTTGGGAGGCTGAGATGGGTGGATCACTTGAGGTCAGGAGTTCGAGACCAGCCTGGCCAACACGGTAAAACCTCGTCTTTACTTGAACCCAGGAGCTGGAGGTTGCAGTGAGCCAAGATTGCACCACTGCACTCCAGCCTGGGCGACAGAGTGAGATTCTGTCTCAAAATAAATAAATAAATAACATTAAAATTAAATAGGAATCATGTATTTAGCTCATTAATATGCAATTTGGACAGGGCTCAGTGGTGATGACTCATCTCTGCTCTACAAAACATCTGGGACCTGGACTTACCAGGCATCTCTCACTTCAAGTAGCATTACAGTTTCTGTGTGTGGTCTCTCCCTGCAATCTCTCTAGGATGGCCCCGGGGTAGCCGAATTTCTCACATGGCAGCTTGCTTCCCCCGTAGCCAGTCTTCCAAGAGAGATGTAGACTCTCTTAAGAGAGGCTGGCACAGCGTCACTTTTGCTGTATTCTATTGCTTATAGCAGTTACAGAACCCTCCAGAGTTAAGGGGAGGGGACAAAGAAGGCTACACTTCTGGATGGGAACAATGTCAAAGAATTTGTGGCCATCTTACTTTTGCCATATGGATATATGAGATTTGGGTGTTGGGATTAAAAGAGAAAAGTCCAGGGTAATTACTAGATTTCTAGACTGGGCCACAGTGGTGACGTCCACACAGATACAGACTACATGTGAGAGTATATAGTGAGAGTATATAGAGAGGGGTAACACTTTGGATATGCTGAGTTTGAGATGTCCATGGGAAATCCAAGGGGCATCAAGGAGGCAGCTGAATATAAAGACTGAGAACTCGGCAAAAGAGGTCTGACCTCTAGATATGAATATGGAAATAATCAGTCTTCAGAAGAGTTCTGTCCACTGTGGTGCATCAGTGTCATGAGCAGTTATAACTTAGATAACCAGGAATTCATGAATAACAACAGTTGAAGTGTGGCCAGGCGCGGTGGCTCACACCTGTAATCCCAGCACTTTGGGAGGCCGAGGCAGGAGGATCACGAGGTCAGGAGATTGAGACCATCCTGGCCAACACTGTGAAACCTTACCTCTACTAAACATACAAAAAAATTAGCTGGGCGTGGTGGCACGCACCTGTAATCCCAGCTACTCAGGCGGCTGAGCAACTGGAACAGTGCTGGCAACTGAGATGGGGAAAGTAAGTGTTGGGAGAGAGGTTAGGACTTCAGTTTCAGACATGTTAAATATAAGATACAGAATAGGCAGTTGAATATATAAACCTGCACTTCAGGGGAGAAGCTTAGACTGGAGATGATCAGCATATAGCAATGTGGTATTTAAAGCCAGAAGACTGGATGAGATTCTCAGGGGAGTGTCTGTAGATGGAAAGGACCAAGAATTGAAGTCTGCACACTCCAACATCAAGAGGTTGGGGAAAAGAGGAGCATCTAGGAAAGGAGTCCAAAAAGGAACAGTTAGTGAAATAGGTAGAATCAAGAGAGTGGTGTCCTTGATGCCACATGAAGAATGTGTTTCCACATGGAAGGAGCAAGCAATTGGTCAAATTCTACAAGTAGTCAAATAAGCTTAGAAATAACAGTTCAGTCCAGGCGCTGTGGCTCACACCTGTAATCCCAGCACTTTGGGAGGCAGAGGCAGGAGGATCGCTTGACGCCTAGAGTTTGAGACCAGCCCGGGCAACACAGGAAGACCGTCTCCACAAAAAATAAAGAATAAAAAATGTGGCAGGGCATGGTGGCACAAGCCTGTGGGCCCAGCTACTCGAAAGGCTGAGGCAAGAGGATCACCTGAGCCCAGGAGTTTGAGGCTGCAATGAGCTGGGATCGCACCACTGCACCCCAACCTGGATAACAGAGCAAGATTCTGTGTCAAAAAAAAAGGAAAAAGAAGTTTAGTATTATATAGGTAATGTGGATGTCATTGATAACCTGGAAAAAAGCAGTTTCAGCAAGGCAGTAGGAGCAAAAGCCTGAAAAACATGGATTTAAGAGAGAATGAGGCCAGACACAGTGGCTCACGCCTGTAATCCCAGCACTTTGGGAGGCCGAGGCAGGTGGATCACTTGAGGTAAGGAGTTCGAGACCAGCCTGACCAACATGGTGAAACCCTGTCTCTACTAAAAATACAAAACAATTACCCAGGCTGGGTAGCACATGCCTGTGATCCCAGCTACTTGGGAGGCTGAGGCAGGAGAATTGCTTGAACCCAGGAGGCAGAGGTTGCAGTGAGCCGAGATCTTGCCATTGCACTCCAGCCTGGGCGACAAGAGCAAAACTCCATCTCAATAAATAAATAAATAAATATATAAATAAAAATAAGAGAATGAGCAAGAAGGAATTGGAACACTCGAGTTTTGCCGTGGGTGAGAGGAGAAGAGAGATGGAGTAGTAGCTGCAGAGAGTGGAGGTCGAGCGAATGTTTGTATGCTTAGTACATACAGTACTAAGTAAAAAGGGAGAAAAATTGAAAATGGAAATAATTTAATTGCTGGAATGATGTCCTTGAGCAGCTGTTCTACGGAAGTAGAAAGGTTGTCTCAGCATAAGCTCAGAGACAGTTTAATTTATAGTAACAGGAAGGGAAGGCAAAATATGTGGCTACAGATGGTGGTAGGTGGGGAGATGTCATTGTAGAGGAAGTCCTCCCTTCCTCCTTCCTTCTTTTCAGATGGGTCTCTTTCTGGCCATGCTGGAGCGCAGTGGCAGGATTGTAGCTCACTGTATCCTCCAACTCCTGGGTTCAAGAAATCTTCCTATAGCTGAGACTACAGAGGGACACCACTATGCCTGGCTAATTAAAAAAAAAAAAAAAATTATTGGAGATGGGGGTGTGTTGCCCAGGCTTGTTTTGAACTCCTGGCCTCAAGCCATCCTTCCATCTCAGCCTCTGATTGCTTTAATTTTCTAAATGAAGCAGCAAGTGGAGAGTCAGGATGATGACGGAGGCAGTGGAGGTTTCGGGAGTTACGAAACACTCATTTAGAACAGTAAATGGAGAAAGCAAATACCATGTGTTTGCCAGGCAGCAAGATAGGTCCACTCAAGGTACATGGTCCTGATGGAGTTAGAGGGAAGCATGTCAGTATGGGTGTATAGTTTTCTGTTTTCTTTCTTTTTTTTTTGAGATGGAGTTTAGCTGTTGTTGCCCAGGCTGGAGTGTAACCGCGCGATCTCGGCTCACTGCAACCTCCACCTCCCAGGTTCAAGCGATTCTCCTGCCTCAGCTTCCCAAGCAGCTGGGATTATATGCACGCACCATCATGCCCCCGCTAATTTTTCTTTTTTTTCTTTTTTTTTTTTTTTTTGGAGACTGAGTCTTGCTCTGTCACCCAGGCTGGAGTGCAGTGGCGCGATCTCGGCTCACTGCAACCTCTGCCTCCCGGGTTCAAGTGATTCTCCTGCCTCAGCCTCCCGAGTAGCTGGGATTACAGGCGTGCATTACCATGCCCGGCTAATTTTTTGTATCTCACTGTTTCACCATGTTGGCCAGGTGGGTCTGGAACTCCCTACCTCGTGATCCGCCCACCTCTGCCTCCCAGAGTGCTAGGATTACAGGCGTGAGCCACTGCGCCCGGCTAATTTTTCTGTTTTTCGTAGAGGCCAGGTTTCACCATGTTGGCCAGGCTGGTCTTGAACTCCTGACCTCAAGTGATCCTCAAGTCTTGGACTCCCAAAGTGCTGGGATTACAGGCGTGAGCCACCACACCCGACCTTGGTGTATAGTTTTCTTCAGGCACGTTCAGCTACAGATTTGAATGTAATCGAAGTTGTTTTTACTGATGAAGAGTTAGGCAATGAAGTAATTTAATGGTATTCAGGATAAGGAAGAAACACCAAAGAAGTGAGGGACAGTGAAGAGCTTGTATAACAATGGATTTCAGGTAGAATGAGGGGGCTGCACTGCCAAAGTTGGTGTCCCAGAAGGAGTGAAGTGGAAAGATAGGAAATGATGGTCGGAACCAGATAAATGAAACGGAGAATGACAGGGAATGGCTGTGGTCACTGGTAATAGAAGTGACCAACAAGCGTTGGCTATCACTAAGGAACAAAACCTTCCCTGCTGGAGATTAGCATTTTCCCCGATTTTGAACATCTACCCCCACAATATCTTCAAAACATCCACTATGGGCCCTTATTGCATTGACAGCCAAGTGCAAGATCACGGTTGGAATGAATGGCAAATTCTTTTCACGTATCCAAGTGAGTAGCACTCAGGTAACCTCAGCAGGTGGCAGCATCAAGGTTTACCACATTACGTTTCATTATACAGGAATACACGAATACAGTCTCTTGGGGGGAAAAAAGACCAAAACCAAAGGCCCTTCCCTCACTACCCCTTCCTCACCCCGCCAACCCAAGTGCCACTGAAGAGCGAAGGGAGGATCGGCAAAGATTTACAGACGGACACCCTAACCGAGGGAGAGGTGACCAAACACCCGGGATCCGGCAGAGGACGCCCAAAGGCCGGACCTCCCCGGACCTCGCCCCTCCTGGGAGACTGAGCCCCGCGTTTTGGAAACAGAAACAAACCCGGTCCCGCCCCCTGCCCTGCGGCCGCTGAGAAAAGGGCACCGCCCTCCGGAGGCGTTCCAGCCGGCCACTCGAAGATTCCAGCAGATACAGTCGGCCTCCCCTGCCCGCTTCTCTTCTGGATTCCCCGCTGTCCATCCTCATTCTCCCGGTGGAAGCCCCGCAACGAAGGACCTGAGCCCCCTTTCTGCTCCCGGGATGCTTCACCCGTCCGCAACTCCGCCCGCCCCGCCCCCGGAAGTGACGGCGGCCGCGCGGCCCTGCCTTTGTCCCGTCGGGCATCGCGGCGACGGCGGGAAGATGGCGGCGGCGGGATCCCTGGAACGAAGCTTCGTGGAGCTAAGCGGGGCTGAGCGCGAAAGGCCGAGGCACTTTCGGGAATTCACAGTCTGCAGCATTGGTACGGAAGTGGCCAGGGAGGGCGCGATCCGATCTGTCCCCTCGGGCTCCTCTCATGGGTCCTAGGGTCTCTGACTGCTGGGTTCATCCTCCTGAGTCCACATGCCTCCAGCCCCGGGATCAGAGATTCCTTGATGTCCGACGTTTTCCTCTTTTCTTTGTATGGGTTGTCAGTCTGTCACCCTCTGCTTTATCAGGTCCCTTAGTCCCTGTCATTTCTCAGAAGACGCGTGTGCAGGCTGACCACGTTCATTTTGCAGGGACCGCAAATGCCGTGGCTGGCGCCGTAAAATACAGTGAGAGCGCGGGAGGCTTTTACTATGTGGAGAGTGGCAAGTTGTTCTCCGTAACCAGAAACAGGTTCATTCATTGGTAAGTGCTGTGGTTCGCCAAACTCCCCTGGAAGGTAGGGTTTGGTGTGTAAATTTTAGTTGCTGTTCCCAAAGTGCTATTCTAGAAGCGGTAATCGACACTTAGGGAAAGAGAAAGTTTTTTTTTTTCAGTTCGTATCAGAGTCGGGAAAACTGAGACACAGTTCTAGAAGAGTTTACCCTCCCCCCCCACCAATACACACACACACACCAAGCAACACCAAAAGCAGAGGGAATGTAGCTTAGGGGTATAAAGCCCATAAGACTAGTTTTAAACATGAACCCATTATGTTTTTATAGTGCTTTACAGCTTCCTTCATTGAACAAATATGTTCGAGCTTCAATATGTCAGGCATTGTGCTAGGTACCAGGACGAAATGAACAAAACTGCCATCTTCATCATGCAAGACGTTGTAGCAATGTCAGAATAGTTGTGGACTCACTTTTCATGGGGAAATTTTGTGGAGGAAAACTTGCCCTAGAGGAAAAATACAGGGGTTACGAGAGGCTAATGAGAGGACCAAATGTTATTAGTGGGGCAGGAAAAGGCTTTCACAGTTACCCTGAGATCTAAAGGACACGAGGTTAGCCAGGTATGGGGAGTGGACAGAGAGGAGTCCAGCAAGCAGGATCACCATATGCAAAGGTCACAAAGTGGAAAGAATGTGGCAGGTTTGGAACTGACCAAAGATCTGTGTGGCTTAAGTGCAGTGGGTAAAACAGAAAGTAATGTGAGATACTGAGGCTGGAGAGGTAGGCAGGACTCGGACCATGAGGGACCCTTAGGCCATTTTTAAGGATTTTTGGATTTTATCCTAAGTACATTGAGTAATAATGGAATAGGTTTTTAAAGAGTTACTAACATCAAAATTGCATTTTTGGATGGGAACAGTTAACACTGGGGATTCCAAAAGGAGCGGGGGAGCAGAGGTTGGAAAACTTATCAGTTACTGTGTTCACAACTTGGGCGACAGGATCATTAGAAGCCCAAACCTCATGTAGATAGGAATATATACACAATATACTCATGTAACAAAGCTGCACATGTACCCCTGAATCTAAATTTTTTAAAATGTATTTTTAGAAGATCTCAGTCTACTTTGTGGAAAGTGGATTTGGATTAGATGGGTATAATGCAAAAAAAAAGTTTGCTTTTATGATGGCCCAAGTAAGGGTTGCTGGTGGTTCAATTGTGGGAATGAATAGAAATAGAAAAGTAGATGGATTCAAGATACCTTTGGAAGATAGATTCACTAGGACTTGGTGGTGGATTGAATATGGGGTAAGGGATGGTAAAAGAAAAGGAGAGAACAAGGACAGCTCCCTGGTGTCTCATGTGACTAACCAGATGTGAGTGGGGAGGGGTTGCCATTTACAGAGATCCATAGAAGATGGATTTTGGAAAGATATGAATAATTCTGTTGGACATAGTAAATTTGAAGTACCTGGGGAGCAGCCCTTTGGAAATGTCAAGTAGGCATTGAAATTTACAGGTCTAAGGCTCAAAAGAGAGACTTTATGTTAGAGATACAAATTTCATTTAGTTAAATATTTTGGCTGGGCACAGTGGCTCACACCTGTAATCCCAGCACTTTGGGGGGCTGAGGTGGGAGGATCTCTTGAGGCCAGGAGTTCAAGACCCCATTTCTACAATTTTTTTTCTTTTTTCTTTCTGTTTTTTTTTTTCTTTTCTTTTTGAGAGACAGTCTGGTGGCTCCATTGTCCAGGCTGGAGTGCAGTGGTGCAATCATGGCTCACTGCAGTCTCTGCCTCCTGGGTTCAAGTGACCCTCCCACCTCAGCCTCCCAAGTAGCTGCAATTACAGGTATGCGCCACCATACCCAGCTGATTTTTCTATTTGTTTTTGTAGAGATGGGGTTTTGCCTGGTTGCCCAGGCTGGTCTTGGACTGCCGGACTCAAGCAGTGCCCCATTCTCGGCCTCCCAACTTGCTGGGATTACAGGCGGAGCCACCATGTCCGGCCTGATTTTTAAAAATTAGCCAGGCGGGGTGGCATGTGCCTTTCATCTTAACCACTCAGGAGGCTGAGGCGGGAGGATCTGATCATGCCACTGCACTCCAGCTTGGGAAACAGGGTAAGACCCCATCTCTTTTATAAAAACAGGAAGAAATAAAGGAAATTTGCTTGCCTAATATATTTCAGTCCATTTTTAGGGAATAGGGATATAGCAGGGAACAAAACAAAGTTCCTACTCTCATGGAGGAAAATAGGCAACAACAACAATAACTAAAAAAACAAAAAACCCAAGTACATGTAGTTTTGTTACAGGAAAAGGGTGCCGATCCAGGCCCCAAGGGAGGGTTCTCAGATCTCACACAAGAAAGAATACAGGGCAAGTCCGCAGTGCAAAGTGAAAGCAAGTTTATTAAGAAAGTAAAGGAGGCCAGGTGTGGTGGCTCACACCTGTAATCCCAGTACTTTAGGAGGCTGAGGCAGGTGGATCACCTGAGGTCAGGAGTTTGAGAGGTCAGGAGTTTGAGACCAGCCTGACCAACATGGTGAAACCCTGTCTCTACTAAAAATACAAAATTAGCTGGGCGTGGTGGCACATGCCTGTAATCCCAGCTAATTGGGAGGCTGAGGCAGGAGAATAGCTTGAACCAAGGAGGTGGAGGGTGCAGTGAGCTGAGATTGCTCCATTGCACTCCAGCCTGGGCAACAAGAACGAAACTCCATCTCAAAAAAAAAGTAAATAAATAAAAGAATGGCTACTCCATAGACACAGTAGCCCCAAGGGCTGCTGGTTGCCCATTTTTATGGTTATTTCTTGAAGATATACTAAACAGGGATGGATTATTCATGCCTCCACTTTTTAAACCATACAGGGTAACTTCCTGATGTTGCCATGGCATTTGTAAACTGTCATGGCCTTGGTGGGAGTGTAGCAGTGAGGGCAACCATAGGTCACCCTTGTCACCATTTTGGTTTTGATGGGTTTTGGCTTGCTCCTTTATTGCATCCTGTTTTATCAGCAAGATCTTTATGACCTGTATTTTGTGCCGACCTCCTAATCTCATCCTGTGACTTAGAATGCCTTAACTGTCTGGGAATGCATCCCAGTAGGTTTCAGTCTCATGTTACCCAACTCCTATTCAAGATGGAGCTGTTCAGGTTCACATGCCTCTGACAGTTTGTCAGTTGATAAATGGAATAGGGAAAGGGGAACAGCGTAAGAGGGAAGAGGAATACCTGTGGCAGTTAATGTTTTATGTAGGGTGGTTGGGCAAAAGCCAGGGGTAAGTTGACATTTGAGCAGAAGAAAGGATACCTGGGGAATGAGTATTTCAGGTGGAGCCCTCCAAGAAAAAGGAATAGTAAGTGCAAAGAACCCTGAAGTAGGAGCTTGTTGTGTTCAAAGAGTGGAAAGGAGCCAGGAGTCTGCGGCTGAGTGAACGAAGGGTAGAATAATAAGAAAGAGATAGCTCAAGGCCAGATCAGGGCTTTGTTGGTTATTTTAAGCTTCAGCTTTTGCTCTGAGTAAGATGAGAAGAAGCTGTGGAAGATTTAAGTAGAGGATGACATGATCTAAGATCTGAGTTTCTAAAGGATTGCTTTGACTGCCGTCTTGAGAATAGAGTGTGGTGGGGGAAAGGGTGGGTGTGGGGAGACCAGTTAGGAGGCTGGTGCCACAATTCAGACATGGTGGCTTAGATCAGGGTGGTAGTGACAGAGGCAGTGAGAAATGTTCTGATTGTGGATATGTTTTCAAGGTGGATTTGTTAGAATTACTATTGCATTGGATGGGGGGTATACAGAAAGAAAAGAGTCAGAGGTGAACCCTAGATTTTTGGCTTGAGCAATTGGAAGTTAGGGAGATGTCATTAATTGAGATGGAAAAAAGTATAGATGAAGCAGGTACTTTTGTTTGTTTTCTTCAGGTTCAGTGAGTGCAGGAGTTCTGTTTTGGACAGTTGTAATCTGAAATGCCTGTTAGATATCCAAGTGAGTGCTGAGATAGTAGTCAGGAGTTGAGTGAAGTTGGGCTGAAGATACAGATTGTGAAATTGTTGGCATTAGATGGTGCGTAAAGCTGTTCTACTGAATGAGATCACCTAGAAAGTGAGAATAAATTAGGATTTTTCACCTTCTGCACTATTTTTTTTTTTTTTTTTTTTGAGACAGAGTCTTGCTTTGTCACCCAGGCTGGAGTGCTATGGCCGGATCTCAGCTCACTGCAAGCTCCGCCTCCCGGGTTCCCGCCATTCTCCTGCCTCAGCCTCCCGAGTAGCTGGGACTACAGGCGCCCGCCACCTCGCCCGGCTAGTTTTTTGTATTTTTTAGTAGAGACGGGGTTTCACCGTGTTAGCCAGGATGGTCTCGATCTCCTGACCTTGTGATCCGCCCGTCTCAGCCTCCCAAAGTGCTGGGATTACAGGCTTGAGCCACCGCGCCCGGCCACCTTCTGCACTATTATTGTCAGCTAAGTCTTCATTGTGGGGGGCTGTCCTATATGTGATAGGTTGTTAAACAGCATTCCCGGCCTCTACCCTCTGCCTACCAATAGCACATCTATACGATCACTTCTACCCCAGTTACAATAACCAAAAATATCTCTAGATATTGCTTAATATCCTGGTGAGTGAGGAAGAATCGCCTCCAGTTGAGAGCCACTTGAGTAGAGCGGTCTGGGACTAAACCCTGGGGCACACCAACATTTAGAAAAATGAGGAACCAGCAAAGGAGCCCAAGAAGGAGTAAGTGAAGTAAGAGTTGAACAAAGAATGTGGTATCCCAGAAGCTAAGGGAAATATTTCAAGGAGGAGGAGAGTGAAAAACTGACAGTGTTGCATTTAAGCCAGGCAAGATGAAAAATGAAAACTGGCCTTTGGATCATGGAGGTCATTGGTGACCTGGTCAGGAATTGCTGCAGTAGTCCTACAAAAGCCTCAGTGGAGTGGGTTCAAGAGAGAAAGGGAGCAGAGGAATTGTGAGTATAGAACAGCCCTTTCAAGGTATATTGCTGTAAGGGAAGCAGAGAAATCACATGGTAGTTGGAGAGCAAGGGAGGAACATAGAGAAAATATACTAATATAGCTATGTGCAGTTGGGAATGACCTAGTAGATGCAGTTGAGAGCAATCACTAGAGGAAAGGAATTTGGGAAACTGAGAAGGTGGAGTATTAGGATAATTGGATATTGTTTGTTCATTTGTTTGTTTGTTTTTTTAGAGTCAGAGTTTCACTCTGTCACCCAGGCTGGAGTACAGTAGCACAGTCATGGCCTACTGCAGCCTGAACTCCTAGGCTCAATCGATCCTCCCATCTCAGCCTCCCAGGTGGCTAAGATTGCAGGTGGGCATCACCATGCCTGGCTAGTTTTTTTATTTTGTAAAGATAGAGTTTTGCTGTGTTGCCCAGGCTGATCTTGTACTCTTGGGCTGAAGAAATCCTCCTGTCTTGGCCTCCCAAAATGCTGGGATTGTAGGCATGAGCCACCATACCTGGCCCTGATACTGAAATCATTAACAATTATGGCAAGAGTAGTGTGGGAGAGAGTGACAGTGGGCCAAGAGCTAAAATCAACTGCAGTGAACATGGGTAGCAGGTGGTATCTGATTCCGTGAGCTTCAGAGCTGAGTGATTCGGGTAGCAGAGGAGGAACAGTGGCCTAGAATGCCAGTGGGGAACAAGGACATCTGTATGTTCTCCTTGAGGCCCCACTGCAAAGGGCATGGTAGAGAAAACTTGGGTCACTGTCCTCACGGGAGATTCAGGATCCAACTTTAACCATAAGGCAGGAAAGCGAAAGAATTATTCAGAGATGAAGTTGAGGATCCAGAAAATTGTGCTAATGTCATGAGTTACCAGAAGCAAAGTAGCTCTGGGAAATCATCAGCGCTGAAAAGGTACTTACATCCTTGGGAGTAGATAAGATGTGCCTTGGGAGAAAGTGTACAGTGAGAGAAGATGATCCAGGATCAAGGTTTGAGGAAATCTAGCATATAGGGGTCAGGTCAAGGAGAAGGAGAAGAAATGGACAGGAATGTGGGAGGAAAACTGGGAGAGAGTAGTATCATAGGATTCATGAGAAGAGACTGTTTAAAAAGGAAGGCGAGGTCAAGTATGTGGAATGCTGCTAAGAGATCAAGTAAGAGGGCCATGCGTGGTGGCTCACACCTGTAATCCCAGCACTTTGGGAGGCCGAGGCGGGTGGATCACTTGAGGTCAGGAGTTCAAGACCAGCCTGGCCAACATGATGAAACCCTGTCTCTACTAAAAATACAAAAATTAGCCGGGTGTGATGGCGGGCGCCTGTAATCCCAGCTACTCAGGAGGCTGAGGTCAGAGAATTGCTTGAACCTGGGAGGTGGAGGTTGCAGTGAGCCAAGATCGCACCACTGCACTTCAGCCTGGGCGACAGAGCGAGACTCAGTCTCAAAAAACAAACAAAAAACTCTTTTAGCTCTATGAAAAGAAGAGCCTGGATTTATTCATAACATAGATATTTTTTCTCCTCAGTTATGGTTAAGATAAGTCAACTGAATCAAAAGCAACCAAAATAGTTAGATATGTCAAAGATGACAGTTCTGGGAATAAAGGCTGAGTTTCAGTAAAAGGAGAATTTGTGGTGGGATACTTTTTGGGTAAGATTTCTCCTGTCATTAGTCAAGGGAACATTCACTGAAAAGGAAGGAAAAAAGGCCTGGTGTGATCCCTCACTTTTGGGAGGCTGAGGCAGGAAGATCACTTGAGCCCAGAAGTTCAAGACCAGTCTGGGCAACATAGTGGGGCCCTATATAAAACATTTGAAAAATAGCTGAACATGGTGATGCAAGCCCATAGTCCCAGCTACTTGGGAGGCTGAGGTAGGAGGATCACTTGAACCTTACCGGTAGGTGGAGGTTGTAATGAGTCGAGATGGTGTCACTACACTCCAGCATGGGTGACAGAGCAAGACCCTGTCTCAAAAAATGGAGGGAGAGGAAAAAAACTTTAGAAACTACTTGAAAAAAGGAAGTTAATTAAAATGAAGGGAATTTGAGATGATGAGATGCTTGGAAAAAGACATGGTCAGAATAATTTTTTTTTTTTTTTTAACCGAATCTTACTTTGTCACCCAGGCTGGAGTGCAGTGGCACGATCTCAGCTCACTGCAAGCTCTGCCTCCTGGGTTCAAGCGGTTCTCCTGCCTCAGCCTCCCAAGTAGCTGGGACTATAGGTGCCCACCACCACGCCTGACTAATTTTATTTTTAGTAGAGACGGGGTTTCACTGTGTTAGCCAGGATGGTCTCGATCCCCTGACCTCGTGATCCACCCTCCTTAGCCTCCCAAAGTGCTGGGATTATAGGCCTGAGCCACCACGTCTGGCCTAGAATAATTTTAATAAAATATAAGAATATATTTACTCGAGAGGAGCAAATTCAATAAAACTAGGAGCTAGAAGTCAAGAAAAATAAACTAGCTGGGTGTGGTGGCTCACGTCTGTAATCACAGCACTTTGGGAGGCTGAGGCGGGAGGATCACTTGAGCCCAGAAGTTGAAGACCAGCCTGGGCAACACAGTGAGACCCCACCTCTAAAAAAATAAAAATTTAAAAAGAGGAAAAATAAAACTAATTGGTTAAATTTTTCATCTTGGTTTGTTCTGCAAGAAAGAGTTCATTTCATCATTCTAGGAAAGATGTGACCCCAGCAAGAAGTAGAGCCGCCTCTTTTGACAATCACTAAGTATCAGCTGGTGCTGCTGAGGAAGAGGTACTAAGGATAAACCTGCAGTAGATCAAAGAGGGTACTAGTTTAATCGTAGAGATGGAAGAGAAGGAGCAGGGTCAGGAAGAGGAAAGCAACAGGCTTTGACAGATCATACCTACTGAGTCAAGGACATAGACGAGTAAATATGTACTAGTGATTGTTAAAGATAACAAATACTTAGAAATCAAAAGTAAGAAATATCCTTGTTAAAGTAACACGACAGCTTCTGTGCTGAGTCAGGTAGACATTGGATGGAGGATTAAATCTGAATTTAAAGTCAGACCTAATGGCCTTGGGCAAAATGCTTTATCTCCTCTGTTGCAACTTGAGTTTGAATAAAGTTTTTTTTTTTTTTGAGTTTGCGTGCATTTTATCAAAAGCACTTATTGAATGCTAGCTCTGTCCTAGGCACTTTGCTGGGTCTAAGGATATCCAAGTGTGTATGCACGTGCTTTCCCTAGAGGAACAGTATTAATATTTGGGCTGTAAGAATATAGGGGCTGGCCGGGGGCGGTGGCTCAAGCCTGTAATCCCAGCACTTTGGGAGGCCGAGGCGGGTGGATCACGAGGTCAGGAGATCGAGACTATCCTGGCTAACATGGTGAAACCCTGTCTCTACTGAAAATACAAAAAACTAGCCGGGCGTGGTGGCGGGCGCCTGTAGTCTCAGCTACCTTGGGAGGCTGAGGCAGGAGAATGGCGTGAACCCGGGAGGCGGAGCTTGCAGTGAGCCGAGATCACGCCACTGCACTCCAGCCTGGGAGACACAGCGAGACTCCGTCTCAAAAAAAAAAAAAAAAAAAAAAAAGAATATAGGGGCTATCGCTACACTCACAGAACTTACCATCATTGTTAATAACAAGCTCCTTTTTTATTTTTTTTTCCAGTTACTACTTTATTTATATTACTATGCTTAAGTTACATGGAAAAAGACAGCAGTTCTGACCCATTTCAGAAAAAGTTTCCTATCAACACCAATTATGTAGTGACAAATAATTAGAAATGGTGACATCTTTGTGTCAAGACTGACAAGGAAGAATGGGCTCTAGTGCTACAGTTCATTTCTAGCAAGAAAATGGCACACTGGCCAGCACAAGCCATGCTAACACTGAGCCTTTAGCACTGGGCGCAGATTTGGAGCTCTTCTCTCATGCTAGCAAATCAAGTGAAATAACTGGGTTTTTTAAAAAAAAGTTTATTGGAAGGCCAAGGTGGGTGAATCACGAGGTCAGGAGATCGAGACCATCCTGGCTAACACGGTGAAACCCCGTCTCTACTAAAAATACAAAAACTTAGCCAGGTGTGGTGGCAGGCGCCTATAGTCCCAGCTACTCGGGAGGCTGAGGCAGGAGAATGGCGTCAACCCAGGAGGCAGAGCTTGCAGTAAGCTGACATCGTGCCACTGCACTCCAGCCTGGGCGAGAGAGTGAGACTCTGTCTCAAAAAAAAAAAAAAAACAGTTTAAAATGAAGCCCGTGAATTTAAAAACTATACTTCTGACATATTTTCCTTTCAAAATTTCCACTTTTCCACTCTAATAGCTGAAATTTTTTTCGTAAATAGCCTACCATGTAGCTGCAGATAGACTTTTCTGCCTCAAGATGTAAACAGAGGGGAAAAAATTAACAGCATCCGCATAATATTCTCTATATACACTGCTACTGGATGGAAAATACATAACTTTAAAAAAAAAAGGTTCCATCTTAGATTCGCACAACCTCTTGTTCTGCCATTCATGACTCTGACTCTGACGCTAAGGTAACGGTGTCTGTAAGTAGATTTTTGTTTTCAGCGAAGGAGACCTGAGAAAAGATGAATTTATCTCTTTTTCTTCAGGAGTTATCAGATAGTCTGTAATCCCAGCCCTTTGGGAGGCTGAGGCAGGTGGATCACTTGATCTTGATCACTAAGTTCAAGATCAGCCTGGCCAACTTGGTGAAACCCCATCTCTACTAAAAAAAATACAAAAATTAGCCAGGTGTGGTGGTGCATGCCTGTAGTCCCAGGTGCTCAGGAGGTTAAGGTGGGAGGATTGCCTGAGCCCAGGAGTTCGAGGCTGTAGTGAGCTATGATTGTACCACTGCACCCCAGCCTGACAGAGTGAGACCTTGTCTCAAAAAAACAAAAAAACAAAAAACAGTTATCAGATCGTACATATTCCTCAGAGCCCTCAATCTTGAACTAGAGCACGTTCCAGGATCACATGGCCTTCCTTATAACGCTGGCTGTCTTCGGTGGCAAACTCATAGATCCATCCCAGTGTGCTATTACAGTTTTTCAGCTCACATCTCAAACCATGTGGCGGCCAGTGACCATGACCCAATCTTGAGCTTCATTGTACTGCAGGTTCACTACCTTGTTAAAAAGAAATACTCGGCCGGGCGTGGTGGCTCAAGCCTGTAATCCCAGCACTTTGGGAGGCCAAGACGGGCAGATCATGAGGTCAGGAGATCGAGACCATCCTGGCTAACACGGTGAAACCCCGTCTCTACTAAAAAAAAAATACAAAAAACTAGCCGGGCGAGGTGGCGGGCGCCTGTAGTCCCAGCTACTCGGGAGGCTGAGGCAGGAGAATGGCGTAAACCCGGGAGGCGGAGCTTGCAGTGAGCTGGGATCGGGCCACTGCACTCCAGCCTGGGCAACAGAGCGAGACTCTGTCTCAAAAAAAAAAAAAAAATGCTCTGCCAGTGGCACCTGTGAACCACGTGGAGATGAATTCTGAGCAGTTGGTCAGGATTGTATCACAGTTTGCATAAGAAAATGGACAGGTACCACCAATATGATCAAGGAATATTCTGCCTATTTTTATGGCTGAAGTTCTAAAACCCCGTGCAGCGGTGAGATCTGTGGCTGCCAGTGGCGCCTTGCTCCTCAGCTGGAATTAATAAACAAGCTTTTGGGAAGGGTGGGGGAAAAGAAAAAAGCTCCTTTTGAGGAGTAATAATAAAAGTTAGAATAGCTTATCAGTATAGAAACTAACCCTGATATGTTCAATTTGCAAAGGTATTTTTATATTGTTAAAATATTTAAGTAATATTTTTGCACATACATGTAAGCACATGTATACAGTTGCTATTTGTGTGTGTGTATGTGTGCACACACAGGCTATGCGTGTGTATGTGTGTGCACACGCATGCAATCGCAGGTTAAGAAGTAATAGAAGCAGGACATAACCGCAATTATTAAGGTTAGTTTTGTTCGATGCTGTAGTATATATGGAGGCCACATTCCACTACAAGCAATGGCCAGGGTATGGTGTTAATTTTTATTATAGTAGAGTTTAATTGCATAAAATATCGTCCTAAATAAATGACCTATCAAGTTTGGAAATGTCTCTATGTAACAGAATCACAATGAAATTTGAATTTTGTAATGCTGTTTTTTATAAATTTACATAATGTGATTTGGAGTGCAAAAGTGTTCCAAATCTGTTTATCCAAAATTTTCAAATTTGGTGAATTCACTTGGACACTGTTCTTGTATACTTCAGTGCAACAGTCAGTGAGAAAGAAAAGCATAAACTTTTCAAACAAATGTCTCTTTTTCAACAGGAAGACCTCTGGAGATACATTGGAGCTGATGGAGGAGTCACTGGACATAAATCTGTTGAATAATGCCGTTCGCCTAAAATTCCAAAATTGCAGTGTTTTACCTGGAGGGGTTTATGTCTCTGAGACTCAGAATCATGTGATAATCTTGATGTTAACCAATCAAACAGTGCACAGGTTACTTTTACCACACCCCTCCCGGATGTATAGGAGTGTAAGTTGGCTAAGTGCAATATGTTTTATTTCCCAAATTACTCTGGGTGTCACAAATTTAGTGCTGGAGCGATATCTTTTGGAATTGAAGGAAATTTGGATTCTCATTATCCCTCACCAAGCATACTTTGATAGCTACCACTTAAAATGATCAGGCATACGTTTTAAGTTGAGAATTAATTTTCATTAAAAAGAATGACTTTCTTCTTAAGCTTGACAGTTTACAGTTTTTTACTTTAAAAACTTTTTTAGCAATAGAGAGAAACTGAGCAAAATTCTGGTTATTTTGATTTAATAGATTCTTCTTTTTAATTACTCAACAGGAGTTGGTAGTTGAAAGTCAGATGCAGTCAATATTCACTGACATTGGAAAAGTTGATTTCACAGATCCTTGCAACTATCAATTAATTCCAGCAGTACCTGGAATATCTCCTAATTCCACCGCCTCAACAGCCTGGCTTAGCAGTGATGGGGAGGCCCTGTTTGCCTTACCATGTGCTTCTGGGGGAATCTTTGTTCTTAAGCTACCTCCTTATGACATACCTGGTAAGAATGGGAAATGAGCATGGATTTAAACAAGGAATGTTAATATTGAAACAGACCTTGAAAGTTCAACCTCGTCATCCAATGCAGGGATTGCATCTCTATTGCCCCGAAACTGGTCATTCATTATTGCTTGCCTAATGAGTCCCTAATGCTTTACTTTTATACAGTGGATAAGGAACTATAAAGCATATTGGAGCATGGAAAAACAAGTAGACAAGTATAAGACAGCCTATTCTAAATCCTATAGTAGAGATGAGTTGCCTAATTGTCTACCCTGAGATGGAGGCGTTATAACATTATAATTAAATTAATTGAAACAAAGACATTAAATACCCTGCACCAAATTGCCACTATGTCTTGCCTGGATTATTGTATTAGCTTTATATATATCTCCCCAGATCTGTCCTTAACCCTCTTCAGAAACTTCTCAGGTGGACTGATATATTTAAAACCCAAGGGCCGGACGCTGTGGCTCACACCTGTAATCCCAACACTCTGGGAGGCCAAGGCGGGCGGGTCACCTGAGGGAGTCTCTCTCTGTTGCCCAGGCTGGAGTACAGTGGCGCGATCTCAGCTCACTGCAACCTCTGCCTCCTGGGTTCAAGCGATTCTCCTGCCTCAGCCTCCTGAGCAGCTGGGATTACAGGCATTTGCCACCACGCCCAGCTAATTTTTGTATTTTTAGTAGAGACAGGGTTTCACCATGTTGGCCAGGCTGGTCTCGAACTCCTGACCTTGCGATCTGCCCACCTTGGCGTCCCAAAGTGTTGGGACCGGCGTGAGCTACCACACCTGGCCTCCTTCCTTTCTTTCGAGACAGTCTCACTATCACCCAGGCTGGAGTGCAATGGTGCCATCTTGGCTCACTGCAACCTCCACCTCGCAGGTTCAAGCGATTCTTGTGTCTCAGCCTCCTGAGTAGCTGGGATTACAGGTGCCCACCACCACGCCTGGCTAATTTTTGAATTTTTGTTAGAGACGGCATTTTGCCACATTGACTAGGTTGATCTCGAACCCCTGACCTCAAGTGATCCACCTGCCTCAGCCTCCCAAAGTGCTGGGATTACAGGCGTGAGCCACCGCACCTGGCCAACATGACCTAAGTTGGGTTTTAAATATATCATGTTATGCTGAATAAACCCAGAGTCCTTACACTGGCCTAGAGTGACCCACTGCTGTCTCTCTACCTTCATCTGTTCACTCTTCCCCTCCTCTTCACCAGCCACATACCTTCTTGCAATTCCTTGAATATGCCGGGACACCCCTACTTCAAGGCATTCGTTTGGTATAGCCAGCTACTAGCTTGGCTCATTCCCGCAGCTCCTTTAGGTCTTTACTCAATGTCACCTCGTTGAGGCCTTCCCTGACCACCCTTTTCAAAATTGCAGTGTCCCTGCCTGCCCTCCCTATGTCTTGGCATTCTCTGTACTCCTTTTGTGTCTTATTTTTCTGACTTACTGCCATTCTACTTAATTTAACTGTCTCTGCTTCTCCCCTTCCCCTAAAGGAATATAAGTTCCATGAGGACAGGAGTTTTAAAATTTGTTTTGTTTACTGCTATGTCACCACCATCTAGGACTGTGCCTGGCACAGGAAAGGTACCTAGGGATTGTTTTGGAAAGAATGAAGTGATTCTGCTGGGTGGCAATATGGGTTACTGTCTGTAAAAGGCAAAAATTTCCACGGGAAGTATAAAAATGCTATTTTTATGGATCTAATAATGATTCAAAATATTTTAGGTGTGATATATGTAGGAAAGTTACGTCCTAAAACTTTGTTAGTACAGAAATACAGAAGCCTGTTGCCTATTATAAAGACCTTGTTCGTGGTTACATCATTCTTGCCTTTGGGTTTCTCAAAGTGTGTTCAAGAGGTGCCTTGGATATCATTGCAGGTATGGTGTCAGTTGTGGAGCTGAAACAGAGTTCAGTAATGCAACGATTGCTTACAGGCTGGATGCCAACAGCCATCAGGTGAGTGGTGTCTGGTAGGTAAATCAAAGGGCCCAAGAATTTAATCTTTTTGTACTGGTCGGCAGTTATTGTTTCCAGTCTTATTCCAAGGCAAACATTATACTGGAAAGGAGAACAGTCAGAATAAAATCAAATTCCATCTGAGGAAAGCCATACTCCCAAGTCCATTTCGTCTGCAATTGGATGCATTGACAGCATAAAGCAGCCTACTGTTTATATTCTCAGAATACCCAGTTCGGTGCTCTGCCCTGACTTACCCAAATCGAGTTTTGTGTAAAATTATCAGAAGTAGAAAGTTTTTGATGGTTAAAGGAAAACAATACAAAAGGAAACAGTCTTCCATTGTTATGTAGAACCTTTTAAATTTTATTGTAGTAATTGGTGATAAACCAAATAGAAATGTAGTTGTCTTATACTAGCATATAAGCTCTTGGTCCTTCTGCTAAGAGTGTACATTTATAATTCTATTATATTTCTTGAATTGCAAATTCTAATGATGAGATACTTTGCAGCAGTAAAACTCTAAAACTGGGTCTTATGTTTTAGGGGTGACCAGTCGCCTTCAGATCGTCCCCTCAGTCTTGCTGTTCATTGTGTGGAGCATGATGCCTTCATCTTTGCTCTGTGTCAGGATCATAAACTACGAATGTGGTCTTACAAGGTAAGTGCTACATTTATAGTTGCTGTAAGTTAAAATAGCATTGTGAATCATGAGAATTGAAATAAATTTTGCTGTTTCTCTTAAAGATGATCAGATCAATTAGTTTGGAAATTATTGGTCACTTCCAGATTCAGACAGTTTCATTTAGCTTTATTTTGCATATATTTTCCTCCTTATTGTCTTTTTATTTGGAAAAATTATCAATCTTACAGGAACACTGAAAGAGTAGTACAAAGTATACATTTCACTATTTTTTCTTTTTTTAAAATTTTTATTTTTTGAGACAGTCTCACTTTGTCACCCAGGCTGGAGTACAGTGGCATGAATGCAGCTCACTGCAGCCTCCGCCTCCCGGGCTCAAGCTATTCGCCACCTCAGCTGCTCAAATAACTAGGACTACAGGCTCATGCTACCACAGCTGGCTAATTTTTGTATTTTTTGTAGAGACCGGGTTTTGCCATGTTACCCAGGCTGGATGTTTCATTTAAGAGCAACAAATATGTTTTAAAAATGTAAGTTGGTAAAATGGTTTTCAAGATTCATCTAAAAAAATACAGCTTATATTTTATATGAGTCTGATCTTATATTTCAGACTGAAGAGATGTTTTACATGTTAGCCTCCCGCCCCCCACCCTCCCCTGAAACAGTCTTGCTCTGTCACTCAGGCTGGAATGCAATGGCGCAATCTCACCTCACTGCAACCTCCGCCTCCGAGGTTCAAGTGATTCTCCTGCCTCAGCTTCCCAAGTAGCTGGGATAACAGGCATGCACCACTGCACCTGGCTAATTTTTGTATTTTTTAGTAGAGATGGGGTTTCACCATATTGGCCAGGCTGGTCTTGAACTCCTGACCTCAGGTTATCCACCCACCTAGGCCTCCCAAAGTGCTGGGATTACAGAAGTGAGCCACTGCGCCCGGCCCGTGTTAGCCCTTTTAAAACAAAAACCTGTAAGGTCTTTTAGCAGATAAACTAGATAGAGTGGTAGATATAATGAAAGGTCCATCCTTTCAAAAGGTACGTTCTTCTAGCCTGAATATCCCTTGAATATCACCTATTAACTGTTTTCCTGGACAGGAGCAAATGTGCCTGATGGTAGCTGACATGCTGGAATATGTCCCTGTGAAGAAAGACCTTCGGCTCACTGCTGGAACTGGACACAAATTACGGCTTGCTTATTCCCCTGCCATGGGACTCTACATAGGGATATACATGCATGCACCAAAACAAGGACAGGTATGAAACACATAAGACACATACCAAGTTATTCTGTGTGTACTGATGTGGAGAAATGGCTGTAGACTCAGTGAGTCTGTTCAAGCTCTTTTCACTGACCTAGATGTGTTTCTGAGGTGTTGGTTGGGTTTGTGCTACTGTGTGAATTAGAAGATCTTGAAGGAAGGGTCAGTATGAAAGGAAGTAGAGAGTTTAAAGTAATATGAAAGGAAAAGTTAACCAAAACTAAACAAGAAGAACAAATTAGGAAGTCTAGGTGAAAAACACAGAATTCCTGAAAGGATGTAGGTGTTAAGTCGTTATGGTTAAGTTAATTTTTCTAAATAAATTTGCTTAGCATCCAGACAGTAGCTGCTGTCTGTAGATGAGATATGTAGGATGTGAGGTAATAGTGTAATCATTTAATAAACAGCCATTTGTTGAGTATTCTGTGTTTGGTGCTGCGCCAGGCCCTTTATGGCCATTAATAATAGCAAACACTGGGATTGTGCTTACTCTGGGCTCATATGCTATATGCGTTTTATCCATTTAATCCTAATAACAGCTCAGTGAGGTAGCCTCTGTCTCTATTACTATGCAGGGGCTCTGATTCCCCCACTAAGTCCCCATGCTAGGTCACTTCCCTTCCCGGATGCCCTTCTCACTTCTGTTGGGCTCTCATAGCCCACTCCACACTGCTCCTCCAATGTGGATGTCCTCCTTACCCTGTTTGGGCCCTGAGACCACGAGACTGCCCCCATGCAGTGGACCTCCTCCTCCCCCAACCTGAGTTTCCACCCTACACCAAGCTTTCTGTCCACATGGAAGCCTTCTCAAACTGTTCCTGCTCCTCCCCCCGAAGTCAGGCAGTCCCAAATGTGGACACTCTTCTAGGCTCTTGCCTCATCACACCCGGCCATATCACCCCTGCACACATGCCCTTCCCACTCTATTAGTGTTCTCACTCCTGTGCTGGGACATGCCTGCACCGATGTTCCCTTCCGCCTGTTCAGAGTGAAGAACAACCCCCTTATGCCGAAGCCCAACCCCCTCAGGTCCCCGACCCTTACCTTCTGGCCAGCAAGGATATCTACCTTGCTCTAGGTACCTATTGGTTTTTGGACTGGATTGCTCAGGAACAGAATGGAAGGGAAGAGGAAGAGCTCATTCTTGCAATTTTTTCCTAATATTGTGGCCCAAAAGTATCATTCTATCAAGACATTTCTCTTGATTGCACATAATTGTTCTATTCTCTCTTCTGGAGGACAACCCTTGAACTGTTTGAACATACCTATCTATCTCCCCTAAGTATGCTCTTCTCTATGTAGGTTGTAGGTGGTAGGAGAATTGACCCTGCTCTAACTTCCTTAGTTCCTTCCGTTGTTACTCATGTAACATCCTGTTAATCAGTCTCCTCAACATGTTATTAGTTTGTCAAACTAAAATAGTGGTTCTCAAACTTTTGGTCTCGGGACCCTATTACACTCTTACCGAGAACTGCAAAGAGCTTTTGTTTATGTGGGTTATATCTGTGGATATTTACCTTATTAGAAATTAAAACTGACTGGATGTGGGTTGGCACATTTTATTATGCAATACCTAAATTACTGTTTTGGGGGGTAATCCCCGAGACCACCTTACCTCCATGTCCAGTAATATTCTGAAAGGACTCATAGGGCTCAGTACGTAGTTGTGCTGACAGCTAAGATGTATTACAGTGAAAAGGTACAAAGCAAAGTCAGTAAAGGGAAAAGGCACATGGAGTGAAGTCTGGGGCCAGACTCAATCGTCGAAGAGTCCTCTCCCAGTAGAGTCTCACAGGACGTGCTCAATTCTTCCAGCACTCAATTGTGATGACATGTATAAAATGTTGTTTCCCAGGAAAGCTCGCTAGAGGCACAGTACCCAAGATTGTTATTGGGGACTGGTCATATAGGGACCCTCTGCCTAGCATGTACCAAATTTCCAGTCTCCTTGAAGGAAAACAACAAATATTCTGCATAAACTGCATTGTTTGTGCAAACAGTCTAGGCACAGTAAACCATTCTTACCAGTTAGGGAACCATGGGAACACTGCCAACTTTGCAAGCAAGCCTTTCTTGTCCTTTCCTTTTTTTTTTTTTTTTTTGAGACGGAGTCTTGCTCTGTCGCCTAGGCTGGAGTGCAGTGGTGCGATCTCAGCTCACTGCAACCTCCTCCTCCCGGGTTCAAGCAATTCTCCTGACTCAGCCTCCCAAGTAGCTGGGACTACAGGTGCCCACCACCGCACCCAGCTAATTTTTGCATTTTTAGTAGGCACGGGGTTTCACAATATTGGCCAGGCTGGTCTTGAACTCCTGACCTTGTGATCTGCCCGCCTCGGCCTCCCAGAGTACAAGTAAGCCTTTCTAAGGAGAGCAGCCTCAGGCCTGCTATGTTAACCCTTTCTGCACAATTATTATCATTGATGATCTCTCAGAGGAGCCTTTTAAATATTGAGAAGCTCTGGAGTTCATGTTAGTGGATACAAAGTTTTCTGAAATTATAGTTTTCACTTTGAAACTTGAAATGTATCATTGGCAACAAATACCATCATTTGTTTTCCCTGAGATGACAGGTTCACTTTATTCATTTTTTTTTTTTCTTTTGTGATGGAGTTTTGCGCTCTTGTCACCCAGGCTGGGGTGCAGTGGTATGACCTCAACTCACTGCAACCTCTGCCTCCCGGGTTCAAGCGATTCTCCTGCGTCAACCTCCGAAGTAGCTGGGATTACAGGTACCTGCCACCATGCCTGGCTAATTTTTTGTATTTTTAATAGAGTTGGGGTTTAACCATGTTGGCCAGTCTGGTCTCGAACTCCTGACCTCAGGTGATTCACCTGCCTCGGCCTCCCAAAGTGGTGGGATTACAGGCATGAGCCACCATGCCCAGCCTATTCATTTATTTAAACAGCTTTCTTGAGATGTAATTCACTTACCCATTTAAAGTATACAATTCAATGAGTTTTAGTATATCCACAGATATGAGCAACCATTACCATAGTCAACTTTAGAACATTTCCATCACCTCAAAAGGAAACCCCATACCCTTAGCTATCATTCTTCCCTTCCCCAATCTCTTCCCAGCTCTGCACAACTGCTAATCTATTTTCTGTCTCTATAAAGTTACTTATTCTGGTCATATTATGTCAGTGGAATCATATAAGTGGTTTTCTGTGACTGGCTTCACTTAGCTTAATATTTTTAAGGTTCATCCATGTAGCATGTGTTGTCAGCACTTCATTCTATAACTGCCCAATACATAGAGCTGATTTATCAAGACAGTAATTGGAATAGAGAGAGTTTAATACATGTAGAGCCAGCTAAACAGGAGACCGGAGTTTTACTGTTACTCAGATCAGCCCCCCTGAACATTTAGAGGCTCGGGTTTTTCAAAGACAGTTTGGCAGGCAGGGCTAGGCTGTGAGTGCTGCTGACTGGTTGGAGTTGCAATTGTAGGAGTGTGGAAAACCATCCTGTGCACTGAGTCTGCTTCTGGGTTGGGGCCACAGAAGATTTGCTCATCTGGCTAGGGCCAGAAATGTAAAAAACCAAAAACATATTTTAAAAGGCCAGTGTAAGGTGCTACAATGGTGATGTTATTTATGGAAGTAATTGGGGAAGTTGCAAATCTTATGACCTCCAGAATAATGACTGGTAATCATTTAACTATGAACTCGGGCCCCTCTCATCTTCCTAACCTGGTGACCTTTCATTCGTTTTACCGAGGTGGTTTGGTTTGGGGGAAGGGCTATTATTATTTAAACTGTAAACTAAATTTGTCTCGAAGTGATCTTTGCCCACGCTCAGGAATGACCAGAGGCAGTTTGGAGATTAAAGACAAGATGGAATTTGTGGGCCAGCTCGGTGGCTCACGCCTGTAATCCTAACACTTTGGGAGGCCGAGGCAGGCAGATCATTAGGTCAGGAGATCGAGACCCTCCTGGCCAATATGGTGAAACCCCGTCTCTACTAAAAATACAAAAATTAGCTGGGCGTGGTGGTGCGTGCTTGTAGTCCCAGCTACTCAGGAGGCTGAGGCAGGAGAATTGCTTGAACCTGGGAGGTGGAGGTTGCAGTGAGCTGAGATCGCATCACTGCATGCCAGCCTGGTGACAGAGCGAGATTCTGTCTCAAAAAATAAAAATAAAAAATAAAAAGATGGAATTTGTTAGATCAGATCTCTCTCTTATTTTATATATATATATATATATATATATATATTTTTTTTTTTTTTTTTTTTTTTGAGAGAGAGAGTCTTGCTTTGTTGCTCAGGCTAGAATGCAGTGGCGCGATCTTAGCTTGCTGCAACCTCTGCCTTCCATGGTCAAGCAGTTCACCTGCTGCAGCCTCCCAAGTAGCTGGGGTTACAGGTGCATGCCACCATGCCTGGCTAATTTTTTGTATTTTTTTAGTAGAGGTGGGGTTTTGCCATGTCGGCCAGGCTGGTCTCTCCTGATCTCAGGTAATCCGCCTGCCTCAGCCTCCCAAAGTGCTGGGATTGCAGGCGTGAGCCACTGCGCCTGGCCCAGATCTCTTTCATTGTCATCATTTTCTCACTTTTATGATTTTTGCAAATGTGGTTTCAATTCCTTTTATGGCTGAATAATTTTCAGTTGTATACCACCATTTATTTATTCATTTGTGTTGGAGTTCTTTCATTTGTGTTGGACATTTTTGTTGTTTCTGCGTTTTATCTATTATGATTACTGCTCCTATATACTTGCCAACACTTGTTATTATCTGACTTTTTAATTCTAGACATCCTAGTGGGTATGAAGTATTCTCTCATTATGGTTTTTGTTTAAATTTCCTGATAACTAATGATGCCAAGCATCTTTTTAGTGCATATTGGTTATTTGTGTATCTTCCTTGGAGAAATGTTTATTCAGATCATTTGCGTTTTTTGTTGTTGTTGTTGTTGTTGAGATGGAATGTTGCTGTGTCGACCAGGCTGGAGTGTAGTGGCGTGATCTTGGCTCACTGCAACCTCTGCCTCCCAGGTTCAAGCGATTCTCCCGCCTCAGCCCCTCAAGTAGCTGGGATTACAGGCTCACGCCATCATGCCCGGCTAATTTTTATATTTTTGTAGAGATGGGATTTCACCATGTTGGCCAGGCTGGTCTTGAACTCCTGACCTCAGGTGATCCGGCAGCCTCAACCTCCCAAGGTGCTGGGATTACAGGCATGAGCCACCACGCCTGGCTCCCCCCTTTTTTTTTTTTAACTTTTGTTTTAGGTTTGAGGGTACATGTGAAGCTTTGTTACATAGGCGAACTCATGTCATGGGGCTTTGTTGTACAGATTATCTCATCACCCAGGAATTAAGCCCGGCACCTAATAGCTGTCTTTTCTGCTCCTCTCCCTCCTCCCAACCTCCACCCTCTAGACCCTAATGTCTGTTGTTTCCTTCTTTGTGTTCATAAGTTCTCATCATTTAGCTCCCATTTATAAGTGAGAACATGTGGTATTTGGTTTTCTGTTCCTGCATTATTTTGCTGAAGATGATGACCTCCACCTCCATCCATGTTTCCACAAAAGACATGATCTCATTCTTTTTTGTGGCTGCATATATTCTATGATGTATATGTACCACGTTTTATCCAGTCCGTCGTTGATGGGCATTTAGGTTGATTCTATGTCTTTGCTATTGTGAATAGTGCTGTAATGAACATTCATTTGCATTTGTCTTTATGGTAGAATGATTTGTATTCCTTTGGGTTATATACCCAGTAATGGGATTGCTGAGTCTAATGGTAGTTCTGTTTTTAGTTCTTAGAGGAATCACCACACTGCTTTCCACAATGGTTGAAGTAATTTACAGTCCCACCAACATTGTATAAATGTTCCCTTTTCTCTGCAACCTTGCCAGCATCTGTTATTTTTTGACTTTTTAATAGGTATTCTGACTGCTGTGAGATGGTATCTCATTGTGGTTTTGATTTGCATTTCTCTAATGATCAGTGATAGTGAACTTTTTTTCATATGCTTGTTAGCGGCATGCAGCTTCTTTTGAAGTGTCTGTTCATGTCCTTTGCCCACTTTTTAATGAAGTTGTTTGCCTTTCATTTGTAAATTTAAGTTCCTTATAGAAGTTGGAAATCAGACCTTCATCAGATGCATGGTTTGCAAATATTTTCTCCCATTCTGTGGGTTGTCTGTTTACTCTGTTGAAAGTTTCTTTTGCTGTGCAGAATCTTTTAAGTTTAATTAGATCCCACTTGTCAAATTTTGCTTTTGTTGAGATTGCTTTTGGTGTCTTCGTCATGAAATCTTTGCCCGTTCGTGTGTTCAGGATGGGATTGCCTACAGTTGTCTTCCAGGGTTTTTATAGTTTTGGGTGTTACATTTAAGTCTTGAATCCATCTTGAGTTGATTTTTGTATATCGTGTAAGGAAGGGATCCAGCTTCAGTCTTCTCATTTGCCCATTTTTTAATTGGTTTATTTGTCTTTTTTGTTATTGAATTGTAAGAATTCTGTAAACAGGCTGGCATGGTGGCTCCTGCCTGTAGTCCTAGCACTTTGGAAGGCCAAGGTGGGCAGATCACTTTAGGCCAGGAATTCAAGACCAGCCTGGCCGATATAGTGAAATCCCGTCTCTACTAAAATTACAAAACATTAGTCGGGCATGGTGGCCTGTGCCTGTAACCCCAGCTACTTGTGAGGCATGAAAATTGTTTGAAACCCAGAGGCCAAGGTTGCAGTGAGCTGGGATCGCGCCATCCGGCCTGGGCAATGGAGGAAGATCCTATCTCAAAAACAAACAAAAAAAATGGTATTATAAACTTAATCTTATGGAGTCACCATTGTATATGTGGTCCATATGCCAAAGCATCATTATATAGTCTGTAACTATATTATTCTGGATCTATATCTCTAATCAGATTTATGATTTGCAAGTAGTATTTTCTACCATGTGAGCTGTCTTTTCACTTTCTTGATGGTGTCCCATGAAGCACACATTTTTAATTTTGATAAAGTCCATATTATCTGTTTTTTCTTTGGTTGCTTTTGTTCATAGTGCCATAACTTAAGAATCCTTTGCCGAATCTGAGGTCATAATGATTTACTCTTATGTTTTCTTCTCAGAGTTTTATACTTTTAGCTTTTATATCCTACAGTCCTTTAGGACTTTGATTCATTTTTTAGTTTTTTTTTAATAGTGTGAGGTAAGCATTCAACTTCATTCTTTTGCTTGTAAATATCCAGTTTTCTCAGCACCATTTGTTGAAAAGATAGTACTTAACACATTGAATAGTCTTGGCACCCTTCTCAAAATCATGTGACCTCAGACACGTGGTTTTATTTCTAGACTCTTAATTCTGTTCCATTGATCTATATATCTGACCTTGTGCCGGTACCACACTGTCTTGATTACTCTTGCTTTGTAGGAAATTTTGACACCAGAAAGTATGAGCCCTCTTACTTTGTCCTTCTTTTTCAAGATTGTTTTGTCTATTCTGGGTCCCATTTAATTCCATATGAGTTTTAGAATCAGCTTGTCAGTTTCTACAAAGGAGTCAGCTGAGATTCTGATAAAAATTGTGTTGCCTCTATAGATGATATTATAAAATATTGCCATCTTAGCAATATTAAGTCTTCTGATCCATGAACATGGGATGCTTTAGTTTTCAGAATATAAGTTTTATGCTTTTGTTCAGTTTCGTCTTAAATATTTGATTATTTTTGATGCTATTGTAAATGAAATTTTCTTGATACTATTATAAATGAAATTATTTTCTTAATTTCATTTTCAGAGTGCTCACTGGAAGTTTATAGAAATACAGTTGATTTTTGTATATTCATAATTGTATCTTGCAAACTTGCTGAACTCATTTATTAGTTCTGATAGATTTTATAGTGGATTCCTTAGGATTTTCTTTATACAAGATAATGTCATTTGCAACTAAACTTTTGATTACAATGGCTCACACCTGTAATCCCAGCATTTTGGGAGGCCAAGGTGGGCGGATTGTTTGAGCTCAGGAGTTCCAGACCAGCCTGGGCAACATGGCGAAACCCTGTCTCTACAAAATAGCAAAAATTAGCTGAGCGTAGTAACTCGTTCCTATAGTCCCAGCTACTTGAGGGGCTGAGATGGGAGGATCACTTGAGCCTGGAAGGTTGAGGCTGCAGTGTTCCTGATTGCCTCACTGCATTTCAACCTGGGCAACAGAGCAGAACCCTGTCTCACAAAAAAGTTAGTTTTATTACTTCCTTTCTAATCTAGATGCGTTTTCTGGGGTTTTAAAAAATTTTTTTGGATGGAGGTGGGTGGCAATTGTCTTGGCTAGATCCTCCAGTACAGTGTTGAATAGAAGTGGCAAGAACCTACGTCTTTTTTTGTTTTTTCTGAAACAGAGTTTCACTCTGTCACTCAGGCTGGAGCACAGTGGTGCACTCTCAGCTCATTGCAACCTCCTGGTTCAAACGATTCTCCCACCTCAGCCTTCTGAGTAGAGTTGCTGGTACTACGGGCGTGTGCCACCATGCTCAGCTAATTTGTGTATTGTTTTTTGGTAGAGACGAAGTTTCACCATGTTGGCCATGCTGTGCATCTTTACCTCATTCCTGATTTTTATTGCTAAGGGAGAAGTTATCAGTGTTTCATCATTAAGTATAATGTTAGCTGGTAATTTTTCTTTTTTTCATCGTGATGCAACAGTAATCTGTGAATTTTTTTTTGAGACAGTGTCTCACTGTCACCCAAGTTGGAGTGCAGTGGCGCAATCTCAGCTCACTGCAACCTCCACCTCTCAGGCTCAAGCAATCCTCCTACCTCAGCCTCCCAAGTAGCTGGGACCACAGGCATGTGCCACCATGCATGTTTAATTTTTTTGTATTTTTGATAGAGACAGGGTTTCACCGTGTTGCCTGGTCTCAAACTCCTGAGCTCAAGGAATCCACCCACCTCAGCCTCCCAACGTGCTGGGATTACAGGTGTGAACCACAGTGCCCAGCCTGAATTTTTAATAAGTGCCCTTTATGTCATGTTGAGGAGCTTCCCCTTTACTCCTTGTTTCTTGAGTGTTTTTCTCTTGAAAGGGTGTTCAGTTTGGTCCCACTGCCTTGATTTATGTTAAGACACCAGTAATTTTACCTGCCATTGGTTTTGCATCATTGATGCAAATATCAACAAAGTGAAAAGGCAAATGATGTAGTATTATGCAAAGGATTTGGGGCCGGGTGCAGTGGCTCACACCTGTAATCCCAGCACTTTGGGAGTCCAAGGAGGGCAGATCACCGGAGGTCAGGAGTTTTGAGACCAGCCTGGCCAACATGGTGAAACCCCGACTGTACTAAAAATACAAAAATTAGCCAAGCATGGTGGTGGGCATCATTAATCCCAGCTACTCAGGAGACTGATGCAGGAGAATTGCTTGAACCCAGGAGGCAGATGTTGCACTGAGTGGAGATTGTGCCATAGCACTCCAGCCTAAATGACAGTCTTAAAAAAAAAAAAAAAAAAGGGCCGGGCACAGTGGCTCACGCCTGTAATCCCAGCACTTTGGGAGGCCGAGGCGGGCGGATCATGAGGTCAGGAGATCGAGACCATCCTGGCTAACACGGTGAAACCCCGTCTCTACTAAAAAATATAAAACATTAGCCGGGCGCCGTGGCGGGCACCTGTAGTCTCAGCTGCTCGGGAGGCTGAGGCAGGAGAATGGCATGAACCCGGGAGGCGGAGCTTGCAGTGAGCCGAGATTGTGCCACTGCACTCCAGCCTGGGCGACAGAGCCAGACTCCGTTTCAAAAAAAAAAAAAGGAAAGGGTTTTTACCTCACTGACCCCCTGAAATGGTCTCAGGGACCTTTAGGAATCTGTGGACCACATTTTGAGAACCACTGCTCTAAAGGTCAGATCTGGAATGAATGTAGTAGTTCAGGAGTGTGTCAAATTGAGCAGAGCTATTACTTCCTTTGTTTTGAGTATTATGATTCTTCATTGAAGCCTAAAATCAGAATAACTTTTTTGACAGCTATGTAACACTGCTAGCCTATTCAGATTATAGTGAACTGGTAGTATTTTATTTCTTTTTTCTTCACAAGAACTCATCTTCAGCTGGGCCTGATGGTGCACATGTATAGTTCCAGCTACTCAGGGGGCTGATGCAGGAAGATCATTTGAGTTCAGGAATTTAAGACCAGCCTGGACTGTTGGGTTTTTGTTTGTTTGTTTGTTTGTCTGTTTAATGCTGTTTGAGACCTGCTAAATTGATTTCATGTCCCATGAATGGATTGAGATTTGTAGGTTGTAAAACACAGGTTCAGGCTAGAATGGATATAAGCACTACATATTTTTTTTCATAATTCATACACTATTTTTCTCAAAAGGGAATTTTGCTACTTTTTTTTCTTTAATACTTCTTTGTGAACAGCTGCATATAAGTAAAGGGTCATCATCACTCTTAACAATTTACAGTAAATTTTCTTTATAAAAACAGTTACTTTAGGCTGGGCTTAGTGGCTCATGCCTGTAATCCTAGCACTTTAGGAGGCCAGGGTGGGCAGATCACCTGAGGTCTGGAGTTCGAGACCAACCTGGCCAACATGATAAAACCCTGTCTTCTACTAAAAATACAAAAATTAGGCTGCATGGCTCACACCTGTAATCTCAACACTTTGGGAGGCCGAGGCGGGTGGATCACTTGAGGTCAGGAGTTTGAGACCAGCCTGGCCAACACGGTGAAACCCCGTCTCTACTAACAATATAAAAATTAGCCGTTCATGGTGGTGTGCACCTGTAATCCCAGCTATTCGGGAGGCTGAGGCAGGAGAATAGCTTGAACCTGGGAGGTGGAGGTTGCAGTGAGCCAAGATCATGCCATTGTACTCCAGCCTGTGGTACAGAGCAAGACTCCATTTAAAAAAAAAGGGCCAGGCGCGGTGGCTCAAGCCTGTAATCCCAGCACTTTGGGAGGCCGAGACGGGCGGATCACGAGGTCAGAAGATCGAGACCATCCTGGTTAACACGGTGAAACCTCGTCTCTACTAAAAAAAAAATACAAAAAACTAGCCGGGCGAGGTGGCGGGCACCTGTAGTCCCAGCTACTCGGGAGGCTGAGGCAGGAGAATGGCGTAAACCCGGGAGGCGGAGCTTGCAGTGAGCTGAGATCTGGCCACTGCACTCCAGCCTGGGCGACAGAGCGAGACTCCGTCTCAAAAAAAAAAAAAAAAAAAATTTTTTTTAAAGGTTTCTGAATGCTAATAGCCCTTGCTTCGAAAAGTAACATGTTGATTATTTCAGGTAATAAATGATTATCTTGTGTTTTAACAGTTCTGCGTTTTCCAGTTGGTGAGCACTGAGAGTAACCGTTATAGTCTAGATCACATTTCTTCACTGTTCACTTCTCAGGTAGGTTGATTCATCCTTTGCATATCACATAAGTACAAGAAAAAGAAGTATTGGCTAACTCTGTTATGGTGTAATGAGATTGTAGTCTTAAAATGGAATAATTTCATGATGTATGAAACAAAATTTCATTTAGACTTTACCAAATTCATGTGGTACCATGTTTGGTTTTCATGCATTTACCTCTCCTGCAGATGAAAAAGTAAGTCACCATGAACTACTACTTTCTTTCTTATTTTATCCCTTTTTTCCCACATTTCCTCCTAGGAGACACTGATTGACTTTGCCTTAACTTCCACGGATATCTGGGCCCTGTGGCATGATGCTGAGAACCAAACAGTTGTGAAATACATCAACTTTGAACAGTATGGGTCACTTAATTCTGTCATTCTACCTCACCCCAAGCAATTTCATGCTAAGAAGACAAGAGAAGCCGGGCACGGTGTCTCATGCCTGTAATCCTAACACTTTGAGAGGCCGAGGCAGGCAAATCAGTTAAGCTCAGGAGTTCAAGACCAGGCTGGGCAACATGGTGAAGCCCCGTCTCTACTAAAAACACAAAAAATTAGTTGGGCGTGGTGGCAGGTGCCTGTAATCCCAGCTACTCGGGAGGCGAGGCTGTGGCATGAGAATTGCTTGAACCCAGGAGGCAGAGATTGCAGTGAGCCAACATCGCTCCACTGTACTGCAGCCTGGGCGACAGAGTAAGACTGTCTCAAAAAAAAAAAGATGAGAGCTTTTTATGTAGAATGAAGTCAAGGGTTTTCATTTGAATAATTCAGCCCTGGGTTTTCCTCTTGTTACTGTCTTCCTGAAATACCTCTTGTGCATTTTGTGTTGTTTTTTACATTTTTGTTTTAGGACAAAATGAGATTTTTTGGGGTTGGACTAAGATAAAATGCCATATTTCTTGGGAGAGATAGCACATATCCAAAATACCTCTAATCTGGGAGTTTTCTTTGTTTCTAAGCAAAGACTATTCCTGATTCCTGCAGCTACATTAGGACACTATAGCCTTTGTGTTTTCAATTTTCTCATCATGAGATGAGAAATAGATTGGACAAGTGCAGTGCTTTTCACTGCACTTTAAAACAGGGCCGGGCACAGCAGCTCATACCTGTAATCCAAGCATTTTGTCAGGCTAAGGTGGGAGGATTGCCTGAGACCACGGTTCAAGACCTGTCCGGGCAACATAGCAAGACCATGTCTCTATAAAAAATAGCGGCTGGGTGCGGTGGATCATCCCTGTAATCCCAGCACTTTGGAAGGCCGAAGTGGGCAGATCACGAGGTTGGAAGTTTGAGACCAGCCTGGCCAACATGATGAAACCCCGTCTCTACTAAAAATACAAAAATTAGCCGGGCATGGTGGCATGTGCCTATAATCCCAGCTATTCAGGAGGCTGAGGGAGGAGAATCTCTTGAACCCAGGAGACGGAGGTTGCAGAGAGCCAAGGTCGTGCCATTCACTCCAGCCTGGGCAACAAAGCAAGACTCCATCTCAAAAATAAATGAATAAATAAAAATAAATAAACTAGCCAGGTGTGGTGGCACGTTGCACCTTAGACTGAGGCAGGAGGATTACTTGAGCCTCAGAGTTCAGGCTTCAGTGAGCTATGAATGTGTACTTTTTTTTTTATGTGTATGAAATTATAACACAATTTAATGTTGATTATATCTAATATTAGATATATTTGGTATCTAATATTTTTTAATGTACATGATATTAGTTTGCAAACTTTAGGTAGTTAAAAATACATTTCACAAAACAATTTTTGGCTGGTCCCATGATAATGGATTGTCAGAACTTTACGTTAGTGTCACTAAAGTTGGTATACAGGCCTCCACTGCTAAATTTGACTGGCAAAAAATAAAAAACCCTTTGAAGCAAGCACTTGTCTAACCCCTGAAACACCTGTAGAGGATCCCTTGGGACAGAGCTTGAGGACCACTGAACTAATTGAACCCTCTGGGTCCCTGATAACCCTAGAGCCTAAGGTAGAATTCTGGGAATGATTGCCCCCCGCCAGGTTGACCTCAAGCCATACCTCAGAAGATAAAAAAGTACTCCTTATAGATGGCGTTTGAGCAAAGTAGTCAGAAAGCACAGGCTGCAGAGTTGGAGCAGGGTTGGAATCCTAGTTGTGCAACTTATCAACTGTGATAAACCCTCAGCCTCACTCTCTACATCTGTGAAATGGGAGTACTATATCCTTGAAAGAATTGTAAGGCATACATGAATAATGTCTAAAACTGGATCTAGCGTAATATCTAGCAAATAGTAAATGCAGAATAAAAGTTAACTAGTCTTTGTATTTGATGTCTTAGTGTTAAAATGACATTAAAGATTATAGGCTTGGCATCTGAAACAATGAGTCAATTTTAGGAAGGTACTTATTAAAACTTGGTAAGAAAACTTGTATAAAAGCTAGGCTCTGCTAAAAATGTTTCTTTCTTATTTAAAAAAAAAAAAGTTTTTAATAGAATCAAGCAGTCATTGCAGGGGTTCCGTGATGGGTTCCTCCCTGCCCAGATACTGCCAACAGCATGCCTTTCATTTTTAGTGATCATTTCTATATAAACTGGTGGACTTTTTTGTCTCTAGTAATGTTGCGGGTCAGTGGAATCCAGTTTTTATGCAGCCTCTGCCAGAGGAAGAGATTGTCATCAGAGATGATCAAGACCCCAGAGTAAGTAAATGCTCAAATGTTATATAAGGGAATGATTTACCTTGATCTGTTTGTTTGTTTGTTTGTTTTGAGACAGAATCTCACTCTGTGGCCCAGGCTGGAGTACAGTGGCATGATCTTGGCTCACTGCAACCTCCACCTCCCAGGTTCAAGCAATTGTGCCTCAGCCTCCCGAGTAGCTGGGACTACAGTCACGCACCACCACACGCAGCTAATTTTTGTACTTTTGTAGAGACGGGGTTTCACCATGTTGGCCAGGCTGGTCTCGAACTCCTGACCTCAGGTGATCCGCCCACCTCAGCCTCCCAAAGTGCTGGGATTACAGGCGTGAGCCACTGTGCCCGGCCAAATCTCCACATGTTTAAGGGACACCCTCAGGATAAATAAAAAAGTTTCCAGTTGATGCCTTAGTGTTAAAATGATGTTAAAGATTATGGGCTTGGGATCTGAAACAATGACTATTTGCAGGAGTAAAAACCATACTTTAAAAATCTTAAATTGAATTTTCATTTACTACATTTTTAATCCCAAGAATTTGTTGGTGGTAGTTATTTATTGTTCCAGTTAACTACTGGCACTTGGCTTTATATGCTGATTACTAAAATTCTTGTTTTTCTCCTTCATTTCGGTCATTTTATCATCTATCAAAAGCTCAGTAGAAGGAAGGAAACTTGAATGACTGTTAGTGAGAATTACTACTTGGGGGCAAATCTAGTTTAGGAGAGTTGGTCAAAATCATTAGGCAGTATGAGATTTTTCCATGTTCTCTCTACTTCATTTCCCTACTTGTGAGAGTTTATTGCTGTTTGTTTTGTTTGCATATAATACCTATTATTACTGGTTCCATTTCTTTTACATGTGAGTCATAAAATGAATACTATAGATGGTGTAGAAACCAGCTTCATTTACTTGTTCTCTTACCAATGTATATCACCAATAAACTAGATTTGCTTCTTCTATTTAAGATTGGCATTTGACAAAGCTTGTTTTCTGCTGAAACCCAATGAAGCTCTCTGTGAGGAACACACCATTTTAAGTACAGTACCTCTAGTTGACTCAAAGACATTGCAGTCTTCACTTTCAGGGTGAAAACATGGAACTGCATTACTGTTATTGCCCACATATAGAAGGGCAAAATGGCAATGTTCATATAGTAGAAACTCAAACTTTGGTGTTATGCGTGAATTTGGTGTTATGTGGTGACTTCCACATTTTGTTTAGGACGATAGTAACTTTTGTTTTAATGTTCTAACAGGAGATGTATCTGCAAAGTCTTTTTACACCAGGACAATTCACAAATGAAGCTTTATGTAAGGCTTTACAGGTCAGTAAAAACATATTTACTGTTTATTTAAGACTATTTCTTATTTTATTATGTATTATATAATTAATAATTACTACTAAGTTTTTGCATGTTAAACACTGAGTGTACTTCTGTATTTCTACATATGTGTGTTTGTAAATACTTTTATAATTTTCTTAATGTTCTTTCCATTAAATATAATATTCCTGGTGGAGAGGTCAGTGGGGGACCACTTTCCCAATAATCCCAGCATGACACATGCTGGAGTTAAAAAGAGAAACCTCTACCTACAGTATTGTAAAAAGATACCATACTACACTGCATACTTAAAGTGCTTTTTTGTTTAGTTTTGGTTATACTGTTCTAACCTTTTTATTAGGACAGTGAAGGTCTGACTTGGTTCAAATTCAAGAAACTCTTGGCCGGGCGTGGTGGCTCACGCCTGTAATCCCAGCACTTTGGGAGGCCGAGGCAGGTGGATCACGAGGTCAAGAGATCAAGACCATCCTGGCTAACATGGTGAAACCCCATCTCTACTAAAAATACAAAAATTAGCCGGGCGTGGTGGCGCGTGCCTGTAGTCCCAGCTACTCAGGAGGCTGAAGCAGGAGAATCTCTTGAACCCAGGAGGCAGAGGTTGCAGTGAGCCGAGATTGCACCACTACACTCCAGCCTGGTGGCAGAGTGAGACTCCGTCTCAAAAAAAAAAAAAGATAAAGGCTTTTAGCTTCAAATTCATAGTATAAGAGAAGCCCAGTGCTTTACAAAAAGATTCTTTGGCCAACAGTGGTGACTCACACCTATAATCCCAAAACCTTGGGAGACTGAAGCAGAAAGATCACTTGAGCCCAGGAGTTTGAGAGCAGCCTGGGCAACAGAGGGAGACCCCATCTCTGAAAAAAAAAAGAAAAATAGCCAGGTGGTATGCACCAGTGGTCCCAGCTACTCAGGAGCCCTAGGTTGGAGGACAGCTTTAGCCCAGGAAGTAGAGGGTACGGTGAGCCTTGATCATGCCACTGCATTCCAGCCTGGGAAACAGAGTGAGACCCTGTCTTTAAGAAAAAAAAAAAACAGAAAGGGTTTTTTAAGGTTACGCAGGCTTCTGGCCAGATGCAGTGGCTCATACCTGTAATCTCAGCACTTTGGAAGGCCAAGGGGGTGATTTGCTTGAGCTCAGGAGTTCAAGACCAGCCTGGGTAACATGGCAAGATTCCCATCTCTTTTAAAACAACAAAAAAGTTATATAGACTTTTTTTTTTTTTCTTTGAGGCAGAGTCTTGCTCTGTTGCCCAGGCTGGAGTATAGTGGCACGATCTTGGTTCACTGCAACCTCCACCTCCTGGGTTCAAGTGATTTTCCTGCCTCAGCCTCTCGAGTAGCTGGGACTACAGACACATGCCACCACACCCCACTAATTTTTGTAGTTTTTAGTAGATACAAGGTTTCGTCATATTGGCCAGGCTTGTCTCAAACTCCTGGCCTCAGATGATCCACCCGCCTTGGCCTCCCAAAGGTCTGGGATGACAGGCATGAGCCACTGCACCCAGCCTGCATAGGCTTCTTTAAATTACTACTTAGCTTCATGGATGGATTTAAAATACAATAACTCATATAATTGAAAGTTATATTAGAATCTTCTAGTCTGACCTCCCACATAAAACAGAAATGCCTTCTGAGGCTTTTGTGATAGTTAATTCAGCCTTTAATTGTCTCTACCTCCACTGACCACTGTCTCACTACCTCTTGTGGGAGTTATTATTCCCAAAGTGTATCATTGAAAAGGAAGCCTCTCTTCTATAAATCAACCCTTCAGGTATTTTAAGAATCTTTCCAGGTCATCTTTCTCCAGACTAAATACGCCCAGTTTCTTAACTTTCTCTCAGGTGATGTGTGTTCCACGTATGCCAGATCTCTATTATATAGTTTTACATTGCCTCCATGTCTTCTAAACTGAAATATTTTTCATTCAGTTTTGGCTATTATATAGAAGTCTAAAATGTCTTTTAATGTTAGATTTTCTGCCGAGGAACTGAGAGGAATTTGGATCTTTCCTGGAGTGAACTGAAGAAGGAAGTTACTTTAGCTGTTGAAAATGAGGTGAGGTTTGGGTAGAGAAAGAGTAAGAATTCCTTCCATCTTGATATAGAGCAGATTGGCACTGAGGAATTATTGGAATTCTTCACTTGACCTTGTTCGTTGGAAGTACAAATGTTTTAAACCTTTTAACTAGAGAATCAGATATGCATTTGCGTATTCTATGGCCTTTTATACGTAAGGAATATTCATTTGGCTGTAGTTTAGTATAATGATATTGGACAATTACACTTTTTGTGGACAAAGATCCTAAATGGCATCAAAAGTTTAATTTCTTTCATTTCTTCTTTGCCAGCTTCAAGGAAGTGTAACAGAGTATGAATTCTCCCAGGAGGAGTTTCGAAATTTACAACAAGAATTCTGGTGCAAGTTCTATGCCTGTTGTCTTCAGTATCAAGAAGCCCTCTCTCATCCTCTTGCCCTACATTTGAATCCACACACAAACATGGTGTGCCTGCTGAAAAAAGTAAGCGAACTGAAGCATGGAGAAGACCTTCTTGAGACAGTTCAGTGGCTGTTATAATAAAATGCCTTCAGAAAACAAAAAGTTCAGTGGGTCTTGCCCAGTGTTAGTCTGCCGAATGTTGCGGTTAGCCTTTACGACTTTGCATTTGTATTTTTTCCCCTAAAATTGTGATTCATTCATTTAAATAGTTTTCTGTGTTATTATCTGTACTTTTTTTGTATTTTATTGTATTTATTTTCTTTTTTTTTTTTGAGTTGGAGTCTTGCTGTGTCACCCAGGCTGGAGTGCAGTGGCATGATCTCAGCTCACTGCAACCTCTGCATCCGGGGTTCAAACACTTCTCCTGTCTCAGCCTCCTGAGTAGCTGGGACTACAGGTGCATGCCATCATGCCCAACTAATTTTTGTATTTTTAGTAGAGACGAGGTTTCACCATATTGGTCAGGCTGGTCTTGAACTCCTGACCTTAGGTGATTCACCTGCCTCGGCCTCCCAAAGTGTTGGGATTACAGGTGTGAGCCACCACACCTGGCCTGTTTACTTTTTGTATTGAAGTAATTTCCAACTTAAGGTAGGAGTTGCAAGAGTAACACAAAGAATTCCTGTATGCACTTCACCTGGATTCATCATTTGTTAACTTCCATTTGCTTTTCTTCTTTCTCTAAACATAGTTTTTCCTGAACTGCTGAAAAGTTAGTTGTAGATATCACGCTCCTTTATCCTTAAATATCCTTAAATATTTCAGCATGTATCTAAGAACACGGATATTAAATAACCACAGCCCAATTTAAAAATCAGATTATTTGATATTGACATAATATTATACAGTTTATATTCAAATTTTGCCAAATATAATATATATATAGTTTATATTCAGATTTTGCCAATTGTGCCCATAATTTTTTTTCCTAATCCAGAATCCAATTTTTTTTTTGTTTTTGAGAGGAGTCTTCTCTGTCTCCCAGACTAGAGTCCAGTGGTGCAATCTCTGCTTACTGCAACCTCCGCCTCCTGAGTTCAGGCGATTCTCCTGCCTAGCCTCCAGAGTATCTGGGATTACAGGCATGCGCCACCACGCCTGACTAATTTTGTATTTTTAGTGGAGATGGAGTTTCGCCATGTTGGCCAGGCTGGTCTCAAACTCCTGGCCTCAGGTGATCCGCCCGTCTTGGCCTCCAAAAGCCCAGGATCCAATTTAATATATATATTTAGTTACTGTGTCTCTTTTACTTACCCTCAAACTGTTATCTGCGTTTGTCTTTCATGAGAATGACATTATTTGAAGACTATGCTTGTTTTTTGTTTTTTGGGGTTTTTTTGTTTTTGTTTTTTTTGAGGCAGGATCTCGCTGTGTCACCCAGGCTGGAGTACAGTGGCACTCTTAAGGCTCACTGCAGCCTCAACCTCCCAGGCTCAAGTGATCCTCCCACCTCAGCTTCCCTAGTAGCTAGAACTAAAGCTACCTGCCACCACACTTGGCTAATTTTTTTTTTTTTTTTTTTTTAAGAGATGGGGTTTCATCATGATATCCAGGCTGGTCTTGAACTCCTGGGGTCAAGTGATCCTCCTACCTCAGCCTCCCAAACTGCTGGGATCACAGGTGTGAGCCACTGTGCCCTGCCAAGACTACACCTATTGTTTTATAGAGTGTATTGCAACTTGGGTTTGTCTCGTGTTTCCTCGTGATAAGATGCACATCTCAATTATTTTATACCTTTAAACTTTTACTGAAAAAAATGTAACTGGAAAATTTGTTTTCCCAGGGGTACCTGTCTTTCCTTATTCCCTCCTCCTTAGTGGATCATTTATATCTCCTGCCTTATGAGAACCTTTTGACAGAAGATGAGACAACCATATCTGATGGTAATAGTAATTGTTATGTCCATATTTAATCCCCTTCCTACATAAACCCTATGCTTCGTTTCACATGGATACAAAAAATATTGATTGCCACACCTGTCTTGGTCACTTTACCACACCACAAATATTTTAATGAACACTTAAGGACCAAAGCATCTCTGAGACCTCAGATAGATATCTTGTCATTTAATTATTAACAATTTAATGTAGTAGCAATCAATAGATAGTCATTGGCTTAAGACATAAATTAACTTTCTCTTATTTGTAGATGTGGATATCGCTCGGGATGTCATATGTCTTATAAAATGCCTCCGGCTGATTGGAGAGTCAGTAACTATGGATATGTCAGTTATTATGGAAATGAGTTGTTATAACCTACAGTCTCCGGAAAAGGCTGCAGAGCAGATTCTGGAAGATTTGATCACTATTGATGTGTAAGGAGAATTAGGGTAAAGTGCATTTCCTAATGGAAATTCAGCATTTTTAGCTGCGAAGTTGGGATTTTAATGTATGTTCCAGAGTGTACAAAGTAGTAGCTTAAAGTCAAACTGATGTGCCATGATTCTAAATACATATTTCTACTTTTAACAGAAAATTTAACACATGACTTGAAGTCTGGAAATAGACTTGTAAAATATGCTTTAACAATTAACTGAGCTAAAAATTCTAAAAAACAAAAATATTCTTCTCACATTTGTTTTGTGTGTTGTTCATGAAAAACTGAGAGGAAATTTGCTATGTATAGGGACTGTATCTTGTATGCCAGAGTGATTATCTTCATTCCTTTATCTGGTTCTCTTGTTTCATAATGTATTTAGCTTATAGGACATATAGAACTTGTCTTACGTATTCTCGGTAGTAATAAGAGTTTTGTAATTGTCCTTATAGAGAAAATGTAATGGAGGATATTTGTAGTAAACTGCAAGAGATTAGGAACCCAATCCATGCAATTGGACTCCTTATACGGGAAATGGATTATGAAACAGAAGTGGAAATGGAAAAGGGATTCAATCCAGGTAAATGACAGAACAGCAAATGTGCCTCTTTGATTAAAACAATGATGCATTCAACTCCACTTTTCTTCTTTTTACAGCTCAGCCTTTGAATATTAGAATGAATCTTTCCCAGCTCTATGGTAGTAGCACAGCAGGGTATATTGTGTGCAGAGGTGTGCATAAAATCGCCAGTACTCGTTTCCTGATCTGCCGAGATCTTTTGATCTTACAGCAGCTGTTAATGAGGCTTGGAGATGCCGTAAGTACTGCTTGAGGGAAAACTTGTAAAATCTAAAATCTGGTATAAGCCTACAAGCACTTAGGAGCAAAATGTCAGCCCTACTAGCACAGATACTTTTGTCTTGGTTTACTGCTTTAGTCCCCCAAGCTTGGCCTTACGAGGTGCTCTATCAATATTTTTGAATTAAGAATGAATAAGCATTGTAATCCTTGTGAGATTATAGATTAAGAGCATGTATGGAGGGGATTGTGGGGAGGGAGAACATCAGAAAGAATAGCTGATGGATCCTGGGCCTAATACTTAGGTGATGGGTTGATGTGCAGCAAGCCATCATGGCACACGTTTACCTACGTGACAAACCTGCACATCCTGCATGTGTACCCTGGAACTTAAGAGTTGATTAAAAGAAACATATATGAAGCAGATTGCTTTACTCTTAACCTTTGTATGTGTAGTAGTGGAAAATTATCCCAGGTTGGCTCTCCCAAAATGTAGTTTTATTAGTAACTATGAATGTGGTAAGAGTAATCTTTAGAATGGAGGAAGAAAAAGAAAACTTTTTTTTCCCTCTCTCTCTTTTTTTTTTTTTTTGAGACAGTCTTTCTTTGTCGCCCAGGCTGGAGTGCGGTGGCCTTATCTCAGCTCAAGCAATTCTCCTGCCTCAGCTTCCTGAGTAGCTGGGATTACAGGTGTGTGCCACTGCACCCGGCTAATTTTTGTATTTTTAGTAGAAACGGGGTTTTGCCATTTTGGCCAGGCTGGTCTTGAACTCCTGACCTCAGGTGATCCACCCACCTCGGCCTCCCAAAGTGCTGGGATTACAGGCGTGAGCCACCTCACCTGGCCTAAGAACTCTCTACAGTGCAAGGCTTACCCTAAACACAGTTTTGAGATGCAAGTTTATCTTTGTGGTCCTCCTAACTCCATTCTGTGCTTTCTTTTTCATTCTGTTCTTCTTAGACCACCAGACTCTTGTTACTAATATATAGTCCTAATCACCCACCCTACTGAATGTCCCATGCTAAGAAATTATTTTTCTGCCCACAGTCAGACGTCCTATTTTTTTTCTAAGTCAGTAATATCATTTGAGCCTATCAAGGAAGCAGTCTAGTTAAACCAATTCATAAGTACATTTATACATTTTAAGTCAGAATGTATTAATTCAGGCCAGGCACAGTGGCTGACACCTGTAATCCTAGCACTTTGGGAGGCTAAGGTGGGCAGATCACTCGAGGCCAGGAGTTCAAGACCAGCCTGGCCAACATGGCAAACTCCATCTCTATTAAAACAAAAAAGTTAACAGGGTCTAGTGGCACACTCCTGTAATCCCAGCCATTTAGGAGGCTAAGGCATGAGAATTACTTGAACGCAAGAGGCAGAGTTTGCAGTGAGGCGAGATTGCACCACTGCACTCCAGCTTGGGTGACAGAGCGAGACTCTGTCTCCAAATAAAAGAAAGAACTTATTAACCTAGATACATTGCTTATGGTAGAATTTCAAGCAAGAGTAAGAAAAAGGCCAGATGTAGTGCCTGTAATCCCAGCACTTTGGGAGGCCGAAGTGGGCTGGTTGTGTGAGTCTAGGAGTTTGAGACTAGCCTGGGCAAACCCTCATCTCTACAAAAAATACAAAAATTAGCCGGGCATGGTGCAGCAAGCCTGTAGTCCTCACTACTTGAGAGGCTGAGATGGGAGAATTACCTGAGCTCGGGAGGTTGAAGCTGTAGTGAGCTGTGATTGCCCCACTGCACTTCTGCCTACATGACAGAGTGAGACCCTATCTCGAAAAAGAAGAAAAAAAAATGGGGAAGATAATTCGTTTAAGACCACCAAGTTGAAAAGGGAACCTTTCCTGAAAGTTACTTAGGTTGTTTAGCCTTTACTAAGTTCTTTTTGATCTATGTAGATTCTTCTATTTTTTTTCGGGTTTTTTGTTTTTTAAATTATAACTTTTGTCAATTTTTCTGAACACAGAAGTAATAAGATATTCATTGTAGAACCTTTACAAAATATATGTAAGCAAAAATTTAAAAAATTTGTTATTTTCTACCCAGTGATTACTACTTAAATTTTGCTATATACCTTTTTTTCCATGCAAATTCTTTTTGGTTTGTTTGTAAAATTTGAAGAAACTGCATAGTATTTTTTGTAATCTGGTTGTTCTGTTCTTCCACTTTATAAATCTCACCAACATTTTTCTTTTTGTTGCCAGTTTGTCCCTTATGTCCATAATTTTCTGCACATCTTTTTTTTTTTTTTTTGAGAGTCTTGCTCTGTAGCCCAGGCTGGAGTGCAGTGGCGCAATCTTGGCTCACTGCAGCCTGTAGCCTCCACCTCCTGGGTTCAAGCAATTCTCATATCTCAGCCTCCCAGTTAGCTGGGATTACAGATGCTTGCCACTACACTGGCTAATTTTTATATTTTTAATAGAGATGGGGTTTCGCCATATTGGCCAGACTGGTCTCGAACTCCTGGCCTCAAGTGATCTGCCTGCCTCAGCCTCCCAAAGTGCTGGGATTACAGGTTTGAACCACCATGCCTGGCCACTTTTTATACATCTTTAATTATATCTCTAGGATAAGTTCTAAGAACTAGATTTTGGTCTACAGGTTATGCACATTTTAAGTCTTTTGGTAGTACTGCCAAATTTGCTTATAATGGTCATACCTATTTTTTTACCCAACACCAGCAGTATATGAGAGAATTTAGATTTCCCTGTGTCTCTTCAATTCTTTGTTGTTTTTTTTTGTTTGTTTGTTTGTTTTTTTGAGACAAGGTCTCACTTCTGTTGTGCCCAGGCTGAAGTGCAGTGGCTCCATCTTGGCCCACTGCAGCCTCGATTTCCTGGGCTCAGTTCAGCCTCCCACATCAGCCTCCTCAGTACCTGGGACTACAGGCACATACCACCACGCAGGCTAATTTTTTTTTTTTTTTTTTAGGCGGAGTCTTGCTCTATCACCTAGGCTGGAGTGCAGTGGCACAATCTCAGCTCACTGCAACCTCCGCCTCCCGGGTTCAAGCAATTCTGCCTCAGCCTCCCAAGTAGTTGGAAATACAGGCGCCTACCGCCATGCCTGGCTAATTTTTGTAATTTTTACTAGAGACAGGGTTTCACCATGTTGTCCAGTCTGGTCTCGAAATTTTGGGCTCACGTGATCTGCCTACCTCAGCCTCCTAAAGTGCTGAGATTACAGGTGTGAGCCACTGTGCCTTGCCCTCTTCTTTAATTCTGAACCCGCAGGTTTAATGAAAGTTAAGCTTTTTATTGTTGGTTTCTTTTCATCATCAGCTTCCATTACTTGGTGAGCTGTTTTTGATTATTTTTTGACTGTTAATGTTTGGGAAGATATTTTGCCACTTGCTACCGTAAAATGTAAAACATGCTGCTTTTACAGTATTGTGACCTTTGTATTTGTTATTTTATTTTACTTCCACCTGAGCCGTAAGAGTTACCATTACTAATTGCTATAATTTCTTGTCCTATCCACCCACCCATAATGTATAGGTGATTTGGGGAGCTGGTCAGCTCTTTCAAGCTCAGCAAGACCTACTACATCGAACAGCTCCCCTACTCTTATCTTATTACCTCATTAAATGGGGAAGTGAGTGCTTGGCAACTGATGTTCCACTTGACACACTGTGAGTTTCATTATCCCAATTATTTAAAATGTAAATTGTGAGTTTAATTATTTTTCCCATTGTCTTAAAGGGAAAAAGTTATAGTGTTTTGTTTTATTTTGTTTTTGAGACAGTCTTGCTCTCTCTTGCCCAGGCTAGAGTGCAATGGCATGATCTCGGCTCACTGCAACCTCCGCCTCCAAGGTTCAAGTGATTCTTCTGCCTCAGCCTCCCAAGTAGCTGAGATTACAGGCACCCGCCATCATGCCCGGCTAAATTTTATACTTTTGTAGAGATGGGGTTTCACCATGTTGGCCAGGCTGGTCTCAAACTCCTGACCTCAGGTGATTCGCCTGCCTTGGCCTCCCACGGTGCTGGGATTATAGGCGTGAGCCACCGCACGCAGCCGGGAAAAAGATTTTTAACAGTATGCTATAAAATTTTATGTCGTTAAGATTCAGAGATCTTTTTGGTGCCTCTACTTGTTAGAGGTTGAAAGCATCTTATAAGAATGAAAATAATAAGTCACATGTAATCATAGACTGTATGTATGTGTACAGATAAATTATGTATTATGTATACTTATGTATTATACATTTATATGTACATATAAATCATGTTGAATATAAAATAAGATGAAACCAGAAGGAAAGATCATACACAAAACGTTATGCTAGTTATTTTAGGTAGGCTGAATTTCTTTATAGCTGAATCCAAGAATTACAAGATTCACTTTTTTTTTTTTTTCTTGGAGATGGAGTTTTGCTCTTGTTGCCCACGCTGGAGTGCAGTGGTATGATCTCAGCTCACTGCAACCTCCACCTCCCTGATTCAAACAATTTTCCTGCCTCAGCCTCCAGAGTAGCTGGGATCAGAGGCGCCTGCCACCACACCTGGCTAATTTTTGGTATTTTTAGTAGAGGCGGCATTTCACCATGTTGGCCAGGCTGGTCTTGAACTCCTAACCTCAAGTGATCCACCCGCCTCGGCCTCCCATAGTGCTGGGATTACAGGCATGAGCCACCACACCTGGCCGAGATTCACATTTGCAATAAGATAAACCATCCTGTTTGCTCTGGCTCCTCATTGAAGGGTCACAAAGTGATATTATGGGCAACAATGTATAATGATTTCCAATTTTTTTTGTGCTTTCAGTGGAGTTTTTATTTGCAATTTATTAATTAAATTGACAATGTTCTTAGTAGAAGAGCTTGTAGAAGTAATGTTTAGCATAGGAGAATTTACTAAGTTGTCTTTTCTCCTTTTCTCACAGGGAGTCTAATCTCCAACACTTATCAGTACTGGAATTAACAGACTCTGGTGCTTTAATGGCAAATAGGTTTGGTAAGGAGTGGACTATGTACACATTTCATTTTAAACTGGGGATTTATTGCATATTCATTAAAGTGGTCTCTTGCCACCTTTGCCATAGAAAGGTTGCTAGGCTCTTTGCTTTCAGAAGGCATGAGTAAGCTGTGGCCTGCGATCTCCGTTTGTGGCATGGGCTCTGTGAAACTGTAGTACCAGATCAGGCGTATGTTAAGGATATTTTATATGTATATATATAGCTGCTTTCCCGTTCTGTTTTGATGCTCCAGTGATTAATTTAACAAAATCATTAAAAAATTTATTAACGTTTATGGTAACTTTTGTAATCTTAGTCAACAGATATTTAAAGTATCCCTCATGTTTGAAAACCATTCTGGAGAATTTATTTTGTATTGTTGTGGTATAAAAGTTGAAATCCTGGGGCTAATTGTATTTATCATGAAGAATTTCTAGGGAAGGCACTTAAGTGTTGTGAGATCAGTGAAAAGAAATGACTGTAACTTTGATGTGAATGGTGTTTTCGTTGCATTTTTATAGCGCTTCACAATTTACAAACTACTTTTATTTATGGTGCCACTGGATATATACCCATGATACATTTCCTCTTTTGAAGTGCTAAATTGTTTGTTACAGGCATAAAATGAATTGATTATTTTAATTGAAAATTGATATTACCACTACACAAAACTGTCATAACTTTTTCTTTTTAAGTATCTAGTCCTCAGACTATTGTGGAGTTATTCTTCCAAGAAGTTGCAAGAAAACACATTATATCTCACCTCTTCTCTCAGCCAAAGGCACCTCTGAGCCAAACTGGACTGAATTGGCCTGAAACAATCACTGCAATTACCAGTTATTTATTGCAGCTTTTGTATCCTTTTATTTAAGAGCCAGTGAAAAGCTCTCTTCTGGCTGGACATGTTGGCTCACACCTGTAATCCCAGCACTTTGGGAGGTGGAGGTGGGCTTATCACTTAAGGCCAGGAGCTCGAGACCAGCCTGGCCAACATGGTGAAACTCCCATGTCTACTAAAAATACAAAAATTAGCCAGGCGTGGTGGCCTGCACCTGTAATCCCAGCTACTCGGAAGGCTGCGAATAGCTTGAACTTGGGAGGCGGAGGTTGCAGTGAGCCAAGCTCGCGACACACACTCCAGCCTGGGTGGCAGAGTGAGACTCTTCAAAAAAAAAAAAAAAAAAAAAGCAGTTCTTTTCTATCTAAATAGTCTAAGGTTCTTATTTTGCCTATGTAATGAAATACCTGGGTCTGTTTTAAGACATTATTCAGCCGGGCTCCGTGGCTCACGCCTGTAATCCCAGCACTTTGGGAGGCCCAGACGGGCGGATCACGAGGTCAGGAGATCGAGACCATCTTGGCTAACACGGTGAAACCACATCTCTACTAAAAATACAAAAAAAAATTAGCCAGGCGTGGTGGTGGGCGCCTGGAGTCCCAGCTACTTGGGAGGCTGGGGCAGGAGAATGGCGTGAACCCGGGAGGCGGAGCTCACAGTGAGCCAAGATCACGCCATTGCACTCCAGCCTGGGCGACAGAGTGAGACTCCGTCTCAAAAAAAAAATTATTCATTCGGCTGGGTGCAATGGCTCATGCCTATAATCCCAGCACTTTGGGAGGCCAAGGCGGGCAGATCACTTGAGGCCAGCAGTTCAAGACCAGCCTGACCAACATGGTGAAACCTCGCCTCTACAAAAAAATACAAAAATTAGCTGGATGTGGTGGCATGCGCCTGTAGTCCCAGCTACTCAGGAGGCTGAGGCAGGAGAATCACTTGAACCTTGGAGGCAGAGGTTGCAGTGAGCTGAGATCATGTCCCTGCACTCCAGCCTGGGCAACAGAGTGAGACTCTTTCTCAAAAAAATAAAAAATAAAAAAACAGACATTATTCATTCAACAAATATTTATTGAATGGCTCTATATGCCAGGTACCATGTTATGTGCTGGAAGTCCACTGGCACCAATACTGTGTTCTGCAGTACAGCAGCTGGAATTGAAAATGAACACCCAGGAATGAAATACAGGCTTTTAAAAATTTATTTATTTTTAGAGACAGGAATCTTACTGTGTTTCCCAGGCTGGTCTTGATCTCCTGGGTGCAAGCAGTCCTCCCACCTTACCCTCTCAAAGTACAGTGACTGCAGGAGTGAGCCACCATGCCTGGTGAAATAGATGCTTTATTCCGTAGTTACCTGAGTTCTAAGCTCTATAACAAGTCTCCTGGTATATATGTAACTGTTTAACTGTATTCTAGTGACGATGAAAGAACATGTGCTTGGCCAACTTCTCTTCCTTGTTTTTGTAAATTAAGCTATTTTATGGACTTTTCTGAATTTGATGCCCAATGTATGTGTTTAAGATTTGCCAACAAAAATTAAGAAATCTCCTTAACCAATGACTAGATGGCCTAGCAATCCTGGGTGTCTCTTTCTAGAATGTTTGATGGGAAATTGTCAATATGTACAATTGCAGGTGAGTTCCTTTGAACATTTCACATCTACACATTCTTGTAAAGCATGGGATTGCTGAATATTTTTCTTTGTAAATGTGAACTGCATTTTAAAGACCCACAATAATTTAAACTTGATTATGCGAAGACATACCCCAAAGAGATTGTTCTCTATTTCTGTACCATCCTGAACTTGCTTGATCTTGTCTGATCTACGAAGCTAAAGAGGGTTGGGCATGGTTAGTACTTGGCTGAGAGAATACCTGATTCTAAAGGCTTTTAAAGAAAGTAATAAAATAAATTTTTAAAGAGAGATTTTTCTCTACTTCTCTGGGCAGTATAATTCCTAACATGATTTTTTTCTAGAGTATCTTTTTTTTTTCTTTTCTGAAACACTGGAGTACTGTGGCATGATCTTGGCTCACTGCAACCTCCACCTCCTGGGTTCAAGCAATTCTCCTGTCTCAGCCTCCCGCGTAACTGGGATTACAGGCTCATGCCATCACGCCCTGCTAATATTTGTTTTTTTAGTAGCGACGGGGTTTCACCATGTTGGTGAGGCTGGTCTCAAACTCCTGACCTCAAGTGATCCACCCGTCTCCCCAAAGTGCTGGGATTACAGGCATGAGCCACTGCACTGGCCTCTAGAGTATCTTTTTAACAAATTAACTCTGCTAGGTTTTCTTTATAGTAATACAAATGTACTATTGTTTTCATATACATCCTTTACTGGAATCTAGTCATTGAACCAATAAATACCAAAAATTGGAAAATTGCTGAGATGTAAAGTATGTGTATGTGTGTTTACTGAACTCCTGTTTGTGTAAGGAAAGGGGGAATGGATGAGGAAGGAAGGCAACAGGGGTAGGTTTTAATCTCAGAATTATGTCAGGAAATAAAACATTTGTTCAAATGCTATCTTTTCATCCTCTGTGAAGAAGAACTTGGGAATGAGTATCTCCTTAAGAAACATTTATTTTCTAATCAGAAAGCACCTTTTATGCCTTTAAGGATTATATTCAACTGCTCCATCCCTGGTGTCAAGTCAATGTTGGTTCCTGTCGATTTATGCTGGGAAGGTGTTACCTAGTTACAGGAGAAGGACAGAAGGTAAACTACATTTGAATGGTAAATAAACTTTAATGCAAGGAAGTTGCTTAGCTTCCATTTGACTAGGTTTTAGGGGATGGGAGACATAGAATCCTCTAGACAAAGAAGACTGTACTAATGTTAGTCAAAAGCATAATATACATGTGAGGACTATTTACTTTCTTGTATTCTGCAATTTAGATAAGACTCAGGAACATAAGAAAATATTACAACTCTCCTGCCCCTGTGTGTTTTTAGAGATTCCTTTTGGTATTATTATTATTATTTTGTGGAATCAGGGTCTCACTGTGTTGCACAGGCTGGACTCAAGCAATCCTCCCACCGTGGCCTCCCCCAGTGCTGGGATTACAGGCATAAGCCATTGCGTTTGGCCAGGATACATTTTTATAAATCAAATTTATTTACTTATTTTATTATTTCTTTTAGACAGGGTCTTGTCACCCAGACTGGAGTGCAGTGGTGTAATCATGGCTCGCTGCGGCCTCAACCTCCTGGGCTCAAGCAATTCTCCCACCTCAGCCTCTCAAGTAGCTGGGACTACTGGCACGCGCCACCATTCCTGGCTAATTTTTAAATTTTTTGTAGAGATGGGGTTTTCCCATGTTGCCCAGGCTGGTCACGAACTCCTGGGCTCAAGTGATCTGCCCGCCTCAGCCTCCCAAAGAGTGTTGGGACTACAGGCATGAGCCACTGTACCCAGCCCAAATTTACTTATTAATTACATTTTTTTTTTATTGCTTTATGCTGCTTTTTTTCTCATTATGGTAGTTTACATTTTTAATTTTTTCCCTGATGTTCTATTATATAAATTTTCAAACAGACAGGAAAGTTTAAAGACTTTTACAGTGAACAGTATTTACCTATCACTCAAATTCTACAATTGTTAACATATTGCTACAGTTGCCTTATGTATGTATGTGTCAATCATCTTATTAAGGTTTACTTTTTTTTTTGAAGACAGTCTTGATCTGTCACCCAGGCTGGAGGACTGGAGTGCAGTGGCATGATCTTAGCTCACTGCAACTTCCGCCCACCAGGTTCAAGCGATTGTACTGCCTCAGCCTCCTGAGTAGCTGGGATTACAGGTGCATGCCACCACACCTGGCTAATTTTTGTATTTTTAGTAGATACGGAGTTTCACCTTGTTGGTCAGGCTGGTCTCAAACTCCTGACCTTGTGATCCACCCGCCTCGGCCTCCCAGAGTGCTGGGATTACAGGCATGAGCCACCACACCCGGCCAATGTTTACTTTTTAAAGTTAAATGTGAGATAAATTTTTAAAAACATGAATGCATCACACAGAATTCAGATGTGTCAGAAACTGTGCATATAGTAGACCATGTTAAGTAATCTTGTTTCTTTTTTGGCTTTCCTTTGCATGTGAACCCCTGATTTATAGCACCTGGAATTGGAATGATCTGTTACAAGTTATTTTATATTTTATTTCTCCAGGCTCTGGAATGTTTTTGTCAGGCAGCATCTGAAGTAGGCAAAGAGGAATTCTTGGATCGCTTGATTCGCTCAGAGGATGGGGAGATCGTGTCTACCCCCAGGCTGCAGTATTATGACAAGGTACATTGTGTCTTGGTTTGGCCTTATACCACCCTGTGTAAAAACACATCTGAAATATATTGCTTTGCTATTTTTGGAGAAAAATACTACCAAAATTTAGTTGCTCCCTGAATTTCCAAATTTAAGAAAAATGAATTTGCCTAGAGAAATTAAGGAAACATGGCTGGGCACGCTGGCTCATGAGTACAATCCCAGCACTTTAGGAGGCCAAGGCAGGCAGATCACCTAAGGTTAGGAGTTTGAGACCAGCCTGGCCAACATGCCAAAACCCTGTCTGTACTAAAAATACAAAAATTAGCCGGGCATGGTGGCGGGTGCCTGTAATCCCAGCTACTTGGGAGGCTGAAGCAGGAGAATCACTTGAACCTTGAGGTGGAGGTTGCAGTGAGCCAAGATCATGCCGCTACACTCCAGCCTGGGTGACAGAGCAAGACTCCATCTCCGAAAAAAAACAAAAAGAAATTAAAGAAACATATTTTATGTTAATATTTTTTCCCAGGATCTATAATTAGGGTTAAATGGTGAAATTTGATAAATATTTTTAACTGAAATGAAATTTTCTTCATGGTATTTTATTAGCCCAGTTGCCATTAGAATTTTATTACTTGATTTGCACTTTATTAGTCTTGCTGATATTTCTGGGAATTGACTAGTAATGCTGTATTTAGCCTTAGTTTATAATTTGGACTTGAGGATCCTCTTGACCTGTTTCCTGCCCTTCTTGCCTCTGGTCACTCCATTGTAACAGTGGTGACCTTCTTTCTGTCTCATTCAAGTCAAGCGCATGCTCTGTTCTCTTCAGGGCCTTTCTGCCTGCTGTGCTGTCAGCCTGAAATGCCCTTCCTCACACGCTCATTCCACTCAGGTCTCTGCTTATCTGTCACCTTCTCAGATAGTGCCCTCTGCCTGGCCTGTGCAGAAAAGCTTTTTTATTCATCCTCTTGCGCACACTTCCAGATTGTATAACATTTCACCATACTCGGTTTCATATTTTAGACTACTATTTTTCTGGATTTCCCACCAGAAAGTAAATGCCACAAAAGCAGTCTTCACTGTGTTAATTGCTTATTAGATAAATGAATTTACACTGAAGTAGATTTGTAGCTCTTAATAACCCTTGGCCGGATGTGGTGGCTCACGCCTGTAATCCCAGCACTTTGGGAGGCTGATGCAGGCAGATCACGAGGTCAGGAGTTTGAGACCAGCCTGACCAACATGGTGAAACCCCATCTCTACTAAAAATACAAAAATTAGCCATGGTGGTGTGCGCCTGTAGTCCCAGCTACTCAGGTGCCTGAGTCAGGAGAATCACTTGAACCTGGGAGGCGGTGGAGGTTGCAGTGAGCCGAGATCATGCCACTGCACTCCAGCCTGGATGACAAAACAAGACTCCACCTCAAAAAAAAAAACAAAAACCCTCTACTTTCCTACTAATGACAATTCTTTTGAATTCCAGTCCAGCCTGGGTGACAGAGTGAGACCCTGTCTCAAAATTTAAAAAAAGTATTATGTGCTCTATATAATCATATATACTATACTCTTTTTTTTTTCTTTTTTGAGACGGAGTCTATCGCTCAGTGCAGTGGTGCGATCTGGGCTCACTGCAACCTCCATCTCCCAGGTTCATGCAATTCTCCTGCCTCTGCGTCCCAGGTAGCTGGGATTACAGGTGTGTGCCACCACACCCCCACTAATTTTTGTATTTTTGGTAGGGACGGGGTTTCACCATGTTGGCCAGGCTGGTCTCAAACTCCTGGCCTCAAGTAATCCACCTGCCTCGGCCTCCCAAAGTGCTGGGATTATAGGCATGAGCCACCGTGCCTGGCCATGCTATACTTTTGATACGACTGACAGCACAGTAGGTTTGTTTACACTAGCATCACCACAAACGTGAGCAATACATTTTGTTGTGGTGGCTATGATGTCACTAGAAGATAAGAATTTTCCAGGTCCATTATAGTGGGTGCAGTGACTCACGCCTGTAATCCCAACACTTTGAGAGGCTAAGGCAGGAGGATCACTGGAGCCTAGGAGTTTGAGATTAGCCCAGACAACATAGGAAGACCCCATCTCTACAAAAAATTTAAAAATTGGCCAGGCATGGTGGTGCCTACCTGTGGTCCCAGCTACTCAGGTGGCTGAGATGGGATGATCACTTGAGCCCAGGAAGTCGAGGCTACACTGAGCTATGCAGTCCAGCCTGGGCAACAGAGCAGGACCCTGTCTCAAAAAATTAATAAAAGTAATTGTAAAACTTTTTATTTTATCTTCATCCTTTATAAACTTATATTTTGGATGTGTCATACATATGTATTAGAGAATTGCACGTATATGAGATAGGGAAATGTGCATGGTTAGGGGAGCGTGCAGACGTTGATAGGGTGGACAATCAAATATGTCAGGCCGGGCACAGTGGCTCACACCTGTGACCTTAGCACTTTGGGAAGCTGAGGCAGGCAGGTCACCTGAGGTCAGGGGATCAAGACCAAACTGACCACCATGGTGAAACTCCATCTCTACTAAAACCACAAACAATTAGCTGGGTGTGGTGGGGCATGCCTGTAATCCCAGCTACACAGGAGGCCGAGGCAGGAGAATCACTTGAACCCAGGAGGTGGAGGTTGTAATGAGCTGAGATCACACCATTGCACTCCAGCCTGATTGATTGAGACCCTGTCTCAAAAAAAAAATAAGGATTATGTCAGTCATTTAGCAAATTATCTTTAGGGTTTTTATAAAACTGTGGTGTTAATTTAATATTCTTTACATTCATCTGTGACTTGAACAGTTAGTAGTGAAATTGTATCTATTCTTTCATTCAACAAGCTTTTTTTTTTTTTTTTTTAATAGAGATGGGGTCTCGCCATGTTGTTCAGAATGACAGGTGTGAGCCACCAGACCCAGCCTCAACAAGTATTTACAGAGATACTACTGTACACTAGGCACTGAGGATAGAGACAGGGTCGTGCTGTACCACCCAGGCTGAATTGCAATGGCAAGATTAAAGTTCACTGCAACCTTGAACTCCTGGGTTCAAGCAGTCTTTCCACTTCAGCCTACCAAGTCGCTACAACTACAGGTGCATGCCACCACACGCAGCTAATTTTTTTTTTAATTTTTTTGTACAGATGGGGGTCTTGCCCTATTGCCCAAGCTGGCCTTGAGCAATCCTGCTGCCTCAGCCTTCCAGAGTACTGGGATTGGAGTTGGAGCCACCATGCCGGCCTACTTAACCTTTCTCAATAATTTTAAACCATAATTTAGTTTAAAGTGCATTACCATATTAATTTTAACGGAAATTTGTTCTATTTCTCGTTAGGTTTTACGACTACTAGATGTCATTGGTTTGCCTGAACTGGTTATTCAGTTGGCTACATCGGCCATAACTGAAGCAGGTGATGACTGGAAAAGTCAGGTAAGAATTGGCTGCAATTTGGTTGTTTTCTTTAAGGTTTGTTGTGGGTGTGGTATGTTCATTTATACTGCTCTTTTTGATATTTGATCTACATTTGGTATTTAGGCTACTCTAAGGACATGCATTTTCAAACATCATTTGGATTTGGGTCACAATAGCCAAGCATATGAAGCCTTAACCCAAATTCCTGATTCCAGCAGGTAATTTCATGATCTTTTTTAGAGAAGACAATTTACCAACTCTGTTTAACCTACTAAGATAGTTTGCCCTCATATTCCTTTCTTTCCTTCTAGGCAATTAGATTGTTTACGGCAGTTGGTGGTAGTTCTTTGTGAACGCTCACAGCTACAGGATCTTGTAGAGTTTCCCTATGTGAATCTGCATAATGAGGTAATTTTAGTTATTCAGTGCTGGCTTTCAGCAAGTATGGTGGTTGCCATGATTGCTACTGACTTAGTTATCTGATTACTTCCCCTTCCCTAGGTTGTGGGAATAATTGAGTCACGTGCTAGAGCCGTGGACCTTATGACTCACAATTACTATGAACTTCTGTATGCCTTTCACGTCTATCGCCACAATTACCGCAAGGGTGAGCAATGTAACCAGACAGTATCTTGGAGACAACCTTATTAGTTTAATCATGTTTTACCAAAATATTGTGTGTTGGACTTAGGTAATTTTTAATATGTGTTTCAGTACAAGGTTAACTTAAACTATTTGAAGATTATCTTGAAGATATGCCCTTGCTTCCATTCTAGAACTTTCTCAAGGCGTTGCCACTGAAATGGCATTCTATTTGCATCTTCTGTCCAATTATAAAGGAAATTAGTGCCAGGCGCAGTGGTTCACACCTGTAATCCTAGCACTTTGGGAGGCTGAGGCAGGTGGATCACCTGAGGTCAGGAGTTCGAGACCAGCCTGGCCAACATGGTGAAACCCCTTCTCTACTAAAAATACAAAAATTAGCCATACGTGGTGGCGGCCACCTGTAATCCCAGCTACTCAGGAGGCTGAGGCAGGAGAATTGCTTGAACAGGGTGGGGCGAGGGGCGGAGGTTACAGTGAGCCAAGATCACACCACTTCACTCCAGCCTGGGCGAAAGAGCAAAACTCTGTCTCATAAATAAATAAATAAAGGAAATTAGCTTTTTCACTACAGACAGCATGAAGTTTTGAGACTGGTTTTGAGTACTTGTGCTATTTTACCGTTGACCTTCTCCCTTTCCACATTTCAGTTCTTAGAGCAAAATTCTGACTGCTTAAATGTGCTTAGGTTATGCGTATAATAGACAATATTCCGCATTAGCTATGGTTAGATTGTCCCACATCCCCTCAATTAAATGCCAAATCAAATCCTTAAAGAGGGGACTAAAATTTACATTTAGGGCTGGGCATGGTGGCCCACGCCTGTAATCCCAGCACTTGAGGAAGCTGAAGCGGGTGGATCACTTAATGTCAGGAGTTGGAGAACAAGCCTGGCCAACATGGTGAAATCCCCTCTCTATTGAAAATACAAAAAATAGCTGGGCATGATGGCGGATGCCTGTAATCTCAGCTACTCAGGAGGCTGAGGCAAGAGAGTCACTTGAACCCAGAAAGTGGAGGTTGCACTGAGCCAAAATCATGCCACAGAACTCCAGCCTGGGTGACAGAGCAAGACCCTGTCTCAAAAAAAAAAAAAAAAAAATTACATTTAGAAATTATCAAATGATATACTGGTGAATTCTTTTTTTCTTCATTCAGCTTTTTAATTTAAAATTTGTCAAGTCTAAAATTTGTCAGAACAGTTAAAACATTAATGCAATGAACATCTCCCTATATACCTTTCACCCAAATTCCCCAGTTGTTAATATTTTACATCATTTTCTTACCTCTCTCCTCTTCCCTCCTTTCCTTTTTTCCCCCTTCCTTCCTTCCTCTCTCTCTCAATACCTATTGATTTATTTACTTGTTTGTTTTTGCTGGTCTTTCTGAGAGGAAGTTAAAGACATCATGATTTTTTTTAATGTCATCGGTTATTTAATTAGGTTCTTCTTAAGACATTTAGAACACCAATTAGTGAGGATAAATTCCATTTGTCAGGGCAGACACCGATCACAGGTAGCCCTGGAGCTAAGGAATAGCTTTGATTTTTGGTAAAATTTGTGAGTCCACAGCTTTCTGATCAATCCTGCTCTGCTCTGTAATCTCATATCTCTCTTTTTCTGTGTCAAAGATCTCACCTTCCTGGTGTCTGGGCTTCCACAGCTGCTGCTTTTTTTCTTTTCTTTTTTTTTTTTTGAGATGAAGTCTCACTCTGTCACCCAGGGTAGAGTGCAGTGGCACCATGTCTGCTCACTGCAACCTCCACCTCCCAGGTTCAAATGATTCTCCTGCCTCAGCCTCCCAAGTAGCTGGGATTACAGGTGCCCACCACCACGCCCAGCTAATTTTTTTATATTTTTAGTGGAGACGGGGTTTCACCATGTTGGTCAGGCTGGTCTTGAACTCCTGACCTCAGGTGATCCGCCCGTCTCCGCTTCCCAAAGTGCTGGGATTACAGCCATGAGCCACTGCACCTGGCCAGTAATGTTTTTTATAGCACATCCCTCCCAGACTGCCCTTACCCTGGATCTAGAATACACTGCATTTAGTTGTGCGATGTGTTTAGGCTCCTTTAATCTAGAGCCTCACTTTGCCTTTGATGACATTGATATTTTTGAAGCATATAGGTCAGTCATTTTTGTAGAATGTATCTTAATTTGGACTTACGTTATCAATGCATTATTTATCAGAACAGCTAAAATGAAAGGAATGTGAGATTGTTTTAAGATTATATTTTGCAATATAATCACCGTGGAATGTCTTAACATTTTTGTACCATTTTTACTTAGAATTTTCTTTGGTTTCTTGCTGATTTTCATTGGAAAAAAATAGATGGAGTTTATTCATAGGCAGGTTCTTAACATTCCTAATAGTAAAACATATTTGCATATTCTTTATTTTCTTGAATCATATAGGAAGGGAAATATAAATTATTAAAGATCTCTCAGTATCTGCATTCACAATAACGTTTTATCAACCTGCTTAGTACCAGTTTAGCAAGATTAATGTTCAGGTTTTTCTAGAGCAAGACTGTTCTAAAAGTGCCTTACATATTGCAGGTGTTCAAAAATATGTGTTGAAATGAAAAATAGTTTTATTTGAAAACTGAAAGAATTTTTAATGATATTTTTAATTTCTGGAGTCCCATGCCGTCCCAGAACAGTGGACTTTTCAGTATTATAAAAATGAGAATCTATGTTCTTTTTTTTTTTTTTTTTTTTGAGACAGAGTCTTACTCTGTCGATCAGCCTGGAGTGCAGTGGCTCGATCTTGGCTCACAGCAACCTTCACTTCCAGGTTCAAGCAATTTTCCTGTCTCAGCCTCTCGAGTAGCTGGGATTACAAGCGCCCACCACCATGCCCACCTAGTTGTGTTTTTTGTGTGTGTGTGTGTTTTTTTTTTCCAAGACACAGTCTCACTCTGTCGCCTAGGCTGGAGTGCAGTGGCATAATCTCGGCTCACCGCAACCTCCGCCTTCCCAGGTTCAAGCAATTCTCCTGCCTCAGACTCCTTAGTAGCTGGGACTACTGGCATGTGCCACCACGCCCAACTAATTTTTTTTTGCAACTCTGCCTCCTGGGTTCAAGTGATTCTCCCACCTCAGCCTCCCGAGTAGCTAGGACCACAAGGGTGCCACCACACCTGGCTAATTTTTGTATTTACAAGCGTGAGCCACCACACCTAACTCCTAATTTTTGTATTTTTAGTAGAGACGATGTTTCACCATGTTGGTCAGGCTGGTCTCGAATTCCTGGACTCAGGTGATCTGCCCACCTCTGCCTCCCAAAGTGCTGGGATTACAGGCGTGAGCCACTGTGCCTGACTGAGAATCTATGTTCTTAAGCAGAGAGTATCCAAACATCTCTTGGTCTCAGTCCTGGGCAGGTATAGGTGACAATGTGGCTGAGACTAGCTCTATAAACTAGTCTTCTGCACTTGTTATGGTAATGTAGTATCTACATGTCAAAAAAAATTTTTTTTTTCTTTTTTTGTTTTAATTGTGGTAAAATACACATAACATACAATTTATTGTCTTAACCATGTTTGGGTTTTTTTTTTTTTTTTTTTTTTGGACGGAGTTTTGCTCTGTTGCCAGGCTGATGGAGTGCAGTGGCGTGATCTTGGCTCACTGCAACCTCTGCCTCCCAGGTTCAAGCGATTCCCCTGCCTCAGCCTTGCGAGTAGCTGGCACTACAGGCGCATGCCACCACGCCCAGCTAATATTTTTTTGTATTTTAGTAGACACAGGGTTTCACCATGTTCGCCAGAATTGTCTCAATCTCCTGACCTCGTGATCTGCCCATCTCGGCCTCCCAAAGTGCTGGGATCACAGGCCTGAGCCACCGCGCCTGGCTATTTTAACCATTTTTAAGTGTACAGTTCAGGAGTGTTAAGTGCATTCACAATATTGTGTAACCCATCTCCAGAACACTTTTCATCTTGCAAAACTGAAGCTCTATACCCACTAAACAACTACTCCTTGTTCCTCCCAACCCCGATCCCCTGGCAACCACCATTTTACCTCCCATCTGTATGAATTTGGCTACTTGAATCATAATAGTATGTGTCTTTTTGTGACTGTCTTATTTCACCTAGCATAATGTCTTCAAGGTTCATCCTTGTAGTGGCATCAGAATTTTCTTCTTTAAAGATGTCTTTAAAAATTAGCTGGGTTTGGTGGTGGGCTTCTGTAATCCTGGCTACTTGGGAGGCTTAGGCAGGAGAATCACTTGAACCCAGGAAGCAGAGGTTGCAGTGAGCTGAGACTGTACCATTGCATGCCACCTTTGGCAACAAGAACAAAACTCCGTCTCAAAAAAAAAAAACAGATATCTTAAAGATAATTAAGTGATTTTCTATTATATTTATATGTCAGATTTTGTTCATCAATGGACACTTGGATTGCTTTCACCTTTGGCTTTTGTGGATAATGCTGCTATGAACATGGGTGTAAAACTATCTCTTTGAGACCCTTCTTTTCATTCTTTGGGGTATATACCCAAAAGTGGAATTACTGGATGATATGATAATTTCACTTTTAATTTTTTGAGGAACTGCCATACTGTTTTCCATAGCAGCTATACCATTTGACATTCCCAGCAAGAGTGCACAAGGGTTCCAGTTTCTCCACATCTTCACCAACATGTGATTTTTTTCAGGGGGCTGGGGTTACATCAAACCCAATTTTGTTTTAAATTTTAACATTTGATTAGGGATAGCATTCTCTCTGCGTATCTCTAGAGAAACAAATTTTGGAAGGCCAGGCGTTGTGGCTCACACCTGTAATCCCAGCGCTTTGGGAGGCCTAGGTGGGCAGATCACGAGGCCATGAATTCGAGACCAACATGGTGAAACTCTCTACTAAACTCTGTCCTAAAAATACAAAAATTAGCTGGGTGTGGTACTCGTGTGCCTATAATCCCAGTTACTCAGGAGGCTGGGGCAGGAGAATCGCTTGAACCCGGAAGGCGGAGGTTGCAGTGAGCTGAGATCACGCCATTGCACTCCAGCCTAGGTGACAGAGCAAGACTCTGTCTCAAAAAAAAAATTTTTTTGGAAGTTCTAAAGTCTGATTTATTATCTCCTCATAGCTGGCACAGTGATGTTTGAGTATGGAATGCGTCTTGGCAGAGAAGTTCGAACTCTCCGGGGACTTGAGAAACAAGGCAACTGTTATCTGGCTGCTCTCAATTGTTTACGACTTATTCGTCCTGAATATGCGTGGATTGTGCAGCCAGCGTCTGGGGCAGTGGTATGAAAACGTTTCATCCTGGAATTTTGGGGTCATTAAATCTACTTGTTTTGGTCCTTTTAAAACTATTATGTCATTTTGCTTGATTTGATTTACAATTTCTACTGAGATATTTGTGAAAAAAACCTATGTTTACAATTCAGTTGTTATATATTACTACCCCTTCAGTTCTCAAGTTCAGAATTATTGTAGGAAGAAATATCGCAGAGTGGTTTTGGAGTTAGACAGACCTGACCCAATTCAGACAAGTTACTTAATCTTTTGTTGTTCAGTTATTCTCTGGCATAAAATATGGATAATACCTACTTTATAGGATTGTTTGGGTATTAATGAGATAATTCAAGTCAATTGCTTAGGACAGTTAACAGTGCCTGGCCTAGAAAATGTGCTCAGTAAATGGTAGCTGCTTTTATTTCTATTGTGTTTGTTAATGCAGTCTACAGTTACTGTTTTAAAGGACACACACTTTGAGTTCTTCCTATCATACTGATGGGTCGGATACATGCAACTGTTTCTGTTACATATAACTCTGGAACCAAGAAAAATTAGTTGATTTACATGGAGATCAAAATCCCTGTCCTTGGACTCAGTAATATGTTATGGATAAGTTAACAACTTGGCAAAGAACTTCTTTCTTTGTCTCATAGTTACAGTACCTCTGTAAGAACTCTGCTGGTTGAAATAAAAATAATTTCCATTGAGAGAATTTAAGCATAAAAGCTCTGAATCACAATTAATGATATCAAAATAAAATACTGATTTTCACAGCTAAATTGCTTGTTTTGTTTTATCAGTATGATCGCCCTGGAGCATCCCCTAAGAGGAATCATGATGGAGAATGCACAGCTGCCCCCAGTGAGTCAGGAGTCTCACACTGGTTCTTTGCTAGACAGTAGTAATATTGTTATTGTTAGTTATATTATGATAGAAATATGTAGTTAAATAAGTTACATATAGTAGTAATATATAAATGTTATAATAGTAACAGTTGCCCTTGTAAAACACAGGTTTTAACTGCAGGCATCTATCATACAGATTCTCGTTTTCTTTTTTTTTTTTTTTTTTTTTGAGACGGAGTCTCGCTGTGTCTCCCAGGCTGGAGTGCAGTGGCGTGATCTCGGCTCACTGCAAGCTCCGCCTCCCGGGTTCACGCCATTCTCCCGCCTCAGCCTCCCAAGTAGCTGAGACTACAGGCGCCCGCCACCACGCCCGGCTAGTTTTTTGTATTTTTAGTAGAGACGGGGTTTCACCATGTTATCCAGGATAGTCTCGATCTCCTGACCTCGTGATCCACCCGCCTCGGCCTCCCAAAGTGCTGGGATTACAGGCTTGAGCCACCGCGCCCGGCCCAGATTCTCGTTTTCAATAAGTATACTGGATTCTTTTTCTGGAGATTTGTCACAATTTGAAAAAACTCCCAATTGAACCACATAGCCTAGAAATACTGAAAAAGTTAAGGAAGCCAGGTGTGGTGGCTCAGACCTATAATCCCAGCGCCTTGGGAGGCCGAGGCAGGTGGATCACCTGAGGTCAGGTGTTCAAGACCAGCCTGGTCAACGTAGCGAAACCCCTTCTCTACTAAAAATACAAAAATTAGCTGGGCAGTAGTGGCCCTCACCTGTAATTCCCGCTACTCAGGAGGCTGAGGCAGGAGAATCGCTTGAACCCAGGAAGTGGAGATTGCAATGAGCTGAGATTGTGCCACTGCATTCCAGCCTGGACGACAGAGTAAGACTCCGCCTCAAAAAAAATCACGTTTAGTGGGACTCATACGAAGTGTCAGTAGTGATGCTGGAAGTGCTCCCAAGGAGCAGAAAAAAGTCATAACATGACAAGAAAGAGTTGAACTGCTTGATATCTACTGTAGATTGAGGCTGGCAGCTGAGGTTGCCTGCCATTTCAAGAAAAATGAATCCAGTGTAAGGAACGTTGTAAAAAAAAAAAGAAGAAGAGAAAATTTGTGAAGCTATTGCTTCAGCTTCGCCAGTAGGTACAAAAACCTTGTACTTTTTGCAAAATACGTTTTTATCTCGTTGAAAATCCAGCTTTTATGTGAGTACAGTATTGATATAAAAAAGGCATACCTATAGACTCTAACATGATTTTCAAAACAAGTTATTACACAACAACTTAAAGCAAAAGGAAGGTAAAAGATTAAAGCTGGAGAATTTAATGCCAGCAAAGAATGGTTTGACAATTTAAGAAAGAGATACAGCTTTTAAAATGTCAAGATACAGGAGAAGCAGTTTCTGCTGACCAAGAAGCAGCAGATGAGTTCCCAGATACTATTAAGGAAAATCACTGAGGGGAAACGACATTTGCCTAAACATGTTTGTTTGCTTTTGCTTTTGTTTTTGTTTTTGAAACAGGGTATCACTCTGTTACCTAGGCTGCAACGCAGTGGCACAATCATGGCTTACTGCAGCCTCAAACTCCTGGACTCAAGCAATCCTCCTACCTCGGACTCCCATAGTGCTGGGACTACAGGCATGAGCCACTGTGCCTGCCTTCCCTATGATTTCCTTAATAACATTTTCTTTTAAGAGTACAGTATAGGCCAGGTGCGGTGGCTCATGCCTGTAATCCCTGCACTTTGGGAGGCTGAGGCGGGCGGATCACCTGGGGTCAGGAGTTCAAGACCAGCCTGGTCAGCAATGATGAAACCCTGTGTCTACTAAAACTACAAAAAATTAGCCAGGCGTGGTGGCGGGTGCCTGTAATCCCAGTTACTCAGGAGGCTGAGGCAGTAGAATTGCTTGAATTCGGGAGACTTAGGTTGCGGTGAGCCGAGATCACGCCACTGCACTCCAGCCTAGGCAACAAGAGCAAGACTCCGTCTCAAAACAACCACAACCAAGAGTACGGTATATAGGCCAGGCATGGTGGCTCATGCCTATAATCCCAGCACATTGGGAGGCCGAGGCAGACGGATCACCTGAGGTTGGGAGTTCGAGACCAGCGTGACCAACATGGAGAAACCCTGTCTCTACTAAAAATAAAAAATTAGTTGGGCGTGGTGGCGCATGCCTGTAATCCCAGCTACTTGGGAGGCTGAGGCAGGAGAATCACTTGTACCCAGGAGGCAGAGGTTGCAGTGAGCCGAGATTGTGCCATTGCACTCTAGCCTGGGCAACAAGGGTGAAACTCTGTCTCAAAAAAAAAAAAAAAAAAAAAGGATAGTATATTATATAAAATACAAAATATGTGTGAATTGACTGTTTAGGTTGTCAGTAAGGCTTCTGGTCAGTAGTCAGCTATTAGTAGCTAAGTTTTTGGGTAATGAAACGTTATATGCAGAGTTTCAACTGCTCAGGAGTTAGCATCCCTAACCCCTGCATTGTTCAGGGGTCAACTATACATGTAATTTAGACAGTAGTTATATTGTAACATATATAGTTACACTGTTATATACTACATATAGTAGTAACATTGTTATATACTATATATATTATATATAATAATGACATTGCTGTAAAAATATTGTAAAGTTCCTTCTTTTTAGTTTATTTTCAGCATTCTAATCTGCTAAAGGTTGTCTGGTAGCACTTCTAAAATGTTGTACAACAGTAAGAGAAATGAAAATGCTTAAATAAGAGTGTGGTTTTTTCTTGTATGCTGTATTTAAATTAGCTTAGTTCCAAGTTTTTTTTATCAGGTTCTTTTGCTATTACCACAGAGGCATGACATCCTTCCATAAACAGCCGAGGCTATAGATTTGGACACACCTGGTTTTAATTCTGCCTCTCACAGTTTGGTCATATTTCTTTCTTACTGATAGAGATGACAGACAGTATTTCACAATTATAATGGTTAAATGAGGCCAGGTGCAGTGGCTCACGCCTTGTAATCCCAGCATTTTGGGAGGCCAAGGTAGGAAGATTGTTTGAGCTCAGGAGTTTAAGACCAGCCTGGGCAACTATAGCAAGACCCTGTAGCAGAAAATTCTTTTGGCCAGGCATGGTGGCTCACATCTGTAATCCCAGCACTTTGGGAGGCCAAGGCAGATGGATCACAAGGTCAGGAGATCGAGACCATCCTGGCCAACATGGTGAAACCCTGTCTCTACTAAAATACAAAAAATTAGCCAGACTTGTTGGTGCACACCTGTCATCTCATCTACTCAGGAGGCTGAGGCAGGGGAATTGCTTGAACCCGGGAAGTGGAGATTACAGTGAGCCAAGATCGTGCCACTGCACTCCAGCCTGGCAACAAAGCGAGACTCCATCTTAAAAAAAAAAAAGAAAAGAAAAATGTTTTTTTTAGGCCAGGCATAGTGGCTCATGCCTGTAATCCCAGCACATTGGGAGGCTGAGGTGGCTGGATCACCTGAGGTCAGGAGTTTAAAAACAGCCTGGCCAACATGGTGAAACTCCATGTCTACTAAAAATACAAAACTTAGCTGGGCATGGTGGTGCCCGCCTGTAATCCCAGCTACTTGGAAGGCTGAGGCAGGAGAATCACATGAACCCAAGAGGTAGAGGTTGCAGTGAGCCAAGATCATGCCACTGCACTCCGGCCTGGGTGACAGAGAGAGATTTGTTTTCTTAAAAAAAAAAAAAAAAGTTTAAAGAGTTAAATGAAATTACATGTAGTACCTTGTAAGCACCTTCTCAGCTGCATTTGTTAAAATACTTTGATTTGACATGGGATATTGCATAATTTGTTTAAGTTAGCGTTTATTTAGTTCCCTGTTTTCTCCTTCCTTCATGCATTTGGAAATTAGATTGAATGTTATTTAATGTTCAGTGGAAATTGACAGGCTGAGTTAATCTAGTGGATACTTCTTTGTATTTTGGGAGTTCAAAATATTTTTCTTTGATGTATAGCAAATCGACAAATTGAAATCCTGGAACTGGAAGATCTGGAGAAAGAGTGTTCCTTGGCTCGTATCCGCCTCACTTTGGCTCAGCATGATCCATCAGCGGTTGCAGTTGCCGGTAGGAATTCAAGAGTTAAAGCCTCTGACTTGTCAGCACTAAGAGCACATTTTAGGTCAAGGCAGTGTATGTAGCATGCTAGATGGGTATAAAGCATGGGTTGTTACTCAGAGATACTCATCAACAAAGCAAAATCTTTGGTTTCATTTGTGTCTGCCTTGGCTACACAAAATAATCTTTTTCCATTTTCACAGGAAGTTCATCAGCAGAGGAGATGGTCACTCTCTTGGTTCAGGCGGGCCTCTTTGACACTGCCATATCACTCTGTCAGACTTTTAAGCTTCCCTTAACACCAGTCTTTGAAGGACTTGCCTTCAAGTATGTATAAAATTATCTTTTTATAGTCTTTTCTAATGCAAATATATTATCCTCTTGCTTAGTGTGAAGCAGTCGTTATAAGCCAAGTAGCCTGTATACCATTTGTGGTTTGAAGAAGTGTTTTGTTTAATCCATCCAAGCATTCTTAAAAAGAATTTCAGCCAGGCGCCGTGGCCCATGCCTGTAATCCCAGCACTGGGAGGCAGAGGCAGGCAGATCACCTGAGGTCAGGAGTTTGAGACCAGCCTGGCCAACATGGCGAAACCCCGTACCTACTAAAAATACAAAAAATTAGCAGGGCGCAGTGGTGGGCGCCTGTGATCCCAGCTACTTGGGAGGCTGAGGCAGGAGAATCGCTTGAACATGGGAGGCAGAGGTTGCAGTAAGCCAAGATCACGCCATTGCTCTCCAGTCTGGGTGACAGAGCGAGACTGCATCTCAGGAAAAAAAAAAGAAAAAAAGAAGAATTTCTTGGCCAGGCACTGTGGCTCACATCAGTAATCCTAATACTTTGTGAGGCTGAGGTGGGTGGATCACTTGAGACCAGCCTGGCCAACATGGTAAAACCCTGTCTGTACTAAAAATACAAAAATTAGCCAGGTATGGTGGCACACAACAGTAATTTCAGCCTCTCAAGAGGCTAAGGCACAAGAATCGCTTGAACTTGGGAGGCAGAGGTTGCAGTGAGCTGAGATCGCGTCTCTGCACTCGAGCCTGGGCAACAAAGCGAGACTGTTTCAAAAAAAAAAAAAAAAAAAGTTTGTGAATTAGAAATATTTTGAACTTTCAGAATTTTTCAGCTGGGTGCAGTGGTGTACACCTGTAACGTCAGCACGTTGGGAGGCCAAGGTGGGCAGATCACTTGAGGTCAGGAGTTCGAGACCTGCCTGGCCAACATGACGAAACCCCATCTCTACTAAAAATACAAAAATTAACCAGGAGAGGTGGTGCGTGCCTGTAATCCCAGTTACTTGGGAGGCTGAGGCAGGAGAATCGCTTGAGTCCGGGAGACGGAGGATACAGTGAGTTGAGATTGCACCACTTCACTCCAGCCTGGGCAACAGAGTGAGACTCCATCTTAATTAAAAAAAAAAAAAAGAGGCTAGGTGCGGTGGCTCATGCCTGTTATCCCAGCACTTTGGGAAGCCAAGGCGGGCGGATCACGAGGTCAGGAGATCAAGAGCATCTTGGCTAACATGGTGCAACCCCGTCTCTACTAAATATACAAAAAATTAGCCAGGCATGGTGGCATGCGCCTATAGTCTCAACTATTCGGAAGGCTGAGGTAGGAGAATCACTTGAACCTGGGAGGCAGAGGTTGCAGTAAGCCGAGATTGCGCCACTGCACTCCAGCCTGGGTGACAGAGTGAGACTCCATCTCAAAAAAAAAAGAAAAGAATTTTTCATCATTAATTTTATCTTGGAAGTAAATTGTCTCTTAATGCTTACTGATGTCCTTGTAGGTATCCAGTAGTGTGACTTGAGGAAGAGATGATTCAATATTCCAGTAGTGAATTCAGCAAAATACTAGAGATGAAGTTTTCATCTTATCTCTCTAGTTTTAGTATCAAATTAAAGTGGTACGTTTCAGCGTTCAGTTTTCAAGTGTGGAACTATTTTCATTTCAGATGCATCAAATTGCAATTTGGAGGAGAGGCAGCACAAGCAGAAGCCTGGGCCTGGCTAGCAGCCAATCAGCTCTCATCTGTCATCACTACTAAGGAGTCGAGGTACAGCCCTGGTGTTCATCCAACTCTGGGTGGTTCTGCCTTTCTCAAAGCTGTAACTGTCTTTCTCTGATTAAATTGTCCTACATAGATCATTTCACTTTTTTCTTTCTTTTTGGCTAAGTTTTTGTAGGGGCTGTAAAGTTTATAATTAAGGTGACATCATGTCATTTATTGTCCAAACTAGGATGTCTTTGCCTATGAAATGTCTCCTCCATAACCCCCTCCTCAAAGACTTATTGTATCATATCAGGAAAGGGTAATCTTACACGCAAAAATCTGTATTTACTTGGTTTCAGAGTATTATCCTCCTTTTTTCTCCCATTACTTCCATTGAGCAGTCACTGCATGGTGTCGTCACAGTGTCGTCTTATAGCTTGTCTCCAGCTGCTGTTCAGCAGTCTGTCACCCATCAGCCCCCATCATCCACCATACCTTCTTCAGATCTCCTCTGTTCGTATACTTCCCCAGTGCACCCACTTAGTGTCCACGTAAATGTACTTCAGCTTCTTCAGAAACCTTCTCTAACATCCCTAACCCTCAGTAAGCTTCCCTTTCTGAACTGCATTTGCACTTGGTATTATACAGCTTAGCACTTTAGAGTGACAGCATTTTAGAATTTGGAAGTTCTCTGACATTAGTTTTCAACCCCTAAATTAGCACATCAGAATAACTGATTAAAATACGTATTATGAGAAATCACCCTAGTCTTCTAAGTTAGAACTTCTGCATGATTCTAATGCTTGATCAGGTTTGCGAACCAGTGTTCTGAACCACTTTCTTGTTTCATAAATGCAGAAACAAAGGAGTTAAATGAATTATGTATTAATAGCCAAACAAATACGTTTGTTTACTAAATACTTTTGTTTACTACATACTAAATACGTTAGTGGGAGAGGAATATATGAACCCAAGACATTTAGTTTCTAGTACTATCGCCTAAGTCACATTAGCCCGAATAATATTTGTTCCCATTTAGCTATATTATTCAGTCGTGAATGTCTAAAGCTTTCCTTGTAAGGCTGGGCATGGTGACTCCTGCCTGTAATCCCAACACTTACAGATCACTTTAGCTCAGGAGTTTAATATCAGCGTGGACAACATAGCAAGTCCTTGTCTCTACAAAACATAAACAAGATTAGCCAGGCATAGTGGTGCATGCCTGTATTCCCATCTATTTAGGAAGCTAAAATGGGAGAATCTGGGGCAGAGGCTGTAGTGAGCTGAGATCACACCCCTGCACTCCAGCCTGGGTGACAGAGCAAGACCCTGTCTCAAAACAAAGTTTTCCTAGTAAATACATGCTTTGAATGGTACTCAAAATAGCTATTAAGAATCTGAAACTCATTAGTCATTTTTGGTTTTTTCAAGTGCTACAGATGAAGCATGGCGACTATTATCAACTTACCTGGAAAGGTACAAAGTCCAGAATAACTTGTATCACCACTGTGTAATCAACAAGCTCTTGTCTCATGGAGTGCCTCTACCTAATTGGCTTATAAACAGTTACAAGGTAAGTGGATTATAACTTGTACAGAGTAAGAACCCACTCTTTGTCATTCTGGATAATTTCATGAGATGATTAAAAATATGACTGCCATGGCTCATACCTGTCATGCCCACACATTGGGAGGCCAACAGGGGAGGGTGGCTTGAGCCCAGGAGTTTGAGACCAGCTCAGGCAACATAGGGAAACCCCATCTCTATTTAAATTTAAAAATATATAAAGAAAAAGAAAAAGATGGGGTGATAACTTATGGGAACATATTGACTTATGTACTTTGAGAAGCTTTTCATCATAGCTAAAACCATAAGAACAATTCAGGTTCATTTCCACAGTACTACTGTGTATTTAGATTTGAAGTTTCATAGGTTAGTAATTAGGTTAATGACTACTATTATATTCACTGAACAGTGAGTTTATATTTAGAACAATGAGCATATGCATGACACAGGATTTACTATTCATACCTCAAAAAACCCACAGGAATGGGTGGAGTACTTTTCAAATAATGTAACAGTATGGCTGGTCTGAGTGCAGTGGTGTTCACAACTAATTGAGCACAACCAGTTTCCAATTGGTTCCTTCTCCACTCCCACTGTTTCACCTGACTATTAAAAATCAAACACAGGTTCTTAGACTGTCTGCATCAGAATTATTCAAATGGCAGGCTTCTTCAAAGTACAGATTCCTCATCCTAGATTTATATAATCAGATTATCTCAGGCTAGGAGCCAGAAATCTATGTTTTAAGAAGCTCCTAATTTGATTTTGATGCATGCTAAAGTTTGGGAACTTCTGCATCTGAACCACCTTGAGTAGGATAAGGAAAGAGAAAATCTAAAGGTTAAAATCAGGAAAGTTTTTTTTTTTTAAGGTAGAAAGGAGGCCGGGCGCGGTGATTCACACCTGTAAACCCAGCACTTTGGGAGGCCAAGGCAGGCAGATCACCTGAGGTCAGGAGTTCGAGACCAGCCTGGCCAACATGGTGAAACCCCATCTCCACTAAAAATACAAAAATTAGCTGGGTGTGATGGTGCGTGCCTGTAATCTCAGCTACTCCAGAGGTGGAGGTTACAGTGATCTGAGGTTGCACCACTGTCCTCCAGCCTGGGCGACAGACTCTGTCTCGAAATAAATAAATAAATAAATAAATACATAAATAAATAAGAAAATAGGGAAGGCAGCTAAGATGGTAAAGGTAAGATTGTGATCAAATCGGAATATAGAAAGCATACTTAATTAATAGAGCTCTTCCAAATAGAGACTTCAGATTTAAAGTTGGTGATTCTTTGAACTTATTTTGCGTTTGTCATTCATATATTTCTTATTATGTGAATATATTGTCACTTTAGTATTCAGGAAAAGTTTATTGACTTTACAACTGTGGAAGCTGAAGTGGAAAGAAGTTAAAGTATGTCTTAGGTCATAAAACAGGGGAAGAAGGCTATTTAACAGATAGGGCCTCCCAAACTGCCTAAAAGTAACGGCTCTTAGGAATTCAACTTTTTATTTTCCTAACTCCCCAGATTTGTTATCAGCTCTTATCCTAAGATATAGATGAGTAAACCAAGCCACTGGTTTAATTATGTTGAGAAATACAAATGTTAGGGAATCAGCCACTCAGCGTTCTTTGGTCAGTACTAAAAATTCTTAATCACCGACTTTTCACAGAAGGTTGACGCTGCTGAATTACTTCGTTTATACTTAAACTATGACCTTTTAGAAGAAGCTGTGGATTTGGTGTCAGAATATGTGGATGCTGTATTGGGTAAAGGACATCAATACTTCGGAATTGAGGTAGGCATATACAAATGGTCCCCAATTTACAATGGTTTGACTTATGATTTTTCAACTTTACAATGGTTTGAAAGTGATGAACGTTTATGAGAAACCATACTTTAAAATACTCATGGCTGGGCACAGTGACTCACGCCTATAATCCCAGCACTTTGGGAGGCCGAGGCGGACAGATGCCTGAGGTCAGGAGTTCGAAACCAGCCTGGCCAACATGGTGAAGCCCCGTCTCTACTAAAAATACAAAAATTAGCCAGACGCGGTGGTGTACACTTGTAATCCCAGCTACTCAGGAGGCCGAGGCAGGAGAATCACTTAAACCTGGGAGGCAGAGGTTGCAGTGAGCAGAGATCACACCACTGCACTCCAGCCTGGGCAACAGAGCGAGACTGTCTCAAAAATAAATAAATAAATAAACAAAATACTCATACAACTGTTCAGTTTTTCACTTGCAGTACAGTATTCAATAAGTTACACAAGATATTCAACAGTGTATTATAAAGTAGGCTTTCTGTTAGATGATTTTGCCCAACTTTATAGGTCAATGTTAAGCATGCTGAGCATGGTTAAGTAGGCTATAGGCTAAGCTGTGATGTTCATTAGGTTAGGTGTATTATATGCATTTTCAACCTATGATATTTTCAACTGATAATGGGTTTATTGGAAAACAAACCCATCATAAGTTGAGGAACATCTGTATAGTTGTATATATAGATATATATAGATAGATAGATAGACATAGATATAGATATAGATATAGATATATATATATTTTTTTTTTTTAGCCGAGTCTTGCCCAGCCCCCAAGCTGGAGTGCAGTGGTGCAACCTCCGCTTACTAGCTCACTGCAGCCTCCGCCTCCTGGGTTCAAGTGATTCTCCTGCCTTAGCCTCCTGAGTAGCTGAGATTACAGGCACCTGCCACCACATCCAGCTAACTTTTTAATATTTTTAGTAGAGACAGGGTTTCACCATGTTGGCCAGGCTCGTCTCGGAACTCCTAACCGGAAGTTATCTATCCCCCTCGGGCTCCCAAAGTGCTGGAATTACCCACAGGAGCCACCACGCCCGGCCTAGGCATTTCCTTTTATTACCATGCTATGTAAGGTGAGAATCTGAGAGTAAATTGAATTATATATTAGTGTATTTAACCATTACTATCTGTAGTTATACAACTAAATATTGACACTCTAGGAGTCTCTAGTCTCCTGTTTATAAAATAGGAATTTCATCTTTATCAAAATAATATGGCATTAGGATTCAGTGGAGAGAGGTAAACAAAATGGTATTGTGTGTATGCCGGGACTGTGTTAAGTCTCTACAAGCATTTTCTTATTTAATCCTTATAGCAGCCTTATGAGGGATGTTTTAATTTTATATTTTTTAACCCATGAGGGAACAGGCTTAGAGGTTAAGTTATCACAGGCTCACACAGATGGTAAATATAATAGAAGAGCCAGGTCTAAATAGGTGTAGTTAACTACAGCTTCAACCCTCATGAAATCAGCCAGGTGCAACAGCTCACACCTGTAATCCTAGCACTTTGGGAGGTCAAGGTGGGAGGATCATTTAAACCTAGGGGTTCAAGACCAGCCTTGGCAACATAGAACCGATATCTACAAAAAATAGAAAAAAATTAGCTGGTCACGGTGGTGCATGCCTGTAGTCCCAGCTATGTGGGAAGCTGAGGTGGGAAGATCACATAAGCCCTGGAGGTTGAGGGTACAGTGAGCTGTGATCATGCCACTACACTCCAGCCTGAGTGACAGAGTGAGACCCTGTCTCAAAAAAAGAAAAAGTTGACATGAAATTATTATTTTTTTTAATTTTTATGTTTTTTCCAAGATGGAGTCTCGCTCTGTCACCCAGGCTTGAGTGCAGTGGCACGATCTTGGCTCACTGCAACCTCCATCTCCCGGGTTCAAGCAATTCTTCAGCCTCAGCCTCCCGAGTAGCTGGGACTACAAGTGCCTGCCATCGCACCCAGCTAATTTTTGTATTTTTAGTAGGGATGGGGTTTCACCATATTGGCTAGGCTGGTCTCGAACTCCTGACCTTGTGATCTGCCCACCTTGGCCTCCCAAAACGCTGGGATTACAGGCCCAGCTGACAAGAATTTTTAAATACATTTAATTTAACCAAAAAAATGACAAGTTTCCCAATTGGAGAAAAGAGGGTTCCCATTGTGTGCGTGCACATGTATACACACAGTTTCTTGTGGGGAAAAAAAAAGCATTTTATTTGGCCAGGCGCAGTGGCTCACTTTGGGGGGCCAAGGCAGGTGGATCACTTGAGGCCAGGAGTTCGAGACCAGCCTGGCCAACATGGTGAAACCCCATCTCTACTAAAAATAAAAATAAAAAAATTAGGCATGCTGGTGCACATCTGTAGTCCAGCTACTCGGGGGAGGCTGAGGCACAAGAATCGCTTGAGCCCAGGAGGCGGATGTTGCAGTGAGCTGAGATCGTGCCACTGCACTCAGCCTGAGCGACAGAGCGAGACCGTCTCAAAAAAAAAAAAAAAGGGCATTTTATTCTACAGAGTCCTATGAAAGCAACTACCCAGAAGAAATGGTACACTTTGCAGACTGTTTTCAAGTAAACATTTTCCTTTTAGTTTCCACTGTCCGCAACAGCCCCAATGGTGTGGCTTCCATACTCCTCTATTGATCAGCTTCTCCAGGCTCTGGGGGAGAACAGTGCCAACAGTCACAACATCGCAGTAAGTCAGCCCTTTCATGAGATGTCTTCTGTAAGCCCCTGCACAGCAGTTACACCTTCCAGCTTGATCTTCAATTCTCTGGGATTAGAAAGGGAGGGCAAAAGCCTAGTTTTGTCCCTTAGCAAACTGCCCAATCCCTTTATAGATAAGGCAAAGGATCTAAGCAATAGGGTCGAGAAAACGTAATGAGGAACTGTGTAAGTGTTACTTATACAGAGACAAATGGCAAGCAGTCGGTCCATCCTTTCAAGGGTTTAGTTTGGTAGGGCAGACCCTACAGGGTAAACAGGTACTTGAAATACAGTGTGATAGGCCGGACACAGTGGCTCACACCTGTAATCCCAGCACTTTGGGAGGCTGAGACAGGCAGATCACCTGAGAGGTCAGGAGTTCGAGACCAGCTTTGCCAACATGGTGGAACCCCGTTTCTACTAAATATACAAAAATTAGCCGGACATGGTGGCGGGAGCCTGTAATCCCAGCTACTCGGGAGGCTGAGGCAGGAGAATCGCTTGAACCTGGGAGGCGGATGTTCCAGTGAGCCGAGATTGCACCACTGCACTCCAGCCTGGACGGCAGAGTGAGACTCCATTTCCCCGACCCCCCAAAAAAGAAAGAAATACAGTGTGATAAATTATCACTGTCCTGAGGGAAGTTGGCATATATAACAACATTTCTCAGGAGTCATATATTTGCTCTGCTTGCCTTAACATAAAAAACAATAGTGTTTCCTTTGCTCAGAGTCATTATAGTGATGGCTTATTTTGTTTACCAGTGAGATAGAGTGCCTCCTGAGCCTATCTAAAATATTAGTTCTCTATTTCACTTGGCAGCTAATAACTAGTTACATCAGATGCAGCACCTCTGGTTCTAAGAAAAGAGCTAGTGATCCTTTTATTAGAAATACTGGTATAATTTCCATACTTAGAAAATTCATTCAGAAAATGAGATTGAAATGTTGTATGTAACAGAGAGGCCTAGTTTTATCAGTAGGGTCACAGAGGAGAATCCTATACCAAATGGTGATTTTATGAAGCAGAGTGGCTAACATCTTTATAAGGTGGAATCTGCTTGTTGAAGTCAAAGTGATTAATAACTTCAATCTTTTTCCATTGTTGAGCTGTTCTGTAATGTTTTCCTTCTTTTCTCTTATAGCTGTCCCAGAAGATACTTGACAAATTGGAGGACTACCAGCAAAAAGTTGATAAGGCAACACGGGATTTATTATATCGTCGGACCTTGTGATCTGGATTGTTACCTAGCCTTTGTAACCGCTTGGTGCCTCTTAGGGCTTAAGACTACCCTACAGGAACCCTGTACTCAAGGCCAATTTTTGTAACTCTAAATGATGTGTACAACATTCAAGTCTGCATTCTGCACAAGATAGGAGGGCGGAAGAGTCAGAGGACCCTGTGCTTGCTGGTGGTGCTAACACAATTTCTGGTGTTGAACCTTGGTCTCAAATAGCTGCTTTTGTATATGATCCACAAGCTTTTTTAGAGTTTATATTTTTTTAAACTACCGAAGACATTCATTATCTGCAAATTAAGACCCATGTTCACTTTCCAAAATAGCTGAGGGTTGTTGGCTTGTTGTAGCTGACCACCAAAAGCAGTCACTGCAGATCTTTTAATTCTTCCCTATCACCTTTTGTATTTTAATGCAATTATTTTGGTCCAGAACTGACATGTATTTTCTGTATTGTACACAAAGGCTAATAATTTTGCATACTCTTATTTATTTTGGAGGTTTTGTATGATCTTCAATCAAGTATTAAATAATTTGCCTAGATTAAGCCTAAAATGATGACCAGCTAATTAAAGAAAATATTTTGAATCTGGTTCTGAGCTAAAGTTAAGTAAATTCTTAGCTAAGAAAAAATTGGAAATCTATCATCTATATTAACAACAGATTCTCAGAGTAAATTGTTAACTTCTATGATTTATGATAATCAAGCTGGACTTGATCATACAAGTTAGTCTCATAATGTATTGGACCAAAATATAAACTTCATTGGTCAGATTCAGAAGCATTTATGCTCACAAGTTTTGTGAAAGTGAAAAATAATAAAATCATCTTGGATTTTATTCTATATATTAAAATTTATCTTTTAAGGAAACAATCTGTATACTACTTGCTTGTATAGCCTTTTGACCCTTCTTGAGTTTTTCATAAGCCTTTAATTTTTATACTTTCAATACCATATTTACATTATATGTTTTAATTAACAATGTGAGTTTCTCTGTGGTGCTGTTGTTGGTAGATGCTGAGGTGTGTGATTCTTTTTTTTTCATTTTAGCTCTACTATGATTAATGTGAGGCATTTGGTGCAATTAGGGACTGGGAGAGCGCCTGTCCTCCCAGCTCTCTAAACCTGTGGCTTTCAACGACAGTAAGAAAGACATTTTGACCTATATACACATATATAAACAAAAGTTTCACAAAATTTGTATCCTCACCTACTGTGTATCCTGATGTTTTCATAAGTGACTAATGGATCATAACCCATAGTATGAAAACATCAAGAGCCAGGCGTGGTGGCTCACTCCTATAATCCCAGCACTTTGGGAAGCTGAGACAGGCAGATCACTTGAGATCAGGAGTTCAAGACCAACATGGCAAAACCACATCTTTCAAAACAAAAATTAGCTGGTCGTGGTGGTGCGTACTTGTAGTCCCAGCTACTACAGGGCCTGAGGCGGAAAGATGACTTGAGTCTGGGTGGTAGGGGTTGCAGTGAGCCCTGGGCGACAGTGAGACAAAACCCTATTGTAGCCATCTCTGGAGAGCAAGAAATAGTGAGAGACTAGCCCTATTCCAGAAACTCCCCCCCTCCCACACACACACACCATTTGTGTTGCTAATCAATGCAGTGGTTTCCATGGTGGCAGTTCACAAGATGCTGACCAGCTTTTCCTGTGCTTGTTGTTTAGGTTCAAGGCCTAGAACCCATGCTCAACCCAGCCCAGCTCTTCTGTCCATTGTCTTCTACCTTCCTCATTTTGAGTCCCAACCAGAACAGAGTATACCCCCATCCTTCCACTTCACTTTTCTCACAGCTTTGAGTCTGCTTTTTTTTTTTGTCAGACCGAGTTTCACTCTTGTTACCCGTGCTGGAGTACAGCGGCATGATCTCAGCTCACCGCAACCTCTGCCTCTTGGGTTCAAGTGATTCTCCTGCCTCAGCCTCCCGAGAAGCTGGGATTACAGGCATGTGCCACCACGCCTAGCTAATTTTGTATTTTTAGTAGAGACGAGGGTTTTCCATGTTGGGCAGGCTGGTCTTGAACTACCAACCTCAGGTGATCTCCCCACCTCAGCCTCCCAAAGTGCTGGGATTACAGGGGAATTGCAACAGAGAAAGAGTTGTGCAGTGCAGGGCGCAGTGGCTCACACCTGTAATCCCAGCACTTTGGGAGGCCAAGGCGGGCGGATCACGAGATCAGGAGTTTGAGACTAGCCTGACCAACATGGTGAAACCCCGCCTTTACCAAAAAAAAAAAAAAAAAAAAAGGCCAGGTGTGGTAGTGTGCGCCTGTAATCCCAGCTACTCAGGAGGCTGAGGCAGAAGAATAGCTTGAACCTGGGAGGCAGAGGTTGCAGTGAGCCGAGATTGCGCCATTGCACTCCAGGATGGGCAACAAGAGTGAAATTCTGTCTCAAAAAAAAAAAGAAAGAGTAATTCATGCAGAGCCAGCTGTGCGGGAGACTGGAGTTTTATTATTACTCAAATCAGTCTCCCCGAAAACTCAGGGATCAGAGTTTTTAAGGAGAATTTGGTGGGTAGGGGGCCAGTGAATCAGGAGTGCTGATTGGTTGGCTTGGGGATGAGCTCATAGGGAGTGGAAGCTGTCCTCTTCTGCTGAGTCAGTTCCTGTCGGGGATGCACAGAACTGGTTGGCAGGTCCAGGTGGGACCATCTGGTTGTGAGAAATGAAAAATCTGAAAAGACATCTCAAAAGGCCTATTTTAGGTTCACAATAGTGATGTTACCTTCAAGAATAATTAGGGAAGTTTCAAATCTTATGACCTCCAGAAAAATGGCTGGTAATATTTAGAAATCCAGCCCTTCTCATCTGACTTTGTGGCTGGTGGCCTTTCATTTGTTTTACAAGAACAGTTTAGCTTTTTGGGAAGTCCTGTTACATAAACTATACACTAAATTCCTTCCTAAAGGTATCTTGGCCTATGCCTAGGAATGAATGAACAAGGACAGTTGAGAGGTTAGAAGCACGATAGGGTCAGTTAGGTCTGACACCTTTCACTGTCATCATTTTCTGAGTTAAGATTTTTGCAAAGACAGTTTCATAACCAGTCTAGCCTGAAAAATGCATTTTATACCATTTTTTTTTCTCTTTTTTCCCTAGTTTCAATATGTAACCTTGAAGCTTACTGCAGAAATCTTTTTTCTTCTCCTTAGTCTTAAAATATAGCCTTGAAATGTACTTCCTTTGAAATATGTTCTTCCCTTTCTCACCATACACTCCATTATACCATGCACATTTATCTAACTGCATGCTTGTACCTAATTATGTGCTTACCCGGGGGCTAATCTCGAGATCAAGCATGGAGACCCAGTTGCAAAAATCCAGAGATTACCTCGAGGTAGTTAGTCTACAATACCACCTGGCCATTGTTGAGATGACACCAGTGCCTGCATTCCAGGTGACTGAGACCCAAGATAGCCACCAAAATGAGACACACGGACCTTGTACTCAGCACAGCTCCTGCATGCCACCAGTATCAAAAGTTTCCCTTTTTAAACCCTTGCCTTCTCCCCAGAAATTTGAAGTGGTTGCTTTGGATGTGAATCTAGCCATTTCCCCATTGCTAGTTTTGGTAAATTTCTTTTTTTTTTTTTTTTTTTTTTGAGACAGAGTCTCGCTGTGTCTCCCAGGCTGGAGTGCAGTGGCGTGATCTCGGCTCACTGCAAGCTCCGCCTCCCGGGTTCACGCCATTCTCCCGCCTCAGCCTCCCAAGTAGCTGAGACTACAGGCGCCCGCCACCACGCCCAGCTAGTTTTTTGTATTTTTAGTAGAGACGGGGTTTCACCATGTTAGCCAGGATAGTCTCGATCTCCTGACCTCATGATCCACCCGCCTCGGCCTCCCAAAGTGCTGGAATTACAGGCTTGAGCCACCGCGCCCGGCCAGTTTTGGTAAATTTCTTTCTATCATACCTTGCTGTTGTTTTGGGGCTCTCCAAGTGGCGAGCCACCAGACCTGCACTCACTTACATAAGTATGATTACTAAATCATACTGTATTGTACACTTGAAATTTGCTAAGATAATATATCTTAAGGCTTCTCACCGTACACAAACAAAAAGGTAACTATATGAGGTGAGGGATATGTTAATTAACTTTGTCAAAAGACAAATTGCAACAAATTTAAAGATTTTTTTTTTCTTTTTTTCTAGTTGGAGTCTTGTTCTGTCACCCAGGCTGGATGGGAGTGGAACGATCTTGGCTTACTGCAATCTCCGCCTCCCGGGTTCAAGCAATTCTCCTGCCTCAGCCTCTGGAGTAGCTGGGACTACAGGTGTGCACCACCGCGCTCGGCTAATTTTTGTATTCTTAGTAGAGATGGGATTTCACCATGTTGGCCAGGCTGGTTTTGAACTCTTGACCTTGTGATCCGCCCACCTCAGCCTCCCAAAGTGCTGGAATTATAGGCATGAGCCACTGCGTCTAGCCTAAAGATCTTAATTAGCTTTTATTTATCACTTGTGTGAACTGGGCAACACTTCCTTCCATAAAATAGAATGAGTGTTCCAACGAGCTAAACAGAGGAGGTTGGTCTTATAGACAGAAACGGGCTAAGGAAAGCAGAAAACAAAACACAGCTTGGTGGCTTCCTTTTTTCTTTAGGCAGGGTCTTGTTCTCACACCCCAGATGGACTGCAGTGGCGCAATCATGGCTCATTACAGCCTGGACCTCCAGGGCTCAATTGATTCTCCTGCCTCAGCCTTCAGAGTAGCTGGGACTACAGACGAATTTTTATTATTTTTTTGTAGAGATGGAGTTTTGCCACGTTGAACAGGCTGGAGATGGTTTCAAAGTTACTTTCCTTGTAAAGGTTAAAACAGAGGGGATTTCCTTATCATGCTGACTAAAGCTGGCCTGTTTGGGGACTTGGCTATTATCTCTGTCTCCTGATTTCCTAGATGGTGACATAAACACTTAATTTTTTTTTTTTTAATAGAGATGGGGTCTTGCTATGTTGCCCAGGCTGGTCTTGAAATCCTGAACTCAAGCGATCCTCCCACCTCAGCCTCCCAAAGTGCTGGGATTACAGGCATGAGCCATCGTGTCCAGCCAAACAACTTCATTTTAGTTTAATGATATGTAACTCTAACATGAGTAACTCCATTTGGGTATGGCCTGTTGGGGCCTAGTACAGGAGTTCAGTCCAAAATAATGGCTTCCTGTAAATTTTTTTTTTTTTTTTTTTTTTTAGACGGAGTTTTGCTCTTGTCGCCCAGGCTGGAGTGCAATGGCACAATCTTAGTTCACTGCAATCTCTGCCTCCCAGGTTCAAGCGAGTCTCCTGCCTCAGCTTCCTGAGTACCTGAGATTATAGCTGCATGCCACCACACCCGGCTAATTTTTGTATTTTTAGTAGAGATGGTGTTTCACCACATTGGTCAGGCTGGTCTTGAACTCTGGACCTCAGGTGATCCACCTGCCTCAGCCTCCCGAAGTGCTGGGATTACACTGTCGCCAGGCTGGAGTGCAATGGCGCGATCTCGGCTCACTGCAACCTCCGCCTCCCAGGTTCAAGTGATTCTCCTGTCTTAGCCTTCCGAGAGTAGCTGGGACTACAGGCACACGCAACCACGCCCAGCTAATTTTTGTATTTTTGTATTTTTAGTAGAGACGGGGTTTCACCATGTTGGCCAGGATGGTCTCGATCTCTTGACCTTGTGATCTGCCTGCCTCGGCCTCCCAAAGTGCTGGGATTACGGGATTACAGGCGTGAGCCACCGTGCCCACCCACCCTCCTATAAATTTTATTGAATAACTGATTGTGGTAATCATTTCACTATGTATATGTACATCAAATCACATTATATACCTTAAATATATACAATTTTTATCAATTATGCCTCAAATAAGCTAGGGAAAAAAGCCAATGGTTATCAACTCTGGCTAAGCATTAGAATAATCTAAGGAGCTTTTTAAAAAAGCAAGCTGGTTGCAGTTCATCACAACTATAATCCCAGCACTTTGGGAGGCCAAGGTAGATGGCTTGAGGCCAAGAGTTTGAGTCTATCCTGGGAAACAAAACAAGACCCTGTCTTTACTTAAAAATAAATTGGCAGCCGGGCATGGTAGCTCACGTGAGGCTGTAATCCCAGCACTTTGGGAGGCTGAGGCAGGTGGATCACCTGAGGTTCAGGAGTTTGAGACCAGCCATGGCCAACATGGTGAAACCCCATCTCTACTAAAAATAAAAAAATTAGCCAGGTGTGGTGGCGCACACCTGTAATCTCAGCTACTTGGGAGGCTGAGGCAGGAGAATCGCTTGAACCTGGGAGGCAGAGGTTGCAGTGATCTGAGATTGCACCATTGCACTCCAGCCTGGGCGACAAGCATGAAACTCCATCTCAAAATAATACATAAACTGGCAAAGTGCAATGGCTCACGCTTGTAATCCCAATGCTTTCAGAGACTGAGATGGGCGGACAGCTTGAACCCAGGAGTTCGAGACCAGCACAGACAACATGGCAAAACCCTATCTCTACCAAAAATAAAAAATTAGCTGGGATTAGTGGCATGCACCTGTAGTCTCAGCTACTCGGGAGGGTGAGGTGAGAGGATCCCTTGAGCCTCAAGAGGAAAAGGCTACAGTGAGCCATGATCATGCCATTGTACTCCAGCCTGGGCAACAAAGCAAGACCCTGTTTCAAATAATTACATTAAAATAAAGTACATTGATATAGGTCCTGCACTCCCACCCCACTCCAACTTGTTCGGATTTTTATATCGCTTTAATGCCCTCCAGATGGTTGAGAACCCTTGGTATAAGCATAAATAACCATCACCTCCAGAAATGTATGTTTCCCCCAAGGAAAACAGCCTTTCACATTTCTATACATTTTGGTTTAGCTCATAATCTCAACTTAGTTCCAACCAGTTTTATAATATTACCTGGACTTTTGTGTAGACAAAATGATCATTAATAGTAATAATAGCTGCTGTCAGGTAACAACTAATTGGGGCCAGTGTTGCAGAGGTGGTAAAGGAACTTACCAAGACAGGTAAACAAAGGCAGATAGTATAAAAATACATTCCAAGGATGCAACAGGCAGGTCACTAAGAGAGGAGCTGACTGCAAGGAGACAAATGCTTGCTCGGGATTTTACAGAATGGTGCTTATGCTGGAGAGGGCTACATGCAGTATTTGATAATGCCAAGGTTGCACTGAGCTAACTTGCATTTTTCTATCAGCCAAGGTTCTGGTGATAAGTTGGGCATAGGAAGATCGTGAGTTACTTGCACAGGAGGACTGTATGTCCTGGATCATGAAGAAAGGCAGACTTAGAGCTTACCTACTTTTTCTTTTCATTCTCCCCTACTGTCAGCCTGACTCCTTTTCCCTTATTAGGACTCCACAGCTACCAGTGTTTATTTTTTTCCAGGTGCAATGCAAAGGTCTTAAAACTATGACACAGGCTGGGCATGGTGGCTTACACCTGTAATCCCAGCACTTTCAGAGGCTGAGGTGGGCGGATCACCTGAGGTCAAGAGTTTGAGACCAACCTGGCCAACATGGGGAAACCCTGTCTCTACTAAAAATACAAAAATTATCTGGACGTGGTGGCACGCACCTGGAGTCCCAGCTACTCAGGAGGCTAAGGCAGGAGAATCACTTGAACCCGGGAGGTGGAGGTTGCAGTGAGCCAAGATCACGCCATTGCACTCCAGCCTGGTGACAGAGCAAGACTCCATCTCAAAAAACAAAAAAAAAAACTATGATACAATTTAAACTTCATAACAACCCTATGGATCTATGGATACTAGTACTAATGCATTTTGTGGTTGCAGAAACAAGTTTAGGGATGTTAAATTTGTCTAAGCCTTCATATCTGGAAGGTGCTGAAGAAAAGTTTCAATCCAGATGTTTGGCTTCAAAGTTCCTATACAAAACTCCTTATTTTACTGTTGTCTCTCATTAAATAAAGTAGAAAATTGCTAACAGCTTTAAAACAGCAAATTCTTGGGGCCAGGCACAGTGGCTCACACCTGTAATCCTAGCAATCTTGGAAGCCGAGGCAGGTGGATTACCTGAAGTCAGGAGTTTGAGCCCAGCCTGGCCAACATGGTGAAACCCCGTCTCTACTAAAAATACAAAAAATTAGTAGGGCATGGTGGTGGGTGCCTGTTATTCCAGCTACTCAGGAGGTTGAGGGAGGAGAATTGCTTGAACCCGGGAGGCAGAAGTTGCAGTGAGCTGAGATCGTGCCATTGCACTCCAGCCTGGGTGACAAGAGCAAAACTCCCTCTAAAAAAAAAAAAAAAAATTAGGCCAGGCACGGTGGCTCACGCCTGTAATCCCATGCAGATCACTTGAGGTCAGGAGTTCGAGACCGGCCTGGCCAACATGGTGAAACCTCGTCTCTACTAAAAATACAAAAATTAGTGGGGGTGGTGGCATGCGCCTGTTGTCCCAACTACTTGGGAGGCTGAGGTGGGAGAATCACTTGAACCCACAAGGTGGAGGTCGCAGTGAGCCAAGATCACGCCACTGCTCTCCAACCTGGGCGACTCTGTATACAAAATAAAAATCTGTAATCTCAGCACTTTGGGAGGCCGAGGTAGAGAGATCATGAGGTCAGAAGATCTAGACCAGCCTGGCCAATATGGTGAAACCCCTTCTCTACTAAGATACAAAAAATTAGCCAGGCAAGGTGGTGCGCGCCTGTAGTCCCAGTTACTCAGAAGGCTGAGGCAGGGGAATCGCTTGAACCTAGGAGGCAAAGGCTGCAGTGAGCCAAGATCATGCCACTGCACTCCAGCCTGGCAACACAGCGAAACTCTCTCAAAAATAAATTAATTAAAATTAAAATTAAAAAATTGTGCCAGGCATGGTGGCTCACGCCTGTAATCCCAGCGCTTTGGGAGGCCAAAGCGGGTGCATCACCTGAGGTCAGGAGTTTGAGACCAGCCTGACCAATATGGCAAAACCCTGTCTATACTAAAAATAAAAAAATTAGCCAGGCTTGGTGGTGGACACCTGTTATCTCAACTACTCAGGAGGCTGAGGCAGGAGAGTCGCCTGAACCTGGAGGGCAGAAGCTGCAGTAAGTCGAGATTGCACCACTGCACTACGGCCCGGCGACTGGGCGACTGAGCGAGACACCGTCTCAAAAAAAATAAATAAATAAAAAGTTAGCCAGGCATGGTGGCACACACCACTGTAGTCCTAGCTACACGGTAAGCTGAGGCAAGAGGATGGCTTTAGCCCAGGAGTTTGAGGCTGCAGTGAGCTATGAACATGCCACGTTACTCCAACCTGGATGAGAGAGCAAGACACTTAAAAATAAAATGAGAAATAATCATTTTAAAAGGGAATCAAATGCAATTCTACGTGTAAAGTGCTTGGTGACTGACACATGGAGTTCAGTAAGTATTAGATATTTTTAGTGGGAACTGAGCTGCTGCGGATATAAAAATAAATACCACTCGCATTCCTTAGTTTAGAGGGGAGACGGATGTCAACAAGATGCCAAGTGCCAGGAAGCGGCTGGGCAGGAGCGGTCACGCCTGCACTGCGTCTGCATTGCGCCTTGATGAAAGAATAAAAGACTTCCATCATGTGATGCAGTAATCATTCCAGCCAGTGCAAAGGAGAACAGGGAGGTGATGCTCCAAGTGGCAGGCTCCACAGGTAGAAGAGACGGGAGAGGGGGCAGTGTTATAAAGTAAGGGTAAATTAATTAAAGCAGGTTGACGATAGTAGTGATAAACTGGTAAGGTTCCTGGATTCCATCTCAACAATTTTAGGCTTTTTCCTTGTAGGTAGTGGAATATCTCGTGTTTTTTCCCAGCTAATAAGCGAGAAAATATGAGACATCTATTTGGGCTGTAAGAAATTACAAAAGCATAAAAGACCCACTGCCCTATTTAATGTTCAATACTATACCCAAAGTAAGCCACGATAATCAGGGCGAAACTTGGGGAAGGGCCCAGAAAACAGCACAACTTTCTTTTTTTACTTTTTTTGAGACTGTCTCACTCTGTCGCCCAGGGTGGGGTGCAGTGGCGCGATATCGGCTCACTGCAACCTCTGCCGCCGGGTTCAAGCGATTCGCCTGCCTCAGTCTCCCGATTAGCTAGGATTACAGGCGCCTGCCACCGCGCCCGGCTACTCTTTTTGTATTTTTATTACGGACGGGCTTTCACCATCTTGGACAAGCTGGTCTTGAACTCCTGACCTCGTGATCCACCCGCCTCGGCCTCCGAAAGTGTTGGCATTACAAGCGTGAGCGCGCTCGGCCCAGAAGCACACCTTTCTAGAAGACAAACAACATGGAACGCTCGACCAAGAATAGCCACAAGATGGAGGACAAGAGGGTAAAGAAAAGGCTCAGGGAAAGCGCATGGGTGGAACCCGACGGAAGTGGGGAAGTCATTCTAATTCAGGCCCTACCCCACTATTGGCTGGACATTCACCCTTTTTCCTTTTCCATTGGCCACGGGTCCGTTCTCTGGGTCAAAACAGCCAATCACCTAGCGCCGTGGGTAAGCCCGCCCTTTCTCCCGGTGACGAGGAGCCAGAAGAACCGAAGGGCCCGAGGCGCTTGCGCAAGCGCGCGCTCGGCCGGTTGAAAGCGGATCCGGGCTGGAGGCGGTGTCGCGGTGCATGAATATTGATTACGCGTCGCAGTGCCCAGCGTCCAGCGCCCGCCCCTCTCGGCCGCCCGACGCTCGCTGCTCGCGCTCGGGCTCGCGATGGGGAAGAAGTCCCGAGCGGTACCCGGCCGCAGGCCCATCCTGCAGCTCTCTCCGCCGGGTCCTCGGGGCAGCACGCCGGGCCGGGACCCGGAGCCGGAACCCGACACCGAGCCGGACTCAACGGCTGCGGTCCCCAGCCAGCCCGCCCCGGCGGCGGCGACGACCACCACCACCGCGGTGACTGCCGCCGCGGCCTCGGACGACTCGCCTTCAGAAGGCAAGGGTGCGCGGGGGGACCCGAACTCGAGCTCAGGGCTTGCGGCCAGCCTAGGCCTACCTCAGGCTGAGGGCGCCTGGCCAGACCCAACGAGGGAGGCGGGCGAGGTCGGCTTCTGAGGCCTGCCTGCTGCGGGACTGCAGGCGGGGCGGTCCTGGGCTCCGGGCCGCAGAAGGGCCAGGCCTTGTTCTGCGCCCTCGGCCCGGGCCAAGCCCGAGGGGCCATCTCTGGTGCGGGGCTTGCCCCAGGAACGTTTGAAATACGACCGAGGTTCGGGCACCCTGAGTCTCCCAAACGCCCCGGGTCGGTTTTGGGTAATGCAGAGAGTGGATGTGAGGATGAGTTTCCGCGTGCGCGGCCTGTGACTGTGGACCAGGCCTTTCCACACGTCATCTGCCTCCTTTCGGTTTTGTCAAAACGGAGATAGAGACGTTTAGAAAAAGCTTTTTAATATTCCAGCCAGTAAGCATGCCTACACTAGCAAAACTCCTGGAGAAATGGAGCTGGTGGGTTTCTAAGTATTTGTGTGGTTCTCACCCGAGTGGTGCTTGGATTTAAAGTGACTGCGGGGCTAGGCGCGGGAGGAGCCGCTACTGTTTCGGATGTTCAGAGATCACGCTGGGTCGTTAATTGCAAAAAATCCGCCAATAGCAGTGTTTGGTGTGTCTTGTAAAGGTCCTATCATAGCCTGGAAAATACTTATGTTTTTGTATGTATTTGTCGGTATTGCAGGTGTAACTTTTTAAGAGTTTTGTTTTGTGTTTTCGAGACAAGGTTTCAGTCTGTCGCCCAGGCTGGAGTGCAGTGGCGCGATCTTGGGCTCACTGCAACCTCCACCTCTCGGGTTCAAGCGGTCTTCCCACCTTAGCTTCATGGGTAGCTGGGACTACAGGATCCTGCCGCCATGCCCGACTAATTTTTGTATTTTCAGTAAAGACGGAGTTTCTTCATGTTGCCTGGGCTGGTCTCGAACTCCAGGGCTCAAGCGATCAGTACAGGCGAGAGCCACCTCGCCTGGCCATGAAGCTATATTAATAATGTTTATTTACCGTGATCAGAGCCTTCCCTTGATGTTGAAGTTTGTAGGCAGATGAAAGACTCCAGGGCACGGTGGCTCATGCCTGTAATCCCAGCACTTTGGGAGGCCGAGGTAGGCAGATCACTTGAGGTCAGGAGTTTGACCAGCATGGGCGACAAGAGCGAAACTCCATCTCATAAAACAAAAAAAAAGATTCCAGCTCTGTGTGTTTATCATCTCCCAATTATTTGGGTCCGCAAAATGTCCTTTTTTTTTTTTTTGAGATGAAGTCTCCCTCTGTGGCCCAGGCTGCAGTAACCTCTCCCTCCTGGGTTGAAGCGATCCTCCTGCCTCAGCCTCTGGAGTAGCTGGGATTACAGGCGAGTGCCACCACGCCCAGCTACTTTTTATTTATTTTTTATTTTTTTTTGTATTTTTAGTAGAGATGGGGTTTCACCATGGTGGCCAGACTGGTCTTGAGCCCCTGACCTCAAGTGACACCCCCCTGCACCCGTCTTGGCCTCCCAAAGTGCTGGGATTACAGGTGCGAGCGCAGCCGAAATGCACTTTTTTTAAATTGATGGAACTTAGAGCTGAAAGGTTAAATGAACGATTGATTTGTCACCTCTAGTGTTTTCACTGGAATCTGACTACAGTTTTCTTTTTTTTTTTTTTTCTCTAATCCAGATGTGATTTGTCACTTCTAGTGTTTTCTCTGGTCTGGAATCTGACTATAGTTTTCTTTTTTTTTTTTTTTTCTAATCCAGATGAACAGGAAGCGGTGCAGGAGGTTCCTAGAGTTGTTCAGAATCCTCCAAAACCAGTCATGACCACTAGACCCACAGCTGTTAAAGCAACAGGTATGATTTTGTTTTGTTTTGTACATTTTTTCTCGCACATCCTTCATTAAAGTCAAGTTGGGTTTGTACATAGAATGTTTTGTTGAATGCTTTACAGTTGCTAACGTTATTTCTCCCAAAAATATGATTTAAGATTTTTTTGTTTGTGAGAGAATGTTGATGTATATACACTTTGACCAGTGGAAAATTTGTTGTTTTTCTTTTTTTTTTTTTTTTTTTTTTTTTGAGACAGAGTCTCGCTCTGTCACCCAGGCTGGAGTGCGGTGACCGGATCTCAGCTCACTGCAAGCTCCGCCTCCCGGGTTCACGCCATTCTCCCGCCTCAGCCTCCCGAGTAGCTGGGACTACAGGCACCCGCCACCTCTCCCGGCTAGTTTGTTTTTGTATTTTTTTGGTAGAGACGGGGTTTCACCGTGTTAGCCAGGATGGTCTCGATCTCCTGACCTCGTGATCCACCCGTCTCGGCCTCCCAAAGTGCTGGGATTACAGGCTTGAACCACCGCGCCTGGCCGTTGTTTTTCTTTACCCAAAACCTTTTTTTACTATTTTTTTCCCTGATGCTGTTTTATAACTAGTTTTCTGGTCCTCCCACTAGCTTGGTGTTCATTAGGCATGCCAACTCCTATTTCTTTTCTAACACTCTGGCTTGATTGGTTACCTAACAAACATTGGTGGACCTGGAAATCGAGCTTATTAAATATTTTGAAGTACAAACGAATGTGCTAGTTGCAACAGTGGTTTTGTATACAAACCTGGGTTCAATTCATCACTCTGGCATTCACACTTAGACTTTGGGACAATTACTAATTGGATTGAACCTCATTAATCTGTAAAATGGATGTTTTATCTCTGAGATAGTTACAGATGTGACATAGTAAGTGCCAAGAATGTTAATTTTCTCCACTCTGTGTATCTTGGAAGAGTAAAATGTGTTTTAATATTAAATACTCTATAATTGGTAGTAATTTCTTTTCAATTCAGAATACTTTTTGTACTATTTGATGCGTAAAATGATAGATTCTTATTCCTCTCTCCTACCATTTGCCACCTAAAAAAAAGCAAACAAACAAAACACCCCAGTGTGGGTTAGTTAGAAAGCTAAAATTTGAATGTGAGAGAAATTTCAGAACTACATTATACCATTTTGTATTTGCAAACTGCATGTTATTTCATTTGAGACTTAACACATTTAAAAGTAGAATTTAGCCAGGAGCTGTGGCTCACGCCTGTAATCACAGCACTTTGGTAGTCTGAGACAGGCGGATCATCTGAGTTAAGGAGTTCGAGACCAGCCTGGCCAACATGGTGAAACCCTATCTCTACTAAAAACATAAAAATTAGCTGGGCATGGTGGTGCACACCTATAATCACAACTACTCAGGAGGCAGAGGTTGCAGTGAACTGAGGTTTTGCCACTGCACTCCAGCCTGGGCGACAGAGTGAGAACCTGTCTCAAATAAATACATAAAATATAAATTTAAATGTTTCTAGGAGAAACTTCCTTGATTACTCCTGTGGTTTGAATGTCCTCTCATGATGTCAACACCTTCCATTAGGCGCCTACCTCCCAACACTGTTGCACTGGGGATTTAATTTCCAAAACATCCTTTTTAGGGGCACATTCAAGCCATAAGAGGTATATACCTAAGAAATAATTTACTGCCTGATATAGGAAGTTGATACACAAATTGTGTGGCATCAACTCTTAAAGGTAAGTAAGAATGTTGAGGTTTGAGGGGTCAATACCTCTCTCAAAAAAAGACGGCTAAAAATTATGGCTCTGGGCCGGGTGCAGTGGCTCACACCTATAATCCCAGCACTTTGGTAGGCCGAGGCGGGTGGATCACGAGGTCAGGAGATCGAGACCATCCTGGCTAACATGGTGAAACTCAGTGTCTACTAAAAATACAAAAAAATAGCTGGGCATGGTGGCAGGTGCCTGTAGTCCCAGCTACTCGGGAGGCTGAGGCAGGAGAATGGTGTGAACCTGGGAGGTGGAGCTTGCAGTGAGCTGAGATCACACCACTGCACTCCAGCCTGGGCGACAGAGCAAGACTTCATCTCAAAAAGAAAAAAAAAAAAACTATGGCTCTGAAGAATGACCATGGTTTCTCAGGCTTTAAGTAGCAACAAGTCTTTTTTTTTTTTTTTTGAGTTTGAGTTTAAGTGCAGTGGCGGGATCTTGGCTCACTGCAACCTCTGCCTCCCGGGTTGATTTATCCTACGTCACCCTCCTGAGTAGCTGGGATTACTGGCTAATTTTTGTATTTTCAGTAGAGACGGGGTTTTGCCATGTTGGCCAGGCCCTCCTGAGTAGCTGGGATTACTGGCTAATTTTTGTATTTTTAGTAGACAGGGTTTTGCCATGTTGGCCAGGCTGGTCTTGAACTCCTGACCTCAAGTGATCCACCTGCCTTGGACCCCCAAAGTGCGGTGATCACAGGTCTGAGCCACCATGCCTAGCCTGCAACACATCTTAATCTTAATAGTAGTCAAGGACTTGTTCTTACAACTCCAGAATTTAAGTGATTTTTTTCCTCCTTGGCCTTCCAAAGTGCTGGGATTACAGGCATGAGCCCTTGTGCCCAGCCCAGGAGCTTAGTTTTTAACACCCCCCAAAATGGAGTTTTTAAAGAAATGAAATTCTTGCCAGGCATGGTGGCTCACGCCTGTAATCCCAGTGCTTTGGGAGGCTGAGTTAGGAGGATCACTTGAAGCCTAGAGTTCAAGACCAGCCTAGGCAGCAGAGAGACCCTCATCTCTTTTTTTTTCTTTTTTTTTTTTTTGAGTCAGAGTCTCTGTTGCCTAGGCTGGAGTGCAGTGGCGTGATCTCAGCTCACTGCAGCCTCTGTCTCCTGGGTTCCGGCAATTGTCCTTCTTCATCCTTCCAAGTAGCTGGGATTACAGGCCCACACCACCATGCCCAGCTAATTTTCGTATTTTCAGTAGAGACAGCGTTCGCCATGTTGGCCAGATTGGTCTGGAACTCCAGACATCAAGTAATCTACCTGCCTCAGCCTCCCAAAGTGCTGGGATTATAGGCATGAGCCATCGCGCCTGGCCGAGACCCCCATCTCTACAAAAAAAATTAAAAATGAGCTGGACGTGCTGATCACCTGTGGTCCTAGCTACTTGGGAGACTGAGGCAGAAGGATCGCTTGAGCCCAGGAGTTCAAGGCGGCAGTGAGCTATATGATCATGCCACTACAATCCAGCCTAGGTGACAGAATGAGACCCTGTGTCAAAAAAATACACATAAAAAATAGGCGGGGCACGGCGGCTCAGGCCTGTAATCCCAGCACTTTGGGAGGCTAAGGCAGGCAGATCACAAGGCCAAGAGATCGAGACCATCCTGGCCAACATGGTGAAACCCCATCTCTACTAAAAATACAAAAATTAGTTGGGTGTGGTGGCGCGCACCTGTAGCTCCAGCTACTCAGGAGACTGAGGTGGGAGAATCACTTGAACCCAGGAGGTGGAGGTTGCAGTGAGCCAAGATCGTGCCACTGCACTCCAGCCTGGTGACAGAGCAAAACTCCATCTCAAAGAAAAAACACCAAGGCCGGGCGCAGTGGTTCACGCATGTAATCCCGCACTTTGGGCGGCCAAGGTGGGCGGATGACAAGGTCAGGAGTTCAAGACCAGCCTGGCCAACATGGTGAAACCCCATCTCTACTAAAAATACAAAAATTAGCTGGGTATGGTGGCACGCACCTGTAGTCCCAGCTACTTGCGAGGCTGAGGTGGGAGAATCGCTTGGACCCGGGAGGCGGAGGTTGCAGTGAGCTAGACCATGCCATTGCACCCCAGCCTGGGTGACAGAGTAAGATTCCATCTCAAAAAAGAAAAAAACGGCTAGGCGCTGTGACTCACGCCTGTAATCCCTGCACTTTGGGAGGCTGATGCTGGTGGATCACCTGAGGTCTGGAGTTCAAGACCAGCCTGACCAACATGGAGAAACCCCGTCTCTACTAAAAATATAAAACTAGCTGGGAATGGTGGCACATGCCTGTAATCCCAGCTACTCAGGACGCTGAGGCAGGAAAATCACTTGAACCCAGGAGGCAGAGGTTGCAGTGAGCCAAGATTGCGCCATTGCACTCCAACCTGGGCAACGAGTGAAACTTTGTCTCAAAAAAAAAAAAAAAAAAATTAAATTCTTGGAGTTCTTTAGTACCTGCTCATAGGTCAGAGGCACCTGGCCAGCTTTGTTGTTTTTAATAAATTTTTTTTTCTTTATATAGACATTGTCTTACTCTATTGCCCAGGCTGGTCTCAAGGAGGCTCAAGTGATCCTCCTTACTTGGCCTCCCAAAATGCTAGGATTATAGATGTCAGCCATCACGATCATCCTGTTGTTTTTGTTTCTAAGATTTTTTTCTCTCTCTTTTTTTTTTTTTTTTTTTTTAACTTTGAGATGGAGTCTTGCTCTGTTGCCCAGGCTGGAGTGCAGTGGCATGATCTTGGCTCACTGCAACCTCCGTCGCCTAAGTTAGAGCGATTCTCCTGCTTCAGCCTCGCTAGTAGCTGGGATTACTGGCGCGTGCCACCATGCCCAGCTAATTTTTGTTTGTATTTTTAGTAGAGACAGGGTTTCAGCATCTTGGCCAGGCTGGTCTTGACCTCCTGACCTCGTGATCCGCTCGTCTCAGCCTCCCAAAGTACTGGGATTAGAGCGGTGAGCGACTGCGCCCCGCCTCTAAGATTTCTCTAAGATAAAGCAATTTTACCTGATAATGTGAACGTTTATTTTCAGTGTTACTCTAACTTCATGCCTGTTAGCAGTATATACTCTGTATTTTCTGAGGTTTAATTAAATTTTGTGTGTATTTTTGACTTGCTTTTATTCCTTTAGCATTACTTTTAATCCCTTTAGTAATATTTCATGTGATTCTATAATAGTCTGATTTATCACAAAATGGTAATAAATCAGGTATGTCCTATAATTTGCTTTGCCAGTCCGCTATTTGCGAGCATTTGAGTGTTTACAGATTTTAGTTGTTTAAAGCAAGCCACCAGAAGCTTTGAGCAAAGTGTTTTTGGAGTTATGTCTTGGTATTTTAGCCTCAAAGATGAGACTGTATAAAAAAACTTGAGTTTTGTAGCTCTTGGAACCTGTTACCAAATGTCACTTAAGATATGTGGGATCTAGGCGGCCACTGTGGCTGCCTCCTGTAATCCCAACACTATGGGAGGCTGAGGGAGGTGGCTCACCTGAGGTCAAGAGTTCGAGACCAGCCTGGCAACATGGTGAAACCCTGTCTCTACTGAAAATACAAAAGGCTGGGCGTGATGGCTCACGCCTGTAATCCCAGCACTTTGGGAGCCTGAAGCAGGTGAATCACCTGAGGTCAGGAGTTCTAGACCAGCCTGGCCAACATGGTGAAATCCCGTCTCTATTAAAAATACAAAAAAATTAGCTGGGGTTGGTGGTGCACGCCTGTAATTCCAACTGCTCGGGATCCTGAGGCAGGAAAATGGCTTGAACCTGGGAGGCAGAGGTTGCAGTGAGCCGAGGTCGCACTGCTGCGCTCCAGCCTGGGCAACAGTGAGACTCCATCTCCAAAAAAAAACCAAAAACCAAAAAAATACAAAAATTACATTGGCACACACCTGTAATCCCAGCTACTTGGTAGGCTGAGGCAGGAGAATTGCTTGAACCCAGGAAACAGAGGCTGCAGTGAGTCGAGATTGTGCGACTGCATTTCATCCTGGGCGACAGAGCAAGACTGTCTCAAAAAAAAAAAAAAAAGTTTGATCAACTTATGATGTCTCTCTGAATTTCTTACAAACACTAGGCTTAATAATTTTCATTTTCTTGGCTAATTTATTATGTTTTTAGGAGTGTAGAAGAAGTTTTATGTCCATAGGTGAAAAGCTGTTAGGTGAAGAAAGGGAATAGGCAGAACCTATTTTGCCTGTGGACCTGGGGAACTACCTCTTGTTGGGGAATTTTGTGATGAAAATACCATGCAGCTTGCCTGATTGAAACTTTTTACCAAAAGTGATTATATCTATGATTGTCATTAGAAGTGTTTTTATTTTTAATTAATTTATTTTGAGATAGAGTTTTGTTCTTGTTCCCCAGGTTGGAGTGCAATGGCAGAGCCTCGGCTCACTGTAACCTCCACCTCCTGCGTTCAAGTGATTCTCCTGCCTCAGCCTCCCGAGCAGCTGGAATTACAGGCGTGTACCACCAACCCCAGCTAATTTTTTTGAATTTTTGGTAGAGACAGTTACCGTGTTGGCCAAGCTACACTGGCACTCCTGACCTCAGGTCATCCGCCCACCTTGGGGTTCCAGAGTGCTAGGATTACAGGCATGAGCCACCGTGCCCAGCCAGTATTTTTATTTAAAAATATAATTTCCCACCCTCCTTTCCAGAATCCATCAGTACTGAATACTAAAGTGCAGCATTTTTTCATACAGAAGTTTCTCCTTTGGTAGTTCTGCTCTTACAAAGCTGAATACCTTTTGTTCAGAACATCAAGAAAATTGGGCCGGGCGTGGTGCCTCACGCCTGTAATTTCAGCACTTTTGGAGGCCAAGGCAGGCCGATCACTTGAAGTTAGGCGTGTGAGAGCAGCTTGGCCAACATGGTGAAACCCCATCTCTAAAAAATACAAAAAAATTTGCCAGGTGTGGTGGCGCACGCCTGTAATCCCAGCTACTCATGAGGCCAAGGCTGGAGAATTGCTTGAATCTGGGAGGCGGAGGTTGCAGCGAGTCGAGATTACACCATTGCACTCCAGCCCTGGGAAAGAAGAGCGAAACTCCATATCAAAAAAAAAAAAGCCAGGTGCAGGGCTCACGCCTGTAATCCCAACACCGTGGGATGCCGAGGAGGGCAGATCACTTGAGGTCAGGAGTTTGAGACCAGCCTGGCCAACATAGTGAAACCCCATGTCTACTAAAAGTACAAAAATTAGCCAGCTGTGGTGGCATGTGCCTGTTAATCCTAGCTACTCGGGAGGCTGAGGCAAGAGAATTGCCTGAACCTGGGAGGCAGAGGTTGCACTGAGCTGAGATTGTGCCACTGTACTCCATCCTGGGTGACAGTATGAGACTCCATCTCAAAAAAAGAAAAAAAAACAAAAACCACGGGCGGGTGCGGTGGCTCACACCTGTAATCTCAGCACTTTGGGAGGCCGAGGCGGGTGGATCATGAGGTCAGGAGATCAAGACCATCCTGGCTGATACGGTGAAACCCCATCTCTACTAAAAATGCAAAAAATTAGCCAGGTGCGGTGGTGGGCACCTGTAGTCCCAGCTACTAGGGAGACTGAGGCAGGAGAATGGCATGAACCCAGAAGGCAGAGCTTGCAGCAAGCTGAGATCGCACCACTGCACTCCAGCCTGGGCGACCGAGCGAGACTCGGTCTCAAAAAAAAAAAAGAGAGACACTGTCTAAGAAACGTCCATGCAAATTTCTCTCATTTTTTTTTGTTTTTTCTTTTTTTCTTTTTTTTCCTTTTTTTTTAAGACGGAGTCTTGCCCTGTCATCAGGCTGGAGTGCAGTGGCATGATCGCAGCTCACTGCAGTCTCTGCCTCCCAGGTTCAAGCGATTCTCACGCCTCAGCCTCCTGAGTAGCTGGGATTACAGGCGTGCACCACCGCCGCCAGCTAATTTTTGTGTTCTTAGTAGAGGCGAGATTTCACCATGTTGGCCAGGATGGTCTCGATCTCCTGACCTCGTGATCCCCCCGCCTCTGCCTCCCAAAGTGCTGGCATTATAGGCATGAGCCACCATGCCTGTCCAGAAACATCCATGTAAATATCTTTCTTACCAGTTTAAAATACTACTGTGGTCAGGCGAGGTGGCTCACACCTGTAATGTCAGCACTTTGGGAGGCTGAGGCAGAGGATTTGCTTGAGCTCAGGAATTCGAGACCAAACTGGGCAACAGATTGAAACCTTGTCTGTACTTTTAAAAAAAAATGCCAAGTGTGGTGGCATAGGCCTGTAGTCCTAGCTACATGGGAGTTGAGGTGGGAAGATGGCTTGTGCCCAGGAGTTCAAGACCAGCCTAGGCAACGTGGCAAAACCCCGTCTCTGCAAAAGTTAGCCAGGTGCAGTGGTGCGCATCTCTAGTCCCAGCTATACAGGAGTCTGATTGAGGTGGGAAGATCAGTTGAGCTCAGGAGGTCAAGGCTGCAGTGAGCTGTGATTGCACCAGTTCATTTGTGGTAGAGTGAGACCCTGTCTCAAAAAAAAAGAAATGAAAAATTTTGCCTAACATTTTGGGAAGTCAAGGCAGGAGGATCACATGAGGACAGAATGAGACCAGCCCAGGCAACATAGGAGATTGCGTCTCTGCATAAAAGAAATTAGCCAGGCATGGTGGGTTGTGCCGCTCGTCATCCACTCAGGATGCTCAGGCAAGAGAATCATTTGAGGCCAGGAGTTTGAGGCTATAGTGATCCACTGCTTCCAGCCTTGGCAGTAGAGCAAGAACCTATCTCTTACATACATATATACATAAATCAATCAAATTTTAGAAATTGATGTTTAGAGGCTGTGTGTGGTGGCTCATGCCTGTAATCACAACACTTTGGGGTTTGGGAGGCCAAAGTGGCAGATCACTTGAGATCAGGAGTCCAAGAGCAGCTAGGCCAACATGGTGAAACCCCATCTCTACCAAAAATACAAACATTACCTGGGTGTAGTGGCACACACCTGTAATCCCAGCTACTTGGGAGGTTGAGGCAGGAGAATTGCTGAACCCTGAACGTGGAGGTTGCAGTGAGCCGAGATTGCGCCACTGCACTCCAGCCTGGGCAACAGAGCAAGACCCCATCTCAAAAAAAAAAATTTTGCTATTTAAGAACTTACCTGCATATGCTGGAGAGGATGTGGAGAAATAGGAATGCTTTTACACTGTTGGTGGGAGTGTAAACTTGTTCAACCATTGTGGAAGACAGTGTGGTGATTCCTCAAGGATCTAGAACTAGAAATACCATTTGACCCAGCGGTCCTGTTACTGGGTATATACCCCAAGGATTATAAATTATGCGACTATAAAGACACATGCACACGTTATGTTTACTGCGGCACTATTCACAATAGCAAAGACTTGGAACCAACCCAAGTGTCCATCAATGATAGACTGGATTAAGAAAATGTGGCACATATACACCATGGAATACTATGCAGCCGTAAAAAAGGATGAGTTTGTGTCCTTTGTAGGGACATGGATAAAGCTGGAAACCATCACTCTGAGCAATCTATCGCAAGGACAGAAAACCAAACAGCACATATTCTCACTTATAGGTGGGAATTGAACAATGAGAACATTTGGACAGAAGGTGGGGAACATCACACACCAGGGCCTGTCGTAGGGTGGGGAGAGGAGGGAGGGATAGCTGTAGGAGAAATACCTAATGTAAATGATGAGTTAATGCATGCAGCAAACCAACATGGTACATGTATACATATGTAACAAACCTGCACGTTGTGCACATGTACCCTAGAACTTAAAGTATAACAAACAAATAAAAAGACTTACCTACATACAGAAAGAAACAAAGATAGGAATTATAATACTAAGGCACTGAATAGGAACTCTTACGTGATTAATGGAACAATTTATGTTTACTTTTAGGTGACCTTTGAGTTTATGTAAGGGATGTATGACACAGAAAACTAGATTTAACTTTCTGATAAATCTCTTCATTTACTAACTTTTTAGTGAGAGCGTAGAATGTGTCAGCACTGTGCAATTTAATATAATAGCTGAAAAAATCTAGCTAGAATTTAACATTTTATGTATTTATAATACATAGAGGTATGTATGCTTACTTAATTGTAATCTTGGAGTAGCCACAGGTGATCCAAAAGGAAATGGCATAGCAGCATTACAGAGGCCATACCTGATACCACTTAAATTTGAGGAAGACATTGATCGTTGGTCTTAGCCATGTTGAGTCCCATTTTTAATTCCTGTCACTTCCTGTTTGAGGAATAATCATTGATTAAAAGCTTTGTTTTTTAACTTTGAAAGTCTTTGTTTCTTTATTGTTTTGTTTTTGAAAGTCTTTGTTTCAGCTGCTACACTGTAATTGGTTTAGTTTGAGGTAAACACTTTAATCACCAAATTTTAAAATCAGGATATACTAGGTACTATTTGGAAAGAGAGTGAGATTGAATAATTGATTGAAATAACTATGCAGATTAATTTTCTTGGTTTTTTTTTGGAGACATGGTCAGTCTCACTTTGTCACCCTGGCTGGAGTACAGTGGAGATGTTTTGGCTTAATGCAGCCTCAACTTCCTGGGCTCAAGCTATCCTTGCACCTCAGCCATATGCTCAGCTAATATTTTGTTCTTTTTCCTCTTCTCTTTTTTTTGTTTTTTTGTTTTTGTTTTTTGGGGAGAGACAAGGTCTCACTGTGTTTTCGAGGCTGGTCTTGGATTCTGGGCTCAAATGATCTTCCTACCTCAGATCTTCCTCAAGAAGTTGGGACTGTAGACATAAGCTGTGTTGCCTGGCTCAGATCAAAATTTTTTTTATTTTTTATTTTGTTTATTTATATTTTTTTGACATGGGTTTTCACTCTTGTTGCCTAGGCTGGAGTGCGATGGCGCGATCTTAGCTTACCGCAACCTCCGCCTCCCGAGTTCAGGCAATTTTCCTGCCTCAGCCTCCTTAGTAGCTGGGATTACAGGCATGTGCCACCACACCCGGCTAATTTTGTATTTTTAGTAGAGACGGGGTTTCACCGTGTTAGCCAGGATAGTCTCTATCTCCTGACCTCATGATCTGCCCACTTTGGCCTCCCAAAGTGCTGGGATTACAGGTGTGAGCCACCATGCCCAGCCCAGATCAATTTTTTTTTTTTTTTTTTTGGAGACGGAGTCTTGCTCTGTTGCCCAGGGTGGAGTGCAGTGGTGTGATCTTGGCTCACTGCAACTTCTGCCTCCCGGATTCAAGCATTTCTCCTGCCCTGCCTCAGTAGCTGGGACTACAGGTGCATGCCACCATGCCCGGCTAATTTTTTGTATTTTTAGTAGAGACAGGGTTTCACTGTGTTGCCCAGGCTGGTCTCAAACACCTGACCTCATGGTCCACCCGCCTCGGCCTCCCAAAGTGCTGGGATTACAGGCATGAGCCACCGCACGTGGTCTATAGATCAATTTTTATTAGCTTTAAGCATATGACGTAATTTATTCTTCTGTGGTAGTTCAGTGATTATTAGTTTTGGGGTTATGTTCTAATCTGTAAGTAAATTTAAAAAACCATGTCATACTTCCATTTAGATACTTCTTAGGACATATTGCCATTGTTGTTACAAATACTGTTTTCCTTTTTGTTTCTAGGCGGTCTGTGCTTACTTGGTGCTTATGCTGACAGTGATGACGATGACAATGATGTTTCCGAAAAACCAGCACAATCCAAAGAGACAAATGGAAACCAGTCGACTGATATTGATAGTACATTGGCCAACTTCCTGGCGGTTAGTGGTGCTTTTGTTTGGAGTTTTAGTTATTGAAGCTACTTTGGGACCTGGATCTTAAGTGGTCAGCATACTTGTCAATTCAGTGTCTTCCTCCTCCTTTCTCCCTCTCCCTCCAATACTCTCTTCTTGCATTTCTCCCAATCTCTCTCTCTTTTTTTGTTTTGTTTAGGTTTTTTTTTTTTTTTTTTTTTTTTTTTTTTTTTTTTTTTTTGAGACGGAGTCTCGCTCTGTTGCCCAGGCTGGGGTGCAGTGGCCAGATCTCAGCTCACTACAGGCTCCGCCTCCCGGGTTCCCGCCATTCTCCTGCCTCAGCCTCCTGAGTAGCTGGGACTACAGGCGCCCGCCACCTTGCCCGGCTAGTTTTTTGTACTTTTTAGTAGAGACGGGGTTTCACCGTGTTAGCCAGGATGGTCTCGATCTCCTGACCTCGTGATCCGCCCGTCTCGGCCTCCCAAAGTGCTGGGATTACAGGCTTGAGCCACCGCGCCCGGCCTTGTTTAGTTTTAAAAGAGATGGGATCTCGTTGTGTTGCTCAGGCTGGTCTTGAACTCCTGGGGTCAAGCGATCCTCCCACCTCGGCCTTCCAAAGTGCTGGGATTATAGGTGTGAGCACACCTCGCTGTCTCTCCTTTTTTTTTTTTTTTTTTTTTTTTCCTTGAGATGGAATCTCACTCTGTTGCCCAGGTTTAAGTGCAAGCGGCACAATCTTGCCTCACTGCAACCTCCGTCTCCCGAGTTCAAATAGCTGAGGCTACAGGTATGTGTCCCCGAGCAGCTAGGGCTACAGGTATGTGCCGCCACACCCAGCTAATGTTTGTATTTTTGGTAGAGACGGGGTTTCACCATGTTGGCCAGGCTGATCTCGAACTCCTGACCTCGGGTGATCCACCCATCTCGGCCTCCCAAAGTGTTGGGATTACAGGCGTGAGCCACCACCTCTCTTTTCTTTTTGTAAAGGTTTCAAAGAGAAAAAAGGCAGATTGGAAGAGATTGGGGAGCTTGTATAATTGGAAGATGAGGGTTTTGATTTGAGAAGCTTAGAATGAGTGTCTAGAATTTTTTTTTTTTCCTCCCTCGAGACAGGGTCATACTGTCTCCCAGGCTGAAATGTGATGGCATGATGTTGGCCCAATGCAACCTCTGCCACCCAGATTCAAGTGATTCTCCCACCTGAGCCTCTTGAGTAGCTGGGATTACAGGCATGTGCCACCATGCCCAATAATAATTCTATTCTTTTTTTTGCTTTTTGTTTTTTTGTTTGTTTGTTTTTGAGACGGATTCTTGCTCTTTCACCCAGGTTGGAATGCCGTAGTGAGATCTCAGCTCACTGCAATCCCCGCCTCCCAGATTCAAGTGAATCTCGTGCCTCAGCCTCCTGAATAGCTGGGATTACAGGTGCCCACCAGCACGTCCGGCTAATTTTTGTATTTTTAGTAGAGACAACTTTTCACCATATTGGCCAGGCTGATTTTGAACTTCTGGCCTCCAGTGATCCGCCTGCCTTGGCCTCCCAGAGTGCTGGGATTACAGGCATGAGCCACTGTGCCCAGCCTAACTTTTGTATTTTTAGTAGAGGTGGGGTTTCACCATGTTGACCAGCCTGGTCTCAAATTCCTGACCTCAAGTGATCCACCTGTCTCAGCCTCCCAAAGTACAGGAACTATAGGTATGAGCCACTGTGCCCAGCTCATCATGTGTAGAATTTTTAAAAAGGGATTGCCATTTCCTTAAGTTTCTTGTCTTTGATATAATTACTGCATTTGTTACTCTTTTCATACTGAAGGAGATCGATGCCATAACAGCTCCTCAGCCTGCAGCTCCTGTAGGAGCTTCTGCTCCACCTCCAACTCCACCTCGACCAGAGCCAAAGGAAGTAGCAACATCTACCCTTTCTTCTACTTCAAATGGAACAGACTCCACCCAAACATCTGGATGGCAGTATGATACTCAGTGTTCACTGGCAGGAGGTAAACTTGATCCTTTGATTTTAAAAGAAAAGTAAAATCCTTAAAGGGATTCTAGGCATTCACTTTTCTGTTCGTTTTTTTTTTTTCTTTTTTTTTGAGGTGGAGTCTGACATGTCACCCTGGCTGGTGTGCAGTGGCGCAATCTCAGCTCACTCCAACCTCCGCCTCTCGGGTTCAAGCAATTCTCCTCCCTCAGCCTCCTGAGTAGCTGGGACCACAGGCGCATGCTGCCACGCCTGGCTAATTTCTCTTTTGTATTTTAGTACCGATGGGGTTTCACCATGTTGCCCAGGCTGGTCTCGAACTCCTTAGCTCAGGAAATGAGCCTGCCTCAGCCTCCCAAAGTCCTTGGATTACAGGTGTGAGCCACCGCTCCCAGCTGGCATTCAGTTTTCTAAAGATGAAAGCCCAGAGGCTTTAACTTTAGACTTTAGGATTCTTTTATTTTATTTTATTTTATTTTTTTTGAGACTGAGTTTCACCGTTGTTACCCAGGCTGGAGTGCAGTGATGCAATCTTGGCTCACTGCAACCTCCGCCTCCCAGGTTCAAGTGATTCTTCTGCCTCAGTCTCCCAAGTAGCTGGGATTACAGGCACGTACCACTACACCCAGCAGATGTTTTGTATTTTTAGTAGAGGCGGAGTTTCACCATGTTGGCAAAGTTGGTCTCAAACTCCTGATCTTGGGTGATCCACCTGCCTCGGTCTCCCAAAGTGCTGGGATTACAGGTTTGAGCCACCACGCCCAACCTCTGTCTTTTTAAATAAAGCATGTCGAAGATGGTAGGTAGGATAGTCGGCTCTGAAAACTTGTAGGATGTAATTTTTTTTTTTTTTTTTTTTTTTTTTTTTTTTTTTTTTTTGAGACGGAGTCTCGCTCTGTCGCCCAGGCTGGAGTGCAGTGGCGCGATCTCGGCTCACTGCAAGCTCCGCCTCCCGGGTTCACGCCATTCTCCTGCCTCAGCCTCCCGAGTAGCTGGGACTACAGGCGCCCACAACCGCGCCCGGCTAATTTTTTGTATTTTTAGTAGAGACGGGGTTTCACCGTGGTCTCGATCTCCTGACCTTGTGATCCGCCCGCCTCAGCCTCCCAAAGTGCTGGGATTACAGGCGTGAGCCACCGCGCCCGGCTTTTTTTTTTTTTTTGAGACAGAATTTCACTCTTTTTGCCCAGGCTGGAGTGCAATGGCGCGATCTCGGCTCACCGCAACCTCTGCCTCCCGGGTTCAAGCGATTCTCCTGCCTCAGCCTCCCGAGTAGCTGGGATTACAGGCATGTGCCACCACCCCAGCTAATTTTGTATTTTTAGTAGAGACGGGGTTTCTCTGTGTTGGTCAGGCTGGTCTTGAACTTCCGACCTCAGGTGATCCACCTGCCTCAGCCTCCCAAAGTGCTGGTATTACAGGCGTGAGCCACCGCGCCTGGCAGGATGTAATTTTTATCTTTTAAAAAGTAATTCCTTATCCTTGCCGGGTAATAAGAAAAGCCATGATATTCAAAGTATTTTAGGTAAATTTTTGGACCAGCAAACTGCTTTTTTCTGTTTGTTTATTTATTTAGAGACGGAGTCTTGCTCTTGTTGCCCAGGCTGGAGTGCAGTGGTGCGATCTTGGCTCATCACAGCCTCCGCCTCCCCAGTTCAAATGATTCTCCTGCCTCAGCCTCCCGAGTAGCTGCGATTACAGGCATGCACCACCATGCCCAGTTAAATTTTGTATTTTTAGTAGAGACAGAGTTTCTCCATGTTGGTCAGGCTGGTCTCAAACTCCTGACCTTAGGTGATCTGCCCACCTTGGCCTCCCAAATGCTGGGGATTACAGGCCTAAGCCACTGCATCCAGCCAAACTTTTTTAAAAAAAACAAAAAAAACTGTGTTCAAAGGTGACTCTAAATGGTAGGTATTAAGAAAACAATTCTTGGTGTTAGGCCAGTGGTTCTCAACCGGTGTTGGGGGGTGCCCCTAGGGGATATTTGACAATGTCTGTTAATATTTTTTATTGTCACAATGTAGGAGGCAGGGTGGACGGGAGTGCTGCTGTTTCTGGTGGGCGGAGGCCAGGGGTGCTGGCCTGCACATAGGATTGGCCCCCACAACAAAGACCTGTCTGCCCAAAATGTTAACAGTGCAAAGTTTTGAGAAACTTGTTAGGTGATTGTGGCTTTTGAGCTTATATGTAAGCCAGAATTGTAGGGGGATTTGTGCTTAAAATTTGTTTTATTTTCTTCTAGTCGGAATTGAGATGGGAGATTGGCAGGAAGTCTGGGATGAGAACACAGGATGTTATTACTATTGGAATACACAAACAAATGAAGTGACTTGGGAGTTACCCCAGTATCTTGCCACCCAGGTACAGGGATTACAGCATTACCAGCCCAGGTAAGAATTAATTTTAAAATGAAATTGCCTAGAAGGAAATTGAAGTCTTATCTTTTGCTGTTAGTATGTGTCTTGTATTTCTCTTGCTAAGTATATATTTTTTTAGTTCTGTGCCAGGTGCTGAAACTAGTTTTGTGGTAAATACAGACATATATTCTAAGGAGAAAACGATTTCTGTTTCCAGTAGTAAAAGTGGACCAGTCATAGCCAAGCGAGAAGTTAAAAAGGTCAGTATTGAAACTTATTTGTTTATTTTCAGATCTAATAATCATTACTCTGAGCACAGGAATGGAAGCCTTCTCTTAATATTTTGTGTCATACATGTGAAATAGGATAAGTTTCATAAGCTTTCCACTTTGTTTCACTTTGTTTCTGCGTATTATGTAGCCTTTATAGCAGTTACTCAGTTCACTTTTTCTTTTCTGTTTTCTTTTTTTTTTTTTTTTGAGACAGAGTCTTGCCCTGTCACCCAGGCTGAAGTGCAGTGGTGTGATCTTGGCTGACTGCAAGCTCTGCCTCCTGAGTTCACCCAATCTCCTGCCTCAGCCTTCTGAGTTGCTGGGACTGCAGGCACCCACCACCATACCTGGCTAATTTTTTGTATTTTTAGTAGAAACGGGGTTTCACCGTGTTAGCCAGGATAGTCTTGATCTCCTGACCTCGTGATCCGCCCACCTTGGCCTCCCAAAGTGCTGGGATTTCGGGCTTGAGTCACTGCACCTGGCATTTTATTTTATTTTATTTTTTGATACGGAGTCTCGCTCTGTCGCCCAGGCCGAGTACCAAGTTCCATCTCGGCTTACTGCAACCTCCGCCTCTCGGGCTCAAGAAGCAATTCTCCTGCCTCAGCCTTCTGAGTAGCTGAGATTACAGGCGCCTGCCACCATCCTTGGCTAATTTTTGTGTTTTTATTAGAGACAGGGTTTCACCATGTTGGTCAGGCTGGTCTCGAACTCCTGACCTCAGGTAATCTGCCTGCCTCGGCCTCCCAATGTGCTGAGATTACAGGCGTGAGCCACTGCACCCAGCCCACTTCACTTTTTCTTTGAGAGCTTTAGGGTATCACAGAGGCCTCTTGGATCATTGCAAAGGACGCGGGAGCAGTGGTCCAGTCAGGGACTTCACGTAGAATCATTCTATTATTTTTGGGATTCCATATATAAGACATTTTAAAAATAAAAAGATAACTACTTTAAATTTAAAACTACTACAGGTTGAGTATTTCTTAATTGAAATGCCTGGGATCGGAGATAATTTAGATTTTTGATTTTTTTGAATTCTGAAATATTTGCATTATACTTACTAGTTGCATATTCTTAATCTGAAAATGTGAAATCTAAGATGCTCCAATGAGCATTTCCTTTGATCGTCATGTCAGTGCTCAGTTTCAGATTTTGGATTTTTCGGTAATGGATATACTATATTAGTGAAACTTGAGCATTTCTATAGCCTAATTAGTAAGAAAAGTAAGTGGTATTCCTTAGGGAGTGTATATTGAATTCCAATTTATCTTCAATTTTAAAGACTTTTTTGCCTCAAAATATATTTTAATTTTATTTTTTTTATTTTTATTTTTTTTTTTTTGAGACGGAGTCTCGCTCTGCCGCCCAGGCTGGAGTGCAGTGGCCGGATCTCAGCTCACTGCAAGCTCCGTCTCCCGGGTTCACGCCATTCTCCTGCCTCAGCCTCCCGAGTAGCTGGGACTACAGGCTCCCGCCACCGCGCCCGGCTAGTTTTTTGTATTTTTTAGTAGAGACGGGGTTTCACCGTGTTAGCCAGGATGGTCTCGATCTCCTGACCTCGTGATCCGCCTGTCTCAGCCTCCCAAAGTGCTGGGATTACAGGCTTGAGCCACCGCGCCCGGCTAATTTTATTTTTTTTTAAATTTTGAGACAGTGTCTTGCTTGGTTACACAGGCTGGAGGGGAGTGGGGTGATTTCAGCTCATTGCATCCTCCACCTCCCAGTTTCAAGCAATTCTGCCTCAACCTCCTGAGTAGCTTGGATTACAGGTGCCCGGCACAGCGCCTGACTAATTTTTCTATTTTTTTTTAGTAGAGATGAGGTTTCACCAGTTGGTCAGGCTGCTCTTGAACTCCTGACCTCAAGTGATCCACCTGCCTCAGACTCCCAAAGTGCTGGGATTACAGGCTCAAGCCACTGCCCTTTCTATTTACTTATTTTTAAGACAGGATCTGACTCTGTGCCCTAGGCTGGAGTATGGTGGCATGATCATGGCTCACTGCAGATTTACTCTCCTGAGCTCAAGCAGTCCTGCCTCAGCCTCCTGAGTAGCTGGGACTATAGGTGTGCACCACCATGCCTGACTTTTTTTTTTTTTTTTTAGAGATGAGGTGTCACCATGTTGGCCAGACAGGTCTCAAACTCTGAGCTCAAGTGATGCTTCTGCCTTGGCCTCCCAAAGTGCTGGGATTACAGGCATGAGCCACTGCGCTCGGCCCAGGAATTGTTCACTTTAGTCTAAATCACCTTCATGGCATTCTTACTAAATTTTCTTATCAGGCTGGGCATGGTGGCTTATGCCTGTAATCCCAGCACTTTGGGAGGCTGAGGTGGGCAGATCACCTGAGGTCAGGAGTTCGAGACCAACCTGGCCAACCTGGTAAAACCCTGTCTCTACTAAAAATACAAAAATTGGACCTGGTGTGATGGCTCACGCCTGTAATGCCAGCACTTTGGGAGGCCACGGTGGGCGGGTCACCGGAAGGCAGGAGTTCGAGACCAGCCTGGCTAACATGGTAAAACCCCGTGTCTACTAAAAATGCAAAAAAAAAATTAGCCAGGCTTGGTGGCTCTTGCCTGTAATCCCAGCTGCTCGGGAGGCTGAGGCAGCAAAATTGCTTGAACTGGGGAGGCGGAAGTTGCAGTGAGCCAACATCATGCTTTGCATTCCAGCCTGGGCAACAAGAACAAGAGTCCGTCTCAAAAACAGAAACATAAACAAAAATTAGCTGGATGTGGCTGTGCATCCCTGTAATCTTAGCTACTTGGGAGTCTGAGAGGCAGGGAGTCACCGGAACCTGGGAGGCAGAGGTTGCAGTGACTTGAGATCATGAAACTGCATTTCTGCGCAACAGAGTGAGACTGTCTCAAAACAAAATTCTCATCATACAGAAGAAGGTAAAGATTTACCCAGTCGGCCAGGCGCGGTGGCTCAAGCCTGTAATCCCAGCATTTTGGGAGGCCGAGACGGGCGGATCACGAGGTCAGGAGATCGAGACCATCCTAGCTAACACGGTGAAACCCCATCTCTACTAAAAAATACAAAAAACTAGCCGGGCGAGGTGGCGGGTGCCTATAGTCCCAGCTACTCGGGAGGCTGAGGCAGGAGAATGGCGTAAACCCGGGAGGCAGAGCTTGCAGTGAGCCGAGATTGTGCCACTGCACTCCAGCCTGGGTGACAGAGCGAGACTCCATCTCAAAAAAAAAAGAAGGCTGGGCGCGGTGGCTCACGCCTGTAATCCCAGCACTTTGGGAGGCCAAGGCGGGCGGATCACAAGGTCAGGAGATCGAGACCATGGTGAAACCCCGTCTCTACTAAAAATAGAAAAAATTAGCAGGGCGTGGTGGTGGGTGCCTGTAGTCCCAGCTACTCGGGAGGCTGAGGCAGGAGAATGGCGTGAACCCAGGAGGCGGAGCTTGCAGTGAGCCGAGATTGTGCCACTGCACTCCAGCCTGGGCGACAGAGCGAGACTCCGTCTTAAAAAAAAAAAAAAAAAAAAAAGATTTACCCAGTCATGTTATGAGCTGACAAGATACTGATCTTAAATCTACCTCTGCTTACTACTAGTCTATCTTTTGACATTCTGAGAATAGCAGAGAGGATATATTTGAATCCTACCTAGAACTAGGCTCTAATTCAATCAGTGTCTGTCTAAAGTAATAATGTAATAGTATAAATATATACTCACCTGTTGGGAGTAAGTGGTTTTGGCCGGGCGTGGTGGCTCACGCCTGTAATCCCAGCGCTTTGGGAGGCTGAGGTGGGCGAATCACAAGGTCATTAGTTCAAGACCAGCCTGGCCAACATGGTGAAACGCCGTCTCTACTAAAAATACAAAAAATTAGCTGGGTGTGGTGGTGGGTGCCTGTAATCCCAGCTACTCGGGAGGCTAAGGCAGGAGAATAGCTTGAACCCAGCAGACAGAGGTTGCAGTGAGCCAGGAGTGTGCCACTGCACTCCAGCCCAGGTGACAGTGCAAGATTCCATCTCAAAAATAAAAAGGGGGGGGTTTACTTTGGATATTCAGCTACTGAAAACAGTTAATATGAACAATTGAATGTGTGTGCAGGTGAGATTTGTTTCAAAATTACATGAAACTAAATTATTTTGTTCTCTATAGGAAGTAAATGAAGGAATTCAGGCTCTCTCAAATAGTGAGGAGGAGAAGAAAGGGGTGGCAGCATCGCTACTTGCTCCTTTATTGCCTGAGGGAATAAAAGAAGAAGAAGAGAGATGGAGAAGAAAAGTAATTTGTAAAGAAGAGCCAGATACAGAAGTAAAAGAAACAAGTACAACAGTAGAAGAAGCAACAACAATAGTAAAGCCACAGGAAATTATGTTGGACAATATAGAAGACCCTTCTCAGGAGGATCTTTGCAGTGTTGTCCAATCTGGAGAAAGCGAGGAGGAAGAGGAACAAGATACCCTTGAACTGGAGCTAGTTTTGGAAAGGAAAAAAGTAAGCTTTTGAAAGTTACTTGTAGTATGTTTTTTCCTCAGTACTACTCTACAGGGATCATTGTGCTTGACTTACAAACCATTATTGGGATTTTGTTTTTCTTATCCCATCATGTAGGTATGTTGAAAGTTATGCAGCAAAAACTTTAAACTACAGAGTTGTAGGTTTTTTGGTCCTTGATGATGCTTTTGGGTTATCGGGGGAACTCGCCCCCAGTATTTCAACATAGGTTCTTTCTATTTTCCATAAGTGTCAGCCTTCTGAGAAATAAAGAGAAAGAGTACAAAGAGAGGAATTTTACAGCTGGGCCGCCGGGGGTGACATCACATATCAGTAGGACCATGATGCCCACCTGAGCCTCAAACCAGCAAGTTTTTTATTAAGGGTTTCAAAAGGGGGGAGAGGGTATAAGAACAGGGAGTAGATCACATGCTTCGAGGGCAAAAAGGAGACCTACTGATAAGGGTCTATGTTCAGCGGTGCATGTATTGTCTTGATAAACATGTTAACAGAAAACAGTGTTGGAGAGCAGAGAACCTGTCTGACCACAAATTTACCAGGGCTGGGTTTTTCCCCACCCTAATAAGCCTGAAGGTACTGCAGGAGACCAGGGTGTATCTCAGTCCTTATCTCAACCGCATAGGACAAACATTCCCAGAGCGGCAGTTTATAGACCTCCCCCCAGGAATGCATTCCTCCCCCATGGTATTAATATTAATATTCCTTGCTAGGAAAAGAATTTTGCAATATCTTCCCTACTCGCACATCTGTTTATAGGCTCTCTGCAAGAAGAAAAATATGGCTGTTTTTGCCTGACCCCACAGGCAGTCAGACCTTATGATTGTCTTCCCTTATTCCCTAAAAATCACTGTTATTCTGTTCTTTTTCAAGGTGCACTGATTTCATGTTGTTCAAACACACGTTTTACAATCAATGTGTACAGTTAACACAGTTATCACAGTGGTCCTGAGGCAACATATGTCCTCAATTTAAGAAGATAACAGGATTAAGAGATTAAAGTAAGACAGGCATAAGAAATTATAAAAGTATTATTTGGGAACTGATAAATGTCCATATTAAAATGAAATCTTCACAATTTATGTTCCTCTGCCAAGGCTCCAGCCAGTCCCTCTGTTCGAGGTCCCTGACTTCCCACAACAGGTAGTCGATAATCAATAGAGTCTTGACATTGCTCAGACTTATACAAATGGGTACCAGAAAAAAATAGAAAGAATGAATAAGACCTACTATTTGATAGCACAGTAGGTTGACTGTAGTCAATAATAACTGTATATTTTAAAATAACTTTAAAGAATGGAGTTGGATTATTTGTAACTCAAAGGATAAATGCTTGAGGGGATGGTTTTTCCATTCTCCATAATGTGCTTATTTCACATGGCATACCTGTGTCAAAACATCTCATGTATCCCATAAATATATACACTTACTATGTACCCACAAAAAAATTGGCAAAATTAAAAAATAAAAATAGAGTGAGTAGGCCGAGTGCAGTGGCTCATGCCTATAATCCCAGGACTTTGAGAGGCTGAGCAGGAGATCACTTGAGCCCAGAAATTGAGACCAATGTGAGCAGCATATCCAGATACCATCTCTTATAAGGGGAAAAAAAAAAAAAAAAACACGTGTAATGACATGTGCCTGTAGTCCCAGCTACTTGGAAGGGTGAGGTGGGAGGATTGCTTGAGCAGAGGAGGTTGAAGCTGCAGTGAGCCATGATCATGCCACTGCACTCCAACCTGGGCAACAGGGAGATCCTATCTCCAAAAAAAATGCTTTCCGTTCTCAAAGGATTTAAATTTGAACAACATAGTCATGGCTATTATTCTGATTAGACATATTAATAAGCAGATAACTAACTTAATTGTCATGTTCTTTGTAGGCAGAGTTGCGAGCCTTGGAGGAAGGAGATGGTAGTGTGTCAGGGTCTAGTCCACGTTCTGATATCAGCCAGCCAGCATCTCAAGATGGAATGCGTAGGCTTATGTCTAAAAGAGGAAAATGGAAGATGTTTGTTCGAGCTACCAGTCCAGAATCTACCAGCAGGAGTTCTAGTAAAACTGGACGAGATACTCCAGAAAATGGAGAAACTGGTAATTTGTGCTTCGCATTAAACTTTAGAGTTGAAAGATGTAGAGGGGAAGGAAACTCTTCCTTTTTTTGTTTCCTCTTTAGCAAAACAGGAGATTGTACTTTTACTCTTTGGGAGAAGTGCTGGGAAGGAAGCTTCCATCCACTTCTCTACCTTTTCCAGATCTATTCTCTAGTAGAGGAGTGAGAACCTGAGAGGCTGACATCCACTGGGTGGTGGTGGATTCAGAACCCAGTCCCATTTCTTCTCTCTGTCTACATTGCCCAGCCTCTGTGTGGGTGAGTAGAGAGTTTGATTGTGTCGTGAGGACCCAAGTTGGTCCTCAGGGTAATGAGGACCTTACCCTTCATTCATGATAAGAGATCCTGCTGCATTTTTTAATCTATTTTCAGAAATCCGTGGATAAAAGCTAATATTTTAATCTTCCTTTGACCCTAATTCATTCTTTTTTTTTTTTTTTCCTTTTTGAGACAGAGGTCTCGCTCTGTCGCCCAGGCTGGAGTACAAAGGCGTGATCTTGGCTCACTGCAACCTCTGCCTCCCAGATTCAAGCAATTCTCTTACCTCAGCCTCCTGAGTAGCTGGATTATAGGTGCCTGCCACCGCGCCTGGCTATTTTTTGTATTTTTAGTAGAGACGGAGTTTCGTCATGTTGGCCAGGCTGGTCTCGAGCTCCTGATCTCAGTTGATCTGCCGACCTCCCAAAGTGCTGAGATTACAGGTGTGAGCCACCACTTTCAGCTGTGGCCCTAATTCTGTAGTGGAAAGTTAGCAGTAAGATAAGGACCCCAAACCTTAGTTGAGTACACCTAGAAGAAAATACTTTTATGGATCATGGTTCAAAAACAGCCCAATGCTGTGTCACAGGAAGCTGAGGCAGAAGGATCCCTGGATCCTAGGAGTCCCAGGCTAGCTGAGCAACATAGCAAGACCCCTATTTCTTTTTTTTTTTTAAAAAGGAACAAAGAACCAAAAAAAAAAAAAAAAAAAAAACGGTGATAAATAAAGGCAGACATCCTTGTTTGAATTTTTTTCCTTTTTATTTATATTTTTTGAGACAGAGTTTCACTCTTGTTGCCCAGGCTGGAGTGCAATGGTGCAGTCCTGGCTCACTGCAACCTCTGCCTCCTGGGTTCAGGTGATTCTGCTGCCTCAGCCCCCTGAGTAGCTGGGATTACAGGCACCTGCCACTATGCCCGGCTAATTTTTGTATTTTTCAGTAGAGATGGGGTTTCGCCTTGTTGGCAAGGCTGGTCTCGAACTCCTGACCTCAGGTGACCTGCCCACCTTGGTCTCCCAAGGTGCTGGGATTACAGGCATCAGCCACCACCCCTAGCCTGAATTTTTTCTTTTCAGTTGGCAGTGCGGAAGAACATAAAGGAAAAATCTGTAAATCCTCTTTATCTTTTCATTATTCTCACTCCCTACCCCTGTGGTCCTTTTTTTTTTTGGAGACGAGTCTTGCTCTGTCCCCCAGCCCGGAGTGCAATGGTACGATCTCTTGCTTACTGCTACCTCCACCTCCCGGGGTCACGCAATTCTCTGCCTCAGCCTCTCAAGTAGCTGGGATTACAGGCACATACTACCATGCCCAGCTAGTTTTTGTGTTGTTAATAGAGATGGGGTTTCACCATGCTGGCCAGGCTGGTCTCAAACTCCTGACCTCAGGTGATCTGCCCACCTTGGCCTCCCAGAGCAATGGGATTACAGGTGTGAGCTACTGCACCGGGCTATTTTCTCTGTCCTTTATATACATGTATCCTTCCAGACAATGTTCTTTATATACGTTTACAGTTAGGTATGTATGAGTGTGTTTATGTGTACATATGTATATTTTACCATATATGAGAGCATATAGATTGTTAGGCAACATACAGTTTTCACTTAACAACGTGCCTTAAAAATTGTCGTTCATTGGTTAAAACTGAGTGGTGTAGATATGTGTATTTAACTCTGCCCACTATTGATGGACATTTAAATTGTGTCCATGTTTCACTAAAAAAAATTGTTGCATTTGTACTATGAAAAAAACCCCTATAGGGCACTCAGATGTCCATCAGAGGTATCATAGATAAATTGTGGTGCATTCTTTATTTTTTTTAATTTTTTGTATTTTTTTGAGACGGAGTCTTACTCTGTCACCCAGACTGGAGTGCAGTGGCATGATCTCGGCTCACTGCAGCCTCCACCCTCCAAGTTAAAGCGATTCTCCGGCCTCAGCCTCCCTAGTAGCTGGGATTACACACGCCTGGCTGATTTTTGTATTTTTAGTAGAGATGGGGTTTCACCATCTTGGCCAGACTCTTCTGGAACTCCTGACCTTGTGATCCACCCCCCTTGGCCTCCCAAAGTGCTGGGATTATAGGCGTGAGCCACCGTGCCCAGCCTTGTGGTATATTCTTAGAAAGGACTACTAAGCAGCAGTGACAAAAGGAACGTACCGTAGTTATGTGCATCCATGTGGCTTAATCATAGAAACAATAATATTTACTTTCGGAGGGCAAAGCAGGAAGATCATTTGAGGCCAGGAGTCAAGACCAGCCTGGACAATATAGCAAGACACCATCTCTAAAATGTTTTTTAAAAATTAGCCAGTGTGATGGCACACGCATATAATCCCAGTACTCATGATGTTGAGGGAGGAAGATAGCTTGAACCCAGGAGTTTGAGGCTGCAGTGAGCTATGGTTACACCACTATACTCCATCCTGGGTGACAGAGCAAGACCCTGCCTCAAAAGAAAAACAAAAAAAAGACTGGCTTGTGGTGACTCACGCCTGTAATCCCAGCACTTTGGCAGGCCATGGTAGGTGGATCACCTGAGGTCAGGAGTTCAAGACCAGCCTGTCCAATATGGTGAGACATGGTGAGACTCTGTCTCTACCAAAACTACAAAATAGGCTGAGCGTGGTGGCACATGCCTGTAATCCCAGCTACTTGGGAGACTGAGGTAGGAGAATCGCTTGAACTGGGGAGGCGGAGGTTGTGGTGAGCCGAGATGGCGCCACCACACTCCAGCCTGGGCAATAGAATGAGACTCCGTCTCAAAAAGAAAAAAAAAATGGTGCTGGGTGCGGTGGCTCATGCCTGTAATCTCAACACTTTGGGAGGCCGAGGCAGGCAGATCATAAGGTCAGGAGATCGAGACCATCCTGGCCAACACGGTGAAACCCCTTCTCTACTAAAAATACAAAAATTAGCTGGGCATGGTGGCACGCACCTGTAATCCCAGCTACTCGGGAGGCTGAGATAGGAGAATTGCTTGCACCCAGGAGGCGGAGCTTGCAGTGAGCCGAGATTGTGCCACGGCACTCCAGCCTGGGTGATAGAACAAGACTCTGTCTCAAAAAAAAGGAGTGAAAAACAGTTATGTTGAACAAAAAAAGCCGTGGAAGAATGCATATGTTAATATTCTATGTATATAAATGCAGGAATAAGCAAAAATATTGTGCTTTGGCTGGTTCACACCTGTAATCCCAGCACTTTGGGAGGCCAAGGCAGGCAAATAACTTGAGGTCAGGATTTTGAGACCAGCCTGGCCAACATGGTGAAACCCCATCTCTACTAAAAATACAAAATTTTCTGGACCTGGTCGTGCTCGCCTGTAATCACAGCTACTTGGGAGACTGACACAGGAGAATCACCTGAACCCAGGAGGCGGAAGTTGCAGTGAGCAGAGTTTGTGCCACTGCACTTCAGCCTAGGCGACAGAGTGAGACTCTGTCTCAGGAAAAAATAAATAAATATATATGTATATTGTGCTCAAAGATCTGTCCATGAGGAAGCTAAAGGAATGTAATGACTGACACCATGAGGGTAGGAGGTCATGTCTGGTGTGGCTGTGATGGCAGAGAAGCCTGGGAAGACTCAATAGTAACATATTAATATTTTGATATTTTAATAAGCCATGTTATACTTTTTTTTTTTTTTAGACGGAGTCTCACTCTGTCACCCAGGCCGGACTGCAGTGTCACAATCGTGGCTCACTGCAACCTCCGCCTCCTGGGTGCAAGCAATTCTCCTATCTCAGCCTCCCGAGTAGCTGGGATTACAGGTGCGTGCCACCATGCCCAGCTAATTTTTGTATTTTTAGTAGAGAAGGGGTTTCACCGTGTTGGCCAGGCTGATCTTGAACTCCTGACCTCAGGTGATCCACCTGTCTCTGCCTCCCAAGGTGCTGGGATTACAGGCGTGAGACACCACGCCTGACCTATTTACTTGAATTTTTGTTTCTTTTAAGAGACAGGATTTTGGCGTGGCTCACGCCTATAATCCAAGCACTTTGGGAGACTGAGGCGGGCAGATCACCTGGGGCTGGGGGTTTGAGACCAGCCTGACCAACCTGGAGAAACCCTGTCTCTACTAAACAAACAAACAAACAAAATACAAAACTAGCCGGGCCTGGTGGTGCATGCCTGTAATCCCAGCTACTCGGGAGGCTGAGGCAGGAGAATCGCTTGAACCCAGAAGGCGGAGGTTGTGGTGAACCGAGATCGCGCCATTGCACTCCAGCCTGGGCAACAAGAGCAAAACTCCCATCTCAAAAAAAAGGAGACAGGATTTTACTCTGTCACTCAGGCCGAATATAGTTGACATAATCATAATGCAGCTTTGAATTCGTGGGCCCAAGTGATGCTCTTCCCTCACCCTCCCAAAGTACTGGAATTATAGGCTTGTGCCACCTCACTGAGCTGATTTTATTCTTTATATTATATGCATTTGTTATGCTGTTTCACAATAAATAATACTGTGGTAACATCCTGGTGAATGTATTTTATGTACATTTTAGTTCACAACAGTAAAGATTCCTAGTGGTAAATTGCTAGGTCAAAGGGATATGTGCATTCTAATTTCATACAGCCTGTGTACTTGCCCTCCAAACCATTCTAGTCTTTAGCCATCCTTAAAATTGTTAAATTCTTGGACCTGCCACCAGATAGAAGACTTTTAATATACAATGGCATTAAAAATTAATAAATGGGGCTGGGATGGTGGCTCACGCCTGTAATCCCAGCACTTTGGGAGGCCAAGGTGGGTGGATCACGAGGTCAGGAAATAGAGACCATCCTGGCTAACATGGTGAAACCCCGTCTCTACTAAAAATACAAAAAAGTTAGCCGGGTGTGGTGGTGGGTGCCTGTAGTCCCAGCTACTCGGGAGGCTGAGGCAGGAGAATGGCGTGAACCTGGGAGGCGGAGCTTGCAGTGAATGGAGATTGCACCACTGCACTCCAGCCTGGGCAACAGAGCGAGACTCCATCTTAAAAAAAAAAAAATTAATTAATAGAATTAGTGGGAAGATTTTGTTTCAGACAATTTGATAATAAAGAAGGAATATTAATGATCAGGTAAAAGGAGAGCTAGGCTATTATAAGGTTAAGGACTTAATAAAAAGTTTTAGGCTGGATGCAATGGCTCATATCTTTAATCCCAGCATTTCGGGAGGCTGAGGCAGGAGGATTACTTGAGTCCAGGAGTTCGAGACCAAACTGGGCAACATAGCAAGACTTTGTCTGCTGAAGAACAAAAAATGAGACTGGAGGAGGTCAAGACTGCAGTGAACTGTGATCACACCAGTATACTCCCACCTGGGCGACAGAGTAAGACCATGCCTCAAAAAAACAAAGAAAGCCAGGTGCTGTGCCTCACACCTGTAATCCCAGCAGCTTGGGAGGCTGAGGTGGACAGATCACTTAAGGCCAGGAGTTGGAGACCAGCCCGGCCAACATGGCAAAACCGTGTCTCTACTAAAAAAAAAAAAAAAAAACAGCTGGGCGTGGTGGCAAACACCTGAAGCCCCAGCTACTTGGAAGGCTGAAGCAGGAGAATTGCTTGAACCCAGGATGTTGAGGTTGCAGTGAGCCGAGATAGCGCCACTGTTCTCCAGCCTGGGCAACAAAGATTCCATCTCAAAAAAAAAAAAAAAAAACGTTTAGAATATTAAAAGCCATTTAAAGTCACATTTTTACTTCTAATCCTGAAGATGAAGGATTAACCAAAGTCACAGCTCTCACATTTGAGGTATTTTGGGCTTTTTTTATTATTATTTTCTAGATGGAGTTTTGCTCTTATTGCCCAGGCTGGACTGCAGTGGTATAATCTCGGCTCACTGCAACCTCCATCTCCTAGGTTCAAACGATTCTCCTGCCTTGGCCTCCTGAGTAGCTGGGGTATTACAGGTGCCCAGCACCACACCCAGCTAATTTGTTGTATTTTTTAGTAGAGGCAGGGTTTCACCACGTCGGTCAAGCTGGTCTTGAACTGACCTCAGGTGATCCACCTGCCTTGGCCTCCCAAAGTGCTGGGATTACAGGTGTGAGGCACCGTGCCTGGTCATTTTTGGCTTTTTAAACTGGCAGTCATTTATTTCATTTATTTATTTATTTATTTTTATTTTTTGAGACAGAGTCTTGCTCTGTCACCAGGATGGAGTACAGTGACACGATCTCGGCTCACTGCAACCTCCGCCTCCTGGGCTCATGCCATTCTCCTGCTTCAGCCTCCCAAGTCGCTTGGGCTACAGGCGCCCACCACCATGCCCAGCTAATTTTTTGTGTTTTTGGTAGAGACGGGGTTTCACCGTGTTAACCAGGATGGTCTTGATCTCCTGACCTTGTGATCCGCCCGCCTCAGCCTCCCAAAGTGTTGGGATTACAGGCGTGAGCCACCGCGCCTGGCCTATCTGGCAGTCATTTAGACTGTGTGAATTAGTTTGGGTATATAGGTGTTACGAAGCAAAGATAAAAGAGTTCATATTGTGTGCTCTGTTTAAGTTGGTAGACCTCTTCTCTTTTGGAGATTCCCATTACCAGTAGACATCAGCACCAACTAAATAGGTGGGTTCAATATAGATGTCTGTAGATCTTCACCAGTTTAGGAAGGAAATTACCAGATGGTTTGAAAATGATGCAGGCCGGGCGTGGTGGCTAATGCCTGTAATGCCACTACTTTGAGAGACCTACCTGGGCCGGTCACCGGTCAGGAGTTCGAGACTAGCCTGATTAACATGGTGAAACCCTATCTCTACTAAAAATACAAAATTAGCCAGGCTTGGTGGTGCATGCTTGTAATCCCAGTTACTTGGGAGGCTGAGTCTGGAGAATCACTTGAACCTGGGAGGTAGAGGTTGCAGTGAGCTGAGATCATGCCACTGTACTCCAGCCTGGGCAACAAGAGCAAAACTCCATCTCAAAAAAATACTAATAATAATGATGCAGCCTGGATACAGTGGTTCACGCCTATAATCCCAGCACATTGGGAGGCTGAGGCAGGCGGATTGCATAAGACCAAGAGTTCGGGACCAGCCTGGGCAACATGGTGAAACCCCGTCTCTACTAAAAATACAAAAACTGGCTGGACATGATGGCACCTGCCTGTAGTCCCAGCTGCTTGGGAGGCTGAGGTGGGAGGATCCGTTGAGCCTAGGAGGTCAAGTCTGCAGTGAGCTGAGATCATGCCACTGCACTCCAGCCTGGGCGACAGAATGAGACCCTGTCTGTCTCCAAAAGAAATTATAATGCTAATAATGTTGCTCTTTTGAGCACCTTACCCTGCAACTTGTTAAAGAATTCTTACATATCCCAGGTTTGCTGTCTAGCTATTGTAAGTAATTGAAGCAGTGGTATTCTGGAAGAGAAATTAGAAAAGGTGTTAAGGAGAAGGGGAAAGCAGAAACTTCAGGGTAATTTGATAGACTAAAGTAAATTTTACTTATAGATGTATTTTAAGAAAGTTGATTATAAAGGATTTTTATTTTATTTATTTATTTTTTGAGATGGAGTCTTATTCTGTCTCCCAGGCTGGAGTGCAGTGGCACAATCTCGGCTCACTGCAACCTCCGCCTCTCAGGTTCAAGCAATTCTATAGGCGCGTGCCACCACGTCCGGCTAATTTTTTGTATTTTTAGTAGAGACAGGGTTCAACTGTGTTAGCCAGGATGGTCTCGATCTCCTGACCTTGTAATCTGCCCACCTCCAAATGCCAAAGTGGTGGGATTACAGGAGTGAGCTACTACGCCCGGCCCTGAATTGTTTTTGGGTTATAAAGACAGTAGGCTGACAAGTTTGAAGAGTTTTAACAAGTAAGTAAAACAGGCAAGAGAGAAAGAACTAATAATCATTTGCAGATATCTGCTGTGGGGAAAGATGTATATAGTGCTCTATAAGTATTGGTACTTTGGTTTAATTTTACATGTTTTCTTTTACAGCAATTGGTGCTGAAAATTCAGAAAAAACAGATGAGAATTCAGATAAAGAGGTGGAAGTAGAAGAATCTCCAGAGAAAATAAAAGTACAAACAACACCAAAAGTAGAAGAAGAACAGGATTTGAAAGTATGTATATTACTTGATGCAACTTGACAAATTTTTATCATTATTATTATTATTATCATTATTTTGAGATGAAGTCTAGCTCTGTCACCCAGGCTGGAGTGCAGTGGCATGATCTCGGCTCACTGCAACTTCTGCCTCCTGGGTTCAAGCTATTCTCCTGCCTCAGCCTCCCCAGTAGCTGAGATTACAGGCGTGCACCACCACTCCCAGCTAATTTTTGTATTTTTCGTAGAGACGGGGTTTCACCATGTTGGCCAGGCTGGTCTCGAACTCCTGGCTCCGTGATCCGCCAACGTTGGCCTGCCAAAGTGCTGGGATTACAGGCGTGAGCCACTGCGCCCGACCCGCCAATTTTTTTTTTTTTTCTTTTTTTTTTCCCCCCCCTAAGGCAGAGTCTTGCTCTGCCACCCAGGCTGGAGTGCAGTGGCCCGATCTTGGCTCACTGCATCCTCTGCCTCCCAGGTTCAAGCAGTTCTTCTGCCTCAGCCTCCTAAGTAGCTGAGATTACACCACCACACCTGGCAAGTTTTTGTATTTTTAGTAGAGACGGCATTTCACCATGTTGGCCAGGCTGGTTTCGAAATCTTGACCTTGTGATCCACCCGCTTTGGCCTCCCAAAGTGCTGGGATTACAGGTGTAAACCACTGCACCTGGCCCAATTTTTTTTTTTAATGCCAGTTATTATTAAACTGCTTTCTGTTAAGTAGTAAAAGTAATAGTAATGTTTCCAAACCTAAATTGTTTACTTGGTTAGATGAAAAGATCATATTTAAGCCTGAAATAATTAATTACAAGGCTGACTTGATACTGAGAAATTATCTAACATCCTAACTGCTTAATTGCTTTCTTCAAATTAAGCCTCTGTTTGAGAAGCAGTAGCTTATAGGCTTCTCTAGTTTGGGAGAAAAGTCACAGATTTAATTCCGGTGTGCAATACTGGTCTTTACACAAAGGCATATTTAGTTTGAATTGCATTTCTAACCTAATCTCATGGGAGAGTTGAACCAAATAAGTATTGGCTATTTAAGGGTGGTCTGTTGGAAAAACCACTTAACATGTTATTTTGACTTGAAAGAGTATCCAATTACTAGTTAGGGAACAACCAAGTAGAAGGGACTGGGATAATTAATTTTGTTTCGGGCTTCAGCAGGTGGCTAATATAAGCAATTAATGGATAAATGGCAATTTGACAATATTGGTATTTATATCATTCAGGATCTATTTTTTCCAGCTTTGTTGAGCTATAATTGACTATACATATATCTTGCATGTACTATGTCATAATTTGTTATATATGTATATTACGATATGATTATCACAAACAAGGTAAATTAACTTACATATCACCTTACCTTGGAGAGTTGTCTTGTGTGTGTATGTGGGGATAACACATAAGATCTATACTCTTAACAAATTTCAGGTATCGTTAACTGTAGTCACCGTGCTGTGCTTTAGATTTCCAAATTTATTTTATTTTATTTATTTTTTTTTTTTTTTTTTTTGAGGCAGAGTCTCGCTCTGTCGCCAGGCTGGATTGCAGTGGCACAGTCTTGGCTCACTGCAACCTCCACCTCCCGGGTTCAAGTGATTCTCCTGCCTCAGCCTTCCAAGTAGCTGGGACTACAGGTGTGCACCACCATGGCCACCTCATTTTTGTATTTTTAGTAGAGATGGGGTTTTACCATGTTGGCGAGAATGGTCTCTATCTCTTGACCTTGTCATCTGCCTGCCTCAGCCTCCCAAAGTGCTGGGATTACAAGTGTGAGCCACCACACCCGGCCCCAAAATGTATTTTATAACTGAAAGTTTATATTCTTTGACCAACATCTCCCCATATTCACCTGTCTCCAGCACCTGGCAACCACCATTCTAATTCTACTCTTTTGAGTTTAGCTTTTCAAGTTTGGGATCCATTTGCAACTATTGAATTCCATATTGTATTAGAATGCATTATGATGGGCTGGGCACAGTGGCTCACATCTGTAATCTCAGCACTTTTGGAGACTGAGGCAGGAGGCTGACTTGAGACCAGGAGTTCAGGAGCACCCTGGGCAATAGCAAGACCTATGTCTAAAACAAAATAATTGTTTTGAATAATTTTTAAAATGCATTGATTATGTAGATATGGTATTTGATTCCTGTCATTATTTGTCACTTTGTTATGTGTATGATGTTACTATAAATTAGAATTTTGCCGGGCGCGGTGGCTCAAGCCTGTAATCCCAGCACTTTGGGAGGCCGAGACGGGCGGATCACGAGGTCAGGAGATCGAGACCATCCTGGCTAACACGGTGAAACCCCGTCTCTACTAAAAAAATACAAAAATCTAGCCGGGCGAGGTGGCGGGCGCCTGTAGTCCCAGCTGCTCGGGAGGCTGAGGCAGGAGAATGGCGTAAACCCGGGAGGCGGAGCTTGCAGTGAGCTGAGATCCGGCCACTGCAGTCCAGCCTGGGCAACAGAGCAAGACTCCGTCTCAAAAAAAAAAAAAAAAAAAAAAAAAAAAATTAGAATTTTATATTCTGGATAACTAAATACAGCTGTTGAGGGAAGGCTGTTTATAGGCAGACCTATATTTCTGATGTCTATAAGAATAAATGAAGGATTGTACATAATACAGAAAATGTTACAGATTCTAGTTTTACTTTTCTTCTTTTCTGCATTGTAGTTTCAGATTGGAGAACTGGCAAATACCCTGACAAGCAAATTTGAATTTCTAGGCATAAATAGACAATCCATCTCCAACTTTCATGTACTGCTCTTACAGACTGAGGTAAGTTTCTTTTGGCGTAAACAGTAAGTGAATGAAATGCTGTATGTGTTACAACTCTGTCTTGCTTACATTTTAAGCGTAAATTTAAATTTTTAGCCTTGAAGCATATTTGAGCCAACAATCCAAGAAATAAAACTGTGTTAACCAAAGCACAGTAAATAGATTTTTTTCTCACAAATTAAAATTAAATTCTGATGGTCAGATGAGGCCATGTAATGTTGAAGGTACTTTGTAAGTGTTAAAGCATTATCAGTCTGTTTAAAAAGAAAAGTTGAATCCTGTTTGTAACTTACATACTTTACAAAATGGCAGGGCAGGATTAGGTAAGGAGCTCCTGTAGGAAGCTGACTAATTTCCTTAAGAACTGAACCCTTCCCTTGGCCAGGCACGGTGGCTCATACCTGTAATCCCAGCACTTTGGGAGGCCGAGGCAGGTGGATCACCTAGGGCAGGAGTTCGAGATCAACCTGACCAACATGGTGAAACTCCACCTCTACTAAAAATACAAAATCAGCCGGGCTTGGTGGCACATGCCTGTAATCCCAGCTACTCGGGAGGCTGAGGCAGGAGAAGGGCTTGAACCCAGGAGGTGGAGGTTACGAGCAGAGATCGCTCCATTGTACTCTAGCCTGGGTGACAGAGCCAGAATCTGAGTCCATCTCAAAAGAAAAAAAAAAACAAAACTGAACCCTTAACTGATTACTAACAGTACTGGAATAAGTGAACTATCTTCCCAAAAAAAGTAAAACTACTGGGGAAACCAATCTTAATAAATCCAAAGGGGAAGACAAAACTACTCATTTTCACACATACTGGAGAGTTGGTGGTGTAAAAAATATCCTAGAGCCCAATTTCATTTTTCAGAACTCTGTCGTGTACTTAAGATTTTTTTTTTTTTTTGAGATGGAGTTTCGCTCTTGTCACCCAGACTGGAGTGCAATGGCACAATCTTGAATCTTGGCTCATCACAACCTCCGCCTCCCAGGTTCCAGTGATTCTCCTGCCTCAGCCTCCTGTGTAGCTGGGGTTACAGGCGCCTGCCACCACGCCCAGTTAATTTTGGTATTTTTAGTAGAGACAGGGTCTCACCATGTTGCCCAGGCTGGCCTTGAACTCCTGACCTCAGGTGATCCACCTGCTTTGGCCTCCCAAAGTGCTGGGATTACAGGCATGAGCCACTGCGCCTGGCCTTAAGATTATTTTATGAGATGAAGATGGGGTTTATTTTCCTCTCCGGTCTACTCTCCTGCTAGAGCATAGGGATATAGTCTTGGAGCAGAAGGCTTATATCCCCTTTGCCTGTGTCTCCTGACATACAATAACAAGTCTTTAACTTATTTGTCTGTTTATTCTAGACTCGAATTGCAGACTGGCGGGAAGGGGCTCTTAATGGAAACTACCTTAAACGAAAACTTCAGGATGCAGCAGAACAACTAAAACAGTATGAAATAAACGCCACTCCTAAAGGCTGGTCCTGCCACTGGGACAGGTACGCACTCTTCTCCCCTTTTCACCTTTCACCTTTGACATCTCAGACATGATTTGTGATCACCACCATCTGACGACATGACAGCCTGTCTGGAGACTGAGAGCAGCTGCAGTTAGCGGTGCTGGGCAGGCAAAGCACCGCAAGCACAAAGTTTGGCCAGCCACACATTGGAGAAACAAAAGCAGTGTTTAAAGTGTACCATGTAACGGATTTTTTCCCAAGATATGGACAAAGCTGGTTTTTACTCTCCAGAGTGTTGCACGGAGTAGGGCGGGCTTGGGGGTTAAGCGCATGCGAGAGCTCTGTGCGCTTTACAGGACCTCTGGAAGCAACTACTCCTGATTAACCTCGGTGAAGTTAAGGAAAACTTCGTGGCTGAAGATGTGAATGAAGAACAAGATTACTATCCTCTGCCAGCAGGTCAGATGAAAACATTTCTTTATATATTTGGCTTTTCTTGATTTTTTTTTCGTTATTTGAAATCTTTGCTCTTTTATTTTTCAGCTCCCAGATCCTCTCCCTCTCTTTAGCTTTCACTGTGTTTGATATCAAGAATATGAAATGTGAATTCCACGGTCCAAGAGGGGAAGAGTCACCTTTCACAAACTTCGTTGTTCTCTTCTTTGGAAGGGAAATTAGTGTTCTAGGCGATTGAGTCCCTTCATTAATGAAACTTGAAACCCTGTTATGCATTGGCAAATAACAAAAAAAGAGAAAAATGTTTTCTAAGTCTCATCTGTTGGAGTGAGAGGGTTCAGGGCTGTATTCACAGAGTTGCTGGCAGTGCAAATAGCTTTGAATTATCCTTGGTTCTCCATTCTCAGTTGTCAAAGCTCTTTGTTGCCTTTGTGAATAGCAGTCCATTAAGAGGTTCGTCCCTGTGAGAGCAGACTGCTGTCCTGGGACAGGACCAAATGGAAGTGTCTTTGTAGGAGAATGGGTTTTAAAACATGTGTTTTCTTTCTTGTAATTTAGGGATCATAGACGGTATTTCTATGTAAACGAACAGTCGGGCGAGTCTCAGTGGGAGTTTCCAGATGGTGAAGAGGAAGAAGAAGAAAGCCAAGCACAAGAAAGTAGAGATGAGACTCTTGCCAAACAGACCTTGAAAGACAAAACTGCCACTGATTCAAATTCTACAGAATCCTCTGAAACTTCCACAGGTGGGACAATTTACCTTGTACTAATTGCGCAGAAATGACTTTAGAAGAAAAATCTTACTAATTTACATCATTAAAAGAACAGATTTTATGTCATAATAATATAAGCTTCTGATTGAGAATAGTGATGTGAACTAAAACAAGGAATGCATGAGTTATTATGGTTGGAAATCAACATACTATTGTTATCATGTATAAAACTATGCCCCAAAATGAAAAGATAAGCCAATAGATTTTGATTTTAAAAGATTGTTTTATAACCATTCTATCATGCCCCTAACTAAACTGTGGGTCTCCAAAAATAGGAATGCTAATTAGTGCTAAAGAACTAGATAAACTATCAATATATGTGGCATGCTGAGATTTGTTCTACATTTCTATACAACACTTAGTCTGTTCATATTGCAGCCTCATTTCTCACCTCCACTAATCTTACAAAAAGGATGATTGGTACAAATCAAAATGATATGAAGAAATGCCATTAGTGCTTGTTTCAGAGAAGCAAAATAGTTGATCATTAAAAATCACAAGCAATCTTCTCTGGTCTAAAACAATTGACAATAGGATGGATCATTCCATTTTTAAGGTACTCTTAGAAGAATTTAGTTTTTTAAAGGATAGGCTTTCATGCTCCTCAGTTCCTTTAAGGATCTGATAGCTCTTCAGAAGAGCCTCAACTTGACTGCCACATTATTAAAGAAACAATTTTTCCCCCTTTCATTCTCTTCCTGGAATGACGAATATAAGTGAATAATGAAGCATACTCAAGACTTCAATTAACCTTTACCTTTTTTGTTTTTAGTTTTTAAAAATTTTCCCGTGTGTAAAAAAACTTCTACGTTTTAATCTTAAGAATTGGTAGCTATTTGTTAAACTGATGGCATATGAAGGCAAGAGTCTATAATAGTAGATCTTTGAAAATTTGGAAAAGTGAAATTTGTCAATAACAGAGTTAGGAGCTGAATTATTTTGTCTGATACTTATCCAAGTTGATGCTTGTACTCTACTGGGTCCCTGATCATAGTAGAAAGGCACTAGTAATGTACCAAATGAAACTGGTTGTGTGCCAGATGATGTTGTTAACTTCTTAAATAGCCTAGGAATCGTCAGCAGGTCACGTACAACTGCAGTGGTAATTTTAGAACATAGCAAAAGACAGATTTTATTCTACTTCACGTTTTAGAAGTGCATTTTTTCAACTTACGGGGCATTTTCCTTCTCTTTTACATGAAGAGATTTTCTTTTAAATATTTTTCCTCTCTTGTGGTAGCAGTGATAGACATGTCTAATAATATATTGGTTCTTTTCGTTTGCTTTTTAGTAGTTAATGAACTGAAGAGGCTTGATCATGGTTCTGGATAGGTGGCTCCACTCCTGACCACTGTCAATGTCCCTTCTGTGTTCCACAGTTGAAAATGCCACTGTTACCAATTCTGAGTGTTCTGTGAACACTTGAGATTAGTATTAAGCTGTTTTCTCCTTTTATGACACACATAGTTGATGCTGTCTGGTAAAAGGAGGCTCTTGAGCCATTCCTATTTAATTAAAACAGAACTAGTTGTAGTGTAGGAAAAAGCCACTGGTAAAACAGATTATATTCTTCAGCCTCTCTTTATTGAGAACCCCTAGAATTGCAGGATAAACTTGATCTAAGTAAAATCCAAATCTTACACTAAGGTCTGTGAGATTTAAGAGCAATAATCAACAGTTCTAAGCCTAATAAAGAGAGCTCTTAGTCAACTCAGTGGTGGTTAAAACCAGCTGTCTTTTAAAGAAGAGAAAAAGCAAAACACAGCAATGCCCTGTCTCTTTAGAAAATTGTTTTAAAAGTTAGCCAGGTATAGTTAGTGGCCCACGCCTGTAGTGCCAGCTATTTGAGAGGTTGAGGTGGGAAGATTGCTCAAGCCCAGGATTTAGAGGCTGTAGTGAGCCATAATTGAACCACTGCACTCCAGCCTGAGCGACAGAGAGCAAGACCCTGTCTCAAAAATAAAGTCGGGGAAGGAGTGCAAAATTACACTGTGAGAAGCCAAGGAAGTTTCAACGTTCTATTTATTTTTCTAAGTCATTTTTAATCATTATTTATTGTTTCAGTGTTTGAATTTAACATTATGATTTTAAAGATGGAGTGGGTTCTAAAGATGAGTTGGGTTCAAGATATCCAATGTATCTATTCTATTGGGCTTATGTCACTTAGGTGAAGTTTAGCTGCTTTTTCTTTTTAATCTCTATGGAACAATTTGTATAATTTCTTGCTTTAAATTGCTAAACTGAGCTCTTCATTCAAAATACTAAACAATAATTTCTATTTGGGGGAAAATTAAGGAAGGCTTTCTATACATAGAAATAAAGATGCCTAGGCCGGGTGCAGTGGCTCATGCCTGTAATCCCAGTACTTTGGGAGGCTCAGGCAGGTGAATCACCTGAGGTCAGGAGTTCAAGACCAGCCTGGCTAACATGGTGAAACCCCCATCTCGACTCAAAATACAAAAATTAGCCGGACACCGTGGAACACACCTGTAATCCCAGCTACTCGGGAGGCTGAGGCACGAGAATCACTTGAACCTGTGAGGCGAAGGTTGCAGTGAGCCAAGATCACGCCATTGCATTCCAGCCTGGGTGACAGAGCACAACTCTTATCTAAAAAGAAAAACGCCTAGAGAAACAAGGTTCTTAGGTGCAGTGACTCATGCCTGTAATTCCAGCACTTTGGGAGTTTGAGGCAGGAGGATCACTTGAGCTCAGGAATTCAAAACCACCCTGGGCAACATGGCAAGACCCCATCTTTGCAAAATATTAGCCTAGCTTGGTGGTGGTCCTAGCTACTTGGAAGGCTGAGGTGGGAAGGATCACTTGAGCCTGGTAGGTTGAAGCTGCAGTGAGCTATATTCACACCATTGCACTGTAGCTTGAACAACAAAGTGAGATCCTGTCTCCAAAAGAAAAAGGAAAAATGGGAGCTTTAAAAAATTAATTTTGGCCAGACACAGTGGCTCACAGCTGTAATGCCAGCACTTTGGGAGGCCAATGTGCACGGATCACTTGAGGTCAAGAGTTTGAGACCAGCCAACATGGTGACCCCCGTCTCTACTAAAAATACAAAAATTAGCCAGGTGTGGTGGCAGGTGCCTGTAATCCCAGCTACTCAGGAGGCTGATGCAGGAGAATCACTTGAACCCAGGAGGCAGAGATTACAGTGAACTCAGATTGCACCTCTGCACTCCAGCCTGGGCAACAGAGTGAGACTCTGTCTTTAAAAGAAAAAAAAAATGAAGAATTTGTATGCTCATAACATATTCAGTTTTAAGCTTGTAGCTTTTAAATCTTTTAGCATGTAATAAAAGCTGCTTAGGCCGAGCATGGTGGCTCATGCTTGTAATCCCAGCATTTTGGGAGGCTGAGGCAGGAGGATCACCTGAGGTCAGGAGTTCAAGACCAGCCTGACCAACATGTAGAAACCCTGTCTCTACTAAAAATACAAAAGTAGCCGGGTGTGGTGGCATGCCTGTAATCCTAGCTACTCGGGAGGCAGAGGCAGGAGAATCGCTTGAACCCAGGCTGTGGAGGTTGTGGTGGGCCAATATCGCACCATTGCGCTCCAACCTGGGCAACAAGAGTAAGAGTCCGTCTCAAAAAAAAAAAAAAAGCTGTGTATACCATTTTAACCTCTGCTTGGGCTTCAGACTTAAATATTCTCTTAAACAGCAAAAATACCAACTAGGTTAAATTTAAAAGCAAGGAGAAGCATGATTGTAATACGACTTCCGTGTGTATTCAAACTAGAATTTTCTGATGGTCTTCCTAAGGTAAAGGAGATAATTGTCGTTACTATGACACAGCTTTTATGTTTTGAATAAACTTAGTTTGGAGATTCAAGTATTTTTATTATTTATTTTCATGTGAGACGGGTAATGTGCAGACCTCATAACAAAGTTTGAGGGAGACACATTGTACATGAGAATTTGAAGTGCTTATGAAACACAAAAGCAGAGGCCGGGTGCGGTGGCTCACATCTGTAATCCCAGAACTTTGGGAGGCCAAGGCACACGGATCACTTGAGGTCAGGAGTTTGAGACCAGCCTGGCCAACATGGAGAAACCCCCTCTCTTACTAAAAATACAAAAATTAGTCGAGTGTGATGGTATGGGCCTGTAATCCCAGCTACTTGGGAGGCTGAGGTAGGAGAATCGCTTGAACCTGGGAGGTGGAGGTTGCCTTGAACGTGGGAGGTGAGCCAAGATTGCCCCACTGCACTCCGGCGTGGGCCACAGAGTGAGACTCTGTCATAAAAAAAAAAAGAAAAAAAGCATTGGATTCACGTATTCTAAAAATGCTCCTTGTTTGTGGCTAAATTTATCAAGTCTAGTTTAATCTCATATTTACACAGAGTTTAGTTAATTCTAATTAGCTTTGTTGGAGGTCGTAAACCACATTATTAACCTTGAACTGACTCTTGTGTTTCCTTGAGTTCCTCTGCATAGCGGTATGTCACCATTGTAAACATGTTGATTGCATTATGCTTCTAGATGAGACATCCACCAATATTTGAAAATCTCACTGGTCCCAGTGCAGTGGTGTTTGCAACTAATTGATCACAACGTTACAGACTTTGTTTCTTCTCCATTGCCGCTGCTTCATTTGACTAGCCTTTAAAAAAAAAAAAGAAAATAGAGAAAATCTTAACTTATATTTACCTACTATATGTTGTGATTAGTTTAATACAAGGAAGTTTAATCCTTAATAATTACATTAATCCTCAACATTTATTAACTTAGTTCCGATGTAGTCCTTGTGTACTATTATATAAGGTAGACTGCTTGGCCATACTTGACTTTGTCTAAAAGTTAATGCATAAATTAATATTAAATATGGCCAAATACAAAAGTTTAATGAGTCATTTGAGGTCATTTAGCCAGAAAACTGCCTTAATGTTCCTGGTGAATGTTTTTCAATGTCCTTTTCCAAAAGTAGCAGTAAGCAGCAGTCTTAAAATAATTAAGGAGACGTGGGAATGATGTTGTTAAAGTCTTTTACACAATGTATTGTCTGTCTGTTCCGTAAAAAGTAAAACTACTCTATTTGTGACCAGCTTGGGCAACACAGTGAGACTGTCTCTTAAAAAAAATTAACAATTAGCCAGGTGTAGTGATGCACACCTGTAGTCCTAGCAATTCAGGAGGCTGAGGTAGGAAGATCGCTTAAGCAAGCATTTGAGGTTAGAATGAGCTATAATCGCACCACCTATACTCCAGCCTGGGCAACAGAGCAAGACCCAAATGGTTGCTTTGTTTGTTTTACCTTGTTGAGTGCCAGTGTGTATTTTGAGCAAAGCAGTGTAAATGGCCTTCTTGCCCTAGAGTCTTTCATAATTGAGCCTTATTTAATCTACCACTTTGACCATGAAATTTAACAGGTGACTTCTTCTGGGTATCTACTCCAGGTGAAGTGAGATTTTTTTTTTGACTGAGATGTCTAAAGCTCTTGGATTCCTGGTATTTCACCAGGACATCTTAGTAAAGCAGGAAGTATCAGATGAGGAAACAGACTTGAGTTCTAGCTCTGGTCTGGCCACTAACATTGATATGATCTTGGGCAAGTTAGTTCCTGCCTGGGTTTCATTACCTTTAACTGAGGAGGTTGAAATAGATGATTTCTCATGTCTCTTCTACTCCTAAATTCTATGATTTTAGGGAGAAAATCCCCTTCAACATTCCTGGGATATATATCTAATAGTCCCATATATTGTGAAACTTCCCTATTGACGATAAAGAGGGCTGGGGAAGGCTACAAGTAAGTATATCCTATTTTTTCTAATCTTTAAAGGTTTTCCCAGCAGAGAAAAGACAGTAATCAATGATGGCTTTTACAAAGTTTGAGGAAAGCTGATCCTGCAACTTTTCAGCTGCAATTTCGTAATGTAGACTTCAGCAACAGCAATTTCAAAACCTCTGCAGTTTTAAAAAATCTGAGTTATATACTTTGAAGATTTATCTTCCTAAATTTCTCTTTTATCATCACAAAAGTAAAAATTGCCGTCCCTAACTTGTGTCTCTGTGATTTCACAAATGAATGTAATATATGCAAAGGTGTGAAGGAATGATATAGTTGACAGTAGCACCTTGCAAATGGATTTTTAAAATTCAGTAACCCAAATTAAACACAATGGGTAGAATTTTCCTAAGTATTTTGAATGAATATTCTGGGTCATCTTCACTCACTTTGTCTAGCTCACTAAAAAATAAAGTATGTGGAATAATTATTGCAGGTGCACATTATTCACTCACTCTTTCACTTTTGAAATAGACTCCAGACTATTACTTTTATTTGTGTATGTTGAAGCTTTTGAGTGTTTGAAATAAAAAACTTCAAACTACAGATTCAGATGACTGCATTTCTCGTTGAGTTGATGTAATCTTCTTCTTCTACTCATCCATAAATATGGACCCAAAGGACAATTATAACACAGATGGGGAAGGTGCTATGAAGTTCATAAATTTATCTTTCCATGGAAGTCATTTTTGAACTGAGTTGTTGAATATTTTAGCGACGTCAGTATAGAATAGATGCCTGTGGGCCAAATTTTTTTCAAGGAAGGAGCCACTCCCTGCTGTTTGACACCAGATTCTATACTGTTTTGTACACTGCGCTAGGTTCCTACAAATGTTTGTCTTATTGACCAGTTGAACATTTCTATGAATATAAGCCAGGGAGTTTTTGTCTTGCTTTTTCCCTGACTCTTAACCTGTTTTCATAGGTTCTCTTTGCAAAGAATCCTTTTCTGGTCAAGTTTCTTCTTCATCACTCATGCCACTTACTCCATTCTGGACCCTCCTTCAGTCAAATGTTCCTGTGCTTCAACCTCCATTACCCTTGGAAATGCCACCACCCCCACCTCCACCTCCAGAATCACCTCCACCCCCTCCTCCACCACCTCCTCCTGTGGAAGATGGTGAGATCCAGGAGGTAGAGATGGAGGATGAGGGAAGTGAGGAGCCCCCTGCCCCAGGAACAGAGGAGGATACCCCTTTGAAACCTTCAGCACAAACCACAGTTGTAACTAGCCAGGTAAGTAATGCCCTTTGGCATTCTGAATGATTTTGAGGACTGCAGCATGATTGACACCATGTTTTATTTTAGAAGCATATGTTTAAAGGCCGGGCACAGTGGCTCAGGCCTATAATCCTAGCACTTTGGGAGGTCGAGGCAGGAGGATTGCTTAAGCCCAGGAGGCTGCAGTGAGTCACGATCTCACCTCTGCAGCTCGTGCAACAGAATGAGAGCCTGTCTCAGAAAAGGAGGTGGGAGCAGGCTATGCTTAACCATGACCTTCAGCCACTGATTACAAATGTTTGTGTTTCAGAGTTCAGTTGATTCCACCATCTCTAGTTCTTCTTCCACTAAAGGAATAAAGAGGAAAGCTACAGAAATTAGTACTGCAGTGGTTCAGAGGTCAGCTACCATTGGCAGTTCTCCAGTTCTGTATAGCCAGTCAGCTATAGCTACAGGTAATTGTGATTAGAGCATGGTTTTTCCTCAATGTATTGTTTCTTTTCTTTTCAGCATTAGGTGCCATAAAAACTAAAGAAATGTTAAAGACTCTTGATTGCAAAGACTGTCAGTATGCATTTATTTTACTTACTTAAAAAACAACAACCAAAAAAAAAAAACCACACACTTTTTAACAGTTTAGCTGGCGGTGCACAGTGGCTCACACCTATATTTCCAGCACTTCAGGGGGAATGGTGGATTGCTTGAGCTCAGGAGTTGGAGACCAGCCTGGGCAACATGGCAAAAGCCTGTCTACAAAAAAGACAAAAATTAGCCAGGCGTGATAGTCCGCGCCTTAGTCCCAGCTACTCGGGAGACTGAGGTGAGAGGATCACTTGAGCCCTGGATCACACTGTGAGCTGTGATCACACTGCTGTACTTCATCTAGTCTGGGCGACAGAGCAAAACTCTGTCTCAAAAACACAAAAAACGTTCAGCACATATCCTTTCAGATTGTCTTTTGTATATTTATGTACATTGGTGATTTTGATGTTTAGGTAGTTTAATGCCAAGGTATTCAAAATTAATATATTTTGCTACTAGCAAATATGGCTATGTTTTTTAGAAAAAAATATGCTGGAATCATTTTCTATGTGATCTAATCCCCACTTTTCTTTTCATTGCATCTGTTCTTGTCATGATGTCCTTTTTATAGTATAATTTTATGTTTTCTGTGTTAGGTCACCAGGCAGCAGGGATTGGAAACCAGGCAACAGGAATTGGACATCAGACAATACCAGTTAGCCATCCAGCAGCAGGAATGGGTCATCAGGCCAGAGGAATGAGCCTGCAGTCAAATTACCTTGGACTAGCGGCAGCACCTGCAATTATGAGTTATGCAGAATGTTCCGTCCCAATTGGAGTGACTGCTCCTTCATTGCAACCAGTTCAGGCCCGAGGTGCTGTGCCTACCACTGCCATTATAGAACCACCACCTCCTCCTCCTCCTCCTCCTCCACCACCACCAGCTCCCAAAATGCCACCACCTGAAAAGACAAAAAAAGGAAAGAAAGACAAGGTATAATAAATCGCCCTTTTTAAAAATTTATTTTTAAAAATTCTATTGAGGTTATATTCACATAACATAAAATTAACCATTTCAGACTGGCACCGTAGCTCACACCTGTAATCCCAGCACTTTGGGAGGCCAAGGCGGGCAGATCACTTGAAGTCAGGAGTTCAAGACCAGCCTGTCCAACATGGTGAAACCCCGTCTTTACTAAAAATACAAAAGTTAGCCGGGCCTGGTGGCGGATGCCTGTAATCCCAGCTACTCGGGAGGCTGAGGCAGGAGAATCGCTTGAACCCAGGAGGCAGAGGTTGCAGTGAGCTGGGTCAGGGCACTGCACTCCAGCCTGGGTGACAGAGCAAGACTCCGTCTCAAAAAAAAAGAAAGAAAAGAAAAGAAATTGAAATATCCATCTTATTTTCTCAATGAGGGGACCTTATTCAAAAAGTGTGTTTGTCTCAAGTGCTGGGAGGAGAATCAGCTTGGGCCCCCATACCCAGTCCTCACATGAGTACAGTACTCAGTCACGTCAGCTCCTACTTGTTGAGCCAGCATCACCCAGACAGGTCTTCAAACATACAACTGCTTGTCTTAAAAAGCATAGGGATAAACTATTAAAGAGGCTGAGGCGGGAGAGTCACTTGAACGTGGGAGACTGAGGTTGCAGTGAGCTGAGATCGCACCACTGCATTCCAGCCTGGGCGACAAGAGTGAAACTTTGTCTTAAAAAAAAAAAAAGATAAAAATTGGTCTTATCAATGTCTAATATATTTGTCAGATACTCTCCCTAGGGGCTTAGGATTTAGCAGTAAATCAAACAGACCAAAAAAAAAAAACAAAAAAAAAACCCTCTGCTTTTGTAGAACCTTTCTTCTGGCGGGGGGTGGCTTGGGAGCAGATAAGGGAAAAATGCATCTATGACAATTTTTTTTTTTTTTTCCTTTTTTTTGAGTCGGAGACACCTGCCATCACCCCCAGCTAATATGGCAATTTGTTTTGTTGGTCTTTCCAGCTTTATTTTTTACCTTTTTTTTTTTTTTAATCATTTGATAGGAACGCTGCATCTATTTAAAATTTGAAAACGGGAACACTGTAATTCTGAGGAGACAAGATAAAGGCAGTATTTTGAATTGCATAGGGTAGGGAGGTTAAAGGAAATTTATATGACCTGATTTTATAAAATACCACATTTACAAAGAGAGTCTCAAAAGCGGGGGAAAATGCATGTTTATTATAGACAATTTAGACAATGAAGGTAAGCGAAAAGAAGAAAAAAATTATACCATTATACCTTCTCTTAGAACTAACTGCATCATTGATTTTTTTGGCGGGGGGAAAGGAGACAGAGTCTCTGTCACCCAGGCTGGCATGCAGTGGCATGCTCTCTGCTCACTGTAACCTCTACCTCCCAGTTCAAGCAGTTCTCATGCCTCAGCCTCCTGAGTAGCTGGGACTACAGGCATGTGTACCACCATGCCAGGCTCATTTTTGTATTTTTTATATTTTTAGTAGAGATGAGTTTTTGTCATGTTGGCCAGGCTGGTCTTGAACTCCTGGCCTCAAGTGATCCACTCACCTTGGCCTCCCAAAGTGCTGAGATTGCAGGTGTGACCCACCATGCCTGGCCTCATTGATTTTTTTGAGACAGAGTCTCGCTCTGTCGCCGAGGCTGGAGTGCAGTGGCGCGATCTCGGCTCACTGCAAGCTCCACCTCCCAGGTTCACGCCATTCTCCTGCTTTAGCCTCCTGAGTAGCAGGGACTACAGGCGCCTGCCACCATGCCAGGCTAATTTTTTGTATTTTTAGTAGAGACGGGGTTTCACCGTGTTAGCCAGGATGGTCTTGATCTCCTGACCTCGTCATCCGCCCGCCTCGGCCTCCCAAAGTGCTGGGATTACAGGTGTGAACCACCATGCCTGGCAGATGTTTTTTTAAATCTCTTTGCTTTTTTTCATATTTAATTATGGATATTTATTTATTTATTTGAGACAGAGTCTCGCTGTGCTGCCCAGGCTGCAGTGCAATGGTGCAATCTTGGCTCACTGCAAACTGACTCCCACGTTCAAGTGATTCTCCTGCCTCAGCCTCCCAAGTAGCTGGGACTACATACGCCTGCCATCAACCGCCCCCAGCTAATATGGCAATTTGCTTTGTTGCTCTTTCCAGCTTTATTTTTTAGCTTTTTTTTTTTTAGTCACTTGATAAGAACACTGCATCTATTTAAAATTTGAAAATGGGAACACTAATTCTGAGATGTGATAAAGGCAGTATTTTGAATCGCATAGGATGGGGAGGTTAAAGGAAATTTATATGACCTGATTTTATAAAATACCACATTTACAAAGCTTTATAGTTTTTTTTTGTTTGTTTTTTTTTTTTGAGATGGAGTCTCGCTGTATCGCCCAGGCTGGAGTGCAGTGGCCAGATCTCAGCTCACTGCAAGCTCCGCCTCCCGGGTTTACGCCATTCTCCTGCCTCAGCCTCCCGAGTAGCTGGGACTACAGGCGCCCGCCACCTCGCCCGGCTAGTTTTTTGTATTTTTTTAGTAGAGACGGGGTTTCACCATGTTAGCCAGGATGGTCTCAATCTCCTGACCTCGTGGTCCGCCTGTCTCGGCCTCCCAAAGTGCTGGGATTACAGGCTTGAGCCACCGCGCCCGGCCCAGCTTTATAGATTTTTAACCAAGCCTTTTCATTTATAGTTCGTAAGAAATTTATGGCAAGAACTTGGAATGGTATTTACTTTCTTTTTTAAAGTGTGCATATTCTTTAGAACTGGGAAAAGGATCCTGACCTCCATTGTAGAGGACTCTTATCCTTATTTTATGTTTTATATTCCTTTTGACCTTTAACCTTCGTTACAGGCAAAGAAGAGTAAAACCAAAATGCCATCTTTGGTAAAAAAGTGGCAGAGTATCCAGCGTGAGTTAGATGAAGAGGACAATTCTAGTTCCAGTGAAGACGATCGAGAATCAACTGCACAGAAGCGAATTGAAGAGTGGAAACAGCAGCAGCTGGTTAGGTAAAAGAAAAGGGAACACAGATGAGATGGGGTTTTAGACTAGGTTGAGACCTACTATGAGATGGAGTAGGTTGTGGTTGTTACAGATGCATTAGAATAGACATATTCTTAAAATCACAGCATGTAAATTTATCTAAATGTTTCTTATTTATAAACATGTTTAATGCCTTATAGAAATTATGGTCTAGCCTTTTTTCAAAATCAGAAACAACAGAGTTGTAGTATTTTGTCCAGTTGATTGTTGATCTTAGGCAAAGACCTGTCTCAACTCAGTACATCATTTACTATCTAGATCCAGTGGAACCTTTTATGCACACACACACACACACAACATATAAACTTATTTTACAAATAATTTATAGAATTAGACCCTTTTATACACACACACATTAACTTATTTTACAAATAATTTACAGTATTAGAATAAAGTTTTCCCCCTATCCCTATATTTCAGTTAAGCAAGGTAGAATACAGAGCTGCCTTCTGAATTGCACTTATTCTAGAATAGAAGTTAATGAGTGAGCACACCACACTAGGAACTAAATGAACCTCTTTTAGGTAAGAAAATCCTTCACTACCTTGCTTGACTAGAATAAAAGGATAGGGAGAACTGGCTTCAAGTAATTGCGCCTCAGTCTCCCAGAGTGTTGGGATTATAAGTGAGCCACCACACTCAGGTTAGAAATGTTTTTTATGATGAAAGCACATGTTGGGCCGGGCGCGGTGGCTCACGCCTATAATCCCAGCAGTTTGGGAGGCCAACGCAGGCAGATCACGAGATCAGGAATTCAAGACCAGCGTGGTCAACATGGTAAAACCCCATCTCTACTAAAAGTACAAAAATTAGTTGGGCCTGGTGGCGAACGCTTGTAATCATTGAGGCAGAAGAATTGTTTGAACCCACGAGGCGGAGGTTGCAGTGAGCCAAGACTGCGGTTTTGCACTCCAGCCTGGACAACACAGCAAGACTCCATCGCCAAAAAAAAAAAAATAAAACACATGTTGGCGGGCACTGTTGCTCACACCTATAGTCCTAGATGCTTGGGAGGCTGAGGCAGGAAGATGGCTTTCTCAAAAATTCTAGAAATTTTAAAGACTTAAGACACAGCAAATACAATTTTTTATTTCATATTTTCCTTGTTTTAAAGGTATACCTTCTGAAATGGGCAGCATTCTTTGACTGCAACTCACTGTTCATCAGTTGTCAATGTATAAACTAGAACACAGCTGTCTAATACTGATGCCAGATTTCAAATTCATCTCTGATAGGTTCTGGCTTATTTTTTATTAAAGGATCTAATGCATCCATTCTGTTAACTGCAAGATACAATTTGAATTTTAATACTTACAAATAAAACTACTTGAAAGAGAAACTCAAAAATACTAGATCCGACTGGGCACAGTGGCTTACGCCTGTAATCCCAGCACTTTGGGAGGCTGAGGCGGGTGGATCATGAGGTCAGGAGTTCGAGACCAGCCTGGCCAACATAGTGAAACCCTGTCTTTACTAAAAATACAAAAATTAGCTGGACGTGGTGGTGGGCACCTGTAGTACCAGCTACTCGGGAGACTGAGGCAGGAGAATCGCTTGGACCTAGGAGGCAGAGGTTGCAGTGAGCCGAGATCATGCCACTGCACTCCAGTCTGGGCAACAGAGCGTGACTCCATCTCAAAAAAAAGAAAAAGTTAGATCCAAGGGTCCCTGTTGGTAGATTGAGGGTTAGATATATTTGCCCTGAAGAATCATAACTCCTATGGGCTAAGAAAAACTTTAGTAGAACGTGTTTTATTTCTTCAGTGTGCCTTTAATGGTTACTGGAGGTATATTTATATAAAATAAATAAGGCCAGGCATGGTGGCTCACGCCTGTAATCCCAGCACTTTGGGGGGCCAAGGCAGGCAAATCACCTGAGGTTGGGAGTTTGAGACCAGCTTCACCAACATGGAGAAACCCTGTCTCTACTAAAAAAAATTAAAAAAAAAAAAACAAACCCAGGCGTGGTTGCGCATGCCTGTAATTCCAGCTACTCTGGGGATCCCAGCTACTTTAAGGGGAGGCTGAGGCAGGAGTCGTTTGAACCTGGGAGGCGGAGGTTGCGGTGAGCCGATATCACACCATTGCACTCCAGCCTGGGCAACAAGAGCAAAATTCCATCTCAATCAATCAATAATAAATAAATAAATATGCGCTTAGACATATACATAAAACCAGGAGAGTGTTTGGTTGACCTATCAGAATGAAGAAGTTTGATGAAGAATATACTGATATTTGGCTGAGAAACAAAAGATTTTCATAAACATAGATGTGATCAGGTTTTTAATTTCAGTTAGATTTTTATTTGCTAGGAAATGAATACCTCTGTTAATTTTTCTTTCCACTAAAATAATCTGTATGTTGTTTTCACAGTGGCATGGCAGAGAGAAATGCTAATTTTGAAGCCCTTCCTGAGGATTGGAGAGCAAGACTAAAGCGAAGGAAAATGACTCCAAACACATAGTTTTTAAGTTTTTAAAACTTTTTTTGTATTATTACTTGTTTTGTGTTCAGTTCAAAGTCTTAACCAGTTTTATTGTCAAATAAACTATAAATGTTATGGGGGAGATCTTATAAATTTTCTGGGCAAGAGTGTATGCATACAAAGTTTTCACTTCTGTGAAATGTAATTTTTCTGTTTTGCTAAGGGATGAGGTGATTGGAATTGCTTTGACCATGCTGCCTTTATTCTCAAACTGGCAAACTTAGCATGTTAGGTATATTAACCTCATCAATCTTGAAGAACGTGGTTCATGAGGATAACACCTCTGTAGAGGACTCCCTGACAAAAGTGAAGAATTAACTTCTCCTCCAGAACAAGTGCAATTCAGAAGGCAGCTCTGCATTCTACCTTGCTTGACTGGAATTGTCTGAATCTTTTTCTGACCTCTCTTCTCTAGTCGGCCACCCCTGAAGTACTGAGGTCTAAGTGGTTTACCTCGTGCTGATAGATGGCCACACTCTTTAGAGTAGTTCTCATAAATTCTAGAACTGGTAGCTCAGTCATTTCGCACACTAGGTGGCATACAGGCAGCAGCAGGTGTTCATATCGTTGATTTTGAGAATTTCCCCCCAAGTATGTGGCAGTAAATGCAAAGAGACAGTCTGTGTATTAATGTCTCCATTGTCTTAACCTTGTTCCAAAACAAAATTCACCTCCTTTCTTTATGTGAATGTATTCTCCATAAAATTCCAGTATTTAAAAAGCAGTTTACTGTTCTGTACTTTCTATTGTATCACAATCAGGTAAAAGTCACTTTAAACTGAGGAAACGGCAAATTGTGTTTTAAAGCTCTTTGTATTTCTCCAGTTTCTGACCTTGTAAATTTGTATATATGCACTAATAAAGCTTTTTTTATAATTCTGATGGGTTATCCTTTTGCTCATCAACACCTGTTATTCCGATTATGTAACCGACTTGTTTTTTTTTTTTTTTTCTAAGCATATACAATGCAAGGTGCAAACATTTAAGAACAGCTTTCAAGAAAAAGAGCAGATCTTGAATGGGGAGTGGTGGGGCCAGTTTAGACAAACAGGCTTCTAGTCCCAGATGGTGCTATGTGATCCAAGTTTTGGGGTCTAATATTATCTATAATATCTAGATTGGTTAATAGCCATGTTAGATAATATTTGACCTACTTAATTCCTGGCAATGATGTAATACGGTTAACATTTCGAAAAAAGTTGCTTTATAGCTTTTTCCCCCATTGATAAAAGTATCAGATACGGTTATATTCATATATAGTTAACCAAAGACACGTGTTTGAATTTTATTGTAGTATATTTATTTTTTTGTTCTTGGTTTTTTTTTTTTTTTGAGACAATTTCGCTCTTGTTGCCCAGGCTGGAGTGCAATGGCGCGATCTAGGCTCACTGCAACCTCCACCTCCCCGATTCAAGTGGTTCCCCTGCCTCAGCCTCCCGAGTAGCTGGGATTACAGGCATGCGCTACCATGCCCAGCTAATTTCGTATTTTTAGTAGAGACGGGGTTTCACCAGGTTGGTCAGGCTGGTCTCAAACTGCGGACCTCAGGTGATCCGCCTGCCTCGGCCTCCCAAAGTTCTGGGATTACAGGCGTGAGCCACCGCGCCCTGCCTGGAGTATATTTCTATGCATATAATTAATTTGTTAAACCTAATCAAAATGTGTGATTTGAATTTGCTAGCTTCGTTTCTTAAGATTTTCAGTGTAGAAGGTAATTTTTCCATTCTAGCTATGGAGTGGACACAAGGTGAAAGAAGCAGCAGCTTAGAGCAAAGCATGCACAACAATTATCTAAAGCCAACAGCAAACGAGCTTGGAAATATGTTGAAGGCTACTGGCATCGTACTCATCAATGCGGTTTCGATTCCCAGGTTGGGGCTGTAATGTATGAGGTGAAAAATGAGTCTGAATCGCCGCTGCCCGCCCATACTCGCTGCAGACCTTCCCGGGGCTGCCCGCTCCCTCCGTGGGGGCGGGGCCTAGCTTGCCGGAAGCGCCCGGCTGCCCCGCCCTTTTTCCGCTTCCGGCTCGCGGTTGCTAGGCTACCCGGGCCCTCACAGACGGCAGCGGCTGGCGGGTGCAGCTAGTTTGTCCTCTTACCCACACACTGCTTGGCCTCTGTACCTAAGTGCGGTGGCCGCCTGCCTCGCTGGGGCTTCTCTGCCGCACCCATCCGTGCTGCTTGGGACGGGCCAGGGCGCGAAGGCGGTCGCACCCATCGCTCTGCCCTCCTGAGAAGTTTCTGTTCTCCTTCCCCCTTCCTACGCTTAGGAAACCCCCTCACCACCTGGCCCGGACCAGGTTCCTCTGAACCCTAAAGGGCCCGCTCTCCCAACCCCCTGACCTTTTTCCATCGACACTGACCGAGACGACTCCGTCGCGTGCTCCCATCCCCATTTCTTTCACTTTCCTGTGGCGAGCATCTCCCTTCTCAGGGAAAGGGAACCATGGGGCCAGCACCTTGGGAAGAAGAGGCGGGAAGACACGCCGCCCTCCCCGTCTCAGGTGCACCTCTGGCCTCGGCGTGACCATCTTGTTGAGCTGCGGAGAAGCTGGGTTGGCAGGATTTTCTTAAGTCAAGAGGGAGCTGGGGGGCGCCCGGGGAGGTATTGGCAGTTTTTCACTTGTCCTGTTCTGGCTTTGTAGCTTCTCGTGTGTAATCAGCTGCCTATTTGGAAATTGGGCAGGATTTGCGACTGGACGCTAATGTCACTGACTAGTTTTCATCCTATCATCCAGAAGTAACATGTTCCCAGCCTTGGAAACGCACCTAAAGCAGGTCGGTACACAGCACAGAAAGCCACAGAAATTTCTTCGGGGAACTCCATTTCTTTGGGAGCTCCACAGAAATCTGCTACTAGATAAGAAGGGATGTTCTGGTGGCATCTTTTCCCAGCTGGAGATCTTGATCCCCACAATAGAATAATTCGCAGGAATGCAGTTTGCTTGGTTTAGTTTAGTTTAGTCACATGCAACAACGCTCGTGTACTTTTTGCTGAGTCCATTATGGTTTGAAAACATCTTGACTGAAGTGGCCTTTCCTTTCACAGACTATTCCTGATCCTTATGAAGACTTTATGTACCGTCACCTCCAATATTATGGCTACTTTAAAGGTAATACCATGTTCTTGTCTAGTATCACCTTTCCTGGACTCAAGAGGAAAATTGCTTCGTTAGCTGAGAGGGTTGCACTTAGGTAGACTAATAAATAATTTGCATTGACAAATAAATATTTTTTCCTCTACCATTATTGCAAAGTACTTCCTTTCCCCATTGATCTGCAGGGTCACCTCTGTCAAGTAGAAAGCATCACTTAATACAAAGATCTGTTTCTGGGCTGTCTATTCCGTTGGTCTGTCTATCCTTTATCAATATCACTGTCTCTTAATTACTATATGGCATTAAAATAGTCTTTATCTGGAAAGACATATCTTCCCACCTTGTTCTTCAAAAGTGTCATGGCTGTTCTTGAGTCTTTGCCTTCCTATATAAATTTTACAATTGGCTTATGACATTTTATTTTATTTTATTTTATTTTTGAGATGAAGTCTCGCTCTGTCACCCAGGGTGGAGTGCAGTGGCACGATCTCAGCTCACTGCAACCTCTTCCTCCCAGATTCAAGAGATTCTCCTGCCTCAGCCTCCTGAGTAGCTGGGATTACAGGCTCGATCCTCCACGCCCGGCTAATTTTTTTTTCTTTTTTTTTTTTTTCTTTTTTTTTTTGAGATGGAGTCTCACTCTTTTCACCCAGGCTGAAGTGCAATGGCGCAAACTCGGCTCACTGCAACCTCCACCTCCTGGGTTCAAGAGATTCTCTTGCCTCAGCCTCCCAAGTAGATGGGATTACAGGCGCCAACCACCACACCCAGCTAACTTTTTTGTGTATTTTTAGTAGAGATGTGGTTTCAACATGTTGGCCAGGCTGGTCTTGAACTCCCGACCTCAGGTGATCCACCCGCCTTGGCCTCCCAAAGTGCTGGGATTACAGACATGAGCTACTGCGCCTGGCTGTTTTTTTATTTTTGAGATGGAGTTTCGCTCTTGTTGCCCAGGCTGGAGTGCCGTGGCGCGAGCTAGGCTTGCTGCAACCTCCACCTCCTGGGGTCAAGCGATTTTCCTGCCTCAGCCTCCCAAGTACCCAAGTAGCTGGGATTACAGGCATGCACCACCATGCCTGGCTAATTTTGGTGTTTTTAGTAGACACAGGGTTTCCTCATGTTGACCAGGCTGTTCTCGAACTCCTGACCTAAGGTGATCCACCCACCTTGGCCTCCCAAAGTGCTGGGATTACAGGCATGAGCCACTGTCCCCGGCCCGCTTGTGACATTTTAAAAGACTGTAGGAATTGCATTGAATCTGTAGATCAGATTTCACAAGAACTGGCAATTTTTCAACACTGGATTCTCCAATCTATGACTATAATATATATCTCCATTTACTTAGGTTTTTAATGTCTCCCAATAAAGATTTATAGTTTTTCATAATACTTCATATTTTTATGCTATTATAAATGTTGATCTTCTTAAAATTTTATTTCCTAACTTTGTTATTGGTATATTGAAATAAGATGGAGTAATATTGATTGTATTAGTATTTATTTTATTTTATTTTATTTTTATTTTATTTTTTTTTGAGACGGAGTCTCGCTGTGTCTCCCAGGCTGGAGTGCAGTGGCGCAATCTCGGCTTACTGCAAGCTCCGCCTCCCAGGTTCACGCCATTCTCCCGCCTCAGCCTCCCAAGTAGCTGGGACTACAGGCGCCCGCCACCACACCCAGCTAATTTTTTGTATTTTTTTTTAGTAGAGACGGGGTTTCACCATGTTAGCCAGGATGGTCTCGATCTGCTGACCTCGTGATCCACCCGCCTCGGCCTCCCAAAGTGCTGGGATTACAGGCTTGAGCCACCGCGCCCGGCCAATTTTATTTCTATCAAAGAATTTTGTTAAATTTTTTTATTAACTACATTAGTCGTCACCCCTTATTATCTACAGGGGGGAGGTTCCAAGACCCCTGGATGGCCTGAAACCACTGATAGTGCTAAATCCAAATCACTCTCATTCAGAACAGACTTCTATCTTCCACCCACAAATTTAATGCCTTTTCCACCATAACTAAGTACTTATGCACTGTGGCCATAACTTTTGCAATTTGAAGTATGACAGCAAAACTATTATGAATTTCTTTTTTCTTCTTCACAATTCACAAATAGATTTGTTCTTACCATAGAACTTAGCAACCTCAGCATGCATATATATTTTATTTATTTATTTATTTATTTATTATTTTTTAGATGGTCTGTTTCTTGCCTTGGCCGGAATGCAATGTTGCAATCACAGCTCATTGCAGCCTTGACTTTCCAGGCTTAAGCGATCCTCTTACCTCCCAACTAGATGGGAACACAAGCACAAGCCAGCACACCCAGCTAATTTTTAAATATTTTTTGCAGAGACATGGTCTTACTATGTTGCTCAGGCTGGTCATCATACGATTTTTTACTTTCCATACAAAGTCAAGAACTTCAGGCCGGGTGCGGTGGCTCACGCCTGTAATCCCAACACTTTGGGAGGCCAAGGTGGGCAGATCACCTGAGGTCAGGAGTTCGAGACCAGCCTGGCAAACATGGCAAAACCCTGTCTCTACTAATAATACAAAAAATTAGCTGGGCTTGGTGTTGCACGCCTGTAATCCCAGCTACTCAGAAGGTGGAGGCAGGAGAAACACTTGAACCTGGGAGGCAGAGGTTACAATGAGCCGAGATTGTGCCACTCCACTCCAGATTGTTGAAGTTTCAATACCCTCTTCATAGGGAGAGAGAAATTCAGGGAGGAGGGTGTGTAGGCAATTGTGAAAGGTAGTAAATGATATTCAGGAGAAACGAATGAGCTCCAAAAATCATGTCCTGGGACAAAGTTCCTCTCAGCTCCCGGGAGGGGTGGCAAGCAAGTGAGGGGAGGAGCTTCACTGAAGAAAGGTTGTCTTACGCAAGTAGTTGCCCAGGTAATCTCTGAGTTGCCCTCATAATTGATGAAAAGTCTATCGGGGTGTTGTGACAATTTTTAGTCTCCTCTTTAGTGGTTCATCTTTACTAGTTATTTGATGAGATTCCTAGGGAAGGGGTCTTAAAACAACTGCTTTTCTTTTGGAAAGAAGTTTCCTTAGTCAGATAAGGAATTCCAGAGAGGAGTCCTTTCCTGTTCTTGGGGTAGTGGGGAGACAGGAGAGGTCAGAAAGTCCTTGGTTCTGAGGCAGCTTCTAAGGCTTTTCTAATTTTTTTAAATTTATTTTTTCAACTTTTATTATAGATTAGAGGGTACATGTGCAGGTTTGTTACATGGGTAAATTGCATGTTATTGAGGGTTGGAACCCTTTCTATGTTTAGTTCAAAGTGTTCAGTAGGCCAAGTGCCAAACCTTTGGGCCATAATTTTTTTTTCTTTTTTTTTTTTGAGACAGGATCTCGCTCTGTCACTCAGGCTGGAGGGCAGTGGCCTCCACATCCCAGGCTCAAGCAACCCTCCCAGCCCTGGGCTATCATTTTCTGAGTTCCAACACAGCCCTTGTAGCTTCAGAATCTTTCTGCCTACCAAGCCCTTTCTCACTCCACTACACCAGGCTGCTTCTCAAGTCTCCTCTTTACATCCATTTCCTCAGCTGTAAGGTGGAGATAATTATGTTTCACTCACATGAGCTGGAATATGAAAGCTCTTTGAAAAATGCAGCGTATTCATTACAAAGGCCTGTGGTGGTGGGTGGTGATAAAAGGAGTAGGGGTTTGGTATTGACCTAGATGTTAGAAGTGATGAGTCAGCCTTCCAGCAACTTTTTTTTTTTTTTTTTTTTTTTTGAGGCAGAGTCTCGCTCTGTCGCCCAGGCTGGAGTGCAGTGGCCAGATCTCGGCTCACTGCAAGCTCCGCCTCCCGGATTCACGCCGTTCTCCTGCCTCAGCCTCCCGAGTAGTTGGGACTACAGGCGCCCACCACCTTGCCTGGCTAGTTTTTTTGTTTTTTTAGTAGAGACGGGGTTTCACCATGTTAGCCAGGATGATCTCGATCTCCTGACCTCGTGATCCGCCCATCTCGGCCTCCCAAAGTGCTGGGATTACAGGCTTGAGCCACCACGCCCGGCCACCTTCCAGCAACTTTAATTAAACTACCTATTTTTAGCGCAGAGAGGCAGTTTACCAAACTCTGCTACGCATCAGCATGTTCGGAAGAATAACCCTCAGTACCTGTTGCATGGCTCTCTTGGGGGAAAAGATGATTTGATACCAGACACCCTGCAAAAGGAGAAGCTTCTATGTGAGTAACAATCAGTATGTGTGACCTCTAGAACCTCATTGCCTAGTAACTCCTCTGAGTATTCAGAAGAACCTGCTCTAACATGGGAGAGGCCGGGGAGCAGCCTTGGCCTCTGTTTCTAACACCGTTCAAAACTTCTCTCTAAATCTACTTTGGATTACAGGTTTAAATCAAAATACTGTATTTTCTAGCCAGGCGTGGTGACTCATGCCTGCAATCCCAGCACTTTGGGAGACTGAGGTGGGTGGATCACTTGAGGTCAGGAGTTTGAGACCAGTCTGACCAGCATGGCAAAACCCCAGCTCTACTAAAAATATACAAATTAGCCGGGTGTGGTGACACACACCTGTAATCTCAGGACTTGGGAGGCTGAGGTGGGAGGATTGCTTGAACCCAGGAGGTGGAGGCTCAGTGAGCCGACATTGGGCCACTGCACTTCAGCCTGGGTGACAAAGTGAGATTCTGTCTCAAAAAAAAAAAAAAAAAAGAGTAATATGCCTGTCATGGTGGCTCACGCCTGTAATCCCAGTACTTTGGATAGCTGAGGCAGGCAGATCGCTTGTGCTCAGGAGCTCGAGACCAGCCTGGGCAACATGGCAAAACTCTTGTCTCTACAAAAACATACAAAAATTAGCTGGATGTGGTGGCAGGTGCCTGTGGTCCCAGCTACTGGGGAGGTTGAGGCAGGAGAATTGTGTGAACCTGGGAGGCGGAAGTTGCAGTGAACTGAGATTGCGCCACTGCATTCCAGCCTGGGCAACAGAGTGAGACCCTGTCTCAAAAAAAAAAAAAAAGTAATACATTGATTTTCAGTTTTGATGGATAATGCTTACTAAGGCTGTTTGCATAGGAGCAGTGGAAAACAGTTCTAGCTAGCTTACGCAAAAAAATAATTTTTTCCAGAGACACAGGTTTCTTCTAAAATCTAAGGGGAGGAATGCAGTTGAACTTCTCCCTCAAACCAAACATTGATCCACCCCTCTTTTCTCTATATCCCCCCTTGCTTATCCCCCACCTCCACCGCTGCCTTTATACCCCCACCCTCACAGTCCCACCACCTCCCATCCAAGCTATCATCATTCAGCCTTCTAATTGGTCTCCTGGCTCCTCTTGTTCTGTGCTGCACCCCCCAATCAGCTTTCCACATAGCAGTGTTTTTTATATGCAAATCTGACTAGGTCCCTTTTCTACTTAAAACCTTTGAATGACACAAGATCTGAAAACCATAAAATACATTATTTAATTTTTTTTTTTTTGAGACGGAGTCTCACTCTTGTCCCCAGGCTGGAGAGTGGTAGCACTATCTCAGCTCACTGCAACCTCTGCCTCCTGGGTTCAAGCTATTCTTCTGCCTCAGCCTCCCCAGTAGCTGGGATTACAGGTGTGCACCACCACTCCCAGCTAATTTTTGTATTTTTAGTAGAGACAGTGTTTCACCATGTTAGCCAGGCTGGTCTCAAACTCACAACCTTGGGTGATCGGCCCACCTTGGCCTCCCAAAGTGCTGGGATTACAGGTGCGAGCCAACACACCTGGCCAATATTAATAATTTTTTTTTTTTTTTTTGAGACAGAGTCTTGCTCTGTCGAAAGGCTGGAGTGCAGTGGCTCCATCCTGGCTCACTACAACCTCCGCCTCCTGGCTTCAAGTGATTCTCCTGCCTCAGCCTCCTGGGTAGCTGGGACTACAGGTGTGCACCACGGTGCCTAGCTAATTTTTGTATTTTTAGTAGAGACAGGATTTCACTGTGTTAGCCAGGATGGTCTCGATCTCCTGACCTTGTGATCCGTCCACCTCAGCCTCCCAAAGTGCTGGGATTACAGGCGTGAGCCACTGCGCCCATCTGGCCAGGCTGGTCTTGAACTCCCAACCTCAGGTAGTCCACCCACCTCGGCCTCCCAAAGTGCTAGGATTACAGGTGTGAGCTACCGTGCCCAGCCTGCTTTATATTTCTTTAGTTATGAGTGACATTGTGCAGCTTTACTGTCTTTTCAAATGTTTATTTCCTTTTATTTCCCCCATTAAAGTATGGGAGAAAGATTTAGCTAGAAATGCAGGGGTCCCAAGTGGGCATAGGAAATGAGAAGGGATGGGGATAGTGAATGGAAGAAAAGAAGACAATGATCCCTGAGACAAACGGGGCCTCCTCTTCCTCTTTCTAGGGCCTACCAGTTTATCTTCAGCTGTGCACAGACAAATAGAAGCCATCAACAGAGGTATTTCATGTCCTTCCAGACCAGAAAATTCAAGCTCCTTTTTTGGACTATGTCTTCTTCACCTGCTCTTCCCACCAAACCTGAGAATTACCAGACAGGAATGGGACTGATGCCTGATGAGCACTGAAGGATCCTCAGCCTTTAGTTCCCCCTTTCATTTCCATTTTTTTCTTTTTTCCTCATTCCCTTTTTTTTTTTTTTTTTTTTCGGACATAGACTTTCACTCTTGTCACCCGGACTGGATACAGTGGTGCAGCCTCAGCTCACTGCAACCTCCACCTCCCAAGTTCAAAGATTCTCCTGCCTCAGCCTTCTGAGTAGCTGGGATTACAGGCATGTGCCACCACACCCAGCTAATTTTTGTAGTTTCAGTAGAGACAGGATTTCACCACGTTGGCCAGGCTGGTCTCGAACTCCTGAACTCAGGTGATCCACCCGCCTTGGCCTCCCAAAGTTCAAAGTTTTGGGATTACAGGCATGAGCCACAGTGCCCGGCCCCTCCTTTCTTTTTTACCTTCCTGAAAGCCTTTCTTTTCTTCCCTTTTTTTCTGATTCTTTCTTCTGCCCCATCTCACGCTTTATCTCACCTTCCTCTTTCCATCTTCTTTATGTCTCTCTTTCCTTGGTATGGTAATATTATGGTCCTGAAATTTTATTTGTAGGTTATTTCACTATAGTTGGTAAAAAAGAAGAAAAAAATAATAAAGTTGTATGTACTTTTTTCTAAAATGGCAATGGATATATTGAAATTCCCTCTCTTGCCACTAGCCAAACAAAAATAATAAAGCACATTAAGTAACTTCTTATTCATTGTAACCAACTGTTGAAATGTCTTGGACCATTAAATTTAATTTTTTTTAAAAAAGGTTTTTTATTTACCCTAAAGTTTTATATTCAGACATTTAATAGACTGTGCAGAATTTTAACATTTTTTAATTTTGAGCCTGTTATTCTGGACTAAATCTTCTTGAAGGAGAAACATGTCAAATAATCATGTATCTGTGCTAATATTTTAATATAATGCTTAAAATAGTTTCATTGTTATAGATGAGCAGTAAAGTTCCCAAGGAGGAAAAGGAAGATGTTCACTTACTCTCTTTCCCTTTGGCAGATTCACATATGCTGAGTTTACCACATCTTAGGAGCAGACAGCTTCTTTATGATGAGTTGGATGAAGTAAATCCACGTCTTCGAGAACCCCAAGAGCTCTTTTCCATTTTGTCTACCAAGAGGCCACTGCTGGCTCCAAGATGGCCAATCGAATGTGAGGTCATCAAGGAAAGCATTCATCATATTGGTAATATGACTTATGTGAAGTGGTCTTGCTAATCTATTCTGCCTGACTTTTTTTTGTTTTTGTTTTGTTTTGTTTTGTTTTGAGAAGAAGTCTCACTCTATTGCCCAGGCTGGAGTGCAGTGGCGCAATCTCGGCTCACTGCAACCTCCGCCTCCTGGGTTCAAGTGATTCTCCTCACTCAGCCTCCTGAGTAGCTGGAATTACAGGTGCGCACCACCACTCCCGGCTAATTTTGCGTTGCTTTTGTTGTTTTTGTTTTTTTTGTTTTTTTTGTTTTTTTTTTGAGACGGAGTCTTGCTCTGTCGCCGAGACTGGAGTGCAGTGGCCGGATCTCGGCTCACTGCAAGCTCCGCCTCCCGGGTTTACGCCATTCTCCTGCCTCAGCCTCCCGAGTAGCTGGGACTACAGGCACCCGCCACCTCGCCCGGCTATTTTTTTGTATTTTTTACTAGAGACGGGGTTTCACCGAGTTAGCCAGGATGGTCTCGATCTCCTGACCTCGTGATCCGCCCATCTCGGCCTCCCAAAGTGCTGGGATTACAGGCTTGAGCCACCGCGCCCGGCCTAATTTTGCGTTTTTAAGTAGAGACAGGGTTTCACCTTGTGTGCAAGGCTAGTCTCGAACTCCTCACCTCGTGATCCGCCCGCCTTGGCCTCCCAAAGTGCTGGGATTACAGGCATAAGCCACCAAGCCTGGCCTTCTGCCTGACTTTATTACAAGACCTGAGAATGTTAAGTCCTATGTGCTTAAGTATAAGGCAGGACAGAGTCAACATTTGTTTATTTATTTATTTATTTATTTATTTATTTATTTATTGAGACAGAGTCTCACTCCGTCACCCAGGCTGGAGTGCAGTGGCTTGATCTCCACTCACAGCAGCCCCCACCTCCCAGGTTCAAGCGATTCTCCTGCCTCAGCCCCACAAGTAGCTGGGATTACAGGTGCCCGGCCACCATGCCTGGCTAGTTTTTTGTTGTTGTTGTTGTTTGTTTGTTTGTTTGTTTTTTGAGACTGACTTTCGCTCTTCTTGCCCAGACTGGAGTGCAATGGCATGAGCTCAGCTCACTGCACCCTCTGCCTCCTGGGTTCAAATGATTATCCCGCCTGAGTAGCTGGGATTACAGGCGTGTGCCACCATGCCCAGCTAATTTTGTATTTTTAGTAGAAACGGGGTTTCTCTATGTTGGTCAGACTGTTCTCGAACTCCCAACCTCAGGTGATCCACCTGCCTCGGCCTCCCAAAGTGCTGGGATTACAGATTTGGGCCACTGCACCCAGCTAGTGTTTATATTTTTATTAGAGTCAGGGTTTCTGCATGTTGGCCAGGCTAGCCTCAAACTCCTGACCCTAAGTGATCCACCCGCCTTGGCCTCCCAAAGTGCTGGGATTACAGGCATGAGCCTCTGCACCAGGCCTAGAGTCAACATTTATTAACTCACCCTGAAACAGTTAAACTGTGAGAAACTGATATAAACTCACCAAAATCAAGTCATACTAATGTGTAAACTAGAATGCTTCTGAGTTTTTCAGAATGGGAGGATACCTTCCTAGAAGACAAAATATATAAATACTGAAATCTGTTTTCTAGATTAACCTGTTTCAGTGGGTTTTTTTCTTTTCTTTTTCTTTTTTTGGAGGGAGGACATAGCATCTTATCTAAAAATACAGAGGTGCTACCCTGTCTCAGTATTAATGTGTTTGGTTATGTAGTATTTTTACCAGTCTTGGTATAATTGAAGACTACATATACCACAACATAGTTTTTACTGTTTTTAGTTATATTTTGAGTGTATTGGAGTTTTCTTGTCGGAATGGTGGAGACTTCTTTTTGACATTATGGGTCATACCTGTGAGCTCTTGGAGCAAGCACAATCTTCTTCATCCATTTTATGGATTAAGCATTTATGGAAGTGGGTTGCATTAGAAAGTGGGGACTTCTCTAATTACCAGAACAAGTCTAGCAAACATCATGTATGTCTCTGCTTTATACTACTGGATAAAAAACTGGATATTCCTCTTTTTTTTTTTTTTTTTTTTTTTTGAGATGGAGTCTTGCTCTGTCGCCCAGGCTAGAGTGCAATGGCTCCATCTTGGCTCACTGCAACCTCTGCCTCCCGGGTTCAAGCAATTCTCCTGCCTCAGCCTCTCAAGTAGCTGGGATTACAGGCACACACCACCATTCCTGGCTAATTTTTGTATTTTTAGTAGAGACAGGGTTTCACCATCTTGGCCAGGGTGGTCTCGAACTCCTGCCCTCGTGATCCACTCGCCTCAGCCTCCCAAAGTGCTGGGATTACAGGTGTGAGCCACCACACCCAGCTGGATGTTCCTCATTTTCTGTCTCCCTGCTTTATAATATTCGTTCGTATGTGTTGTCATATGCTAAGTACAGTGCCTGGTGCTAGAGATAATAGTGATGAACAAAGTGGAGAGTTCATGGACCCAGAGTTCATGAACTAGTGAGGAAGTTAAACATTTTACCAGACAATTGCATAGTGCTTGGTCCACCTAAGCATACCTAACCCAGCTTAGAGATCAGCATAAGTTTTCAAAAGGAGTTGCCATCTAAGCTGAGATCTAAAGGATGAGTTTGAAATGATCCAATTAAGAGGGTCAAAGAAAAGTATTTCAGTTGGAAGAAACAGAAAAAGAGCATGGCATGCTTGGGCAACCATAGAACATTGAGGATTAAAAAGAGATGAGTCTGAAAATATAGGGAAAAAATAAAAGTGGAGTTTATTTTACTTTATATTTTATTTTAATTTAATATTTTATTTTTGAGACAGGGTCCTGTTCTGTCACTCAGGCTGGAGTGCAGTGGTGTGATCACAGCTCACTGCAGCCTTGAACTCCTGGCCACAAGCCATTCTCCCACCTCAGCCTCCTGAGTAGCTAGGACTATAGGCGTGCACCACCATGCCTGGCTAATTTTTTTTCTTTTTTTCTTTTTTTTGAGAACAGAGTCTCTGTTGCCCAGGCTGGAGTGCAGTGGCATGATTTTGGCTCACTGCAACCTCTGCCTCCTGGGTTCAAGTGCTTCTCATGCCACAGCCTCCCAAGTAGCTGGGATTACAGGCACGTGTCACCACACCCTGCTCATTTTTTATATTTTTGGTAGAGACAGGGTTTCACCATGTTGGCCAGGCTGGTCTCGAACTCCTGACCTCAAGCGATCCACCTGCCTCGGCCTCCCAAAGTGCTGGGATTACAGGTGTGAACCACCGCGCCTGGCCGCCTGGCTAATTTTTAAAAAGCTTTTTTATAGAGACACGTGGTCTCACTATGTTGCCCAGGCTATTCCCAAATTCCTGGCCTCAAAGGATCCTCCTGGCCTCCTAAAGTTCTGAGATTACAGGTGTGAGCCGCAACCCCAGCAAGGAAACTGGAATTTAATAACCAAGTTAATGCTCTGATAATTCACTAAACTACAAGATCTTTCTTTTTATTTTTTTATTTTATTTTATTTTATTTTGAGATGGAGTCTTGCTCTGTTGCCCAGGCTGGAGTGCAATGGCGCAATCTCGGCTTACCGCAACCTCTGCCTCCCAGGTTCAAGTGATTCTCCTGCCTCAGCCTCCTGAGTAGCTAGGATTACAGGCGTGCACCACCACGCCCGACTAATTTTTGTATTTTTTATTAGTAGAGACGGGGTTTCACCATGTTGGTCAGGCTGGTCTCAAACTCCTGACCTCGTGATCCGCCTGCCTCGGCCTCCCAAAGTGCTGGGATTACAGGCGTGAGCCACCGCACCCAGCCAACTACAAGATCTTTTATAAAGCAACTTTTAAAAAAATTTTTCGGCCGGGCGCGGTGGCTCAAGCCTGTAATCCCAGCACTTTGGGAGGCCGAGACGGGTGGATCACGAGGTCAGGAGATCGAGACCATCCTGGTGAACACAGTGAAACCCCGTCTCTACTAAAAATACAAAAAAAAACTAGCTGGGCGAGGTGGCAGGCGCCTGTAGTCCTAGCTACTCGGGAGGCTGAGGCAGGAGAATGGCGTGGACCCGGGAGGCGGAGCTTGCAGTGAGCTGAGATCAGGCCACTGCACTCCAGCCCGGGCTACAGAGCAAGACTCCGTCTCAAAAAAAAAAAAAAAAAAAAAAAAAAAAAAAAAAATTTTCAAAGAAACTTATTAACAATCACCTTATTAGGCCGGGCGCGGTGGCTCAAGCCTGTAATCCCAGCACTTTGGGAGGCCGAGACGGGCGGATCACGAGGTCAGGAGATCGAGACCATCCTGGCGAACACAGTGAAACCCCGTCTCTACTAAAAATACAAAAACTTAGCCGGGCGAGGTGGCAGGCGCCTGTAGTCCCAGCTACTCGGGAGGCTGAGGCAGGAGAATGGCGTGAACCCGGGAGGCGGAGCTTGCAGTGAGCTGAGATCCGGCCACTGCACTCCAGCCTGGGTGACAGAGCGAGACTCCGTCTCAAAAAAAAAAAAAAAAAAAAAAAAAAAAAAAAAAAAAAAATCACCTTATTGTTTAAACTAAATTGTATTAATAAGCACCTTATTGGTTGTTGTTGTTTTTGAGACAGAGTCTCACTCTGTCGCCCAAGCTAGAGTACAGTGGCACCGTGTCAGCTCACTGCAACCTCTGTCTCCTGGGTTTAAGCAATTCTCCTGCCTCAACCTCCTGAGTAGCTGGGATTGCAGGTGCCCACCACCAAGCTTGACTAATTTTTGTTTTGTTATTTGTTTTTGTTTTTGTTTTTGTTTTTGTTTTGAGACGGAGTCTGGCTCTGTCGCCCCAGGCTGGAGTGCAGTGGTACGATCTCCACTCGCTGCAAGCTCCGCCTCCCGGGTTCACGCCATTCTCCTGCCTCAGCCTCCCATGCAGCTGGGACTACAGGCACCCGCCACCGCACCTGGCTAATTTTTTGTATTTTTAGTAGAGACGGGGTTTCACCGTGTTAGCCAGGATGGTCTCGATCTCCTGACCTTGTGATCCGCCTGTCTCAGCCTCCCAAAGTGCTAATTTTTATATTTTTTAATAGAGACGGGGTTTCACCATGTTGGCCAGGCTGGTCTCGATCTGCTGACCTCGTGATCCACTCGCCTCGGCCTCCCAAAGTGCTGGGATTACAGGCGTGCAAGCACCTTATTGTTTAAATTGTCAAAACCTCATCACTTCCCATAATCTTTGAGAAAATAAATTCATATAATATTTTACTGAGGTATATCTTTGTATGCTCTTGGAATTAATCAGTGGCTACTGTTCTAAAAATGATATTGAAAAGTTGTTCAAGTTCCACAAAGGAAATGTTTTTATTTTTTAGTTTTTTAATTATTTATTTATTTATTTTGAGACAGAGGCTCGCTCTGTTTGCCCAGGCTGGCGTGCAGTGGTGTGATCTCGATTCACTGCAACCTCCGCCTCCCGGGTTAGAGCGATTCTCCTACCTCAGCCTCCCGAGCAGCTAGGACTACAGGCACATGCCACCATACCCGGTTAATTTTTGTATTTTTAGCAGAGGCGGGAGTTTCACTATGTTGGCCAGGCTGGTCTCGAACTCCTGACCTCAGGTAATCCACCCACCTTGTCCTCCCAAAGTGCTGTGATTACAGACACGAGCCCCTACACCCAGCCAAAGAAATCTTTTTAAATTCGGTATTAATGAAAAAGCCTTAGCTAGGCACAGTGGCTCACACCTGTAATCCCAGCACTTTGGGAGGCAGAGGCGGGCGGATCACCTGAGGTCGGGAGTTTGAGACCATCCTGACCAACATGGAGAAACCCCATCTCTACTAAAAAATGCAAAATTAACCGAGCGTGGTGGCACATGCCTGTAATCCCACCTACTCAGGGGCTGAGGTGGGAGAATCGCTTGAACCCGAGAGGCGGAGGTTGCAGTGAGCTGAGATCGCACCATTGCACTCCAGCCTGGGCAATAGAGCGAGACTCCGTCTCAAGAAAATAAAAAGAAAGAAAAGAAAAAGACTTGCTTCCTCTGAAACGATTGATAAACTTAGTCCTCTATGGTAATAAAAAAAGTTATGTTAATGACCATATTTTGCTGATATTAAGGAAAGTCAGGGCCAAATTTTGAAGAGCTGTTGCAGCAGCTATATTGACCTTTCTGACTTATTTTTAGGTCTTCTATGGATAGTTTATTATTTCATTTTATATGCTCTTTGTTAAAAGTGTCCTCATAAGTCTTTATGGAAAGAAACAAGACATAATTATTTTATAAACAAGCAGGAAATTTAGGGTGGGAATTTGGTTTGATTCAACCAAACTAACCATTTGGAAAGTTATTATTATTATTTTATATTAGTTCTGATAGTGCCACTTACATTATTTCTTATTTTGTACTTTTTAAAATGTCTTCTTTCAGAGTGGGCTCCACCTCAACCAGAATATTTCTATCAACCTAAAGGAAATGAAAAGGTACCAGAGATTGTAGGAGAGAAAAAAGGAACAGTTGTCTATCAATTAGATTCAGGTATTGTCATTACACTGAACAATGAATGGTTAATCATGACAAAGTTATAATAAACATATGTTCAATAATAAAAGTGATTTTAAAAATCCATAGTTTAGTGGTAAACTCTTTTCCAGGCCAACCTGAGTGGGAGCCTGGGGGAGGAGTCATAAGCAGCCTGCTGTAAAGTTTCAACAATTTTCTAAAATCAAAGTACATTCTTTTTTTTTTTTTTTTTTTTTTGAGACAGAGTGTGGCTCTGTCGCCCCGGCTGGAGTGCAGTGGCCGGATCTCAGCTCACTGCAAGCTACGCCTCCCGGGTTCACGCCATTCTCCTGCCTCAGCCTCCCGAGTAGCTAAGACTACAGGCGCCCGCCACCTCGCCCGACTAGTTTTTTGTATTTTTTTAGTAGAGACAGGGTTTCACCGTGTTAGCCAGGATGGTCTCGATCTCCTGACCTCGTGATCCGCCCGTCTTGGCCTCCCAAAGTGCTGGGATTACAGGCTTGAGCCACCGCGCCCGGCCAAAGTACATTCTTTTTAATAGTTCTAAGTCCATTAACAGCTTCTCTCTTGTTATTCTCCTTCCTGAAAATCAGATGTTGGATCATCTTTGGGGAGATTACTCTTCTTTTCTTCACCTCCTATATGTACTTTAATGAGTACTTTGTTCTATGTGCATATGACTGTCATTTAGTAATGCAGTTTCCTGTGTTGAGTTTTAAGCTTCTAGGGGTTGAATATATGTCTTTTGTAGAAATATGCAGAACATCATACCTAACAACAATAAAATACTCCTTCTTTTTGTTTTCGCCATCCCTACTGAAGTCATACACATTCTTTTTAAGGGTACCTGTTAGATTCCCCAGGATAAACTATATGCTAGGCCATAAAGCAAGTTTTTATACATGTAAAAGGATTAAAATAATACAAAGTACATTCTCTGACCATAGTAAAATTGAATTAGAAATCAACAACAGAATGAAATATGAGATAGCCACAAATATGTGGAAATTGAATAACATCTTTCTAAATAACCTATAGGTTAAAGAAATCACAAGTAGACTTCAAAAATATTTTGAATGTAGTGAAAATAAAACCACAACATATTAACAGTTATAGGATGCAAAAACAAAATGAACCAGTGCCAGGGATATTTATGGGTATTTATGGCTTTAAGTGCCTGTATTTCAAAACAAAAATGGCTTCTTATCAATTACCTAAGCTTCTACCTTAGCAAACTGGAAAAATAAAAGCCAACTAAACCCAAAGCAAGCAGAAGGAAAGTAGTAATAAAAATAAGAATGTGGCTGGGCACAGTGGCTCACGCCTATAATCCCAGCACTTTGGGAGGCTGAGGCAGGCAGATCACCTAAGGTTGGGAGTTCGAGACCAGCCTGACCAACATGGGGAAACCCCATCTCTACTGACAATACAAAATTAGCCGGGTGTGGCGGTACATGCCTGCAATCCCAGCTACTTGGGAGGCTAAGGCAGGAGAATCTCTTGAACCTGGGAAGCAGAGGTTGTGGTGAGCCAAGATTGTGCCATGCACTCCAGCCTGGGCAAGAAGATTGAAACTCTGTCTCAAAAAAATAAATAAATAAATAAAAATAAAAAAAGTATGTAGGCCGGGTGTGGTGGCTCATACTTGTAATCCCAGCACTTTGGGAGGCCAAGATGGGCAGATCACCTGGGGTCAGCAGTTCGAGACCAGCCTGGCCAACATGGTGAACCTCTGTCTCTACTAAAATACAATAAATTAGCCAGTCATGGTGGCAGGTGCCTGTAAACCCAGCTACTCAGGAGGCTGAGGCAGGAGAATCATTTAAATGTGGGAGGTGGAGGTTGCAGTGAGCCATGATGGCACCACTGCACTCCAGCCTGGGCAACAAGAGTGAAACTCCATTTCAAAAAAAAGAAGAAGAAGAAGAAGGTAGGCTGGGTGCGGTGGCTCATGCCTGTAATCCCAGCACTTTGGGAGGCCAAGGTGGGTGGACCACAAGGTCAGGAGATCGAGACCATCGTGGCTAACACGGTGAAACCCCATCTCTACTAAAAATACAAAAAAGTAGCTGGGCATGGTGGCAGGCACCTGTAGTTCCAGCTATCCAGGAGGCTGAGGCAGGAGAATCCCTTGTACCTTGGGAGGCGGAGGTTGCAGTGAGCCAAGATTGTGCCACTGCACTCCAGCCTGGGCGACAGACCAAGACTCTGTCTCAAAAAATAATCATCATCATCATAAGAGGCTGGGTTGGTGCCTCATACCTGTAATCCTAGCACTTCGGGAGGCGGAGGTGGGTGGATCACTTGAGGTCAGGAGTTTGAGACCAGCTTGACCAACATGATGAAACCCTGTTTCTACTAAAAATACAAAAATTAGTTGGGCGTGGTGGTGTGCCCCTGTAATCCCAGCTGCTCAGGAGGCTGAGGCAGAGGAATCGCATGAACCAGGGAGACAGAGGTTGCAGTGAGCCAAGATTGTGCCACTATGCTCAGCCTGGGTGACAAAGTGAGACTCTATCTCAAAAAAAAATAAAATAAAAAACAGAAAGCATTGAAGACAGAAAACTGATGGAGAAAAGCAAACCAAAAGTTGGTTGTTGGGAACATCAACAAAATTGAAACATATTTGCTAAACCAAAAAAAAAAAGGAAAAGAGGCACAAATTATCAAAGTCAGGAATGAAAAAGGTAACATAAGGACCAAACCAGTACAAATCAAAAAAGTTACAAGGTAATACTATTAACAACTTTATGACAACAAATTAGACAATTTAGATAAAGAGGACAAATTGCTAGAAAGTTACCAAAACTGCCTCAAGGAAGAAATAAAAGGTTTAAATACATTATAACAAAAAAATAATGATTAGATATCTTTCCAGAAAGAAAACCCAGGCCCACCTGGGACCTGGTAGCTCAGGCCTCTAATTCCAGCACTTTGGGAGGCCAAGGCAGGTGGATCAGCTGAAGTCTAGAGTTTGAGACCAGCCTGGCCTACGTGGTGAAACCCTGTCTCTCTACCAAAAATACAAAGTATCCTGGTATGGTGGTGTGCACCTGTAGTCCCAGCTACTCGGGAGGCTGAGGCAGGAGAATTGCTTGAACCAGGAGGTGGAGGTTGCAGTGAGCTGAGATCGCACCACTGCACTCCAGCCTGGGCAACAGAGCAAGACTCCATCTCAAAAAAAAAAAAAAAAAAAAAAAGACCCAGGCTCAAATGACTTACTTGACAAGGTTTGTTTGAATTCTTTTCTTTTTTTTTTTTTTTTTTTTTTTTTTTGAGACAGAGTCTCACTCTGTCACCCAGGCTGGGATTCATGGTAGGATCTCACCTCACTGCAACCTCCACCTTCTGGGTTCAAGCGATTTTTGTTCCTCAGCCTCCAGAGTAGCTGGGATTACAGGTGTGCACCACCATGCCCCAGCTAATTTTTTTTTTTTTTCATATTTTTAGTACAGACGGAGTTTCACCATATTGGCCAGGCTGGTCTCAAACTTCCAGCCTCAAGTGATCCACCTGCCTCCGCCTCCCACAGTGCTAAGATTACAGGCGTGACCCACCGCACCTGGCTGGTTTGTTTGAATTCTGTCAAACATTTAAAGATGAAATAATACCAATATTTCACCAACTCTGAAAACAAGAGGAAAAAATGTTTCCCAACTCTTTTTAAAAATTTTTAGAATCTTCCTCTGTCGCCTAGGCTGGAGTGCAGTGAGATGAACATGGCTCATTGTGTCTTCCACCTCACAGGCTCAAGTGAATTGTCCAACCTTAGCCTCCTGAGTAGCTGGGGCTACAGGCATGTACCACCCTGCCCAGCTAATTTTTTGTATGATTAGTAGAGACAGGGTTTCGCCATTGCCCAGGCCAGTCTCAAACTCCTGTGCTCAAGCAATCCACCCACTTCAACCTCCCAAAGTGCAGGGATTACAGGTCCTGTTCCCCTCCACTCTTTTTTTTTTTTTTTTTTTTTTTTTGAGACAGAGTTTCACTCTCGTCACCCAGGCTGGAGTGCAGTGGTGTGTTTCAGCTCACTGCAATCTCTGCCTCCCAGGTTCAAGCGATTCTCCTGCCTCAGCCTCCCAAGTAGCTAGAATTACAGGTGCCTACCATCACACCTGGCTAATTTTTGCATTTTTAGTAGAGAGACAGCGTTTCACCATATCGGCCAGGCTGATCTCAAACTCCTGACCTCAGGTGATCCACCCACCTCAGCCTCCCAAAGTGCTGGGATTACAGGCATGAACTACCATGCCGAGCCTTTGTTGTGGCATTTTTGTTTTTGTTTTTTTGTTTTTTTGGTTTTTTTGAGACAGAGTCTTGGTCTGTTGTCCAGGCTGGAGTGTAGTGGCACAGTCTCAGCTCACTGCAACCTCTGCCTCCCAGGTTGAAGCAATTCTCCTGCCTCAGCCTCCTGAGTAGCTGGGATTACAGGCACCCGCCACAACACCTGGCTAATTTTTTTATCTTTTTGGTAGAGACAAGGTTTCACCACGTTGGCCAGGCTGGTCTTGAATTCCTGACTTCAAGTGATCCTTGAAGGAGGCTGCCTCAGCCTCCCAAAGTGCTGGGATTACAGTCATGAGCCACCACACCCAGCCTGTTGTGCCATTTTTGTTTACCCACTTACTATTCCCCATTCCCCTACCTAGCAGAGGTCATGAGGATAGCAGCCCGCGATCCTGATGTGGAATGCTGGTGTTGGAAGTGGAAGAGGGGAGGAGGACAATGTAGACCTTATTCTCAAACTGGTTGTGACTGTTTTTTACCTTTCTCACAATTCCTTGAGGAGCCAGAGGAAAGACTGACTTTTGTTACTGCCCCCCTCTGGCTAAAGCAGTTTTTCCAGGTGCCGTCTGCCTCTATCAAAAGTATTTAAAGACATACACTGCTCATAGCCACCTGGGGCAAGGGATAGCAAATAGTCAAGGAGCAGATAGGCCCAAAAGCCTGGGAAAGAAGCTGAGGAGAAAGATTCTTAGGGAGATGAGCACTTGGAAGGGCCTCCACATATACTGGAGAATGCAGTATACATGGCTAGAGCTGCATTCATGTTCAGAAAAAACCTGAGAAGATCCTAGGCTTGCATCTCTGGTTGGTGGTTGGGCTTTCTGCAACTAAAGATGAAGGCTAACATCGAGTTTTTGGCAGCCTGACTTAGTGTTGAGGAGAGCCTCACCTCAAAGCCAGTCTGCCCAGACTAGGAAAATTTTGTGCTTGTTTTTTTTTTTTTTTTTTTTTTCTTTTTGGCTTGGGAATGAGTGAGTGAATGAATGAATGAATGAATGACAGGATCTCACTTTGTCACCCAAGCTGGAGTGCAGTGGAAAAATCACAGATCACTGCAGCCTCTACCTCTCAGCTTAAGCAATCCTGCCGCCTCAGCCTCCCGAGTAGCTGGGACTACAGGTGCACACCACCGCCCAGCTTTTTTATTTTTTGTACAGGGTATATATCACACAACATTTTACCACTTTGCCCAGGCTGGTCTCAAACTTCTGAGCCCAAGCAGTGCTCTCGCCTCAGCCTCCCAAAGTGCTGGGATTACAGGCATGAGCCATTACACCTCGCCAAGCCCTGGTTGTTTAAGAAATCTCTGTCAGGTCACTGGCTGACCACTGATATAATGGAATGGAGAAGACACCTGGTGACCCACACATGACAACAATAACATATTCAGTGGGGAAAGACTGAACACATTCCCTCTAGGATCTGGAAACTTCAAAGGGCTTTTATGCAGAAATTGAAAAGATAATCCTCAAATTTATATGGAATTGTAAAGGGCCCTGAATAGCCAATACAGAAAAAGAAGTACAAAATTGGAAGACTCACGTTTCTTGATTTCAAAACACTGTGAACATACAGTAATCAAAACAGTATAATCCTGACACAGGGTAGGCGTATAGATTGCTAAAATAGAACTGACAGTCCAAAAATAAACTCATATATTTTTGGTAAATTCATTTTTGACAAGGGTGCTAAGACTGTTCAGTGGGGAAAGAATAGTCTCTGTTAACAAATGGTGTTGGGATGACTGTATAGCCACACTCAAAAGAATGAAATTGAGGCCGGGCGCGGTGGCTCAAGCCTGTAATCCCAGCACTTTGGGAGGCCGAGGCGGGTGGATCACGAGGTCAGGAGATCGAGACTATCCTGGCTAACATGGTGAAACCCCGTCTCTACTAAAAATACAGAAAACTAGCCGGGCGTGGTGGCGGGCACCTGTAGTCTCAGCTACTTGGGAGGCTGAGGCGGGAGAATGGCGTGAACCCGGGAGGCAGAGCTTGCAGTGAGCCGAGATCACGCCACTGCACTCCAGCCTGGGAGACACAGCGAGACTCCGTCTCAAAAAAAAAAAAAAAAAAAAAAAAAAAAAGAATGAAATTGAATCCCTACTTCATACCATGTTTAAAACTTAATCCAAAATGGATCCATGGCCTAAAGATAAGTACTGAAACTATAAAAATCTTAAAACAAAGGAGCCGGGCAGGGTGGTACACGCCTGTAGTCCAGGCTACTCAGGAGGCTGAGGCAGGAGGTTCACTTGAACTCAGATGTTTGAGGCTGCCATGAGATATGATTGTGCCACTGTACTCCAGCCTGGGTGACAGAGCAAGACCCTGTCAAAGAAAGGAAGGAAGGAAAGAAGGGAGGGAGAGAGGAAGGGAGGAAAGAAAGAAACAGGGATCTGCGGGATGCAATGGCTCATACCTGTAAACTCAGCACTTTGGGAGACTGAAGAAGGAGGATCGCTTGGGCCCTGGAGCTCAAGAACAGCCTGGGTGACATAGTGAGACCTCATCTCTACAAAAAAATTAAACAATTAGTTGGGTGTGGTGGTGCACTCCTGTGGTCCCAGCTACTCAGGAGGCTGAGGTGGGAGGATCACTTGAGCACGAAAGGTAGAGGCTGCTGTGAACTGTGATTCATGCCACTGCACTCCAGCCTGGGTGATAGAGTGAGACCCTGTCTCAAACAAAGAAAACATAGGAATAAATCTTCATGACCTTGGATGTGGCAGTGGATTCTGGATATGACACAAAAAGCATAATTCATTTAAAAACAAAATTGATGTTCAGTAGCCAGGTGCAGTGGCTCATGCCTGTAATCCCAACATTTTGGGAGGCCGAGGTGGGTGGATCACGAGGTCAAGAGATCGAGACCGCCCTTGCTAACACAGTGAAACCCCATCTCTACTCAAAATACAAAAAATTAGCTGGGCATGGTGGTGGACACGTGTAGTCCCAGCTGCTTGGGAGGCTGAGGCAGGAGAATGGCATGAACCCCGGAGGCGGAGCTTGCAGTGAGCCAAGATTGTGCCACTGCACTCCAGCCTGGGTGACAGAGTGAGACTCTGTCTCAAAAAAAAAAAAAAGATTAAAAGTCTTTGCAAAGATAGTTGAAAATTAGAAATTTCATTGTTGTTGGTCTAGAATAGTGATGACCACTCAGTAAGTATTTGCTGAATGAGTGGATTCTGAGTAGAACCTAACCTAAATATGTCTCTTTTCTCTGCAGTGCCTACAGAAGGTTCCTATTTCACCAGTTCCAGAGTGGGAGGCAAACAAGGAATTATCAAGGAACTTGCTGTCACGTTGCAAGGACCAGAAGATAATACTCTACTGTTTGAATCAAGGTTTGAGAGTGGGAATCTGCAAAAAGCTGTCAGAGTGTGAGTAACAGTTTCCCAAAGGGATGATAACTGGAGTGACTAAAAGGTGTCTTCAGGAATTATATTAGGAATCAGAAGTATTTGCAAGAAAGAAAGAGGTGATGGGAAATGGTTATGGGGGTGAAGGAAAATGGTTATGGGGATGAAGAAAAATGGAGTAATTATTACTTATGTTTTTCCCCAAAATAAAATATTTTCTAAATTGTTTACTTTGCTTATAGAAGAAATTAGAGCTCACCTAAAATTTGTATTAGTAAAAATATGTAACATAAAAATTCCTATAGTTATACTTCCTAGATGCAGCAAATATTGTTTGTGTATATGCCTTAATTTTTTTCTGTGTGTGTACATGTAATATACATAAATTTGAGATGGAGTCTCGCTCTGTTGCCCAGGCTCTAGTGCAGTGGCGCAGTCTTGGCTCACTGCAAGCTCCGCCTCCCGGGTTCACGCCATTCTCCTGCTTCAGCTTCCTGAGTAGCTGGGACTACAGACGCCTGCCACCACACCCGGCTAATTTGTTTGTATTTTTGGTAGAGATGGGGTTTCACCATGTTAGCCAGGATGGTTTTGATCTCCTGACCTCGTGATCTGCCCTTCTTGGCCTCCCTAAGTGCTGGGATTACAGGTGTGAGCCACTGCGTCCAGCCATTTATATATTATTAAAATAAAAATTGGTTAATGGTATACGTACATATTGTTTTGCAAATTGGCAATTTTTTTTTTCCACTTCATAAATTTCAGGTGTTTTTCTATGGCAGTACCACAGATATACTTCCTTATTTTTTGTTTTGTTTTGTTTTGTTTTTCTCAAGATGGAGTCTTGCTCTGTTGCCCAGGCTGGAGAGCAATGGCGCAATCTTGGCTCACTGCAACCTACACCTCGTGGGTTCAAGTGATTCTCTTGCTTCAGACTCCCGAGTAGCTGGGATTACAGGCACCCGCCACCATGCCTGGCTAATTTTTTTTTCTTTTTTTTTTTTTTTTTGGTACATTTAGTAAAGACAGGGTTTCACCATGTTGGCCAGGCTGGTCTTGAACTCCTGACCTCAGGTGATCTGCCCGCCTCAGCCTCCCAAAGTGCTGGGATTACAGAGAATAAATGATTAAGGTCGCAGGTTTGTCTGTTGTAATAAGACCTGTTTTTACCAGGAGAAAACAACATTTTCCCAATTTGTTTTTTAAGGTGGGGTGTAAGGTTACAGAGTTGTTCTATTTTCTCCATTACAGAGACACCTATGAGTATGAACTCACCTTGAGAACCGACCTCTACACTAACAAACACACTCAGTGGTTTTATTTTCGTGTTCAGAACACCAGAAAAGATGCCACCTATCGCTTCACCATTGTCAACTTGCTAAAACCCAAGAGTCTTTATACTGTAGGAATGAAGCCACTCTTATACTCCCAAATGGATGCCAACACGCGCAATATTGGCTGGAGGAGAGAAGGAAATGAAATCAAGTACTACAAGAACAACATGGATGATGGGCAGCAGCCCTTCTACTGTCTCACATGGACCATTCAGTTTCCATATGACCAGGACACTTGCTTCTTTGCACACTTCTACCCATATACATACACTGATTTGCAATGCTACCTCCTGTCAGTGGCAAACAACCCCATCCAGTCTCAGTTCTGCAAGCTCCAAACTTTATGCAGAAGCCTAGCAGGAAATACCGTTTACTTGCTCACCATCACCAACCCATCCCAGACCCCTCAAGAGGCAGCTGCAAAGAAAGCTGTGGTCTTGAGTGCCAGAGTCCACCCTGGGGAAAGTAATGGCTCCTGGGTTATGAAAGGCTTTTTGGATTTCATCCTTAGCAACTCCCCAGATGCCCAGCTCCTCAGAGATATTTTTGTCTTCAAGGTGCTTCCCATGTTAAATCCAGATGGTGTGATTGTGGGGAATTATCGGTGTTCCTTGGCTGGAAGGGATTTGAACAGGCATTATAAAACCATTCTGAAGGAGTCTTTCCCTTGTATTTGGTACACCAGGAACATGATCAAAAGGTGAGACTTTTTATCTGTTGATCTTTCTGTGACTGCTATGACTATGAGTACTAGCACCAGATATCCCTACCTGATGGGGTATGAGGTCTCTTTTGTTGTTAAAGGAATTCAGTATGACTTTGGAGACAGAGCCCTTACCAGTCTCTTTGCGGTCAAGTGACTTTGTTAATTTTTAGACTTTTAAATGATGTCTTATCTTTGGGTTGAAACTGGACATGCAACATTTCATCAGAATCATTTCACTTGTAAATGAAATAATTGAAAGGAAAAGGTCAGTGTTCAGGGGAGTTCATAGGTCTTCATGATGAGACTTGTATCATAATAATAGTAGCTAACAATTAGTAAATGTGTATGCATGAAGTGGCAAGCTGTATGATAGATGCATTATACACATGACTCATTTAATCTTCATATTAACATTATGAGGTAGGCACAGTCAATATCTCATGTTGTATGATACAGAAATTGAGAACCAAGGCCAGGCATGGTGGCTCACAACTGTAATCCCAGCATTTTGGGAAGCTGAGGTGGGCAGATCACCTGGGGTCAGGAGTTCAAGACCAACCTGGCCAACATGGCGAAACCCAGTCTCTACTAAAAATACAAAAATTAGCCAGGCATGCTGGTGAGTGCCTGTAATCCCAGCTGCTCAAGAGGCTGAGGCAGGAGAATCGCTTGAACCAGGGAGGTAGAGATTGCAGTGAGCCGAGATCATGCCACAGCACTCCAGCCTGGGTGGCAGAGTGAGACTCCATCTCAAAAAAAAGAAAAGAAAACTGGATAGGTTAAGTAACTGGCCTAAGGTCATAAAGCTATTAAGTGACAGAGTAGATATTTAATTACAGGCTCTCTCTCTGATTCCAGAGTCTGAATTCCTTTTACAATATTATATTGCCTATCACAAAGAAAGAATCACAGCATCAGTCAGCAGTTTTCAAGCCTGTATAAAAGCATTGACGGTTATAATGTAATAGCACCCGCCTTAAAGGAATTTTCATCCCATTGGAAATGAAAATACAGCATATAAGAATATGTGGGCCAGCCTCAGTGGTTCACACCTGTAATCCCAGCACTTAGGGAGGCTGAGGCAGGCAGATCACCTGAGGTCAGGAGTTTGAGACCAGCCTAGCCAACATAATGAAACCCCGTCTCTACTAAAAATAGAAAAATTAGCTGGGCATGGTAGTGGGCGCCTGTAATCCCAGCTACTTGGGTGGCCGAGTCAGGAGAATCACTTGAACCTGGGAGGCAGAGGTTGCAGTGAGCTGAGATGGCACCATGGCAGGCATGGCTAAGAGCACATGTTTCAGAGTCAGACAGGCCTGAGTTTGAGACCTGTTTTTACTGTTGGCTGGTTCTGTGACCTTGGCTAAGTGATATAATGTGTCTGAGCTTCAGCTTTCTCATCTGTAAAATGGGGATAATAATACCTGCCCTGGGCGGTTACTGTGAGGATTGAGATAATCACATGATATATTTGCTGTAATACCTGGCACATTATAAATGTGTAGCATTGTTGTTGCTATACTCATCATGGGGAAAGTGAACATGTTTGGAAAGCTGGAATAGGTGTCCTGGGTGATCATGAGACAAAGACAAGCTGAGCCTTGTAGGAACTGGCCCTTGAAAGTCAGGAATCAAGGCTTTCTTTGGTTCTTTTTCTTTCCTGCAACTGCCCACTCTCTGCCTCCCTCTCTTTCTTCACAGGTCTGCACCATGGTGGCCTTTTTCTCAATAGGCTTTTTTGCACTTGTCAGCTTACGCAAGGCTACCCACCACCTCTTTTCACATCAGAACTTTTCCATTTCTGGTCAGGCACAGTGACTCATGCCTGTATCCCAGCACCTTGAGAGGCTGAGGCAGGAGGATCATTTGAGACCAGGAGTTGGAGACCAGCCTGGGCAACATAGTGAGACCCTGTGTATTAGGTTGTACTTGCATTGCTATAAAGAAATACCTAGCTGGTCGTGGTGGCTCATGTCTATAATCCCAGCACTTTTGGGAGGCTGAGGCAGGCAGATCACTTGAGGTCAGGAGTTTGAGACCTGCCTAACCAACATGGTGAAACTCCCCAGATGCCCAGTAAGCCAAGATTGCGCCATTGCACTCCAGCCTGGGCAACAAGAGTGAAACTCTATCTCAAAAAAAAAAAAAAAAAAGAGAAACTCCATCTCTACTAAAAATACAAAAATTAGCCTGGCATGGTGGTGCATGCCTGTAATCCCAGCTACTCAGGAGGCTGAAGCAGTAGAACTGCTTGAACCTGGGAGGCAGCGGTTGCAGTGAGCCAAGATCACACCATTGCACTCCAGCCTAGGTGACAAAGTGAGACTGTCTCAACAACAAAAAAAAAAAGAAAGAAAGAAAGAAAGAAAGCCCTCAGACGGGGTAATTTATAAAGAAAAGAGGTTTAATTGGCTCATAGTTCTACAGCTTTACAAGAAGCATGGTGCTAGTATCTGCTCAACTTCTAGGGAGGCCTCAGGAAGCATACAATTATGGCAGAAGGCAAAGAGGGAGCAGGCATATCACGTGGCGAAAGCAGGAGGAGGAGAGAGAGAATAAGTGTAGGGGAGGTACCACACTTTTTTTTTTTTTTTTTGAGACAGAGTTCTTTTTTTTTTTTTTTTTTGAAATAGAGTTTCACTCTTGTTGCCCAGGCTGGAGTGCAATGGTACAATCTCGGCTTACGGCAGCTCCGCCTCCTGTGTTCAAGTGATTCTCCTGCCTCAGCCTCCCGAGTAGCTGGCATTACAGGCATGCACCACAACACCTAGCTAATTTTGTATTTTTAGTAGAGATGGGGTTTCACTATGTTGGTCACGCTGGTCTCGAACTTCTGACTTCAGGTGATCCACCCACCTCGGCCTCCCAAAGTGCTGAGATTACAGGTGTGGGCCACCACGCCTGGCTGGTGTTACACTTTTTTTTTTTTTTTTTGAGACGGAGCCTTGCTGCTCTGTCACCCAGGCTGGAGTGCAGTGGCACGATCTTGGCTCACTGCAAGCTCTGCCTCCCGGGTTCGTGCCATTCTTCTGCCTCAGCCTCCCAAGTAGCTGGGACTACAGGTGCCTGCCACCGTGCCCAGCTAATTTTTTGTATTTTTAATTGCGACGGGGTTTCACCATGTTAGCCAGGATGGTCTCCATCTCCTGACCTCATGATACGCCCGCCTCAGCCTCCCAAAGTGCTGGGATTACAGGCATGAGTCACACATTTTTAAACAACCAGAGTGCAAAGTCAGAGTGAGAGCTCAAGTTTCACCAGAGGGATGGCCCAAGCCACTCATGAGGGATCCACCCCCACTATCCAAATACCTCTCGCTAGACCCCACCTCCAACATTGGTGGTTATATTCAACATGAGATTTGGGCAGAGACAAATACCCAACCTATATCACCCTGTCTCTACAAAAAAAAAAAAAAAAATAGAAATAGCTGGGTGTATTGGTGTGTGCCTGTAGTCCCAACTACTTAGGAGGCTGAGGTGGGCGGATGACTTGAGCCCAGGAAGTCAGGGCTACAGTGAGCCATGGTCAGGCCACTACACTGCAGCCTGAGCAACAGAGCAAGACTCTGTCTCAAAAAGGAAAAAAGATATTCTCCATTTCAAGTCCCTCTGACTGGCAAGGCAAGCTGATGACATGTTTTCTGCAGTGGCTGAGAATGGAGATAGGGTCCATTGAAGGCCACTGGAGTTGAGATTTTCTTAGGAGGGAAAGTATCAGCAGCTGTATTTAAGGAAGAGATACCAAATGATCCTTAATTATTTACATGCATTTGGGTGTCCACTGAATCCTTTGTTTGCCCCCTCAATAGACTTCTTGAAGAAAGAGAGGTTCTGTTATATTGTGATTTCCATGGCCACAGTCGTAAGAATAATACCTTCCTGTATGGCTGTAATAACAACAATCGCAAGTACTGGCTTCATGAACGAGTCTTTCCTTTAATGTTAAGCAAAAATGCACCAGATAAGGTAAGCACATAATGTAATTTTCTCTCCATTGAGTTAGGGACCTGGGAACTCACTGCTTCCTATAGGTAGTGTTTTATTTGGCATTTTGTATCTCTTTTTATTATCTTTGGTAAATCCCAGCAACCTAGACTTCAAGAATTTAGAAAAGTGTGGTTTTAAGAATTGCTGTGGGGCCAGGCACAGTGGCTCATACCTGTAATCCCAGCACTTTGGGGGGCTGAGGCAGGCAGATTACCTGAGGTCAGGAGTTCGAGACCAGCCTGACCAACATGGAGAAACCCTATCTCTATTAAAAATACAAAAATTAGCCAGACGTGATGGTGCATGCCTGTAATGCCAGTTACTTGGGAGGCTGAGGCAGGAGAATCGCTTAAACCTGGGAGGCAGAGGTTGCAGTGAGCAGAGATCGTGCCGTTGCACTCCAGCCTGGGCAACAAGAGCAAAACTCCATCTCAAAAAAAAAAAAGAATTGTTGTGTCCTGCCAGCTACAGTGGCTCATGCCTGTAATCCTCGCACTTTGGGAGGCCAACGTGGGCAGATTGCTTGAGCCCAGGAGTTTGAGACCAGCCTGGGCAACATAGGGAGACCCCTGCCACTACTAAACAATAAAATAAAAAAGAATTGCTGTGTCCATCAACCAATCAACAGATAAATAAAATGTGGTATTCTTTTTTTTTTTTTTTTTTTTTTTTAGATGGAGTCTCGCTCTGTCGAGGCTGGAGTGTAGTGGTGCAATCTTGGCTCACTGCAACCTCTGCCTCCCAGGTTCAAGCAATTCTTCTGCCTCAGCCTCCCGAGTAGTTGAGATTACAGGCATGCACAACCATGCCCAGCTAATTTTTTTTGTACTTTTAGTAGAGACAGGGTTTCACCATGTTGGCTAGGCTGTTCTCAAACTCCTGATCTCAAGTGATCCGCCTGCCCCGGCCTCCCAAAGTGCTGGGATTACAGGCGTGAACTACTGCGCCCCGCCATAAGTTGAAATTCTTAGTATATACAGTTATCTATCACTTATCCTGTGGTGGTTGGCCCTGGAAGAAGAGATTGAAGGACAAGCAAAATGCTAATGTCATGAGTCTTCACAGGAAAGGTAATATAACAGGAGATCACAAATAATTGTAAGATATTAAAGAACTTAATGAAAACAATTTAAAAGTTTTTAATAATTGACTAACAACTTCGTGACAGGCATATACAGGTAATCTTCACTGGTGTAGAAGCTGGTTTTTCACATCGTAAATAAATCCACAAAATGTAGCTGTCAGAAGAAGAAAGTAGATTGAATTTTTATTTATTTATTTATTTATTTATTTATTTATTTTACTTATTTTTTCTTCTTCTTCTTCTTCTTTTTTTTTTTTTTGAGAGAGTATTGTTCTGTCGCCCAGGCTGGAGTGCAGTGGCGCGATCTCAGCTCACTGCAACCTCCACCTCCCGGGTTCAAGCAGTTCTCTGCCTCAGCCTCCCAAGGATCTGGGATTACAGGCGCCCGCCACGACGCCTGGCTAATTTTTGTATTTTTAGTAGATACAGGGTTTCACCATCTTGGCGAGGCTGGTCTTGAACTCCTAACCACCCACCTCAGCCTCCCAAAGTGCTGGGATTACAGGTGTGAACCACCACGCCTGTCCTTTTATTTATTTTTTCAAGATGTAGTCTTGCTCTGTCACCCAGGTTGGAGTGCAGTGACACGATATCCACTCACTGCAACCTCTGCCTACCGGGTTCAAGCAATTCTCCTGCCTCAGCCTCCCGAGTAGCTGAGATTACAGACATGCGCCACCATGCTTGGCTAATTCTATATTTTTAGTAGAGATGGAGTTTCACCATGTAGGCCAGGCTGGTCTCGAACTCCTTACCTCGTGATCTGCCCATCTTGGTCTCCCAAAGAGTTGGAATTACAAGTGTGAGCCACCGCGCCGCACATGGCCTAGACTGGATTTTTTTTTTTTTTTTTTTTTTTTTTGAGATGGAGTCTTGCTCTGTCGCCCAGGCTGGAGTGCAGTGGCACGATCTTGGCTCACTGCAAGCTCCAGTTCCCGGGTTCACACCATTCTCCTGCCTCAGCCTCCCAAGTAGCTGGGACTACAGGTGCCCACCACCAGGCCGGGCTAATTTTTTTTATTTTTTAGTAGAGACGGGGTTTCACCATGTTAGCCAGGATGGTCTCAATCTCCTGACCTCATGATCCGTCTGCCTCGGCCTCCCAAAGTGCTGGGATTACAGGCATAAGCCATCGTGCCCAGCCTTTTTTTTTTTAATAGAGACAGCGTCTCACTATGTTGCCCAGGCTAGTCTTGAAATCCTGGGTTCAAGTGACCCTCCCACCTCAGCCTCCCAAAGTGCTGGGATTACAGGTGTGAACCACTGCACTGGCTTTAGAAAAGTATTTTAATTTTTTTTTTTTTTTTTTGAGATGGAGTCTCACTCTGTCGCCCAGGCTGGAGTGCAGTAGCATGATCTCAGCTCACTGCAACCTCCGCCTCCTGAGTTGAAGTGATTCTCCTACCTCAGCCTCCTGGATAGCTGGGATTACAGGCACGAGCTACCACGCTCAGCTAATTTTTTTTTTTTTTTTTTTTTTTTGTATTTTTAGTAGAGACGGGCTTTCACTGTGTTGACCAGGATGGTCTCGATCTCCTGACCTTATGATCCATCCACCTCAGCCTCCCAAAGTGCTAGGATTACAGGGATGAGCCACCACACCTGGCCGATAATACAAATTTTTTTCCCATAAAGATATATGAGAAAAATATTTTGTATTGTTACTCTTATTTGTTTAAAAAAAGAAAAAGAGGAAGCGTTTCTTCTTTCCTCTCTCTCTCTTTTGTTTTTTGAGTCTTGCTCTGTCGCCCAAGCCGGAGTCAGTGGTGTGATCTCAGCTCACTGCAACCTCCTCCTCCCAGGTTCAAGCAATTCTTCTGCCTCAGCCTCCTGAGTAGCTGTGATTACAGGTGCATACTGCCATGCCTGGCTAATTTTTTTGTATTTTTAGTACAGTCAGGGTTTCGCCATGTTGGCCAGGCTGGTCTCAGATTCCTGACCTCAGGTGATTGGCCTGCCTCAGCCTCCCAAAGTGCTGGTATTACAGGCATGAGCCACCATGCCCGGCCTCTCTTTCTGTTCTCTTCTCTTTTTTCTTTTCTTTTTTTCTCTTCTCTTCTTTTCTTTCCTCTCTCTCTTTCTCTTTCTCCTTTCTTTCTTTCTCCTTTCCTTTCCTGTCCTTCTTTTCTTTTCTTCTTTTCCTTTTCTTCTCTTCTTTTCTTTTTTTTTCAGGAAATCACACCCAGAACCCATATCTAAAACAAACTAATTGAAGCAGGGAAACCTGTCTCCTCTGCTCCTTCCCTCCTTGAAGCAGAAATGCCCTGAGGCTTCTCAGTAGAACCCCTGGATTCCACAGAGCACAATTTAAAAATAACTGGACAATGAGATACCTTCCAACTGCAAAAAATTTTTAGCAGGATAGGGTGGATAGAGAGAGGTGCCAAGTGTATATTACAAACTCCAAGTGAGGCACAAGGGCTGAGGGGTCATAAAAGATAATGGAGTATATTGAACTCCAAGTAATAAGATTAGTGTAAGGGAGAGAGAGTTCCAGGCAGAGATTATGGGGGTGAGGAATACACATATCATAGAGAGAATATAAACACAACTAGATTTAGGGGTTCAAGTTGGGGAGTGGCAGAAAATACGTCTTAGAAAGGTTGGCTAGTGCCTTGAATGCCAAACAGATGTTCTAGGAAACCTAGTCCTGCAAAATTCTCCTTGGGGGAGTGGGGTGGAGACAACAGGAAGGAAGAGTTCATGGGCAAAAACGTTTGGAAAACAAATTGCAAATGTACTCTCTTCCCTTTGAAAGATTACAGTCCACATATTAAACATTCTAAGAGGGCTTGCAGAGAAAGCCTGTTTACTTTTGTTAACCCTTTGTCTCCCTGACTAACATGACCACAGAACTCCTTTTTCCCCTGTAATACCCGTTAACATCCCTCCAAATTAGTATTTTGTGGAACATGCTTTGGGAAATAACATATGGACCCCAAGGAAACTATTCTTGTATCATATTAATGAATCTTAGACATTTTACATTTGCTGATTTTGATTAACAGAAAATTTGGATTTCTTTTAGTTCTCTTTTCACAGTTGTAATTTCAAGGTCCAAAAATGCAAAGAAGGAACGGGACGAGTTGTTATGTGGCGGATGGGAATCCTAAACAGCTACACCATGGAGTCTACCTTTGGCGGGTCCACCCTGGGTACATTCTCCTTTGTATATCATAGACCAGCATAGGAAGGGAAATCCAAGCAAAGCATCAGGGAGATGAAATGCCTTTGAATGCTGGGGAGATAACTGATCTAGAGGATTTCTTTGTCTAGACTTACGCTAAATTTGAGTGCCCAAAATATGAATGTGAAATATAATATTTGATGGGGCAGTATGGCATAGTGGTTGCTGAAGACCTGGAATCAGGCCAAGTGTGGTGGCTCATGCCTGTAATCCCAGCACTTCAGGAGGCCAAGGCAGGCAGATCACGAGGTTAGGAGATCAAGACCAGCGTGGCCAACATGGTGAAACCGCATGTCTACTAAACATTAGGCAGGTGTGGTGGCACGCACCTGTAGTCCCAGCTACTCTGGAGGCTGAGGTGGGAGAATCGCTTGAACCCGGGAGAGGAAGGTTGCAGTGAGCCAAGATCGTGCCCCTGCACTCCAGCCTGGGTGACAGAGCAAGACTCCGTCTCAAAACAAACAAAAAAAAAAAACCTGGGCCGGGCGCGGTGGCTCAAGCCTGTAATCCCAGCACTTTGGGAGGCTGAGACGGGCGGATCACGAGGTCAGGAGATCGAGACCATCCTGGCTAACACGGTGAAACCCTGTCTCTACTAAAAATACAAAAAAACTAGCTGGGAGAGGTGGCAGGCGCCTGTAGTCCCAGCTACTCGGGAGGTTGAGGCAGGAGAATGGCGTAAACCCAGGAGGCAGAGCTTGCAGTGAGCTGAGATCCGGCCACTGCACTCCAGCCTGGGCGACAGAGCGAGACTCCGTCTCAAAAAAAAAAAAAAAAAAACCTGGAATCAGGCAGATAGGGGGTTGAATTTCAGCTCCATTAACAAGTTTTGTGTTCTTGGGTAAATTATCTAGCCTTTTTGAACTTCATTTTTTTTCCTTTCTTTATTTTCATTTTTATTTTATTTTATTTTTGTTTTTTTGAGACAGGGTTTCTTTCACCCAGGCTAGAGTGTAGTGGCATGATCATGGCTCTCTGCAACCTCCCAGGCTCAAGTGATTCTCCCACCTTAGCTTCTCATGTAGTTGGTCACATCACCATGCCCAGCTAATTTTTTTATTTTTTTGTAGAGACAGGGTCTGCCTATGTTGCTCAAGCTGGCCTCAAACTCCCTGGCTCAAACAATCCTCCTGCCTCGGCCTCTCAAAGTGCTGGGATAGCAGGCATGAGCTACCATGTCCAGCCTCATTTTCCTTTTACTGCAATAATAATAGTACTTGCATTGTAGGTACTGCTTAGCGAGATGGTACACGGAGTGCACTTGCCATAGTCCCTAACATGAAGTAAAAACCTCAGTAATTAGAACCATCATGATTATAATTTTTTCATTGCCAAAGATTTTTCTGAACCAAACTAAAACTAGGAGAGCTACACTCTCCTAAAGCATAATATTCTAGAATAAGAGGTGTTTTGTTTTGTTTTGTTTCAGCGTCTCCCTCTGTTACCTAGGCTGGAATGCAGTGGCGCACTCTCAACTCACTGCAACCTCTGCCTCCCTGGCTCAGGCGATCCTCCCACCTTGGCCTCCGACCTCAGCCTCCTGAGTAGCTGGGACTATAGGCACATGCCACAACATCAGGCTAATTTTTGTAATTTTTGTAGAGACAAGGTCTCGCCATGTTGCCCAGGTTGGTCTCAAACTCCTAGGCTCAAGTGAAGGGCCTGCCTTGGTCTCTCAAAGTGCTGGGATTATAGGTGTGAGTCACTGTGCCCGGCCAGTGGAGGTTTTTTGTTTTTTTTTTTTTTTTTTTTTTTTTTGAGACGGAGTCTCGCTGTGTCTCCCAGGCTGGAGTGCAGTGGCGTGATCTCGGCTCACTGCAAGCTCCGCCTCCCGGGTTCATGCCATTCTCCCGCCTCAACCTCCCGAGTAGCTGGGACTACAGGCGCCTGCCACCTCTCCCAGCTAGTTTTTTTTGTATTTTTAGTAGAGACAGGGTTTCACCGTGTTAGCCAGGATAGTCTCGATCTCCTGACCTCGTGATCTACCCGCCTCGGCCTCCCAAAGTGCTGGGATTACAGGCTTGAGCCACCGCGCCCGGCCCAGTGGAGGTATTTTTAAAACGATAATCATAAATTAAATTTATATTCAGTCATTAAGACTTAATTGGAAATGTTTGTGGGTTTTTTTTTTCCAGGGAGTAAAAGAGACACCCACTTTACCATCGAAGATCTGAAGTCCTTAGGTTATCATGTCTGTGACACCCTTCTGGACTTTTGTGATCCTGACCAAACCAAGGTAAAAATGGGGTTTCAAGAAATGTGGTGAAGGCCAGGCATGGTGGCTCACACCTGTAATCCTAGCAATTTGGGAGGCTAAGGTGGGTGGATTGCCTGAGCTCAGGAGTTCGAAACCAGCCTGGGCAATATAGTGAAACCCCGTCTCTACTAAAAATTAAAAAAAAATTAGCTGGTCATGGTGGTGTGCACCTGTAATCCCAGCTCTCGGGAGGCTGAAGCAGGAGAATCACTTGAACCCAGGAGGCGGAGGTTGCTCTGAGCTGAGATCACGCCACTGCACTCCAGCCTGGGGGACAGAGCGAGAATCAAAAAAAAAAAGAAATGTGATGATGCTGCTGTGATCAGTTTCACATGGGTCCAAAGTGAGCCCAGTGGAATTACAGGCTATCTTTATTTTCCTCTTACTAGTTTTTCTGAAGTTTTTATAATAAAAGAAAATAAGAAAGCCCCCAGCCTGCATACCATCTACAAATGGTAAGACCTCATAATTCACCAAGAAGATGGAGACAGTCCTTTAGAACACATCTCCCTCACTTCTGGATTTACCTATGGCAACACCTATTCTTTTTTTTTTCTTTTGAGATAGGGTCTCACTCCGTTACCCCGGCTGAAGTGATCACGGCTTATTGCAGCCTCAACACCTTAGCCTCCCAAGTAGTTGAGACCACAAGTATGCGCCACCACACATAGCTAATTTTTAAGTTTTTGTAGAGACAGGGTTTTTCTGTTACCAGACTGGTCTGCAGCTCCTGGGTTTGTGATCCTCCTGCCTCAGCCTCTCAAAGTGCTGGGATTACAAGCATGAGCCACTGTGCCCAGCTACAACACAAATTATCTTTCCTGTCTCTTATTTTAGAAAATCAGGCGTCTTTTTTTTTTTTTTTTTTTTTCTTTTTTTTGAGACAGGGTCTCCCTCTGTCTCTCAGGCTGGAGTGCAGTGGCGCGAACTTGGCTCACTACAATCTCTGCCTCCCTGGTTCATGCGATTCTTCTGCCTCAGTCTCCTGAGTAGCTGGGATTACAGGTGTGCGCCACCACGTCCGGCTAATTTTTGTATCTTTTAGTAGAGACAGGGTTTCACCATATTGGTCAGGCTGGTCTGGAACTCCTGACTTCAGGTAATCTGCCCGCCTCAGCCTCCCAAAGTGCTGGGATTACAGGCTTGAGCCGCTGTGCCCAGCCACGTGTCTTGTTCTCTTCTCCAAAATTAGCTCTGCTCTGTGTGCACTTGTTGACTTCCCCTATGGCCTTTCTGAGGTCTTGCCTTGTTAATTATGTCTTCCCAAAAAAACAAACAAACAAAAAACTAATAATAATCATCATCAGGCCAGGTGCAGTGGCTCACACCTGTAATCCCAGCACTTCAGGAGGCCAAGGCTGGTGAATCACAAGGTCAGGAGTTCGAGACCAGCCTGACCAACACAGTGAAACCCCCATCTCTACTAAAAATACAAAAATTAGCTGGGTGTGGTGGCAAGTGCCTGTAATCCCAGCTGCTCGGGAGGCTGAGGCAGGAGAAACACTTGAACGCAGGAGGCGGAGGTTGCAGTGAACAGAGGTCATGCCACTACACTCCAGCCTGAGTAACAGAGCAACACTCCATCTTAAAAAAAAAAAAAATAATAAAATAAAATAAAATAGATTATTGCATTGTTGAAGAACTTGGCGGCCAGGCATGGTGGCTCATGCCTGTAATCCCAGCACTTTGGGAGGCCAAGGCAGGTGGATCACGAGGTCAGGAGTTCAAGACCATCCTGGCCAACGTGGTGGTAAAACTCCGTCTCTACTAAAAATACAAAAAGTAGCTGGGCATGGTGGTGCGTACCTGTAGTCCCAGCTACTCAGGAGGCTGAGGCGGGAGAATGGCTTGAACCTGGGAGGCGGAGGTTGCAGTGAACTGAGATCACGCCACTGTACTCCAGCCTGGTGACAGAGCAAGACTCTGTCTCAAAAAAATAAAATAAAAAAGAAGAAGTTGGCTCTAGCCAGAGAAAAGTGGCTAGAGCAGTGCTCATTGATATTCTGCCCTAAAGAAAATTTCTATCTGTTCCTCCAGCTTATGTAATTTTCTGTTAACATGTCTTTGCTAGCAGGGGTGCAGGTTATTCATCTTTGTGTTCGCAGCAATAAATAAAATTCCTTTCAGCATACACTTAGTAAGTATTTGATGAATAAATAAAATGGGCCAGGCATGGTGGTTCACGCCTGTAATCCCAGTACTTTGGGAGACTGAGACAGGTGGGTCACCTGAGATCAGGAGTTCGAAACCAGCCTGACCAATATGGTAAAACCCTGTCTGTACTAAAAATACAAAATTAGCTGAGTGTGGTGGCGCATGCCTGTAATACCAACTACTTGGGAGGCTGAGGCAGAAGAATCACTTGAACCCAGGAGGTGGAGGTTGCAGTGAGCCGAGATTGCGCCATTGTACTCCAGCCTGGACAGCAAGAGTCAAACTCCATCTCAAAAACAATAATAATAAATAAATAAAATAAAATGAATTATCAAAATAGTTCTTTTTTTCACTTTAATAGTTCACTCAGTGTCTAGCAGAGCTTAAGGAGCTTTTACGACAGGAAATCCACAAGAAATTCCATGAACTTGGACAAGATGTAGATTTAGAAGAAAGTTGGAGTGACATCTCTTTGTCTGACATTGAATCCAGGTAACAAAGAAACAACAGAGGCTTTTTTTGTTTTTGTTTTTGTTTTTTAATACTTTGTTGTTAACCTGGGTGATATAGTGAGATCTTGTTTCTACAAAAAATACAAAAATTAGCTGGGCTTGGTGATCCATGCCTGTAGTCCTAGATACTGGGGAGGCTGAGGTGGGAGGATCACCTGAGCCCGGGAAGTTAAGGCTACAGTGAGCCAAGATCATGCCACTGCACTCCAGTGTGGGCAAAAGGCTCAGAAACAAACAAACAAACAAAAAAACCAAAAGAGTGTGTATTCTTTGCCAGCCTCTGTTTTAGCCATTAGAAAGGAGTAGGGAGTTGGGCAGGCAGTTTGTGTAGGGCCTTATAGGGAACTGCAAAGCCTTTGCCTTTCACTCCAAGGGAGATGGAAAGCCTTTGGAAGGTTTTGAGTAGAGAAATATCATGATTTGACAGGTTTTAGTTTCAACAGGAACACTGGCTGCTGTGTGAAAAGTAGATCGTAAAGAGGGAAGTTCTAACCAGGGAGACTCAATAGGAGGCTCTCGCAATAATATAGGTAAAAGCTAATGGAGGCTTAGACCAATAATACAAGTAAAAGGTAATGGAGGCTTAGACCAGAGTAGCAGCAGTGGTTGCGGGGGGATGTGTGAATTGGTTGGATTCTAGATATATTTTGAAATTATAAACATTAGGATTTGCCTGTGGATTGGATATGGGCATGAGAAAAGAAGAGAATGACTCCACAATTGGTTGGATGGAGTTGCCTTTAGCTGAGGTGGGAAAGATCAAAAGAGTGGAAAAAATTAGGGAGGTAGTGAAGATCAGGAGTCTAGTGTTAGGCTTGTTAAGTTTGTAATGTCCATTATATATTTAGTAGAGACCTCGAACAAGCAGTAGGATATATGGGTCTGGAGTTCAGTGGAGAGGTCCAGTGACCAATGGAGAGAGGCATCATTGGATAGATGATTTTTTTTCTTGAGACAGGGTGTTGCTCTCCACCCAGGCTGGAGTGCAGTGATATGATCTCTGCTCACTACATCCTCAACTTCCTGGGCTCAAGCAATCCTCCTGCCTCAGCTCCCCAAGTAGCTGGGACTACAGGTGTGCACCATCACGCCTGGTTAATTTTTGTATTTTTTGTAGAGAACAGGCTTTGCCTATTGTCCAGGCTGGTCTCTAACTACCAAGCTCAAGGGATCTGCTTGCCTCAGCCTCCCAAAGTGCTGCGATTATAAGCGTGAGTCACCATGCCCAGCCTGGTAGATAATATTTAAACCTTAACACTAGATGGGGTCTGGATGAGGTGGCTCACACCTATAATTCCCACTCTTTGGGAGGCCGAGGCAGGCAGATCACTTGAGGTCAGGAGTTCAAGACCTGCCTGGCCAACATTGTGAAACCCCATCTCTACTAAAAATACAAAAATTAGCTGGGTGTGGTGGTATGCACCTGTAATCCCAGCTACTCAGGAGGCTGAGGCAGGAGGAATGATTGCCTGAACCCGAGAGGTGGAGGTTGCTGTGAGCTGGGATTGCACCATTGCATTTCAGCCTGGGTGACAGAGTAAGACTCTGGTCTCAAAAAATAAAAAAAGAAAGAAAGAAAATAGCCTTGGGTAGGGGCATGCACCTGCACCTGTAGTCAGTCCTAGCTACTTGGAAGCTGAGACAGGAGGATTGCTGAGCTCAGAAGTTTGAGATTGCAGTGAGCTATGGCCACACTAGTGTACTCCAATCTGTGCTATAGAGTGAGACCCTATCTCAGAAAAAAAAAAAAGACTGGCGGGATCTCAAGGAAGTAAGTGCAGATAGAGAAGTCTGAGGTTTGAGCTGGATAATACAACTTTAACAGGGGAGGAGCCAGCAAAGGCGACTGAGAAGAAGGGACTAGCAAGACTGAAAAAAACCAGAAGAGTGATTTTTTAAAAAACCTAAAGCAGGCACGGTGGCTCATACCTGTAATCCCAGGACTTTGGGAGGCCAAGGCTGGCAGATCACCTGAGGTCAGGAGTTCAAGACCAGCCTGACCAACATGGAGAAACTCCGTCTCTACTAAAAATACAAAATTTGTTGGGTGTGATGGCACATGCCTGTAATCCCAGCTACTCGGGAGGCTGAAGCAGGAGAATCGCTGGAACCTGGGAGGCGGAGGTTGCAGTGAGCTGAGATTACACCATTGCACTCCAGCCTGGGCAATAAGAGCGAAACTCCATCTCAAAAAATAAATAAATAATAAATAAATAAATAAATAACCTAAATCAGATCATATCATTTATCTGTTGAAAGCACTTCAGTATCTCCCCGACTCAGATTTAAAAAGCCAAAGACCCTACAATGGCCTGTAAGGCTATAGGCCTCCCGATACCTCTATGGCCTCCACCCTAACCCATTTTTTTTTTTTTTTTTTGAGACAGAGTCTCGCTCTTTCACCCAGGCTGAGGCTGGAGTGCAATGGCATGATCTCGGCTCACTGCAACCTCCGCCTGCCGTGTTCAAGCAATTTTCCTGCCTCAGCCCCCCAAGTAGCTGGGACTACAGGCGCACGCTGCCATGGCTGGCTAATTTTTTGTATTTTAGTAGAGACGGGGTTTCACTGTGTTGCCTAGGCTGATCTGGAACTCCTGACCTCAGGCAATCCGCCCACCTCGGCCTCCCAAAGTGTTGGGATTACAGGCGTGAGCCACCGCGCCCAGCCAAATGCTGCCTTTTTCAACATGATCTATACACATTACTCTAATGCTACAGCTTGCTCCCCTCCTTCACCCTCCTGCCACTCCTTATCCCCCTTAGGTGCTCTACATTTTTCCATAGCATTTATTGCCTCTGTCATTCTATATCATTTAAGTCTTTATTGTATCTGTTTTATTTATTTATTTTTATTATTATTTTTTTTTGAGACAGACTTTTGCTCTTGTTGCCCAGGCTGGAGTGCAATGGCATGATCTCCACTCACTGCAACCTCCATCTCTGGGTTCAAGCTATTCTCCTGCCTCAGCCGCCCGAGTAGCTGGGATTATAGGCACCCACCACCACGGCTGGCTAATTTTTAGTAGAACGCGATTTCAACATGTTGGCCAGGCTGGTTGCGAACTCCTGACCTCAGGTGATCCACCCACCTCGGCCTCCCAAAGTGCTGGGATTACAGGCATGAGCCACTGCACCTGGCCTATTTTTTTTTTTTTTTTTTTGAGATGGAGTCTCGCTCTGTCGCCCAGGCTGGAGTCCAATGGCGTGATCTCGGCTCACTGCAACCTCCACCTCCCGGGTTTGAGCAATTCTTCTGCCTCAGTCTCCCAAGTAGCTGGGATTACAGGCACCCACCACCAAGCCCCGCTAATTTTTTTTTTTTTTTTTTGAGACAGAATTTCGCTCTTGTTGCCCAGGCTAGAGTGCAATGGTGCAATCTCAGCTCACTGCACTCGCTGCAACCTCTGTCTCCGGGTTCAAGCGATTCTCCTGCCTCAGTCTCCCAAGTAGCTAGGATTACAGGCATGTGCCACCAAGCCTGGCTAATTTTCTATTTTTAGTAGAGATGAGGTTTCTCCATATTGGTCAGGCTGGTCTTGAACTCCCAACCTCAGGTGATCCGCCCACCTCGGCCTCCCAAAGACCTGGGATTATAGGCATGAACCACCGCGCCCGGCCATCTAATTTTTGTATTTTTAGTAGAGATGGGGTTTCACCATGTTGCCCAGGCTAGTCTTGAACTCCTGACCTCAGGTGATCCACCCACCTTGGCCTCCCAGGGTGCTGGGATGACAGGCGTGAGCCACCGCACCCAACCAATATCTGTTGTTTATTGTCTGTTTCCCTCTACTAGGAGACAGGTTCCACAAAGTCAGAGATCTTTTCGTTTGCTGCGTATCTCATGCACCTAGAATGGTACCTGTTCTGTACCTAGCACAGAGGAAGAGCTCAATAAATATTTTTTAAATTAATCTAGCATTCAGGATCTCATCTCTACCCTCATAGTCTCCCCAGCTATTTAGGAAGCCCCCAAAAGGTTATGTCTCCCAGGTGTGCAAGAATACCTTCTACTCTAACTTACTGGCTAAAGTGCCTCATGGATGACCTAGCTACCTTCAGGCTTCTGGACTGGCGTGGAAGTCTTCTGACAGAGGCTGCACTGTAGTCTGTGGTGGACAGTGGAAAAGGGATGGCTCTTTCATCCACTCTATGGCACACTGACACCGGGGCCCAAAAGCAATTCTGAGTCTCACAAATATTTCTTTAGGGACCTTAAGCTTAAAGTAGGCCATTAGGCCAGGTCGTGTGGCCCATTCACGGTGTCATCCCTTCCACTCTCTTAGAATCCTATGCCTAACTAACCAAGACCTCTGCACCAACCCCTCTCCAAATACAGCCTCAAAAACAAAATGCCAGCTGGACGCAGTGGCTCACACCTGTAGTCTTAGCACTTTGGGAGGCCAAGATGGGCGGATCACTTCAGCCCAGGAGTTCAAGACAAGCCTGGGCAACATGGAGAAACCCTGTCTCTACAAGAAATGCAAAAATTAGCCAGGCATGGTGACTCATGCCTGTTGTCCCAGCTACTTGGGAGGCTAAGGTGAGAGGATCATTTGAATCCAGGAGGTCAAGGCTGCAGTGAGCCAAGATTACACGACTGTACTCCAACCTGGGCGACACAGTGAGACCCTGTCTCAAAAAAAAAAAGTGTGCTCTGCATATCAACTCATAGAAATAGTGCCAAGGTGTGGCTAGGCATGATGGCTCATGTCTGTAATCCCAGCACTTTGGGAGGCCAAGATGGGAGGATTGCTTGAGGCCAGGAGTTGGAGGCCAGCTTGGTCAACATAGTGAGACCCCATCTCTATTTTTAAAAAAATTTAAAAAGAAATAAATAGGGCCCAAGGGGAATCAATTCAGAAACAGGCAGACTCTACATTCTAGTGGCTCAGCCGGGACACTTTGATGCACATGGTTAAGAATTATTGAAACCAATTTGCCAGCCTCTGCCTCAAGAGACTGGCTGTCACAGCCTCCAGTGGGGTTCCACCTATCCATTGTCACAATTGCAAAGGAAAGCAGACTGTGAGTGTACAAGCCCAGTTTGAGTTTGCCTTGTGTATGTACACACATGGGTTTTGACACTTTCTGGGACACACTGCTTTTAGTGCTTTTGTCCCATTTGCTAACGTTTTCTACCAACAGGACTTCCAGTGTCCACTAGAAAAAAACCTTGTGAGAACAGGGAATTGGGAATTAGATCAGAGATGGGGTTTTCTTCCTGCTGTCTTTCTGTGGGACTACTCATTGTGCACTGAGAGGAGCGAGGGGAGCAGAAACAAATGAAGGGCTGGGCAGCTGAATGGTTTGAAATGCTGACTTCTCCCATGTGATTTGAGCTCTACAAATGTTTTTTGTTTGTTTGTTTTTGAGATGGAGTCTCACTCTCTCACCCAAGCTGGAGTGTAGTGGTGCGATCTTGGCTCACTGCATCATTGCAATCTCCACCTCCTGGGTTCAAGCAATTCTCATGCTTCAGTCTCCTGAGTAGCTGGAATTACAGGCACCTGCTACCACACCCAGCTAATTTTTTTGGTATTTTAAGTAGAGATAGAGTTTCACAATTTTGGCCAGGCTTGTCTTGAATTCCTGACCTCAAGTGATCTGCCCGTCTCAACCTCCCAAAGTGCTGGGATTATAGGCATGAGCCACCACGCCTGGCCTTGTGCCAGTAAACTGTATGTATAGACCCCCATCATAGAGAACAGCTCTTGGTTCTAGCCAACTAAACCCCAGGAAAGGGGAAAATATAATGTGACACTTAAGCAAAAGACACGAAGAAAGGTTTGATTATTTGAGTTTTCATTGATCCTAGCCCTTGCAGAAAGGGGGAGTACACAGTTTGTGAGGGAAGACTTTAGATTAGTCTAAATGAGCATCCACAACTTTTTTTTTTAGAAAGAGTGTCGCTCTGTCGCCCAGGCTAGAGTCAGTGGTGCAATCACAGCTCACTGGAGCCTCAACCTCCTGGGCTCAAATGATCCTCCCAGCTCAGCATCCCCAGTAGCTGAGACTACAGGTGTGCACCAGCACACCTGGCTAATTTTTGTATTTTTTTGTAGAGACAGGGTTTTGCCATGTTGCTCAGGCTGTTCTTAAATTCCTAGGCTCAAGAGATCTTTGAGCCTCAGCCTCCCAAAGTGCTAGGATTACAGGTGTGAGCCACTATGCCCAGGCAACTTTTTTTTTTTTTTTTAAATAAAGACAGGGCATCACTATGTTGCCCAGTCTGATCTTTAATTCCTGGCCTCAAGCAATCCCTCCTGCCTTGGTCTCCCAAAGTGTGGGGATTATAGGCATGAGCCACCATGCCTGGCCTCATTCAAAACTTTTGAAGGAAAATTGGGGTGATAAAAGTAATCTTGGTCTCTGACCTGAAGGTTCTTTTTGTTATTTATATATTTTTTGAGATAGGTTCTTGCTCTCTTGCTTAGACTGGAGTGCAGTGGCACAATCTCGGCTCACTGCAGCCTCAACTTCCTGGGCACTAGTCCTCCTAGTCTCCTTCCTGAGACTGGTCCTCCTATCTCAGTCTCCCGAGTGTCGGACCACAGGCAGGCACCACCACTACCAGCTAATTAAGAAAAAAATTTTTTTTGTAGATACAGCGACTTACTGTGTCACCCAGGCTCAGACTGTTTATTAAATGCATTTGTTTATACATTGAATACATTTCTTCAAAGTACCTGTTAGGATCCTGGATTTCTGAATTGGTGCCAGCCAAAGAGGAATAAATGAGAAAGATCCCTTGTTTTCAAACAAATGACAGTCCTCTACTGTTCTCTAGGCCTGCGCATTGAGAATCCTGTGGCCTCTCACGACCTCCACCAAGGGCGATTTTGCCCATCTGGCCAGTATTTGCTTTGCCATATGAATTGCAAACTCTTTGGTGCCAAAGGCTCTGCCTCGTTCATCTGTGCTCCCTGTGCCTAACACACTGCTTGGCATGCAGTAGGTGTTCGGAGTGAATGAATGAATGTGCTTGTCAAGAATTCTTTTTTTGGGGCCGGGTGCGGTGGCTCATGCCTGTTATCCCAGCATTTTGGGAGGCTGAGGCGGGCGGATCATGAGGTCAGGAGATCGAGACCATCCTGGCTAACACGGTGAAACCCGATCTCTACTACAAATACAAAAAATTAGCTGGGCGTGATGGCGGGCGCCTGTAGTTCCAGCTACTCGGGAGGCTGACAGAGTGAGACTCCGTCTCAAAAAAAATTCTTTTTTTTTTTTTTGAGACAGCTTCACTCTTGTCGCCTAGGCTGGAGTGCAATGGCACAATCTTGGCTCACTGCAACCTCTGCCTCCCAGGTTCAAGCGATTTTCCTGTCTCAGCCTCCTGAGTAGCTGGGACTACAGGTGTGCGCCACCACACCCAGATAATTTTTTTGTATTTAGTGGAGACGGGGTTTCATCATTTTAGTCAGGGTGGTCTCAAACTCCTGACCTCAGGTGATCCACCCCCCTCGGCCTCCCAAAATGCTGGGATTACAGGCGTGCGCCACCGCTCCCGGCCATCAAGAATTCTTAGTAATTGCTTGGGCGCAGTTGTTCATACCTGTAATCTCAGCACTTTAGGAGGCTGAGGCAAGAGGATCGCTTGAACACAAAAGTTCAAGACCAGCTCAGGCAACATAGTGGGACCCTGTGACTACAAGAATTTTTAAAATTAGTCAGGCATGGTGGCATGAGCCTGTAGTCCCAGCTGCTCAGAAGGCTGAGGTGGGAGGATCTCTTGAGCCCGGGAGGTCAAGGCTGCAGTGATCTATGATCACAGTACTGCACTTCAGCCTGGGTGACACAGTGAGACCCTGTCCCAAAAATATAAAAAAGGAAGAAAATAATAATTTTAAGTAATTGAAGCATAGACAATGAGAGAAATAGTAGACTAGAAGATATCCTAATCCTAATCCCATACAGCTGGTCTGGTAAATGTTATGCTTCCTAGACATATCAATGACAGTTACTTCCTCTTCTTTTTTTTCTTTTGGAAACAGCACCAGTGGCTCTGACAGTTCTCTCTCAGATGGTCTTCCTGTTCACCTAGCAAACATAGCAGATGAGGTAAGCTGAGCTCTTATACCCAGGAAATAGCAGCCTTAAAAAAAATCATGACACTGGCAGCCAATTTGTTGGAATTTTCCAGCTGTCCTAAGACCCACAGAAAATATACAATAGTGTCCTAACTAGTCACCCTGCCCTAAAGTCTCTCGTTTTGTCCTTTATAACTTTCTTGCTTAATTATTAAGGCCACCTTAAGGTAACACCCAAACTGAATATTTTAACCACACGTCTAATGATCATTATTATCTGGACCTGACATTATTGCCATAAGTAATCTGATTTCATATTGTAAATCACAGATATTTGGTTATTGGTATAAGTGCCCCTTTGTGGGTTTTTTTTACTGTTGTTGTCGTTGTTGTTTTGAGATGGAGTCTTGCTGTGTCTCCCAGGCTGGAGTGCAGTGGTGCAAACTTCCACTTTCTGGGTTCAAGCAATTCTCCTGCCTCAGCCTCCTGAGTAGCTGGGATTACAGGCGCACGCCACTACGCCTGGCTAATTTTTGTATTTTTAGTAGAGATGGTTGGCCATCCTGGTTTCAAACTCCTGACCTCGTGATCTGCCCGCCTTGGCCTCCCAAAGTGCTGGGGTTACAGGCGTGAGCCGCCGCACCAGGCCTTTTTTTTTTTTTTTTTTTTTTGAGATGGAGTCTCACTCTGTCACCCAGGATGGAGTGCAGTGGCGTGATATCGGCTCACAGCAACCTCCACCTCCCGGGTTCAAGCAATTCTTCTACCTCAGCCTCCTGAGTAACTGGGATTACAGTCACCTGCCACCCTGCCCGGCTAATTTTTGTGTTTTTAGTAGAGATGGGGTTTCACCATGTTGGCCAGGCTGGTCTCGAGCTCTTGACCTCAAGTGATCCACCCGCTTCAGCCTCCCAAAGTGTTCGGATTACAGGCGCCTAACCATAAGTACCCCTTTGTCAGTTTATCGATAACAGTGGGATTTGGGGGTATTAAGTAGGAAGCATCCTCCAGTAAGGAGGGAACTGAACTGTTTGTTTATTCTCCAAACCAACACCATGAGGCTGCATACCGAGTTAGCCTTTGTGTCTTGAGCGTTGCATGAAGAGTGCCACATGTGGGCGGTCCTAGTTCTGGAATCCTCAATGACCAGTTTCTCTACTTTCCCGAATAGCTGACTCAGAAGAAGATGTTTAAGAAGAAAAAAAAGAAGTCACTTCAGACTAGGAAACAGCGAAATGAGCAGTATCAGAAAAAAAATTTGATGTGGAAGTTAAAGTTAACAGAAGATACCTCAGTAAGAAAGCCTTGCTGGCTATTTCTACTGTCTGGTTTCAGAGCATTCCATAGAGGGAGAAGGAAAGGGGGTTAAAGTTTATGCTAAACCAAAAAGGGGATGGAGATTGGGGCAGGGGGAAACTTTCTGTTTTGGGATCAGAATCTTCCAGGGGCCCTCTGGGCATCTCTGAGCAGGTTTCAGCCTTGGTCCACTGATCCTCTCCTATACTCTGGCATAGGAAGTCTGGGTTTTAGCCAAGTCTGAATTTCCAGAGGAAAGACATGGTACTGGAATGGTAGTGGCCAGAGCTAGTCAGGAGTAGATGGATGGCTGGGGGCCAGGCCTGGTCCAGGCTCAGACAGCTGGATAGCTCATTAATCTTTGTCCAAGCTGCCACACTCACACCATACCCTCTGCTTTCAAAAGACAAATGTGCTTTCAGAGGTACAAGTTTTGCTGTTGGGTAAATTGGATCAATTTTGAATAGATCAATTGAAAAATATTCTCTTTTTACTCAATCCTAGGAATTTGCTTCTACTCTGCAAAAGCATCCAGCCTTTTTCAAAAACTCAGAGAATTCCAGTTTTTTACCAATGAGAAATGAAAACCCGAGGTTAAATGAGGTAGTATTTTTGTTTTTGACTCTTTGTCACACAAATTCTCTAACCTCTCAGATTAGCACCTCTCTCCCACAAGGTGATAAATGTAGTAGCCATTTATGTTACCCTAACCTGACAGTGCCACTGGGAGCAAGAAAACATTAAAACTGGGGGAGACGGCTGGGCGCTGTGGCTCAAACCTGTAATCCCAGCACTTTGGGAGGCCGAGACAGGCGGATCATGAGGTCAGGAGATCGAGACCATCCTGGCTAACACGGTGAAACCCCGTCTCTACTGAAAAATACAAAAAAACTAGCCGGGCGAGGTGGCGAGCGCCTGTAGTCCCAGCTACTCCGGAGGCTGAGGCAGGAGAATGGCGTGGACCCGGGAGGCGGAGCTTGCAGTGAGCTGAGATCCAGCCACTGCACTCCAGCCTGGGCTATATAGCGAGACTCCGTCTCAAAAATAAAAAATAAAAAATAAAGTAAAAATAAAACTGGGGGAGACATTGACACTGCTTTGGATTAGACATGACTGAAGTCTGGAATCAAATATTGGTGATTTGTGATTTTACACCAAGAACATAAGAATGGGCTGCCTTACTTACCATCCATTCATCCATCTACCCACCCATCTACTCAATCCGCAAATTTTATTTTAAAATAAATCAACGAATTTTATTGGGCACCTACTACATGCCAGTCCCTTTACTGGATGCTGTGAATGCAACCTTGAATAAAATACTATCCCTGCCTCAGGGACTTCAGACTCCGGTGGAGATTTCAGCAAGTAAGTAGGAAATTGTATCACAGAGTAGTATGCAGTGGCAACACAGAGGAGAGACACTCAACCAATGTTTAGTACTTTACAGTTTTATGGCTATAAAATCTTTGATTTTTTTTTCTTTTTTTTTTTTTTTTTTTGAGACAGAGTCTTACTCTGTTACCCAGGCTGGAGTACAGCTTCCACCTCTTGGATTCAAGTGATTCTTGGGCCTCAGCCTCTGGAGTAGCTGGGATTACAGGTGCCCACCACCATGCTTGGCTAATTTTTGTATTTTTATTAGATGCAGGGTTTCGACATGTTGCCCAGGCTGGTCTCAAACTGCTAAGCTCAAGTAATCTACCCACTTTGGCCTCCCAAAGTGCTGGGATTACAGGCATGAGCTACCATGCCTGGCCAAAATCCTTGATTTTTTATTGTAAAAAAAATAGGCTGTCCAGGCATGGTGGCTCACACCTGAAAGCCCAACACTTTGTGTGTTTTCTTTTTTGTTTCTTTTTTTGACACAAAAAAGGAAACAAAAGTCTCATTCTGTCAAGCAGGCTTGAGTTCAGTGGCACGATCTCAGCTCACTACAACCTCCACCTCCCAGGTTCAAGTGATTCTCCCTCCTCAGCCTCCCATGGAGCTGGGATTACAGGCACCTGCCACCTTGCCTGGCTACTTTTTGTATTTTTAGTACAGATGGGGTCTCACCATGTTGGCGAGGCTGGTTTTGAACTCCTGACCTCAGGTGATCTGCCTGCCTCAGCCTACAAAAGTGCTGGGATTACAGGTGTGAGCCATTGTGCCTAGCCAAACCCAACACTTTGGAAAGCCGAGGCAGGAGGATCATTTGAGCCCAAGAGTTCAAGACCAGCCTACACAACATAGTGAGACCTCATCTCTACAAAAAAATAAACAAAAATTAGCTGGGTATAGTGGTGCACATAGTCCTACCTATTTGAGACACTGAGGTGGGCAGATCACATGAGACCAGAGTTGGAGGCTCCAGTGAGCCATGATCATACCACTGTACTCCAGCCTGGGTGGCCAGGCATGGTGGCTCACACCTGTAATCCCAGCACTTTGGGAGGCTGAGAGAGGAGGATTGCTTGGGTCCAGAAGTTCGAGACTAGCCCTGGCAACATAGCAAGACCCCATCTCTACAAAAAATTTTTTACAAATTAGCTAGACATGGCTGTGGTCACAGTGGCTCATACCTGTAATCCCAGCACTATGGGAGGACAAGATGGGTGGATCACATGAGACCAGGAGTTCAAGACCAGCCTGGCCAACATGGTGAAACCCCATCTCTACCAAAAATACGAAAATTAGCTGGGTGTGGTGGTATGTGCCTGTAGTCTCAGCTACTCAGGAAGCTGAGTCACAAGAATTGCTTGAACCCAGGAGGCAGAAGTTGCAGTGAGCTGAGATTGCGCCATTGCACTCCAGCTTGGGTGACAGAGCAAGACTCTGTCTCAAAAAAAGAAGAAGAAAAAAAAAAATCAGCTATACATTGTGATGTATGCTTATAGTCCTAGCTACTTGAGAGGCTGAGGTAGGAGGATCGCTTGAGCCTGAGAGGTCAAGGCTACAGTGAGCTGTGATCCTACCACTGCACCCCAGCCTGGGTGACAGAGCAAGACCCTGCTTAAAAAAAAAAAAAAAAGCGGGGCTCAGTTTTGAGGTCAGGTACGGTAGCTCACACCTGTAATCCCAGCACTTTGGGAGGAAAAGGTGGTAGGATCACTTGAGGCCAGGAGGTCAAGATCACTTGAGGCCAGGAGGTCAAGACCAGCCTGAGCAACATAGCAAGATCCTATCTCTACAAAAAATTTTAAAATGTAGCTGGATGCGGGCCGGGCGCAGTGGCTTATGCCTGTAATCCCAACACTTTGGGAGGCTGAGACAGGCGGATCACGAGGTCAGGAGATTGAGACCATCCTAGCTAACATGGTGAAACCCCGTCTCTACTAAAAATACAAAAAATTAGCTAGACGTCCCTGTAGTCCCAGCTAGTCCGGAGGCCGAGGCAGGAGAATCACTTGAACCTGGGAGGTGGAGGTTGCAGTGAGCCGAGGTCATGCCACTGCACTCCAGCCTGGGCAATAGAGCAAGACTCCATCTCAAAAAAATAAATAAATAAATAAATAAATAAATAAATAAATAAATAAATAACTTAGCTGGATGTGATAGCCTGCCCCTCCTGTAGTCCTAGCTACTTGGGAGGCTGAGGTGGGAGAATCACTTGAGTCCAGGAGTTTAAGGTTACAGTGAGCTGTGATCCTGCCACTGCACTCCACCCTAGGTGACAGAGTGAGACTTTGTCCCAAAAAAAAAAAATGGTTTTGGTACAATAGTTAGTAGCCAATTCTTAGGGGATAGGGTGCAAAATGGGCCCTCCTCATGTGAAACACTACCCTATAGTTAACAGTGCTGCCCAGGCACGGTGGCTCATGCCTGTAATCCCAGCACTTTGGGAAGCCAAAGTGGGTGGATCACCTGAGGTCAGGAGTTCGAGACCAGCCCAGCCAACATGGCAAAACCCTGTCTCCACTAAACATACAAAAATTAGCCAGGCGTGGTGGCAGACGCCTGTAATTCCAGCTACTCGGGAGGCTGAGGCAGGAGAATCGTTTGAACTCAAGAGGTGGAGGTTGCTGTGAGCTGAGATTGCACCATTGCACTCCAGCCTGGGTGACAAGAGTGAAACTGTCTCAAAAAAAAGAGTACTATAATGAGGTCTCACTGTGCAATACTGGGGAATCCCCACAGAGCACAGCTGGTGGCAAGAGCATAAATTTTGAAGTCTGCCTTGAGTTCAAACTTCCAGCCCCACTGTTTAATATTCTGTGAGCCATTCGACCACCCCGGGGCTAAGTTTCTGCATCTGAAATACTGCGGAGATAATATCTACATCCTAAGGTTGTTGTGTGAATTAGTGTGAAAGTGTAAAGCACCTGGCATATCGTAGGCACTCAGTACATTAGTCACTTTTCCTCCTTCGAACTGTTTTTCCTTCTTTGAATTATGTTTTGCCTGTCCTTTTGTGTGGGAATATCATAGTGAATCAACATGTATGAATAAGAAGCAAACAAATAATGTATATTCACTGTAATCGCACTTGTTCAAGTGGAAAATTTAGTGAGGATATGTTCATTTATTTTAGACAAATTTAAATAGAAGAGACAAAGACACCTCCCTGGACCCATCAATGGCCACCCTGATTCTGCCTAAGAATAAAGGGAGAATGCAGGTACTTCACCTAATATACTGTATATAGTTACATGCCAGCGATTCATTTTAATTAGTTCTCAAATGTATTATGTAATTTGGAGGGGCGGTGATGCACAGTCCAGTTTTACCTTCTTGGATTTGTTCTGCTCAGGTGGACATCTAAGGCATTTTGCATCCTCAGGCTACAAATCACCTGGCCCCTGGGGCATAGCAGGGCTGGAAGGAGCCCACCTAGGCTAAAAGCTTGCCATTGAAAATTTCATTTCATTTCAACGAACATTTTTTAGGCAGCCATTATTTTGAAACGCCATGGCAACATGTCAGGTAAGAAAGTGACAGGGAATAATGCACCTGTTCTCAGCCTTACGAGGTTAACACCACACAGAGTGTTGCCATGAATTATGAGGTGTGCTTCACATGCAGTGTTACCACTGACCATTCAGTACCAAGGTTTGTGAATTATTTGCTTTTTTGTTGTTGTTGTTGTTATTTTGAGATGGAGTTTCACTCTTGTTGCCCAGGCTGGAGTGCAATGGCACAATCTCAGCTCACCGCAACCTCTGCCTCCCAGGTTCAAGCGATTCTCCTGCCGAAGCCTCCCCAGTAACTGGGATTACAGGTATGTGCCACCATGCCTGGCTAATTTTTGTATTTTTAGTAGAGATGGGGTTTCTTCATGTGGGTCAGGCTGGTCTCGAACTCCTGACCTCAGGTGATCTGCCCGCCTCGGCCTCCCAAAGTGCTGGGATTACAGGCATGAGCCTCTGCGCCCGGCCAATTATTTGCTTTTTTTAAAAAGAGTAAGTTTGGTCCAGTGCAGCTCCTCATGCCTGTAATCCCAGCACTTTGGGAGGACAAGGCAGGTGGATCACATGAGGCCGGGAGTTCAAGGCCAGCCTGGCCAAAATGGTGAAACCCCATCTCTACTAAAAATACAAAATTAGCCAGGTGTGGTGGTGCACACCTGTAATCCCAGCTCCTGAGGCAGGAGAATCACTTGAACCCCGGAGGCGGAGGTTGCAGTGAGCTGAGATCACACCATTGCACTCCAGCCTGGGCAATGAGTGAGACTCCCTCTCAAAAAAAAAAATACAAATATTAGCTGAGCATGATGGTGTGTGCCTGTAGTTCCAGCTACTCAGGAAGCTGAGTCACAAGGATTGCTTGAACCCAGGAGGCAGAAGTTGCAGTGAGCTGAGATTGCGCCATTGCACTCCAGCCTAGGCAACAGAGTGAGACTCTGTCTCCAAAAAAAAAAAAAAAAAAATTAGCTAGGCATGGTGGTGCATGCTTATAGTCCTAGCTACTTGGGAGGCTGAGGTAGGAGGATTGCTTGAGCCTGAAAGGTCAAGACTGCAGTGAGCTGTGATCCTACCACTGCACCCCAGCCTGGGCGACATAGCAAGACCCTGTCTCAAAAAAAGAAAAAAAAAAAGGGTTTTGAGGTCAGGTACAGTAGCTCACACCTGTAATCCCAGCACTTTGGGAGGCAAAGGTGGGAGGATCACTTGAGGCCGGGAAGTCGAGACCAGCCTGAGCAACATAGCAAGATCCTATCTCTACAAAAAATTTTAAAACTTAGCTGGATGTGGTAGCCTGCCCTTGTAGTCCTAGCTACTTGGGAGGCTGAGGTGGGAGAATCACTTGAGTCCAGGAGTTTAAGGTTACAGTGAGCTGTGATCCTGCCACTGCACTCTGCCCTAGGTGACAGAGTGAGACTTTGTCTCCCCCCCAAAAAAAAGAAAAAAAAATATTTTGGTACAATAGTAGCTGATTCTTAGGGGATAGGGTGCAGAATGGGCCTCCTCATGTGGAACACTACCCTATAGTTAACAGTGCTGTAATGAGGCCTCACTGTGCAATACTGGGAATCCCCACAGAGCACAGCTGGTGGCAAGAGCATAAATTTTGAAGTCTGCCTTGAGTTCAAACTTTCAGCCCCACAGTTTAATATTCTGTGAGCCATTCGACCACCCCGGGGCTAAGTTTCTGCATCTGAAATACTGCGGAGATAATATCTACATCCTAAGGTTGTTGTGTGAATTAGTGTGAAAGTGTAAAGCACCTGGCATATCGTAGGCACTCAGTACATTAGTCACTTTTCCTCCTTCGAACTGTTTTTCCTTCTTTGAATTATGTTTTGCCTGTCTTTTTCTATGAGAGTATCATAATGAATTAACATATATTAATAAGCAAACAAATAATGTATATTCACTGTAATCGCACTTGTTCAAGTGGAAAATTTAGTGAGGATATGTTCATTTATTTTAGACAAATTTAAATAGAAGAGACAAAGACACCTCCCTGGACCCATCAATGGCCACCCTGATTCTGCCTAAGAATAAAGGGAGAATGCAGGTACTTCACCTAATATACTGTATATAGTTACATGCCAGCGATTCATTTTAATTAGTTCTCAAATGTATTATGTAATTTGGAGGGGCGGTGATGCACAGTCCAGTTTTACCTTCTTGGATTTGTTCTGCTCAGGTGCACATCTAAGGCATTTTGCACCCTCAGGCTACAGTTACCACTGACCATTCAGTACCAAGTTTTGTGAATTATTTGCTTTTTTAAAAGAACAAGTTTTAGGCCAGGCACAGTGGCTCACGCCTGTAATCCCAGCACTTTGGGAGGCCAAGGCAGGCAGATGATTTGAGGTCAGGAGTTAGAGACCAGCCTGGCCAACATGGTGAAACCCCGTCTCTATTAAAAATACAAAAATTAGCCAGGCATGGTGGTGTGCGCCTGTAATCCCAGCTACTGGAGAGGCTGAGGCAGGAGAATCACTTGAACCCAGGAGGCAGAAGTTGCAGTGAGCTGAGATCGTGCCATTGCACTCCAGCCTGGGTACAGAGCGAGACTCCGTCTCAAAAAAAAAAAAAAAAAAAAAAAAAGTAAAAGAGTAAGTTTGGTCAGGTGCAGTGGCTCACACCTCCATGCACTTTAGGAGGCTGAGGAGAGTGGATCACCTGAGGTTAGGAGTTCAAGACCAGCCTGGCCAACATGGCCAAACCCTGTCTCAACTAAAAATATAAAACTTAGCTGGATATAGTGGTGCATGCTTGAACCCCAGCTACTCGGGAGGCTGAGGCAGGAGAATCACTTGAACCCAGGAGGCAGAGTTTGCAGTGAGCCAAGATTGCACCACTGCACTCCAGCCTGGGTGACAGAGTGAGACTCTGTCTCTAAATAAGTAAATAAATAAAATATAGAAAATTTTTAAAAATAGTAAGTTTGAATGAATTCATGTTTATCCTTATAATAACATTCGTCATGCTCATTTGCACTCACATGTTTTTTCCTGAAAGGGAGGAAAAAAGAGGTGGCGAGGCCAGGCGTGGTGGCTCACGCCTGTAATCTCAGCACTTTGGGAGGCCGAGGTGGGCAGATAACCTGAGGTCAGGAGTTCGAGACCAGCCTCGCCAACATGGTGAAACCCCATCTCTACTAAAAACCAAAAAATTAGCCAGGTGTGGTGGCAGGCGCCTGTAGTCCCAGCTCCTTGGGAGGCTGAGGCAGGAGGATCGCTTGAACCTGGAGGCGGAGATTGCAGTGAGCCGAGATCGCGCCACTGCACTCCAGCCTGGGTGACAGTGAGACTCCATCTTAAGAAAAAAGAGGTGGCGAAACAGCTAGTAAGCTGTTGTTTCTAATAGCCCAGGGTATGTATACAGGAGGTGTTGTTCACATGAGTCTGGGTGAAACACAGGTTGAGAATCAGTGGATTAAGTTAGGTGTACCAGATGTAGAGTGAATGGTTCTCCCAGTGGATGGAGTCCCTGCTGTCTTCCCAAGTCTGTTGCTTGGGAATTCATGTGCTGATGCTCTCATTTACCTATCAGTGTCTTCTAGTGTCTACTATGTGCAAAGTCCTTAAAAGACATGAAGACAAGATCCTCTAGGAGTGACAAGACTGATAGTCCAATCACCATATTATGACAGAAAATGAAGAGCAGTGAAAATATAGGCTTAAATAAAGTCAAGTTAAAGAGAGTTTCAGTCCTGACAGACTAGTCAATAATGAGCTTGTCCTCTTTCTTCACTTAGCGTTCATTGCTGGAAGCCTACGAGTAGCAAAAACTATATCCCAGAACTGAAATATCCTAATTAGGTTCTGACATATAACCATGAATTCAATTAAATCCAGTGTAGTAGATGACTGTTATCCAAACCTTTATCTTTACTTCATTTTCTTAAAATTTCTTTCTTTTTTTTTTTTTTTTTTTTTTTTTTTTTGAGACAGGGTCTTGCTCTGTCGCCCAGGCTGGAGTGCAGTGGCGTGATCTCGGCTCACTGCAACCTCTGCCTGCCAGGCTCAAGCGATTATCCCACCTCATATTTTCTTAAAATTTATAGTGTGATTTTGTGTAACAGAGATGTGAGTATTTAACTTCTATAACGTGTCAGATAAACATAATTGAAAAAAATGAGGCAATCTGCCACCTTGATAGATTGTTTTTCTCTTTGTTTAATGTTTCTAGACAGCTTATAAAATGCAGTCCTTCTGCTTTTTGGGGCAATTAAAATGTTGCCCATGTTGGCTGGTGTGGTGGCTCACGCCTGTAATCCCAACATTTTGGGTGACCAGGCACAGTGGCTCACACCTGTAATCCCAGCACTTTAGGAGGCCAAGGCAAGAGGATCACTTGAGGTCAGGAGTTTGAGACCAGCCTGGGCAAAATGACGAAACCCCATCTCTACTAAAAAACAAAAATAGCCAGGTGTGGTGGTGCATGCCTGTAATCCCAGCTACTCAGAAGGCTGAGGCAGGAGAATTGCTTGAGCCCAGGAGGCAGAGGTTGCAGTGAGCTGAGATTGTGCCACTGCACTCCAGCCTGAGCAACAGAGCAAGACTCCACCTTAAAAAAAAATGTTTCTGATGTTGACCTTGATTTGGCTGAGGGACCAGGACAAAGGCTCAATTCACCTCTGTTCTATAACAGTGTCAACTACTTTTATATTCGGGGAAGAAATGCAAATACTTCTCACTAACTCCTTGTGAAGCCAACCCCAACCCTAACTACATCTTTAGAAATGGCAAAATAAATTGAATTCAACTTTTAAAAATCTTATTTGCACAGAATAAGAAGCCAGGCTTTACAGTATCATGCTCTCCAAAGAGAACCATGAACTCCAGCCAAGAGCCAGCTCCAGGTATGAAGCCAAACTGGCCTGGGAGCAGATATCCTGCCACAAAGAGAGACTGTGCTGCCATGGCGGCATACCCCTCCTTGCACATATACACATACCCGTAGGTGAGCCTGGGCTGTGCACACAAGGACTTCGTCAGGGATTTTGAGATTAGACACATTTTGTAATGGGGGAGGTGTATGACTGGGAACTGCATTTACTCGTGGTATACTGTGTTGTGCACTCATCATGCACTGACCTTACACTTGGTACTTACACTGTGGGCATGTGGTCAAGATGCATATCTCATGAATTCAACTATTTTTTCATGAAATGAAATTTTATTATGATATATAAAAATGCTTTAGAGAAACTGAAGTGTGTTCTCATGGCACACTTCATGGCAGCACAGATATACCTCATTTTAACCAATAGATACTTCTCTCTAAAATTATGTGCAAATCAATTTTGGAAAATGAAACTCTATGTTAAACACATTTTGGGAATGTGCTATATAAAAAAAAGTGTTGTGTCAAAGCTTTCCAGTGACAGTCAGTCCTACTGCTGTATGTCAGGTTTGCTCAGAATGAGGCATTCTCACATAGAAATAACAATGCATGCATGTATTACCCAGAATTTAATGTTGTGTATCTTATGTTCAACGAGGTTTTGTAAATTTTTTAGCCTGATGATTAAAATTCTTTCTCTCTAACCAGTTGTTTCCTTTGATTGGTTAACTGCATAATTTTATGTGAACAGATATTTTTTATCCGCCTTTTCTTTCCAATAGCTTCTCCTGAGCACCAAGCAAAGTCGGCCAGCTGCAGCCTGTCATGTCAACACGCTGGAGTCATTTAAAGGGGGGTCACTCCAGCTCATGCTAGGAGCCCTATTTTGACTACTTTTTTTCTATCACATGGGATTGAAAGTTCTCTAGCACATTTTTCATTATCACTTTTAAACTTTCAGCCACCATCACTACCTGGATTACTAGTGATTAGAACCACGTGACAACACAAATTTTATTGCAATCCCAGTGTAGGAGTATTTTTAAATATTTTAAAACAGATTTACAGAGAAATTGAGGAGAGAGTACAGAGAGTTCCTAGATGCTCTTTTTTTTTTTTTTTTTGGGATGGAGTCTTGCTCTGTCACCCAGGTTAGAGTGCAGTGGAGCAGTCTTGGCTCACTGCAACCTTCGCCTCCCTAGTTCAGGCGATTCTCCTGCCTCAGCCTCCTGAGTAGCTGGGATTACAGGTGCCACCGCCACACCCGGCTAATTTTTGTGTGTTTTGTTTTTTTTTTTTTTTTGAGGCGGAGTCTCGCTCTGTCCCCCAGGCTGGAGTGCAGTGGCGCAATCTCGGCTCACTGCAAGCTCCGCCTCCCGGGTTCACGCCATTCTCCTGCCTCAGCCTCCCGAGTAGCTGGGACTACAGGCGCCGCCACCACGCCCGGCTAATTTTTTGTATTTTTAGTAGAGACGGGGTTTCACCGTGTTAGCCAGGATGGTCTCGATCTCCTGACCTCGTGATCCGCCCGTCTCGGCCTCCCAAAGTGCTGGGATTACAGGTGTGAGCCACCGCGCCCGGCTGCAATTTTTGTGTTTTTAGTAGAGACCGAGTTTCACCATGTTGGCCAGGCTGGTCTCGAACTCCTGACCTCGCGATCCGCCCACCTCGGCCTCCCAAAGTGCTGGGATTACAGGCATGAGCCACCACACCCGGCCCCCATACTCTTTATATAGGGAGTTTGCACATGGCCTACTCCTATGCCGCACCTTACTTACATCCTAAAACTATTAGTCAGCATTTTAAGTATCTAGAAAGCACCCAGCCAAAACCCCACTTTTTATCCCTAAAAGGATATCCTTAAAGGACAAGACCCAAAAGCAAACCTTGTTTGAAAGTTGTTCAGAAATTAAGCCAGGTGCAGTGGCTCACACCTTTGGAAGGCTGAGGTGGGTAGATCAGTTGAGGCCAGGAGTTCGAAACCAGCCTGGCCAACGTGGATCCCTTGAGCCCAGCTATACAAGATCAGTCTTGGCAATGTGGTGAAACCCTGTCTCTAGCAAAAAAATACAAAAATAGCCGGGTGTGGTGGCACATGCCTGTAGTCCCAGCTACCCTGGAGGCTGGGGTGGGAGGATCGCTTTAGCCACGGAGGTTGCAGTGAACTGAGATCATGCCACTGTACTAGCCTGGGTCACAAAGTGAGACTCTGTCTTAAAAAAAAAAAAAAAAAAAAAAAAAAAAAAGACCAGGAGTGGTGGCTCATGCCTGTAATCCCAGCACTTTGGGAGGCCGAGGTGGGTGGATCAGGAGGTCAGGAGTTCAAGACCAGCCTGGCCAAGATGGTGAAACCCCGTCTCTACTAAAAATGCAAAAATTAGCCAGGCGTGGTGGCAGGGGCCTGTAATCCCAGCTACTCAGGAGGCTGAGGCAGAGAATTGCTTGAACCCAAGAGGTGGAGGTTACAGTGAGCTGAGGTTGTGCCACTGCACTCCAGCCTGGGCGACAGAGCAAGAGTCCTTCTCAAAAAAAAAAAAAAAAGATGCATTGAGCAGTGATTGACTTAGGAACTATGGAGAATGCACTGATGCATAAGATTCCACTGCTGCCCCTGTGTTTAAAATCTAGATGGAGAACAAAGACTAGTAGGCAAAACAAAGCAGTCAGATGTTTTGCTAGGTTCAGAACATTGGAGTGCGTTAAAGAGCCACCACCATGGCATTTAGAACACCTGAGTTTGAATCCCACGGAGACTGGGGGTGGGTAGGCGTGGGGCAGTTGCTTAACAGCTCTGAACTTTTATTTCCTGACCTTAAAAGTGAAGTGCCCGTCCAGGTGAAATGATCTCTAAGGTCCCTTCATTTGATCACTACTCTTAGCTGTTGATCATACATTGCGATAATGTGCTTTAAACAGTTTCCCCCTTCAGCCTGAGCCAGCTAGGACTTCTCTCCCTCAATCTCTTGTCTTTGGGGAAAAGATCTCTTTGGTTGCTCCGAGTACAGTTCTTCTCATCTTGTTGCTAATCAATTTTGATACATGCCAGCCAGGTGTGGTGGCTCACGCCTGTAATCCCAGCACTTTGGGAGGCCGAGGCAGGCGGATCACCTGAGGTTGGGAGTTCGAGACCAGCCTGACCAACATGGAGAAACCCCGTCTCTACTAAAAATACAAAAAATTAGCCGGGCATGGTGGTGCATGCCTGTAATCCCAGCTAGTCAGGAAGCTGAGGCAGGAGAATCGCTTGAACCCGGGAGGCGGAGGTTTTGGTGAGCCGAAATCGCGCCATTGCACTCCAGCATGAGCAACAAGAGCAAAACACAGTCTCGAATAAATAAATAAATAAATAAATAAATAAATAAATAAATAAATAAAATAAAGATATGTGCTATCTCTCCTCATAGCCCCCTGAACTGCCTATTCCTAGATTATTGGATTTAGTGACCAGAAATCACATGAATAAACCCCTTCACAGTTCTAGTCATTCCCTTTCTCTTGGCTTCATTTCTTCCCCAGTTCAGCCCAGACTCCAGGGTTCGTGACGTCAACCACTCTCTTGCCAGCACCCCAGTATCCTCACCCTCTGTCCTTCTGCCACATCCACCTGGTAGTTCCCCAACTTTGGATCAGCCAGCCATCCCAGCCATCTGTCTTCTCTACTGTACCCAGGCTGCTAAGATGGCTTCAGGAAAATATGCCATCGAGTGGACCTGGGCCAGCACACAAGTATCTCCTCCAGCCTTGGAAATTTATCTTCTGCTTCTGAAACTGAAGGTCCCACACCTTTCCCCTTCCATGGCTATTTCACACCTCCATTTCAAGTCTTGTGCTCCCTCTCTGCTGCCACCTTCCTCCCAGCAAACAGCCATACTAATCAAGACTGGTTCAGAAGCTAGGCTCCCGTGAGGCTGGGGTGGGAAGATAACTTCAAACAAATTCTTAAGTCTCTTTGGTAGGTTTGTTTATGTAATGGCATTGGCAAATCAATTCTGAAACATTTTAGACATATTATATGCTTGAACAAATGAGTAAATTTGTTAGTGTTGTTAAAAGCCAATAACTCGTTATTTCTTTTCTTTTCTTTTCTTTTTTTTTTTGAGAAGGAGTTTTGCTCTTCTTGCCCAGGCTGGAGTGCAATGGTGCCATCTCAGCTCACTGCAACTTCCACCTCCTGGGTTCAAGTGATTCTCTTGCCTCAGCCTCCCAAGTAGCTGGGATTACAGGTGCCCACCACCACGCCTGGCTAATTTTCTTTTTTTTTTTTTTGTATTTTTAGTAGAGATGGGGTTTCATCATGTTGGCCAGGCTGGTCTTGAACTCCTGATGTCAGAATTCCACCCGCTTCAGCCTCCCAAAGTGCTGGTGTTATAGGCATGAGCCACCACACCTGGCCAGAACTCATGATTTCTAAAACATGTATATGTCTGAACATACATATGTATGTATACACAAGTATATATGTGCATGTGTGTATGCATATTCATATATGTAGATAATGTGTGTATGTGTATTCAGCTCTATCTGCTAAAAAGGGCTAAAATCAAATACATCCCATTAGCAATAAGAACATTTTGCACTGAGATCTTGGTCTCTAATATAATCCTCACTAAAAGGAATCAGGGTTCATTAGAGAAATGTCTGGGGCAATGTAGATACGAGATGAGGAGCCTGAAACATTGTGTTATGTCAAAAAGTAAAAAAGTGCTGCAGGCATGTCACAGGATAAAGGAACCAACTTGAAGGAGCTCCCACTGGCCAAATCTGGGATATTAGGCACCAAAATGATGAAGGACATTAACCCATTGAAATTATAACCCATTGAAAAAATAGGAATCATGAGTTCTTATCAGTGAGAGAGAAAGAGAGGAAGAGGGCTCTTGTTTAAGAAGAATGAAGCTGAGGTTGATGGTGAATGTAGGAGGAGCGCTGCAATTGGGAATTCATTATTTTGCAATTATTGTAGTAAAATGGATCAGGCAAGAAGTACCTATGGATGCAAAATTTAGGAGGAAACTTGAGGAGCAAGATATTTGCATGGTTTTAAAGTGTCTCCACTCAGATTGCTTATTAGTCAGAAGGGAAAAAGTAGTGATCATATAATGAGGCAATTGGACACCACCTTACCCGTGTGATTGTTTAGGGGCAGATGGACATTGTGTGCCCTCTGATGGAAAGCCTGAGACGAACACATCACTTAAGTAGTATTCTGGTTGGAAATGCATACCTTGAATCTAATCATGAAAAAGCATCAGACAAAACCAAAATAAGGAACATTCTGCCAAAAAGAATCTAGACTCTGGCATCAGGATGCCTGGGTTCAAAGTCTGACTCCATAGCTTTATGACCTTAGGCTTTATGACCTCTCAAAGATTCAACTTCCTCATCTGTAAAATGGGAGTACAAACAAGACCCACTTTTCAGAATTGTTGGGAGGACTGGACAAGAAAATGTACGTAATGCACTGAGTAGAGGGCTCTACACACAGAAAGCACTCAGGAGTGGTGAGCTGGCAAAACTCTTGTCTGCCTTTACTTCCATTCCATTCCTTTATTCTATTTTTTTGAGACAGTTTTGCTCTGTCACCCAGGCTGGAGTGCAATGGCAACATCTCTGCTCACTGCTTCTTCCGCCTCCGAGGTTCAAGTGATTCTTATGCCTCAGCTTCCCAAGTAGTTGGGATTACAGCCACGTGCCACCATGCCTGGCTAATTTAGGTATTTTCAGTAGAGACAGGGTTTCACCATGTTGGCCAGTCTGATCTTGAACTCCTGACCTCAAGTGATCTGTCTATCTCGGCCTCCAAAGGTGCTGGGATTGCAGGTGTGAGCCACCACACCCGCCCTCTTTTCTTTGTTCTTAGAGGAAAAAAGTGCCCAACTTTGGGTTTAAGGCTAATCTCTCCACCTTATGCTTCAATTCAATCTCTCTACTTTATCTTCCCAAACTTTCTGCATTGCTTTACCCCCTCTTGTCTTTCTCCCTCCCTACCAGCAACTTCGCTGTGGCCTCAAAACATGCCAGGCTTCTCCCATATTTAAAGAAAGAACATGCAGGCTGGGCACCGTGGCTCATACCTGTAATTCCAGCACTTTGGGAGACCCAGGTGGGCGTATAGCCTGAGGTCAGGAGTTCAAGACCAGCCTGGCCAACATGGTGAAACCCGTCTTTACTAAAAATACAAAAATTAGCTGGGCGTAGGGACAGTTGCCTGTAATCTCAGCTACTCAGGAGGCTGAGGCAGGAGAATCGCTTGAACCTGGGAGGTGGAGGTTGTGGCGAGCCGAGATCACACCATTGCACTCCAGCCTGGGTGACAAGAGAAAGACTTCATCTCAAAAAAAAAAAGAACATGGCTTCTGATCAGCTGTGAATAAATAAATGTTTTAAAAGCACAGGCTGGGCACAGTGGCTCACACCTGTAATCCCAGCACTTTGGGAAGCCAAGGTGGGCAGATCAAGAGGTTAGGAGTTCGAGATCAGCCTGGCCAACATGGTGAAACCCCCGTCTCTACTAAAAATACAAAAATTAGCCAGGCGTGGTGGCAGGAGGTGGAAGGTGCAGTGAGTGAAGATCACGCCACTGCACTCGAGCCTGGGCAACAGAGCGAGACTCTGTCTCAAAAAAAAAGAAAGAAAAAAGAAAAGAAAAGAAAAAGAAATAACTTGAGACTGGGTAGTTCATAAAGAAGAGGTTTGGGCCGGGCACAGTGACTCACGCCTGTAATACCAGCACTATGGGAGGCCAAGGCAGGCAGATCACCTGAGGTCGGGAGTTCGAGACCAGCCTGACCAACATGGAGAAACCCCATCTCTACAAAAATACAAAAATCAGCCAGCCATGGTGGTGCGTGCCTGTAATCCCAGCTACTTCAGAGGCTGAGGCAGGAGAATTGCTTTAATCCAGGATGCAGAAGTTGCAGTGAGCCGAGATCGCGCCATTGCACTGCAGCCTGGGTGACAGAGTGAGACTCTGTCTCAAAAAAATAAATAAATAGTGTCTTCCTAAGTTCTGCAAACCATTCTAGTGTTGACAAAAAGAGCCAAACTCTATGTAGTATTTGAAGGGATGTATTCTGAGCCAAATGTGAGGACCATGACACAGCCTCAGGAGGTCCTTATGTGGTTCACAGCCACATGTGCCCAAGATGGTTGCATTACAGCTTAATATTAGGGGGACAGAAGTTACAGGCAGACATCAATCAATACATATGGAGTGCCAGCTCAGTGGCTCATGCCTGTAATCCCAACAATTTGGGAAGCGGAGATGGGAGGATTGCTTGAGGCCAGGAGTGTGAGACCAGTCTGGCCAACATGGCCAAACCCTGTCTCTACTAAAATGCAAAAAATTAGCTGGGCATGGTGGCACGTGCCTGTAGTCCCAGCTACTTGGGAGGTAGAGGCAGGAGAATCACTTGAACCCAGGAGGTGAAAGCTGCAGTGAGCCAAGATCACACCACTGTACTCCGCCTGGGCAACAGAGCAAGACTGTCTCAACAACAACGACAACAACAACAAAATGTGGGGTATACATTGGTCCAGAAAAGCAGGACAACTCAAAGTGGGGAGGGGGAAGTGCTTCCAGGTCATAAGTGGATTCAAAGATTTTCTGATTGGCAATTGGTTGAAAGAGTTATTATATAAAGAGATCTGGAATAAAAGTTCTTTTTTTTTTTTTTTTTTTTCAGATGGAGTCTTGCTCTGTCGCCCAGGCTGGAGTGCAGTGGCCAGATCTCAGCTCACTGCAAGCTCCGCCTCCCGGGTTCACGCCATTCTCCTGCCTCAGCCTCCGGAGTAGCTGGAACTACAGGCGCCCGCCACCTCGCCCGGCTAGTTTTTTGTATTTTTTTAGTAGAGACTGGGTTTCACCATTTTAGCTAGGATGGTCTTGATCTTGTGACCTCTTGATCCGCCCGTCTCGGCCTCCCAAAGTGCTGGGATTACAGGCTTGAGCCACCGCGCCCAGCCAAAAGTTCTTATTATGTAGATGAAGTCTCATAGGTGGCCACCCTTAGAGGCAATAGGTGGCAAATGTTTCCTACTCAGACTTTTAAAAGGTGCTAGATAGGCTGGGCATGGTGGCTTATGCCTGTAATCCCAGCACTTTGGGAGGCCAAGGCGGGCGGATCATGAGGTCAGGAGTTCGAGACCAGCCTGACCAACATGGTGAAACCCCATCTCTACTAAGGCAGAAGAGTCGCTTGAACTGGGGAGGCAGAGGTGGCAGTGAGCTGAAATGGTGCCATTGCACTCCAGCCTGGGCAACAAGAGCGAAACTCTGTCTCAAAAAAAAAAAAAAAAAAAAAAAGGTTTAATTGGCTCAGCTTTGCAGGCTTTACAGGAAGCATGATGCTGGCATCTGCTCAGCTTCCAGGGAAGCCTCAGGGAGCTTACAATCATGTAGGAAGGTGAAGGAGGAGCAGGCACATCACATAGCAAAAGCAGGATTTAGAGAGGGAGAGGGGAGGTGTCACAGACTTTTAAATGACCAGCTCTCGTGCTCTCATGAGGTCTCAACTGTCATGAAGACAGCACCAAGCCATGAGGGATCCTCCTGCGTGATCCAAACACCTCTTGCCAGGCTGCACCTCCAGCATCCACAGTCATAATTCAACATGACATTTGGGCAGGGGTAAATGTCCAAACTATATCAGGGGTTTTATTTTTAGTTTACACTAGCAAATTATCAAACCTTAGGAGAGGACGGTGGAAACCCTGATTTATAACCAGTTGGGCATAAGGGTCTTTATAAAAGGGAGGCAGGAGGATCAGACTCAGAAAAAGGACATGTGAATGATGCAGGATTTATGCTCCTTAGTTCAGCTAAATCCGAGTTCTTGTCTCATGACCAGGAAAAATTAGGCATGTGGCCACACTGAAGAATAGAACAGAATTTATTAAACGAAGGAAAAGTTTTCAGCAAAGAGAGGGATCCTACAAAAAGGTTTCCACTTCACAACTGAATACCAGGGCTCCCATACATGAGCGGAAGAGGCGAGGCTCCTCCCCAGCATAGGGCAGGAAATCCTAGTAGCTCCATCCTGATCCCCCAGTGCGCATTTGGGCATGCCCACACAAGCCATGGGTAGTATCAGAAAAGGCAACATTCAATTGGTTAAAAGGCATTATTCAGAGAGAATCAATAGGAAAAGGGTGAGCAAACAAGGGCAGAAGATCTCCCTGAGGGTTGCAGGTTTCATCTGGGACCAGCAGTCCGGTCTTTTGGCCTTCAGGCTGTTTTAGGTTTGAAGGTGGGGTTTTCACCAAGGACCCTTCCCTATATGCCCAGGCATTTGTCTGCCTCCTGCCTCTATCATGAAGACAGAAAAGGTTGAACTGATGCCCTTTGAAGGTGGAGGAAGTGGTCAGAAGCCAAGGAATGCAGATGGCCTCTGGAAGCTTGAAAAGGGAAAGACACAGTTTCTCCTCTGGAAACTGAAGAAGTATGAATAGCGCCTTGGCAACACCTTGATTTTAACCCTTTAAGACTCATTTCAGGCCGGGCATGGAGGCTTATGCCTGTAATCCCAGACTTTGGGAGGCCAAGTCGGGTGGATCACCTGAGGTCTGGAGTTCAAGACGAGCCCGGCCAAAATGGCGAAATCCCGTCTCTACTAAAAATACAAAAATTAGCCAGGCATGGTGGCAGGCCCCTGTAATCCCAGCTACTCGGGAGGCTGAGGCAGGAGAATTACTTGAACCCAGGAAACAGAGGTTGCAGTAAACTGAGATTGCGCCACTGCACTCCAGACTGGGTGACAGAGCAAAACTCCATCGAAAAAAAAAAAAGACTCATTTCAGGCTGGGTGCAGTGGCTCATGCCTGTAATCCCAGCACTTTGGGAGGCCGAGGTGGGAGGATTGCTTGAGCCTAGGAGTTCGAGACCAGCCTGGCCAACATGGTGAAACCCTCTCTCTAGTAAAAATACAAAAATTAGCCAGGTGTGGTGCTGTACACCTGTAATCCCAGCTACTCAGGAGACTGAGGCAGGAGAATTGCTTGAACCCAGGAGGTGGAGGCTGTGGTGGGCCCAGATCATGCCATTGCACTCCAGCCTGGACAACAAGAGCAAAACTCTGTCTCAAAAAAAAAAAGAAAAGAAAAGAAAAGAAAACAAGGACTGATGCTAAGAAGGAGAATGATTTTTGCCTTTCCTCCAGTTCTCAGGATTGGAATCCAAAGACAGTGTCCATGACTGTACTGCCAGGCAACATGTCCTTTATCATTCTTCAGACTTCTCTAGAGAGCAAAGGTAGGAAAGTATGACGAAAGGCTAGAGGAACCCTAGCCAAACCAGAAAATTTTGCTATTCTTGAAAAGGAAAAGGGAAAACACTTTCCAAATATGGATCCCAAGCTGAGATATTTGAAAATAAATCTCTAAAGCACACAGATTTTATGCAAAAGAGATGGGCTTCTCCTGACACTATGCAGGGGAACTATATAAAGGATGTTCTCTCTAAGGAACTGTTTTACATCCAAGACAACAGTTTTATTTTTTATTTTTTATTATTTATTGATTTTTGGAGACAGAGTCTCACTCTGTCACCCCAGCTGGAGTGCAGTGACTTGATGTCGGCTTAACACAACCTCCACCTCCTGGGTTCAAGCGATTCTTCTGCCTCCTCCTCCTGAGTAGCTCAGACTGCAGGCGTGTGCCACCACGCCCAGCTAATTTTTTTTTGTATTTTAGTAGAGACAAGGTTTCACTATGTTGGCCAGGCTGGTCTTGAACTCCTGAGGTCAGGTGATCCGCCCACCTTGGCCTCCCAAAGTGCTAGGATTATAGACGTGAGCCACTGCGCCTGGCAAGACAACAGTTTTAGATACTCCTTAGGAAGCTTGAGAAGGACAGGAGGAAAATCTAAGGCCGGCAAAGACAGTTTGCCTATCCCTTTAGCTGGGTGACCCTTTTCAGTCATTCTAAGACAAATTGAACTTAAGTTGGTGGAAAGAACCCAAGAACCCCAGCTGTCAGGACTTCCCTTCCTTTCGTAGATATTGTGGTTTGCTCCCAAGCAGCCCAGATCCTGAGGCAGGACAGGATTTCCCAACACGTATGGTACTGATGTCTCCAGATGTAGGGGTCAAGGGATAGCTCCTTCACCCTCTGAAGTTTTGCTGAAAAATCAACTTCAAAAAGGCAGATTAACTGGAAAAACAAAAGGCATAGAAATTTATTGACATTAGCATGGTGTGAATCACAGAGTGATTGTCCATCCCTCTAGGTGGTTCAGAAGCTAATATACCATCCTAGAAAAACAGGTTATAGGAGGGGGAAGAAGAATTTGTTCTTGTTTTGAGACAGGGTCTTGCTGTCTTGCCCAGGCTAGAGTGCAGTGGCATGATCATGGCTCACTGAAGCTTCGACCTCCCTGGCAATCTTTCCACCTCAGCCTCCTGAGTCACTGGGACTACAAGCACACACCACCAAGCCCAGTTAATTTTTTCTTCTTTTTTTTTTTTTTTTTTTTTTTTTTTTGTTTTTTTGGGTTTTTTTTGTTTTTTTTTTTTTTTTGAGACGGAGTCTCGCTTTGTTGCCCAGGCTGGAGTGCAGTGGCCGGATCTCAGCTCACTACAAGCTCCGCCTCCCGGGTTCACGCCATTCTCCTGCCTCAGCCTCCCGAGTAGCTGGGACTACAGGCGCCCGCCACCGCGCCCGGCTAGGTTTTTGTATTTTTAGTAGAGACGGGGTTTCACCGTGTTAGCCAGGATGGTCTAGGTCTTCTGACTTCGTGACCCGCCCGCCTCAGCCTCCCAAAATGTTGGGATTACAGGCATAAGCCACCGTGCCCAGCCTATTTTTTCTATTTTTTTGTAGAGACAGGGTGTCGCTATGTTGCCCAGGCTGGTTTTGAACTACTGGAGTCAAACAATCCTCCTGCCTAGGCCTCCTAAAGTGTGGGATTACAGGCGTGAGCCACTGTGCCCAGCCAGGATAACGGTTTTGGAAGAGACTGTAGGAGGATGAAAGCCAGGGAGACCTTGAGGCTTTTTCAGTTCAGTATGTCAAAATACCATACATTTTGAGGTATTGGTTTTGAAGCCCTAATGCAGACTTTGATAAATATCCCCTGAGGGCCAAAATTAACCCTGTTGAGAACCACTAGTCTAAGCCAATCATTGGTTTAGGTGGTGGTGGGTGACTCACTTCTGTCCAGTTATTCATGAGAATTCTGCTGGGGAGGTTTCTGAGAAAAGGTTTCTTCCTCCAAAAAGAGCCATTTTGAGGGCCAGGCGTGGTGGCTCACGCCTGTAATTCCAGCACTTTGGGAGGCCAAGGTGGGCGTTATCACAAGGTCAGGAGATTGAGACCATCTTGGCTAACACGGTGAAACCCCGTCTCTACTAAAAATACAAAAAATTAGCCTGGTGTGGTGGCTCATTCCTGTAGTCCCAGCTACTTAAGAGGCAGAAGCAGGAGAATCACTTGAATCTGGGAGCAGAGGTTGCAGTGAGCCGAGATCCTGCCATTCCACTCCAGCCTGGGCAACAGCGTGAGATTCCGTCTCAAAAAAACAAAAAACAAAAAAAGAGCCATTTTGTGATGAGCTTCGGTGTGCCAAAAAAGAGAGAACTATTTTAAAAACAACACCTTCTTGAAGGCCGGATGCGGTGACTCACACCTGTAATCCCAGCACTTTCAGAGGCTGAGGTGGGCAGATCACCTGAGGTTGGGAGTTCGAGACCAGCCTGACCAACATGGCAAAACCCCGTCTCTACTAAAAATAACAAAAATTAGCTAGGTGTCGAGCACCTGTAATCCCAGCGACTCGGGAGGCTGAGGCAGGAGAATCGCTTGAACCCAAGAGGCAGAGGTTGCAGTGAGCCAAGGTCACGCCATTGCACCGTAGCCTGGGCGACAAGAGTGAAACTCCGTCTCTAAAAAACAAAAAAAAGAAAAAAACCTTCTCTCTTCTTCCTCTGTCAATGCTGCATGTGAGGCTCAAAACTATTTTGCTACCAGCCTAAGGATGAAGAGCACAGGGATGGAGAGAATCTGGGTCTTTGGTAAGACCGTTGTGTCACAACCTCATCCAAGCAGAAGGCTGCTTGAACTCAGGTCTTCCTATAAGGCAAAATAAATACAATGAATATATGCTGGCTGGGTACGGTGGTTCATGCCTGTAATCCCAGCACTTTGGGAGGCTGATGGGGGAGGGTCGCTTGAGCACAGAAGTTCAAGACCAGCCTGGACAGCCTTGGACCAGGTTAGGATTATGAGAGGGGCTTGAATTTTGCTAAGATACAGGCCCAGTTAAATGATAGCCAGTCATTATTCTGGCAATCACAAGATATAGGAGTAACTTTCCCAATTACTCCTATAGATAACATCACTCTTGTACCACTTAAGATTGGCCTTTTGTGACGTTTTTCAATTACTTGGGTTTTTATGGTCTTTTTTTCTCCTTTTTGTGGAAATTGGGTCTTGCTGTGTTGCCCAGGCAGGTCTCAAACTATCCTCCCACCTCTGCCTCCTGAAATACTGGGATTATAGACGTAAACCATCATACCTGGCAGAGATAACATCACTAACATAGAATCTAAAATTGGCTTTTTGAGATGTTTTTTAGACTTCTGTATTTCTGGCTATTGACTCCACTCAGACCCACCACTCGTGACATCTGGTCCTGTGGCCTCCATCCAGAGGCTGTCGAGGACCGCTTTCTATACCCCTATGATTTCATCCCCAACCAATCAACATTCCCCATTCCTGAGTCCCCTACCCACCAAAGCATCCTTGAAAAACCCTCGCCTCTGAGCCCTCGGGGAGAGTGATTTGAGCTTAAGTTCTTCCGCATGGCCCGCACTGTGTTAATTAAACTCTTTCTTTACTGTAACACCACAGTCTCAGTGAACTGATTTTGTCTGTGCAGCAGGCAGGAAGAACCCATTGGACAATTACATGATCTCTCTCCCAAGTCAGACTGCCTCTCAGTCCAGGAGACGTTTTTTTTTCTTCAAGACAGGGTCGTACTCTGTCCCCCAGGCTGGAGTATAGTGGCACAATCTCGATTCACTGTAACTTCCGCTTCCCAGGCTTGAGCAATACTCCCACCTCAGCCTCCTGAAAAGCTGGGACTACAGGTGCAAGTCACCATGCTCAAATAATTTTTTTTTCTTTTTTGCAAAGACAGGGTTTCACCATGTTGCCCAGGCTGGTCTCAAACTCCTGAGCTCAAAGCAATCCACCCAAGTGCTGGAATTACAGGCATGTGCCCTGCTCCCAAGAGGCTTTTAACTGGTAAATTCATTCAGCCTTCCCTGGGCTGCCTTTTTTTTTTTTTTTTAGATGGAGTTTTGCTCTTGTTGCCCAGGCTGGCATGCAATGGCATGATCTCAGCTCACTGCAACCTCCGCCTCCCGGGTTCAAGCGACTCTCCTGCCTCAGCCTCCCAAGTAGCTGGGATTACAGGCATGCGTCATCACGCCTGGCTAATTTTTTTAGTAGAGATGGGGTATCTCCATGTTGGTCAGGCTGGTCTTTTTTTTTTTTTTTTTTGAGACAGAGTCTCGCTGTGTTGCCCAGGCTGGGGTGCAGTGGCCGGATCTCAGCTCACTGCAAGCTCCGCCTCCCGGGTTTAGGCCATTCTCCTGCCTCAGCCTCCCGAGTAGCTGGGACTACAGGCGCCCGCCACCTCGCCCGGCTAGTTTTTTTTTTGTTTTTTTTTTTTTTTTTTTTTTTTGAGACGGAGTCTCGCTCTGTCGCCCGGGCTGGAGTGCAGTGGCCGGATCTCAGCTCACTGCAAGCTCCGCCTCCCGGGTTTACGCCATTCTCCTGCCTCAGCCTCCCAAGTAGCTGGGACTACAGGCGCCCGCCACCTCGCCCGGCTAGTTTTTTGTATTTTTTAGTAGAGACGGGGTTTCACCGTGTTAGCCAGGATGGTCTCGATCTCCTGACCTCGTGATCCGCCCGTCTCGGCCTCCCAAAGTGCTGGGATTACAGGCTTGAGCCACCGCGCCCGGCCTTTGTATTTTTTAGTAGAGATGGGGTTTCACCGTGTTAGCCAGGATGGTCTCGATCTCCTGACCTCGTGATCCGCCCGTCTCAGCCTCCCAAAGTGCTGGGATTACAGGCTTGAGCCACCGCGCCCGGCCAAGCTGGTCTTTTTTTTTTTTTTTTTTTTTTTTTGAGACAGAGTCTTGCTCTGTCGCCCAGGCTGGAGTGCAGTGGTGTGATCTCAGCTCACTGCAACCTCTGCCTCCTGGGTTTACACCATTCTCCTGCCTCAGCCTCCCAAGGAGCTGGGACTACAGGAGCCCACCACCAGGTGTGAGCCACCGCGCCCAGCTTCTGGGCTTCATTATTGACCTCTTGGAAGCTTCTGGTATATTGACTATCCTTTCTTTTTCCAAACTTTTCTCTTGAATTCAGTGACATGCTTTTCTAGTTCTGTTTCCTTCCTGATTAATTCTGCCCCTTTTGACTTCTGTTATTCCTCTCACCACTGCAATATGGGTCACCAAATATAACCCATCTTAGGGTCACCATACTGAACTGTATCAGGGAATGCCATTCAGATCATAGTCTTTGTCATTGGCCCCACTCAGTTATGCAGTGCACAGCCTAGGCAGCTGTACATAGCACCTCTTACCTTATCTATACTGCTGACTTCAGTTATGTTACCTATTCTCTGCAGATTCTTACCAAAACCCCATCAGCAGCTTCTGCCTTGCACCATTGGAAAATATTGTGGAGCAGACTGAATCCCCCAACCACCCACCCCGGCAAGAGGCTCTGTGCCTCCCTGTGCTCACTAGCATCAGTGGGACAAGGCAGTATTATTTGGCACCATCAGTGCACAAATCCAAGAATAAAGAATGCGGCCGGGCGCGGTGGCTCACGCCTGTAATCCCAGCACTTTGGGAGGCCGAGAGGGGCGGATCACAAGGTCAGGAGATCGAGACCATCCTGGCTAACACGGTGAAACCCCGTCTCTACTAAAAGTACAAAAAACTAGCCGGGCGAGGTGGCGGGCGCCTGTAGTCCCAGCTACTCGGGAGGCTGAGGCAGGAGAATGGTGTAAACCCAGGAGGCGGAGCTTGTAGTGAGCCGAGTTCGCGCCACTGCACTCCAGCCTGGGTGAGAGAGCAAAGACTCCGTCTCAAAAAAAAAAAAAAAAAAAGAATAAAGAATGCAACCAGATGTGGTGACTCATACCTGTAATCCCAGCACTTTGGAAGGCAGGTGGATCACTTGAGTTCAAGAGTTTGAGACCAGCCTGGGGCAACATGCCGAGACCCCCATCTCTACTAAAAATACAAAAAAGTAGCTGGGCATGGTGGTGCACACCTGTGGTCCCGGCTAATTGGGAGACTGAGGTAGGAGGATCGCTTGAGCCCGGGAGGTGGAGGTTGCAGTGAGCCGAGATTACACCACTGCACTCCGACTTGGGTGACGAAGAGAGACCCTGTCTCAAAAAAAAAAAAAAAAAAGAATCCCCTGCTAAATAGTCTCTCTGGCTCAGCTTTATGTTTCTAGATTCAGTTAGAAGCCACTTGTTTCTTACAACTTTATTTTTTATTTATTTATTTTTTTGAGACGGAGTCTCGCCCTGTCGCCCAGGCTGGAGTGCAATGGCATGAGGCTCACTGCAGCCTCCACCTCCCAGGCTCAAGAGATTCTCCTGCCTCAGCCTCCCGAGTAGCTGGGATTACAGGCACCTGCCATCATGCCCAGCTAATTTTTGTATTTTTAGTACAGATGGGGTTTCACCATGTTGGTCAGGCTGGTCTTGAACACCTGACCTCAGGTGATCCACCCAACTCGGCCTCCTAATGTGTTGGGGTTACAGGTGTGAGCCACCGTGCCCGGCCAAACATCTGTATTTCAATATACAGTTTTTAAAAAAATCCTTTCCTATGCACAACTTCACTTAAAGCTCATAATAACCCTGAGAGGTAGACAGTAGTGTTAGATTTAGATACAAACACTGGAAATTAAAGAGGCTAAAATGACAAATGCATGCAGTGGAAAAGCCAGGATCCAAATCCAAGTCTTTTCCCTGCAGTACTTCATTCTGCTCCAAGCTCAGATTGGCCAAATGTTGTTTGATAGAACACATGAGCTGGGGCTGAAGGAGCAGGGACAATGCCTTTTTCACTTTTGCCTCTGATAGCCTGTAGACCGGTAGGCACTGAAGTATTTGCTCACTTGTGCAATAAATATTTATTGAGTACCTTGTATGTGCTGGGCACTGAAAACACAACCGTGAACAAAGGCTGTCACGGTTCCTGAACTCATGGAGCTTCCACTCCAGTGGAGGAGACATAATTTCAGTGATAATGCTACGACAGGGGACAATGTGGGAGAAAATAAGAGGGAGGTGGCCAGGCACGATGGCTCACTCCTGTAATCCCAGCACTTTGGAAGGCCAAGGTGGGTGAATCACGAGGTCAGGAGTTTGAGACCAGCCCGGCCAATATCGTGAAACCCTGTCTCTACTAAAAAGACAAAAATTAGCCGGGTGTGGTGGCAGATGCCTGTAATCCCAGCTACTAGGGAGGCTGAGGCAGGAGAATTGCTTGAACCCGGGAGGCGAAGGTTGCAGTGAGCTGAGATCACGCCACTACACTCCAGCCTGGGTGACAGAGCGAGACTCCGTCTCAAAAAAGAAAAAGAAAAGGGGGAGGTAATTTTAGAATGGTCAGAGAAGGTTTTTCTAAGAAGATAACATTAATTAAACGAATAAATGAATGAAGAGCCACTCGCTAGCGGATTATTTGCTATACTTAAGAGTTTGTCAGCCACTAGACTGTTAACGGCTCTGATGCTGAATATCTTTTGAACCCTATGTTGATGATGCTCAAAAGGCAAGTGCAGAGGTGAAGCATAACGAAGAATCCTTTTCCATTTCTTTTCAGTCCTCTGACTTTGCCTTTGCCGTCAGGGTCACACTCCCCCCTCTGCCACTCCCTTCTGTTTCCGGACACTTGCGGCCTGGACGCGCATGTGCGAGAGAAACCGTCATTCCCGGAGGACGAGCCCCCGGCAGAACGCATGCGCCTCTGTACCGTAAGCCCCGCCCCGACCCCAGCGCCCCCTCGCGAGCGCCTGCCGTTTCTCCGGGCGGGAGGGGGGGCGGGGACTGGGCGGAGAGGCGCGCGCTGGTGCGTGCGTGCGCGCGCGCCGCGGGCGGGCCAGTGAAACCGGCGGCCCTGGCACGTGACCCAGGACCGGCTCACCGGGTCGCTTGGTGGCTCAGTCTGTCTGTCCGTCCGCGGGTGCCATCATGGCGGACGCGGCCAGTCAGGTGCTCCTGGGCTCCGGTCTCACCATCCTGTCCCAGCCGCTTATGTACGTGAAAGTGCTCATCCAGGTATGAGGCGTCGCCGCTCCCTACCCCTCCTGGCGCCCCGTTCGGTCGCTGCTGCTCAGGGCGCCTGAGGATCGGCTCAGCCTTGCGGGCCCTTCATTCTCCCGAGATGCTGCTGCTCCTCCGCTGCCCTTTCCCTCCCCGCAGGGACAGCTTCATCGGTCCCGCGGCCCCTCTTGGGGGCCTCTCCGAGCCCTCGCCCCGCTGCCCAGCGTTGAGGCCCACTCCTCCCTTAGCCAACTGCCACCCTGCCCTGCCCTGCCCTGCCCGGCGGATCCTCTGAACTTTGGTTCTTCTTCTCTGAGGTGGATCCTGGCCGGTCGCCACCAAGGGCTTCCGAACCCTCCCTCTCGCCCCTCCGAAATTCACATTCACCGCTCCTCCCCCCAAAATCTCAGACGCAAGACACGAAATACTCAGTTGAAGACAAATGTGAAGTTAGGTGGGAACCAACATTTTATTTTTTATTCCTTTTTTTTTCTTTTCTTTTTATGCTACTGTTACTACTGCTTTTCTCTTCCGAGGTTTTCGCACCGGATAGCCAGAGAAACACAAGGAGCTCATTCAGAAGTGTTAATGAAGGGGTTGCTCTGTCAGATTTCGGAAGGATGCATTGAGCGCTTTCCAGCAGCAGCCCATGTGGCTCCTGACAATGAAAATCACATTGGTCAGAGCTGGAAATTAGTGAAGCGGAGTTTTAGCGAGTTTAAACATGGGAGTTAATTTCTAATCTACTGTCAAATAATTATTACGTGGTATTTTATATTCACATGCAGGTAGGCCAAGTAAGTGATAGACTTAGTGTTTCCAGTTCCTTTCCTGAATATCCCTGTAACGGGCAGGTCATTTTTTTTATATGCTTTTACTGAGAGTTGACATAATTCCCTCATGCACTGTGCCTAGGAATGGAACAGTTTTTAGAACCCCTGTCTTGCCGTTTACTTTTCTGTAAAAATTAGGCAAGACGCTAGAGAGGGCCACGTTTCTTATTCTTGAGTTGTTGGGAATCCAGATTATTTCTTGCTGAGTAGACCCGTGTGAATTCAGATTCCGTTCGTTAAACGCTATTGCAAATAAATGATTTGCACCTAGAACAAAGACTGATTAGAATGTACTGTAACATCTAAAACAGAATTGGCACATTTGGGGCTAGATAGCATTTGAGATGACAGCATGTTGCAGTATATCCAGTAAGAACCCTTGGGCCCGGGTACGTTGGCTCATGTCTGTAATCCCAGCACTTTGGGAGGCCGAGGCAGGCGGATCACGAGGTCGATGTTCGAGACCAGCCTAACCGACATGGTGAAACCCCGTCTCTACTAAAAATACAAAATATGTCCAAGTGCAGCGGTGCGTGCATGTAATTCCAGCTACTCGGGAAGCTGAGGCAGGAGAATCACTTGAACCCGGGAGGTGGAGGTTGCAGTGAGCCAAGATCGTGCCATTGTACTCCGGCCTGGGCGGCAGAGCAAGACTCAGCCTCAGAGAAACAAAAAAAAGAACCCACTACTCAGTACTTCTCTGGGAGATGGGGTTTTCTAGTGATGTTCAGAGCTCTTGCCCCAAAAACTTTGAATACCCTTAATTCTGATTTCACAACATCTTTGTGTTGCCAAGTAGCCCAGGAGTTTTGGTGAAATTCCCAAATGCTCAGTTTTAAAAATAGTTACTTGGGCCGGGCACGGTGGCTCACGCCTGTAAATCCCAACACTTTGGGAGCCTGAAAGAGGTGGTTCACCTGAGGTCAGGAGTTCAAGACTAGCCTGGCCAACAAAGCACAACCCCCTCTCTACTGAAAATACAAAAATTTAGCTGGGTGTGGTGGTGGGTGCCTATAATCCCAGCTACTCAGGAGTCTGAGGTATGATAATTGCTTGAACCTAGGAGGTGGTGACCTAGATCATGCCACTGAACTACAGCTTGGGTGACAAGAGCAAAATTCTGCCTCCAAAAAATAAATAAGTAACTAAATAAAAATAAAAATGGTTACTTGGTAGCGCTATTCCTGTAGCACTATAGACAGGAGTTATTTATTTATTTATTTATTTTTGATACGGAGTTTTGCTCTTGTCAGCTAGACTGGCATGCAATGGCACAATCTCGGCTCACTGCAACCTCCGCCTCCCAGGTTCAAGCGACTCTCCGGCCTTAGCCTCCTGAGTAGCTGGGATTACAGGTGCCCACCACCACACCTGGCTAATTTTTGTATTTTTAGTAGAGACGGGGTTTCACCATGTTGACCAGGCTGGTCTTGAACTTCTGACCTCGGGTGAGATCAGAAGTTGGCCTCCCAAAGTGCTCGGATTACATGCGTGAGCCACCACGCCAACCCAGGAGTTACTTAATAGGACAGATTAAGAGTCACAACAATAATCAAAACTATGTCCTACAGCGTTCATTCTCTCGAGTATCTGTAGTGTTAAAAATCCTGAGTATATGGTACAAAGACCATGGTAATCATTAACTATATAAAATGGCCTTCATTAGCTGTTAATGACAACCTTTTTTTTGTTTGTTTGATTGTTTTTGAGACAGAGTCTCGCTGTTGTCGGCCTGGGCTGGAGTGCAGTGGCACAATCTCAGCTCACTGCAACCTATGCCTCCCGGGTTCAAGTGATTCTCCTGCCTCAGCCTCCCAAGTAGCTGAGATTACAGGTGCCCGCCACTATGCCCGGCTGATTTTTTATTTTTGGTAGAGACAGGGTTTCACCATGTTGACCAGGCTGGTCTCGAACTCCTGACCTCAGGTGATCCGTCCACCTTGGCCTCCCAAAGTGCTGGGATTACAGGCATGAGCCACTGGGCCTGACCGACAGCCTGTTCTTCTAACATGAAGTTAGCTTGTAATTCTTTCCTAAGTGAATTATCCAGCTATATATGCATTTGCCTTTTGAGTGTTTTGTCTAGGTTGCCAAGTATGCAGCTGATGCTGGCGTGATGGATGTCTTCTCATTTTGTTCAAATATAAAATATGCCTTAAATTTTATTTAGAAGGTTTTTTTTTTTTTTTGAGACGGAGTCTCGCTCTGTCACCCAGGCTGGAGTACAGTGGCCGGATCTCAGCTCACTGCAAGCTCTGTCTCCCAGGTTTATGCCATTCTCCTGCCTCAGCCTCCCAAGCAGCTGGGACTACAGGCGCCCGCCACCTCGCCCGGCTAGTTTTTTTGTATTTTTAGTAGAGACCGGGTTTCACCGTGTTAGCCAGGATGGTCTCGATCTCCTGACCTCGTGATCCGCCCGTCTCGGCCTCCCAAAGTGCTGGGATTACAGGCTTGAGCCACCGCGCCCGGCCAGAAGGTATTTTTGAGCCCCCTTAGTAAACTGTAGCTTTCCTAACACAAAAGTTCCCTTCTTTTTCAGTTTGATATTAGCCTATTTCAGCTACATGGTATACATCATAGAATTTGAACCAAAACGAAACTTGGAGTTTATTGAACTCAGTATTACCAACAGAAGAAAAACCTACAAGAATGATGCTTCATCATTGCCGTGGAAAACATATGCTGCGTTTTTACTTGTGTTTAAAAATAACCCAAATTTTGTTCTTTATTCAAGACCTTGCAAGCAAGACATTTCTGGAAATACTGCTTTAATAATGATATATTCCATTGTTTTTAAAGGTGGGTTATGAGCCTCTTCCTCCAACAATAGGACGAAATATTTTTGGGCGGCAAGTGTGTCAGCTTCCTGGACTCTTTAGTTATGGTAAGCGTCTTTGATTTGTTTGGGTTTGGATGACATTGAGGACTGTGATAGGCAGGAGTTGTTACTGAAAGAAAATATATAGAAAGCTTGTTTCTTTCAAATTGTAGTACATCCGTTTCTCTTGACCAGAACTTGACTACATCTCTGACTTGTGTTCCTAGCTCAGCACATTGCCAGTATCGATGGGAGGCGTGGGTTGTTCACAGGCTTAACTCCAAGACTGTGTTCGGGAGTCCTTGGAACTGTGGTCCATGGTAAAGTTTTACAGGTAAGAGGAAAATTAAATCAATCTTCCCATAGATTTTGCTTACCTGTTATGCAACAGTTTATTCTAAATATCAAGAGCAATTTAAAAGATACATTTATAACCCTGTCCTTTCTTCCTCTTGAAAAACATTTTCTTAAAATATCTTCTTTCGGCCGGGCGCGGTGGCTCACGCCTGGAATCTCAGACTTTAGGAGGCCGAGGAAGGTGGATCACCTGAGGTCAAGAATTCAAGACCAACCTGACCAACATGGAGAAACCCCGTCTCCACTAAAAATCCAAAATTAGCCGGGCGTGATGGCATGTGCCTGTAGTCCCAGCTACTCGGGAGGCTGAGGCAGGAGAATCGCTGGAACCCGGGAAGCGGAGATGGTAGTGAGCAGATATCGCACCGCTGCACTCCAACCTGGGCAACAAGAGCGAAACTCTGTCTCAAAAAAATATGTATATGTATGTATCTTCTTTCCTGGGAAGCAACGGGAATTCCTTTAAAACGAGGTTTTTTTGGTTTGTTTTTTGGTTTTTGTTTTGTTTTGTTTTTGTTTTTGTTTTTGTTTTTTGAGACGTAGTCTTGTGCTGTCACCCAGGCTGGAGTGCAGTGGCGCCATCTCAGATCACTGCAAATTCCGCCTCCCAGGTTCATGCCATTCTGCCTCAGTCTCCCTAGTAGCTGGGACTACGGGCGCCCGCCACCATGCCTGGCTGATTTTTTGTATTTTTGGTAGAGACGGGGTTTCACGGTGTTAGCCAGGATGATCTCGATCTCCTGACCTTATGACCCACCCGCCTTGGCCTCCCAAAGTGCTGGGATTACAGGCATGAGCCACCACACCTGGCCAGTTCTAATGGTTTAACACCTGATGAGCAAATCATGATTTTGTTAAAACAATTTCATGACCTGATTGGCTTGGATTTGACAAATATTTCTTCAGACTTCATCGATTTGAATTAAAGAAGTGTGAGTTAGAGGTTTTTCAGCCAGTACCTCACATGGAAGCTGACTAACCCTTCAGTCATCTTGCTATTCTTTTTTGTTCTTGTTTTTTTAATGGAGTCAGGGGCTGCTATGTTGATCAAGCTTTTTTTTTTTTTTTTTTTTTTTTTTGGAGACTGTCTTGCTCTGCTGCCAGGCTGGAATGCAGTGGTACAATCTCGGCTCACTGCAGCCTCTGCCTCCCGGATTCAAGCAATTGTCCTGCCTCAGCCTCTGAACAGCTGGGACTACAGGTGTCCACCACTGCACCCAGCTAATGTTTGTTTTTTTTTTTTTTTTTTTTTTGAGACGGAGTCTCGCTCTGTCACCCAGGCTGAAGTGCAGTGGCCGGATCTCAGCTCACTGCAAGCTCCGCCTCCCAGGTTCACGCTATTCTCCTGCCTCAGCCTCCCGAGTAGCTGGGACTACAGGCGCCCGCCACCTCGCCCGGCTAGTTTTTTTGTATTTTTTAGTAGAGACGGGGTTTCACCGTATTAGCCAGGATAGTCTCGATCTCCTGACCTCGTGATCCGCCCGTCTCGGCCTCCCAAAGTGCTGGGATTACAGGCTTGAGCCACCGCGCCCGGCCTAATTTTTGTATTTTTAATAGAGACGGAGTTTCACCATGTTGGCCAGGCTGGTCTCGATCTCTTGACCTCATTATCTGCCCACCTCGACCTCCCAAAGTGCTGGGATTACAGGAATGAGCCATCGCACCCAGCCTTGCCTGAACCTTTCTATGTCTGCCTCCCAAAGTGCTAATATTACAGGCACGAGCCACCACGTCCAGCCTGTTATTCTTAACGTACTTACTGTTGTCAGACCTGTGGACTGAATCTGGAAGCATCATTTCAGGTGGCTCGTGGGTCAGAGTGTTGGAGTCTTAGTGGGCCCATGTCTTTGGTGGATTGATTACTGGTCTTTCTTTTCCAGTCACACTCTGGACTCAGTGAAATTGTTGCTGTTACTTTCATGAAATTTACATATGGAAAGGCAGTTGTCATCTAGCCAAAGAGGTTTATGTATAGACTTAGAGAAAAAGAGAAAGTACTGCTTGAGACTAAGTTACTTTATGTAACTGGAAAATAAGACAAACTTGAGGTAACCAGGTACCCTGAATATGTTCCAAATGTAGTCCAGTGAAATATTATAGGGTTGGTACTACACTTAGCATCCAAAGCTGCTTGTACAGTCAAGAAGAAGGATGTATGCAGGGCTGAGAAAATTATTAACCTTTACAAGAAATGATTTTGTATATCTGAGCAAGAATTAAAATGAAATTCAGGAAATGTAGAAGCCAGGTTAGATAATTGTGTCAATGGAGTAAAAAACAAAGTATAGAAACAAGTGAAAGTTTTTAGAGACCTGAAGCTATTAGAATTAATTCTAGCCAAGGACCTGGAATCTGGCCAAAATACATTACTTTGCTTTATCATCACATTTGTTCTCTTGCCTGTGATTTTTTAAAACACAATTCTTTTTACAAGAGAAAATATTGTCTTTTTAAAACCTGATATGGCTAGAAAATAATAAAACTGACATTAAAAAATAAGAAAACAATAAAACTGGTGGTTACACAAGAAGGAGCTCTCAATTGATAATTTTATTTTCACCTAGCTCACATTCTGTTTCCAAAATACGGCACAAAAAATTCCTCTTGCAGGAATTTTTCTCTGGGCTCTGGCAGTATTCATGATCTCTTCTCTAGAAGAGAAAAAAAAAAACCTCTCGTTTTAGAAACCGTCAGATACAAAGGAAAAAGTGAGGCGATTTCAGCTCTTCAGACTTAACACCAATTCTCTGTCCTTTTATGCAGGGAAGAAAAGAGTCTTGCCCTAATTTGGTATTGGTCCTGCCTTTTCCATAAGAAAAGTGGGAACCCTGGACTTTGTTTTTACTAACTTATTTTCTGTTAAAACTGAAAGTTCTTGGCCGGGCGCAGTGGCTCATGCCTGTAATCCCAGCACTTTGGGAGGTCGAGGTCGGTGGATCAGCTGAGGTCAGCAGTTCGAGACCAGCCTAGCCAACATGGTGAAACACTGTCTCTACTAAAAATACACAAATTAGCCAGGCGTGGTGGTGGGCACCTGTAATCCCAGCTACTCAAGAGGCTGAGGCAGGAGAATTGCTTGAACCTGGGAGGTAGAGGTTGCAGTGAGCTGAGATCTAACCATTGCACTCCAGCAGTGAGCCGAGATCGTGCCATAGCACTCCACCTGGGCAACAAGAGTGAAACTCCATCTAAAAAAAAAAATCTGAAAGTTCTTGAATTTTCTTTTTTTGTTGTTCTTATTTTGTAATTATTTCTTTAAATTTATTATTATTTTTTTTTAGAGACAAAGTCTCACTGTGTTGCCCAGTCTGGTCTTGAATTCCTGGGCTCAAGCAGTCCTCCCTCTTCGGCCTTCCAAAGTGTTGGGATTACAGGCGCGAGCCACTGAGCATGTTCCCTTTTTGTTTTGTTTTGTTTTGTTTTATTTTTTGTTTTTTGTTTTTTTTGAGACAGAGTTTCACTCTTGTTGCCCAGGCTGGAGTGCAATGGCACGGTCTCGGCTCACTGCAGCCTCCACCTCCTGGGTTCAAGCAATTCTCCTGCCTCAGCCTTCCACATAACTGGGATTACAGGCACCGGCCACCACACCTGGCTAATTTTTGTATTTTTAGTAGAGCTGGGGTTTTGCCACGTCAGCCAGGTTTGGTTCTCAAACTCCTGACCTCAGGTGATCCACCTGCCTCAGCCACGCAAAGTGCTGGGATTACAGGCGTGAGGCACCACGCCCGGCCCCTTTTCTTTTTTTCTGAGATGGAGTCTTGCTCTGTTGCCCAGGCTGGAGTGTAATGGTGTGATCTCAGCTCACTGCAGTCTTTACCTCCCAGGTTCAAGCAGTTCTCTCTCTTGTCTCAACTTCCCAAGTAACTGGGATTACAGGCGCCCGCCACCAAGCCTGGCTAATTTTTTTTTTTTTTTTTTTTTTTTTTTTTTTTTTGAGACGGAGTCTCGCTCTGTCACCCAGGCTGGAGTGCAGTGGCCGGATCTCAGCTCACTGCAAGCTCCGCCTCCCGGGTTCACGCCATTCTCCTGCCTCAGCCTCCCGAGTAGCTGGGACTATAGGCGCCTGCCACCTCGCCCGGCTAAGTTTTTTGTATTTTTAGTAGAGACGGGGTTTCACTGTGTTAGCCAGGATGGTCTCGATCTCCTGACCTCGTGATCCGCCCGTCTCGGCCTCCCAAAGTGCTGGGATTACAGGCTTGAGCCACCGCGCCCGGCCTTTTTTTTTTTTTTTTTTTTTTTTGAGACGGAGTCTGGCTCTGTCGCCCAGGCTGGAGTGCAGTGGCCGGATCTCAGCTCACTGCAAGCTCCGCCTCCCGGGTTTACGCCATTCTCCTGCCTCAGCCTCCCGAGTAGCTGGGACTACAGGCGCCCGCCACCTCGCCCGGCTATTTTTTTGTATTTTTTAGTAGAGACGGGGTTTCACCATGTTAGCCAGGATGGTCTCGATCTCCTGACCTTGCGATCCGCCCGTCTCGGCCTCCCAAAGTGCTGGGATTACAGGCTTGAGCCACCGTGCCCGGCCTAATTTTTGTATTTTTAGTAGAGATGGGGTTTTGCCACATCAGCCAGGCTGTTCTCAAACTCCTGACCTCAGGTGATCCACCTGCCTCAGCCACGCAAAGTGCTGGGATTACAGGCATGAGGCACCACGCCCGACCCCTTTTCTTTTTTTCTGAGATGGAGTCTTGGTCTGTTGCCCAGGCTGGAGTGCAGTAGTATGATCTCAACTCACTGCAGTCTTTACCTCCTGGGTTCAAGCAATTCTTCTGTCTCAGCTTCCCAAGTAGCTGGGAATACAGGCGCCCGCCACCAAGCCCAGCTAATTTTTGTATTTTTAGTAGAGATGAAGTTTCGCCATGTAGGCCAGGCTGGTCTCGAATTCCTAACCTCAAGTGATCCACCTGCCTCAGCCTCCCAAAGTGCTGAGATTACAGGCATGAGCCGCTGTACCCGGCCTTCCCTTTACTTTTTTCTTTTTTTTTTTTTTTTTTTTTTTTGAGATGGACTCTTGCTTTGTCACCCGGGCTGGAGTGCAGTGGTGTGATCTTGGCTCCTGCAACCTCTGCCTCCTGGGTTCAAGTGATTCTCTTGCGCCACCCTCCCTAATAGCTGGGATTACAGGCGTGCACCCCAATGCTCTGCTGATTTTTGTATTTTTAGTAGAGACGGGGTTTCACCATGTTGGCCAGGCTAGTCTTGAACTCGTGACCTCAGGTTATCTGCCCACCTCGGCCTCCTAAAGTGCTGGGATTACAGGCATAAGCCACTTCCCTTTTTCTTTTTTGGAAGAAGAGTTTTCATGACCATTTGCTTTTCTTCCAACTGACCAATATGTTAAACTTAGCAACAAGTTTATCTTGGAGATCCATATTTCCAGTTGATTAATGGGGAGTAGAAGTTAACTAAAGACTTGCAGCTAAAAAAAAAAAAAAACAGAAAAACTTCAAAAAAACTTCAGCTAATTTACTTTCTGTCAGTAGAGTTTTCATTTTATGTCTCTCTCACATGACACTGTAATAATCCTAATCCTCCTTTTTCTTTTTTTCTATAGCATTACCAGGAGAGTGACAAGGGTGAGGTATGTTGGAGCTGATTTCTAAGCATGAGGGCCTTTCCCTTGCAAGTTATTATTGCTTTTGGGGCCTCTTTTGGGGAAAAGCCAAGTAGTCAGTCTCCTATTCATCTCAGTGAGTGTTGTCCTATGGGGTGGCCACCAGTTTGGACAGTTGTGTTTGAAACCATCAGGATGGCTGGGCATGGTGGCTCATGCCTGTAATCCCAGCAGTTTTGGAGGCCAAGGTGAGAGGATCACTTGCATCTAAGAGTTTGAGACCAGCCTGGGCAACATAGTAAGACCCCTTCTCTACAGAAAATCAAAGATTAGCGGGGCCTGGTGGCATACACCTCTGTAGTCTCAGCTACTTGGGAGGTTGAGGTGGGAGGATCACTTGAGCACAGGAGGTCAACTACAGTGATCCATGATCATATCACTGCACTCAGCCTGAGTGACAGAGCAAGACCCTATCTCAAAAGAAATGAAAACCATCAAGATCGGCTGGGCGGGGTGGCTCACACCTGTAATCCCAGCACTTTGGGAGGCTGAGGCAGGCGGGGATCACAAGGTTAGGAGATCGAGACCATCCTGGCTAACATGGTGAAACTCCCTCTCTACTAAAAATACAAAAATTAGCAGGGCGTGGTGGCGAGCACCTGTAATCCCAGCTACTTGGGAGGCTGAGGCGGGAGAAGCACTTGTAACCAGAGGTGGAGCTTTGCAGTGAGCCGAGATCGTGCAACTGCACTCCAGCCTGGGTGACAGAGTGAGACTCCGTCTCAAAAAAAAAAAAAGAAACCATCAAGATCTCTATTTTCTTTGATTTTGATTTCCAGGAGTTAGGACCTGGAAATGTACAGAAAGAAGTCTCATCTTCCTTTGACCGCGTTATCAAGGAGGTAAGAGATGAATTACATCCTCTGCTGTTTGCCCAGATCAAACTGTGGTGTTGCAGCTATGGAATCAGAATCATCAGGCCTGTGTGTTCAGTGTCTGTTCCCAAATGTAATTAAACCTTCAAATTAATTTGGGCGTTCAGAATAGATGTATTTCAAGAAAACACATTTTGCCCACACATTCCATCTTTAAAATACTGAAAGTCTTCTAATAGTGTTGAAAACCTCAGGAATAAAAGTGTTAAAATAGGCTAGGTGTGGTGGCTCACGCCTGTAATCCCAGCACTTTGGGAGGCCAAGGCAGGAAGATCACTTGACCCCAGGAGTTAGAGACCAACTTATGCAACATAGTGAGACCTCATCTCTACAAAAAATAGAAAAATTAACTAGGTGTGTGGTGGCACATATCTGTAGTCCCAGGTACTCGAGAGGCTGCGGTGAGAGGATTATGTGAGCCCAGGAAGTTGAGGCTGCAGTGAGCTATGATTGTGCCACCACACTCCAGCCTGTGTGACAGAGCAAGACCCTGTCATTAGAAAAAAGTATTAAAATAGCGGCCAGGCCCTTTGTATGTTGGATAGTATCTATGCAGAAATGCTCTTTTGACATTTTTCTGACTCTGAAATGTTCCTCATCACCCATTTCCCACCCCCATCTTCTGCTATAGGTTTTTCTGTGCCTGGCTTTCAGAACTATTCTCTTATTTCTTAAGTCTTCACATTGTCTTAATTGTCATTAATGAAGTCACAATTATCCAGGAAATGCAGCCGTCTAAAATATATATTCCAAGGGTCGGGCGCGGTGACTCACGCCTGTAATCCCAGCACTTTGAGAGGCCAAGGCGGGCGGATCACCTGAGGTCGGGAGTTCGAGACCAGCCTGACCAACATGGAGAAACCCCGTCTCTACTAAAAATACAAAAATTAGCTGGGCAAGGTGGCGCATGTCTGTAATCCCAACTACTCAGGAGACTGAGGCAGGAGAATCACTTGAACCTGGGAGGCGGAGGTCGTGGTTTGCCAAGATCGCGCCATTGCACTCCAGCCAGGGCAGTGAGAGTGAGACTCCATCTCAAAATATATATATATATTGAGATACATATATACATATATATATATGTATTCCAAAACAAACATTACTAAAGGTCTGAAAACCAGATAAATTAGCTCTATTTTCTGTAAATTTTCATGAAATTAGTTTGCTTAAAAGCAGGGATAAATGTATTACTTTGCAATTAGTATTTTTCTTAGTTTGCCCATCCTGTCCCATAGGATCTTATGCCCTTGGGGAAGGGGTGAAGGCTGTCTTAAAACTCAGTGACTGGGCCGGGTGTGGTGGCTCACACCTGTAATCCCAGAACTTTAGGAGGCCAAGGCAGGCGGATCATGAGGTCAGGAGATCGAGACCATCCTGACTAGCCAGCCCGGCCAACATGACAAAACCCCGTCTCTACTAAAAATACAAAAAAAAATTAGCCAGGCATGGTGGTGGGTGCCTGTAATCCCAGCTACTCAGGAAGCTGATGCAGGAGAATCGCTTGAACCTGGGAGATGGAGGTTGCAGTGAGCTGAGATCGCGGCACTGTACTCCAGCCTGGGTGGCAGAGCAAGACTCCATCTCAAAAAAAAAAAGAAAAAAGAAAACTCAGTGACTATAAAGATACTGTTTAAATGCAAACGCCAGCTGGGCGCGGTGGCTCACACCTGTAATCCCAGCACTTTGGGAGGCCGAGGTGGGCGGATCATGAGGTCAGGAGATGGACACCATCCTGGCTAACATGATGAAACCCTGTCTCTACTAAAAAACACAAAAAAAATGAAAATTAGCCAGGCATGATGGCAGGTGCCTGTAGTCCCAGCTACTCGAGAGGCTGAGGCAGGAGAATAGTATGAACCTGGGAGGCAGAGCTTGCAGTGAGCTGAGTTCGCACCACTGCACTCCAGCCTGGGCAACAGAGCGAGACTCCGTCTCAAAAAAAAAAAAAGCAAAAGCCAATGGTAGACCTGCTACATTTACAATCCCAGAACCTAAATGCAAAGATTATAATTTAATTTTCTTTATTACTTCCTTATAGAGTCCTAGAGTAGAAAGATCAATTAGGAAGAACACAGCAGCTCTAAGATACTGCACAATTACTGGGTTGTAGTCACAAAACTAAGTTGTTCTCTTCACCCAAAAATATTGGTAGAGACTAAATGGAGCCTGCCATTTGTCTAGAATGATATTGGACTCTCCAAAATTACTTACCAATAAGAAAGCAACTTAATCTCAACAAAGGCCTCATATTTTTTTTCAGTTTAATGACTGTTTGTTGGTGACCTTTCCTGTTTCTTTATTTTTTCTCATACCTGTGAAATTGAGAAAACAACAGAAGCCTGCTTTGCAGAGAAATTTTGAGAAGTAACTATAATCGAACATTGAAATCCATGAGTGAAAAGTATGATAAAATGACAGTGAATGAGATCTTTCTCATCCCATTCAAACTCTTCTTGACTCCAGCCAGAACAGGAGGGCTGTGTCATTCACTTTCTTATCCTGTACCACGATATCCACCCACATTCCTTCTCACAGGCATTTGAGTGTCATTTATTTAGATTTCAGAAGTGTGTGTTGATTGTTTCTAGACAACTCGAGAGATGATCGCTCGTTCTGCTGCTACCCTCATCACACATCCCTTCCATGGTATGTTTGCAGTTGACAACTGACCTTTCTTTTATAACTGATCTCTCCTGACCACTTAAATAGGTTGACGTGGGAGTTGACTAAAATGCCTTGCCTGCATGTTTTTGTTTGCTTGCTTGTTTTGAATTTTTATCAAATTTTTATCAAATTTATCCAGATAGCAAAATGTCTTTAGGTGGAAAATCTTTTTTTTCCAGGGCGATCAAAATCTATCTTAACATAGTTTTTTTTTGTTGTTTTTTTGTTTGTTTGTTTGTTTTGAGACAAGAGTTTTGCTCTTGTTGCCCAGGCTGGAGTGCAATGGTGCAATCTCAGCTCACTGAAACCTCAGCCTTTCGGGTTCAAGCAATACTCCTGTCTCAGCCTCCTGAGGAGCTGGGATTACAGGCGCATGCCACCACGCCTGGATAATTTTTGTATTTTTAGTAGTGGTGGGATTTCATCATATTGGTCAGGCTGGTCTTGAACTCCTGACCTCAGGTGATCCGCCTGCCTCGGCCTCCCAAAGTGCTGGGATTACAGGCGTAAGCCACTGCACCTGGCCTTAGCATAGTTGTAAACATCTTTTCTCTATGTTCCACAGTGATCACTCTGAGATCTATGGTACAGTTCATTGGCAGAGAATCCAAGTACTGGTAAGTGTTTTTGTTTTCACATACTCAAGGAGATCTTTTGAAGCCAAAGTACTAGGATAATACTACTTTATATTTTTATGATACCTTACAGTTTGTAGAACAAATTTGTATCCAATGTCATTTGATCTGCACAAAAAACAATAAAATAGGAGAAAATATGCCCAGGCAGGTTTAGTAGCCTACCTAGGATTTCAGAGTAAGTTGCAGAGCCCCTGACTCCATATGACTATACACCTAGGTAGTTAATATCTTCACTCCTATCTCCAAATTTAGCTATCTTTGCAGAGTGAGAGTGTGCTAGAAAAGTGTGAGGGAAGGAATTTGTAGATTTGACCTTGTCCAATGTGATAATTGAAATTATTTTGTTTATAACTCCAAAATAATCTTAATATATTTTACCTTTTCTTCTTGTGTATGTAGTGGACTTTGTGATTCCATAGTAACCATCTATCGGGAAGAGGGCATTCTAGGATTTTTCGCGTGAGTAAATATTGATTAGTATGTAATTTTTGCATGAGTGGGAAACATTTCCTGAAAATAAGGACAGTGGGCTGGGTACGGTGGCTCATGCCTGTAATCCCAGCATTTTGGGAGGCCAAGGCGGGCGGATCACGAGGTCAGGAGATCGAGACCATCCTGGCTAACACAGTGAAACCCTGTCTCTACTAAAAATACAAAAAAATTAGCCGGGCGTGGTGGCGGGCGCCTATAGTCCCAGCTACTCTGGAGGCTGAGGCAGAGAATGGCGTGAACCCATGAAGCGGAGCTTGCAGTGAGCCGAGATCATGCCACTGCACTCCAGCCTGGGGGACAGAGCGAGACTCCATCTCAAAAAAAAAAAAAAAAAGAAAAGAAAGACAGTGAATCTTTGTTTAATCCTTGGGGAAAATGTACTCCCTGGGCTTACCTCACATTCTAGTTAGGCCCCTTATTTTTTTTCTTTTTTTCTCTGCAGAAAGGCATATTTAGGCCCCATATGACTAGAATTCTCTTGTAAAGATCCCAAACCTTTGCTTCTAGATACTTAAAACATTGGAGGCCAGGCATAGTGGCTCACGCCTGTAATCCGAGCACTTTAAGAGTCCAGGGCGGTTGGATCACCTGAGGTCAGGAGTTCAAGACCAGCCTGGCCAACATGGTAAAACCCCGTCTCTGGGTGTGGTGGTGTGCGCCTATAATCCCAGCTACTGAGGCTGAGGCAGGATAATTGCTTGAACCCGGGAGGTAGAAGTTGCAGTGAGCTGAGATTGTGCCACTGTACTCCAGCCCGGGCAACAGAGTGAGACTCCATCTCAAAAAATAAAAATAAAATAAAATATAAAAATAAAATTAAAAATAAAAATTAAATAAAAAATAAAATTAAATAAGGAATTTCTTTTTTTTTTTTCTTTTTTTTTTTTTTTGAGACGGAGTCTCGCTCTGTCACCCAGGCTGGAGTGCAGTGGCCTGATCTCAGCTCACTGCAAGCTCCGCCTCCCGGGTTTATGCCATTCTCCTGCCTCAGCCTCCCGAGTAGCTGGGACTACAGGCACCCGCCACCTCGCCCGGCTAGTTTTTTTTGTATTTTTTAGTAGAGACGGGGTTTCACCGTGTTAGCCAGGATAGTCTCGATCTCCTGACCTCGTGATCCGCCCGTCTCGGCCTCCCAAAGTGCTGGGATTACAGGCTTGAGCCACCGCGCCCGGCCAGGAATTTCTTTTTTTAACAAAGGACTTAATTCCAAGTTTCTACCCTTATAGTAAACTCCCAATTCTATATAGATAATAAAATGAGAAAAATTAAATGTTGAAAAATGGGGAAATCATCTTAACTTGTATTTTCCTTAACTTACTAAAAGATAAGTTTTTGCAAGACTTGAATTTACTTTGGAAGAACTTAGACTACTACCCTCATTCTTCTATGAAGAAAAATTTTGCATCATTACCTAAATGGTGGTTTTTTTTTTTTAAATTTTCAGAGTATCTCCACATATGGATTTTGAATATCATACATACCCTGTGAGATAGGCAGGACAGCTATAGTTAGTATCACTTTAGAGATTAAAAAACATTGATGCTCTGAGAGTTTCATCTGCTGCCTGTCACATCGCTGATGAGTGCTGGAGCTGGCATTTGAAGCTGGTCTTCAATCCATGCGGAAATGCTCTTCCCACTATTCCATGCTGCCTCACCTAGGTCACCTAGACCCTAGAAAGGTGGTTTTTGATGCCTGTCATCTGTATCTGTACTTGGAACCATTCTTGCTTTGTAATTTTTCTCATCTTTTGTCTGCCAAATTTGAATATCAGATAGCTTAGCAAAATCACTTTTTTAAGCTAGTCAAAGCAAAACAATATTTAAGTCTCTTCTGCAAAGCACCTTGCGAATGTTTTGCCTCCCTGCTTACAGTTATGAATAGTAAGGTGAGCCACTGAGGGTATAGCCGACCTGCATTGTAAACGTAGGAACAAAAGTCACTGGAGATCAGCTTCAAGTACAGCTTGTTAACGAGAATGAACTAGGTATGCGGGCTGGATTCTGGTGTTTGATGTCTTTTTCACTTCCCTAGAATGTTTTGTGACCTCTAATTATTTGAGAAGCATTTGTACTGAAGAGCCTGTCTTTTAACTGATCACATTTTTTGGTTCTTATTTTTATTGTTTCTTCATGTAGGGGTCTTGTTCCTCGCCTTCTAGGTGACATCCTTTCTTTGTGGCTGTGTAACTCACTGGCCTACCTCGTCAATACCTATGCACTGGACAGTGGGGTAGGTTGTAACCTTCATGAGATGTGCTGGCCTTGGCTTTAATCTGGCAGCTAGTTTAGCTTTTAAAGTAAGATGGGCCGGGCGCGGTGGTTCATGCCTGTAATCCCAGCACTTCGGGAGGCCGACGCAGGCGGATTACCTGAGATCAGGAGTTCCAGACCAGCCTGGCCAACATGGTGAAACCTCGTCTCTACTAAAAATATAGAAAAAATTGGCTGGGCCCACATGGTGGTACGTACCTGTAGTCCCAGCTACTTGGGAGGCTGAGGCAAGAGAATCGCTTGAACCCAGGAGGTGGAGGTTGCAGTGAGCCAAGATCGTGCCACTGCATTCCAGCTGGGTGACAGAGGGAGACTCCATTTCCAAACAATAAATAAATAAATAAACAAAGTAAGATGACAGTTTGCTACATGCCAGACTGAACAATTAGCTAAAAATTATCAAATTTTCAGATGTTAATGAAATGACCCATACTGTTTACTGAAGAACGATACACGTTAAAAGTCCCTAAGATATGACAGAGTATACCCAAGAGACTTAGCCCTGTGTTCGTTCAGGGCTTTAAAGAGATCACTTCTTTATTGATACTTAAGAGAACCTGAGAAAGCAGGACATCTTTATGGTATATCTGGGGCTTTTCATCTAATCTGGACTTAAGGGGGTGCCTGTATTGGCTTTTTAGAAACCTCAGCCTTTTGAGAATCAGTCTTATCTAGAAGTTGTCTTTCCTGTCTCAGCAGTTGTGGGGCCTCTTGTATATAGGCAGCTTCATAGCATGATGAAAAATTGAACACGTCACAGGGTATATGACTAAATCCATGTTGTAAACCTCTTCAGTATAGAGAGGAATTTTTTTCAGCGCATCTGGTAGAAAGCTAGCTGTGTACAACAAAGGTAGTGAATTGTCCCTTAGATATGCTATAAATATGGTTTTCCAGGGACTGTATTTCTAGGACATGGGAAAAGGTTATCAATCTCATTTTCTTTTGTATTTGAAATCCTTTTACATTCATTCCTAAGGCATTTTAGTATAATATGAATTTGTCTGTTAATATTGAATCAGGTTGATCATTTTGACCACTGCCTTATTATTCTAATTATCAGTGTTTTATGGTTTTGTCCTCAAAATTAATTTTAGCCAGGTGTGGTGGCTCATGCCTGTAATCCCAACACTTGGGGAGGCTGAAGTGGGAGGATCACTTGAGCCCAGGAGGTCCAGGTTGTGAGATCACAGCTCACTGCCCCTCCAGCCTGGGCAACAATGAGAGAGATCAGATCCTGTCTCAAAAAAAAAAAAAATTAATTTTCAAGCTGTCAAACTGATAATTTAGAGATAGACTATATTGACATGGAGAGCAAGGCACAGTAGCTCCAGTCTGTAATTCCAGCAACTCAGGAGGCTTAGGTGGGAGGTTTGCCTGAAGCCAGGAGTTTGAAACCAGCCTAGGCAACATAGTAAGACACACCATCTCTTAGCTAGGCATAGTGGCTGACGCCTATAATCTCAGCACTTTGAGAGGTCAAGGTGGGACGATCTGTTGAGCCCAGGAGTTTGAGACCAGCCTGGGCAAACATAGGGAGACTCCATCTCAAAAAAAAGACACTATCTCTTAAAAACTACTTCCAAATTTGCTGGGCATGGTGATGTGTGCTTCAGGAGGTCACTGCACTTCAGCCTGGGTGACAGAGCGAGACACTGTCTGAAAGTTAAAAAAAAAGAAAAAAAAGGGAAAGGAAAAAAGAATATATTGATGTGTTGTAGTGTTGTAGTCAATTAATTTAAGGCTCTTTTCCTGTTTTAGGTTTCTACCATGAATGAAATGAAGAGTTATTCTCAAGCTGTCACAGGAGTGAGTTTTTTAAAATCCTTTTAACCTTCTAGGAATAGTTGTGTTTTGTTTTGTTTTCCTTTTAAATCTGGCTTATGTCATCACTGCTTTAAGATAACCAGATGTCTCACTGGGACATCTCCCTCAAATTTGTTATATTTGTCAAAGGTAAGAATAACTCAGTGTTTGGCCAGGCACCGTGGATCACGCCTGTAATCCTAGCACTTTGGGAGGGTGAGGTGGGCGGATCACCTGAGGTCAGGAGTTCGAGACCAGCCTGGCCAACATGGTGAGTCCCCGTCTCTACTGAAAATACTAAAATTAGCCAAGCGTGGTGGTGCATGCCTATAATCCCAGCTACTCAGGAGGCTGAGGCAGGAGAATTGCTGGAACCTGGGACACGGAGGCTGCAATGAGCTGAGATCACGCCACTGCACTTCAGCCTGGGCGACAGAGCGAGACTCCATCTCAAAGAAAAAAGAGAGAATAACTCAGTTTTCGAAGGAACAACAGACTCACATGTGAAAATAAAGAGAATAAGGCAGAGCCCCTGCCTCACATCCTGCATGGTTTGGTACTGCTCAGGTTCATAGTGGGTGTGCCTTTCCTCCTAAATAATATTGTTCAGGCCAGACATGGTGGTTCACGCCTGTAAACTCAGCACTTCAGGAGGCCAAGGAAGGAGGATCACTTGAGGCCAAGAGTTCAAGACCAGCCTGGGCAACTGAGCAAGACCCCATTTCTACAAAAGTTTAAAAAAAAAAAAAAGGGTAGCTGGGGCGGGCGTGGTGGCTCCTGTAATCCCAGCACTTTGGGAGGCTGAGGTCGGGAGTTGGACACCAGCCTGGCCAACTTGGAGAAATCTCGTCTCTACTAAAACTACAAAATTAGCTGGCCATGGTGGTGCCTGCCTGTAATCCCAGCTACTCGGGAGGCTAAGGCAGGAGAATTGCTTGAACCCAGGAGGTAGAGGTTGCAGTGAGCCAGTATTGCGCCATTGCACTCCAGCCTGGGCAACAAGAGCGAAACTCTGTCTCTTAAAAAAAAAAAAAAAAGAAAAGTAGCCGGGCATGGTGGCGTGCGCCTATAGTCCCAGCTACTCAGGATCAGAGAAGTCTTCTAGCCTTTTATTAAAATGTTGGATGCCGTGGTGTGTTAAGAGGAAGAATTATCTCCAGGCTCAAAACTGTAACTGTTGTCTTTCCAGGGTATTGAGAAAGCGAGACAAGTGTTAGAGTGTCTCACCGCAGTGGCACTAGGCCCTTAAGGTAAAAGAAAGGAGAATAAAGACTAGGAATGATCTAATAACAGCTGCCTTGTTTCCATTTTACAGTTTTTTGCGAGTATGTTGACCTATCCCTTTGTGCTTGTCTCCAATCTTATGGCTGTCAACAACTGTGGGTAAGTACTTTGTATTTCTTATTCTAGTAGGTGGCTGATTGTATGCTGACAGGTGGAGCAGCCTTGTAGAAATTTAGGAAAGATGAAAGACCAGTGTCAATCTCTGATTGGTATTTTTTTTAAAAAGCGGGGAGGAAAAGTATAATTGAGATTCCTAATTTTTTTCTCTGTATGCCCTATGCAACAGCAGCCTCAATTTGTATTTATTTAGTAATTATTATTATTTTTATTTTATGTATTTATTTATTTATTTATTTATTTATTTTTTGAGATGGAGTCTCGCTCTGTTGCCCAGGCTGGAATGCAATAGCACGATCTCACCTCACTGTGACCTCCACCTCCTGGGTTCAAGTGATTCTCCTGTCTCAGCCTCCCGAATAGCTGGGATTACAGACATGCGCCACTATGCCCGGCTAATTTTTTTTTTTTTTTTTTTTTTTTTGAGATGGAGTCTCGCTTTGTCGCCCAGGCTGGAGTGCAGTGGCCGGATCTCAGCTCACTGCAAGCTCCGCCTCCCGGGTTTACGCCATTCTCCTGCCTCAGCCTCCCAAGTAGCTGGGACTACAGGCGCCCACCACCTCGCCCGGCTAGTTTTTTGTATTTTTAGTAGAGACGGGGTTTCACCATATTAGCCAGGATGGTCTCGATTTCCTGACCTCGTGATCCGCCCGTCTCGGCCTCCCAAAGTGCTGGGATTACAGGCTTGAGCCACCGCGCCCGGCCCCGGCTAATATTTTTGTATTTTTGGTAGAGACAGGGTTTGACCATGTTGGCCAGGCTGGTCTTGAACTCCTGACCTCAAGTGATCCACCTGCCTTGGACTACCAAAGTGCTGGGATTACAGGCATAAGCCACCATGCCAGGCCAATTACTATTATTTTTATAGTTTTTTTGTGGGTTTTTTGTGTGTGTGTGTTTTGTTGTTGTTGTTGTTGTTGTTGTGTGTTTTTGGTTTTTTTGTTTGTTTTTGAGACAGAATCGCCCGCTGTCACCGAGGCTGGAGTGCAGTGGTGCAGTCTCGCTTCATTGCAACATACACCTCCTGGATTCAAGCAGTTCTTGTGCCTCAGCTTCCCAGGAAGCTGTGATTACAGGCATGTGCCACCATGCTGGGCTAATTTTTGCATTTTTAGTAGAGACGGAGTCTCGCTATGTTGGCCAGACTGGTCCCGAACTCCTGACCTCAGGTTATCTTGGACTTCCAAAGTGCTGGAATTACAGGCATGAGCCACTGCACCTGGCCTATTTTTATTTATTTTTAATTTTTTTAGAGATAGGGCTGCAGTGTGGTGGTGAAGTCCTAGCTCACTGCAGCCTTGAACTCCTGAGCTCAAGTGATCCTCCTATCTCAGCTTCCCAAGTAGTTGGGAGTACATGTGCATGCCACCATGCCTGGCTAATAATTTTTTGTGGAGACACGGGGTCTCACTTTGTTGCCCAGGCTGGTCTTAAATTTCCAGGCTCAAGTGATTCTCCTTCCTCGGCCTCTTAAGGTGCTGGGATTATAGGGGTGAGCCACCATGCGCAGCCAGCATGTTGTTTTTTTAAATCTTTATCTTCTTTTCTATGAAAGTGACAAAAGGTGTATCAGGGATTAAATGACAACCCATACCTGTTTTTCCTGGGGCTTTATGGAGAAAGTGAGTTTTAAAGAACCAGAATTAGGATATTTAGTCTATGGAAAGCTTGATGACCTTTTCTCTGTATTGGTTAGAAGGGCAGGTGTTGGTATAGTGGTAGACTCCATTGATTTCCAAATTCTAGATGCCCAGTGACTCTACTGAGTGGAGCAAAATTTTGCCTTTTTTTTTTTTTTTTGAGACGGAGTCTCACTCTTGCCCAGGCTGTAGTGCAGTGGTGCAATCTCGACTTACTGCAACCTCCACCTCCCAGGTTCAAGCGATTCTCCTGCCTCAGCCTCCTGAGTAGCTGGGATTACAGACGTCCACCAGCATGCCTGGATAATTTTTTGTATTTTTTTGTTGTTGTTATTGTTGAGGTAGAGTCTTGCTCTGTTGCTCAGGCTGGAGTGTGGTGGTGCGATCTCGGCTCACTGCATTCTCCACCTCCGGGGTTCAAGCAATTGTCCTGCCTCAGCCTCCTGAGTAGCTGGGATTATAGGCACTTGCCACCACCCCCAGCTAATTTTTATATTTCTGGTAGAGATGGGGTTTCACTATGTTGACCATGCTGGTCTCGAACTCCTGACCTCAGGTGGTCCGCCCACCTCGGCGTCCTAAATTGCTGGGATTATAGGCGTGAGCCTCCGCACCTGGCCTTGCCTTTTTTATTTAATTCAGAATTCTTTTCCCATGTAGTACCTGACATATCATTAAACATGTTACTGTTTTCAAATAAGATCAGATAGCTATGTGGAGTTTTGAACATTTTACATTGTTTGTTTTCTGGTTTTGTTTGAGTTTTGAACATTTTACATTGTTTGTTTTCTGGTTTTGTTTGTTTCCTGTTACTCCTGGCAAGCTGTGGTGTTTTCTGATATGTAGAGCAACTGCCATGTTTTAGCACAGTGCAAACTTGAAGGATGAATTAAATGTATTGTTATTATTTACAGTTTTTTCAAGATGAAGTGATTATACCTGAGTAGGAACATATATATATCCACTGTTCATATCCGTTTTCATGTTTAGTTTCTTTGTGAACACCAGTTAGTTTTTAAATCCCCTTTCCCTGCTCTTTTTTTTTTTTTTTTTTTTCTGAGACTGGTTCTTACTCTGTCACCCAGGCTGGAGTGCAGTAGCACGATCTTGGCTCACTGCAACTTCCGCCTCCTGGGTTCAAGCAATTCACATGCCTTAGCCTCCCAAGTAGCCGAGATTACAGGCGTGCGCCACCATGCCGGCTCATGTTTTTGTATTTTTAGTAGAGACGGGTTTCACCATGTTGGCCAGGCTGGTCTTGAACTCCTGACCTCAAATGATCCACCTGCCTCAGCCTACCAACGTGCTGGAATTACAGCTGTGAGCCACCGTGCCCGGCCACCTTTCCCTGATCTTTAATCATGTAAATGCTATGTTCTGGAGTTTCATTTGATTTGAAACCTAAACATAGGGGAGGAATTCTCTTCTGGATGCTTGATCTTTCCCCTGCTCCAATATGATTTGTTTCATTGAACTAAAATGATCTCTCAGGGAATCTTCTATGCAGGAGAATATTTTGACAAGCTTTATCAATGTCTCGAATGTTTGGTTAATATTAACATGAAGAGCTCCATGTTTTTTTCTATTTTAGTCTTGCTGGTGGATGCCCTCCTTACTCCCCAATATATACGTCTTGGATAGATTGTTGGTGCATGCTACAAAAAGAGGTATTTCTTTTTCTCTGTCTCTCTCATTTTATTTTGTTTTATTTTTATTTGTTTGTTTTCTTAAATACTGTCTCTGCAATCCCAAGTTAACTCTTGTAGCTCATTCTAGCTAGAGTGAGTGAGTTAGTCTAGTCTGCCAGTTAATGTACACTTCACAATGTTCTATGTTTCACTTTGGCATAATAGTAAAATGTGATATTTAGAAATCATGAATAGGAGTAATGAAGAAGAAAGAATCCCTAGATGAGACCTAGAAGCCATTTGAGTGCCCACATGCAACTTATAAATACGATCCAAGTAGATTATTATCATGGTAAAATGATGGCCTTGATTTTAGACTTTTTTTCCCCAAACTCACTTTTCATAACAATTATTTGTCACAGTGGTATTGGCAGAGCTGGTCTCCTACTTCTAGAGTCTTGTTAGTAGATGGTTTTTGCCTAGATACCAATTTAGGGTTTGTTATTACTATGAGGTGTATAATCTGCAACAAAAACATTCTTTATTATCTAGGCAAAGCTTTATTGGAAAATAAAATAATGGGCTGGGTGCAGTGGCTCACGCTTGTAATTCTAGCACTTCGAGAGGCGTAGGTGGGCAAATTGCTTGAGCCTAGGAGTTGGAGACCAGCTGAGGCAACATGATGAGACCTCATCGCTACAGAAAATACCAAAACTTAGCCAGGCATAGCACCTGTAGTCCCAGCTACCCGGGAGGCTGAGGTGGGAGGATCACCTGAGCTCAGGAGGTCAAGGCTGCAGTGAGCCAAGATTGCACCACTGCACTTCAGCCTGGGTGACAGAGTGAGACCCTGTATCCAAAAAAAGAAAAATAAAATAACAGCTAGGTATGATGGCTCACACCTATAGTTCCAGTTACTCAGGAGGCTGAGCCAGGAGGATCACATGAGTCCTGAAGTTTGAGGCCAGCCTGGGCAACACAGCCAGACATATCTCTTAACAAAAAACTACAGGCCAGGTACAGTGGCTCATGGCTGTAATCCCAGCACTTTGGGAGGCCAAGGCGGGCAGATCACTTGAGGTCAGGAGTTTGAGACCAGCCTGGGCAACACAGTGAAACCCCATCTCTACTAAAATACAAAAGAAATTAGCCAGGCGTGGCAGCGTGCGCCTGTAGTCTCAGCTACTGGGGAGGGTGAGGCAAGAGAATTGCTTTAACCAGGAGGTGGAGGTTGCAGTGAACCGAGATCGTGCCACTGCACTCCAGTCTGGGTGATAGAGTGAGACTCTATCTCAAAAAAAAAAAAAAAAAAAAAAAAAAAAAGACAATAACAACAACAAATGGATTGACTGTGGGCTAAATTTAGCACGGGATCACTTAAAATGGCTATCAGTTTAAAGTTGATTTTGAAGGGGGTCCACTGATTAAAGGACTGCAGAAGAAAGTGTATAAAGAAGCTCTTTGTTGCATTATTTTATAGCACTAGTGATACATAAGAGAAAGGCCTTTGAAATCTGAATGAAAGGGCCTAAGTGTTGTTTGTAGTTGCTCTTGCTTAGTGTGCCCACAAAGCCCCTCTGTGAATCCAAGCTAGAATACTTGAATGATTTCAGAACAGACCTACCATGAACATTGTGCGTTTCATTCTGAGTTTTACTCTCTATTGTACAGTGTGGTCCCTGTTTAAATGGAAAAAATGGCCTTTCCTTCCTTCCTTTTCTGACTAACCCCCGTTATAGGAAGAAAGCAGACAGAGAATGGATTAGGGTGTCTAACACACTTGACCTAGGAACAGTTGTTCCTGTAGGTGCTTACGACAACAGCAAATCTTGATTGGGCATTTACTGTATACCAGATATCATGCTAAGAGCTTTTCTTACATCAGCTCGTGTAATTCACAAAACAGCTGTGTGAGGATAGGTGTCATTCTTATCACCCATTTCACATATGAAGAAACTGGGGCTTAGAGTAGTTTAGTGCCAATTATATAACCCAAGGTCACATGACTTATATTTGGGAAGGCTCAGATTTATACTCCAGAGTGTACTCAGTTGCACTCAGAACATTATTACTTTATTTTTATTTACTTATTTGGTTTTTTATTTTTTAGAGACAAGCTCTGTCACCCAGGCTGGTATGCAGTGGTGGCTTCATGACTCACTGCAGCCTCAAACTCCTGGAGTAAAGCAGTCCTCCTACCTCAGCCTCCCAAGTAACTAGGACTACAGGCATACTGCCACCATGTCCTGTTAATTTTTTTGTTTTGAGACAGGGTCTTGCTCTGTCACCCAGGCTGGAGTGCAGTGGCATGATCTTGGCTCACTGCAACCTCTGCCTCCCGGCTGAAGTCTTTGGCTCAAGTGATCTTCCCACCTCAGCATCCCAAGTATCTGGGACTACAGGCATACACCACCAAGCCCAGCTCTTTTTTTTTTTTTTTTTTTTTTTTTGGAGACAGAGGCTTGCTCTGTCACCCAGGCTGGAGTGCAATGGCGCAATCTCAGCTCCCTGCAACCTCCACCTCCCAGGTTCAAGTGATTCTCCTGCCTCAGCCTCCCGAGTAGCTGGGATTACAGGCGCCCACCACTACGCCTGGCTAATTTTTGTATTTTTAGTAGAAACAGGGTTTCACCATGTTAGTCAGGCTGGTCTCAAACTCCTGACCTCAGGTGATCTGCCTGCCTCGGCCTTCCAAAGTGCTGAGATTACAGGTGTGAGCCACCATGCCTGGCCAATTTTTTGTATTTTTTGTAGCAACGGGGTTTCACCATGTTGTGCAGGCTGGTCTCAAATTCCTGAGCTCAAGTGATCCTCCTGCCTTGGTCTCTCAAAGTGCTAGGAATACCAGTGTGAGCCATTGTACCGGCCTTTAATTTTTTAATTTCTTGTAGAGATAGGGTCTTGCTGTGTTGTCCAGGTTGTTATTACTTTGATTATAAGATTTTATAAGTAGTCCTTAGAAACATGATTTCATTTCATTAAGAAATAAATAGGCCAGGTACAGTGGATCACACCTGTAATCCTAGCACTTTTGGGAGGCCAAGGTGGGCAGATCACTTGAGGTCAGGAGTTCAAGACCAGCCTGGCCAATATGGTAAAACCCCACCTCCACTAAAAATACAAAAATTAGCCAGGCATGGTGGTGCGTTCCTGTCCCAGCTACTCAGGAGACGGAGGCAGGAGAATCGCTTGAACCTGGGAGGCAGAGGTTGCAGTGAGCCGAGATTGCACCACTGCACTACGGCTTGGGCAACAGAGCGAGACTCCATCTCAAAAAAGAGAAAGAAATAAATGAAAGCTAGCACTTACTGAATGTTAGGCACTGTTCTACATGACTCATTTGCTAAGCCAGCTGGAAAGTGGCAAAGCCAGAATCCAACCTGGGCATTCTGTCTGCCCAGAGTAAGACCTTATTAAGGAGAAATTGTAGTTAGTTCATAGTAGCTCAGCCTCTCAAAGAATACAAATCCCTGTTCTGTAGTGATAGGCCCAGTGTTGTCCTGGATTTATTCACGTCTCCCAGTCGGACCTCTCTGCTGATTTGGATTGGCTGATCTCATCTCGCTAGATATTATTTGTGTTTTGTTTTGTTTTCCAGGGGAATATGAGCCGAGGAAATAGCTTGTTTTTCCGGAAGGTCCCCTTTGGGAAGACTTATTGTTGTGACCTGAAAATGTTAATTTGAAGATGTGGGGCAGGGACAGTGACATTTCTGTAGTCCCAGACGCACAGAATTATGGGAGAGAATGTTGATTTCTATACAGTGTGGCGCGCTTTTTTAATAATCATTTAATCTTGGGAAAATTGAGGTGTTTGGTGTCTGCCTTTTTTGTTCTTTTTTCCAGCACAACATAACTTACCACAGATAATCCCCCTTTAGTTATTCTGAATTAGGATATTTTTGCTCCAAATTCTTATTTTACTTAACCAGAAGGGAAAAAAAAGTTGTATTTTCCTGAAGCTACAGGCACTTTGTCATGTGATTTTTGAGTCTCAATTTAAGGCTTTGTAAAATGAAGAGTGGAATTCCAAGAAGAATGAGAAATAATTCTGTAAAACTTGACAAAATCACTAAATTAAACTATATGGGAGGTTATGAATTACCTTTTCTTAGGTAGACCCTAAAAAGTCAGTAGCATGCACCAGAATCTGACTCCCATTATGCTTCTAAGCACATTTCGTTGACCTTGTCTCTCATACTTCAAGAAAAGGACAGTACGTGGCTACATTATCCTAGAAAGTCTGTGTGAGGATCTACCCCTTCAGTCTGTTATTGCAGAGTAATAAAATGTCACCGACAGGGAGCCTCTGAGCCTACTCTAGTTCAACAGGCTGCCTAAAAAAAATAAATAAGATAAAGGGTCAGCAACAACAAAGAAAAAGGACAGTTACAGAAAATAAGCAAGATTTGGAAAGGAAGTATAATGGCATTTTTTTCTCAAAGGAAGTTCTTGTTTTCACGTCAAATATGAAAAGCAGATCCTGCAGGAGTAATCCCCTTCTTTAAGAGCCAAGTATTCGCCCGTGCTTAAATTACACCATACAGTTCTAATTGTATATAATCTTTTGTTCTTCAGTTTTTTGTTTTGTTTCCTTTTTGTTATTGTTGCCGAAGGTGAGTAGTTTTGCATTTCTGATGACAGCCTTGGAACGTATATTTGTAACTCCATGTCTGGTAATGCCAACCCAAGTCCATATGGGTCTTAGGACACTGACCGCCTCACATGCCATACCCTCAGTTAAGCATGTTAACATTTATAGGAGGAAAAAAATCACTTTAGGAGAAAATAAAATTCAACTCAAGCATAAAGCTTCTATTTACTCAGGCCTTTTAAAAAGCAGGTTAAAATGCTCTAAAATGAGAAAGCCTGGTTTCACTTATTTATATAATTCACTGGGACATTGCCAAATGAGTAAGCACTTAATTTGCTGCTTCTGAGACTTCTCTATCAAAACAGCCCCACTAATAATGTTAGAATGAGAATGCAGGGGTCTCTTCCCTCCCCCTCATGAGGAGCTCGGCTTAAAATGTCTTTGATGTCTCTTCCTTTGTCTCAAAAAGTAATGTCAATTTTATATACTATTCAATATTACTATCTGCATTTGTTTTAATAGAAAAATGTTTGCTGCCTACCTTTTTCTCCCAAAAAATCTTTAAGTAAAGATGATCTGGGAAAATGTGCCATGTTCATCCTGTGGCTTCTGTGAACTTTCATGCTTGCCTATTCATAGTTGAGAAGCATGTCTGACTCTGATAACCAGGCTACCACCAGAGGACGCCAAGGCTTCAGTTTTGCCTGTGCAAGTTGGGTGGCTGAGAAATTTCTTCAAGGCATAGCATTGCTCAAAATACTAGTCCAGCTGTTTCAGCCTTGCTGCATCCAAGCTAGAGGCCTAGTCAGAGTCTTATACCTGTGATCCTCCATAATATCTTACTATAAGCTATTAGCATAAAAGTCTAAAGATATTCAGGGGCTAGGAAATGCAGGTAGGTGCTATTAAGAAACACATGCGCCCAGGCACGATGGCTCACGCCTGCAGTCACAGCACTTTGTGAGGCCAAGGCAGGCGGTTCACCTGAGGTCAGGAGTTCGAGACCAGCCTGACCAACATGGAAAAACCCCCGTCTCTACTAAAAATACAAAATTAGCGGGGCATGGTGGCGCATGCCTGTAATCCCAGCTATGCGGGTGGCTGAGGCAGGAGAATCTCTTGAAACCGGGGAGGCGGAGGTTGCGGTGAGCCAAGATCACGCCATTGCACTCCAGCCTGGGCCACAAGAGCGAAACTCCATCTCAAAAAAAAAAAAGAAAAAAGAAACAGATGCAAGAAATAATTAACTCGGTAAATAACATGAACTTCGGCTGGTTGTGATGGCCCATACCTGTAATCCTAACACTTTGGGAGACTGAGGCAGGCGGATCACTTGAGGCCAAGAGTTCAAGACAAGCTTGGCCAATATATCTACTAAAAATACAAAACAATTAGGCATGGTGGCACACACCTGTAGTTCCAGCTACTCAGGAGGCTGAGGCAGGAGAATCGCTTGAACCTGGGAGCTGCAGGTTGCAGTGAGCCAAGATTGTGTCACTGGGCAACAGAGTGAGACTGTCTCTTTAAAAAAAAAAAAAAAGTAGGGGTTCTTTAGTAAGCCACTTGTGAAACTGCTTTTCCTTGGTGGTACCAAGCTACGTTGCCACAAACTGTTCCTCTAGAGTATATGATGACCATTGAAACCTTGACTTAAGAGTGTGGGGTGGGCTGGGGGCAGTGGATCACTTGAGTCCAGGAGCTCAAGACCAGCCTGGGCAACATGGCGAAACCCTGTCTCTTTATTTTTTATTTTTAGATGGAGTTTTGCTCTGTCATCCAGACTGGAGTGCAATGGCACCATCTTGGCTCACTGCAACCTCTGCCTCCCAAGTTCAGACAATTCTCTAGCCTCGGCCTCCTGAGTAGCTGGGATTACAAGCATGCGCCATCACCCAGCTAATTTTGTATTTTTAGTAGAGACAGGGTTTCACCATGTTGGTCAGGCTGGTCTCAAACTCCTGACCTCATGTGATCTGCCCGCCTCGGCCTCCCAAAGTGCTGTGATAACAGGTGTGAGCCACTGCGCCTGGCCCCCGTCTCTATTTAAAAAAATAAAAGAAAGGGAGGAAAATTAGCTGGGCGTGGTGGCACATGTCTGTAATCCCAGCTACTCAGGAGGCTGAGGCATTAGAATCGCTTGAACCCAAGAGGCAGAGGTTGTGGTGAGCTGAGATCACGCCATTGCACTCCAGCCTAGGCAACAAGAGTGAAACTCCATCTTACGAATAAAGCGTATGTTTCCTGGAACTTTGGGGGATCATTATAAAAATACTACGGTAAAAAAGCAACCTTAGTAATCCCAGCATTTTGGGAGGCTGAGGCAGGTGGATTACGAGATCAGGAGTTTGAGACCAGCCTGACCAACATGGTGAAATCCCGTCTCTACTAAAAAAAAAAAAAAAATACAAAAAATTAGCCAGGCGTGGTGGTGGGCGCCTGTAATCCCAGCTACTCAGGAGGCTGAGGCAGAAGAATCCCTTGAAACCGGAAGGTGGAGGTTGCAGTAAGCCGAGATTGCCCCACTGCACTCCTGCCTAATCAACAAGAGTGAAACTATCTTTAAAAAAAAAAAGCAACCTTAGGATGAAAGAAACATTGAGCATAAGCCCTATATTCCATCATCTCTCTGTTACCTCAGCATACCTTGAATTAACTGTAATTTCCTATAGTGCCAGCTACACAGGAGGCTGAAGTGGGATGACTGGTTGAGTCCTGGCAGGTTGAGGCTGTAGTGACCTATGGTCCCACCGCAGCACTCCAGCCTAAGTGTCAACTGAGAGCCTGTCTCCAAAAAAAAGAAAAAGAAAAAGCCTCAGTGGGCTTTATAGAAAAACTGGTGGGGTCATGGCTAGTTTAAGTGCAGCAGTATTTGCAACGAGTCGATCACAACCAGTTACAGATTTTTTTTTCCTTTCTCCCCTTCCACTGCTTCACTTAGCCTTTAAAATGTATATTAAAATAAAAGGCTGGGCGCGGTGGCTCACACCTGTAATCCCAGCACTTTGGGAGGCCGAGGTGGGCAGATCATGTGAGGCCAGAAGTTCAAAACCAGCCTGGCTAACATGGTGAAACCCCATCTCTACTAAAATTACAAAAGTTAGCTAGGTATGGAGGTGCACGCCTGTAATTCCGGCTACTTAGGAGACTGAAGCAGGAAAATCGCTGAAACCCAGGAGATGGAGGTTGCAGTGAGCCAAGATTGTGGCAGTGCACTCCAGCCTGGACAACGGAGCAAGACTCTGTCTCAAAGAAAAAAAAAAGAAAAGAGGCTGAGGCAGGAGAATTGCCTGAACCCGGGAGGCAGAGATTGCAGTGGGCAGAAATGGTGCCATTGCACTCCAGCCTGGGTGACAGACAAAACTCCATCTCAAAAAAAAAAAAACTAGCTGGTCAAGTAGTAGTAATTGAAGATGGTCAGTTTAAGGTGCTGTGGCAGGTAAGGGAGCAAGACAGGAGAACAGATTGGCTAGTAGTGACTGCTAAGCCTGTTGTAGAAGTTCTAATTTTCATGATTTTTTGGTGGGATCGGCATCCTCGTTTTAAGTGAGACTCTAATTAAGCAACTCACTCAAAATCATATAGCCAGGAATTTTCAGGGCTGAATTCAAACCAGGGCCTATCAAATTCCAAGGTTTTTTTTTTTTTTTCCTTAATAATTCTTCCAGAACATGAAGCCAGCTGAGGCATTTTTATTCTTTCATGAAGGCTATAAAGTGCTAAAATTGTAGCCAGTAAACCACATTGTGTTTTTTGTTTGTTTGTTTGTTTTTGAGACAAGGTCTCATTCTGTCACCCAGGCTGGAGTTCAGTGGCCGATCTCTGCTCACTGCAACCTCCACCTCCTGGGTTCAGATGATTCTCGTGCCTCAGTCTCCCGAGTAGCTGGGATTACAGGCGCATGCCACTACCCACGGCTCATTTGTTTGTATTTTTAGTAGAGATGGGGTTTCACCATGTTGGCTAGGCTGGTCTTGAACTCCTGACCTCAAATGATCCTCCTGGGCTGCCCAAAGTGCTGTGATTACAGGCGTGAGCCACCATGCCCAGCCAAACCAAATGTTATGTAAACCATCCATCTGAGGAAAGTGGGCCTGCATTTGTAGTCAAAGCAGTGAACAAGCCTCCCAACAGAGTAGAATGGTCTTAAATAAGGAAAGACAGATCTTGCCTCTGCAGAATTATAAATAGCTGAAACAACTGAAAATAGAAATGATCACCATTACTTTTCTAGACTATTATGATGGTTTATGTAGATGAAAAGCTAAGTACTGTATGGCAAGGATTTCTTCCTAGAGAAGAAATCTTCCTAGAGGCACCATTAGTTCAGTGTACTAGAACTCCTAGTACATTTGACTGGCAACATTTCTTGAAACTGATCTATGTGTCAGCACCTCTACTGGGTGCTTCTAAAACATCCTTGCAGATTGGATGGGTTCATTCAGGCTGCCTCCCAAGGGGCATGGTAGTTTCTATTTTGAGGTTTTTGTTTTTTTAAATACAGACAAAGATATTTGTCTTACCTCCTTTTCAGAGCTCTGTTTAGGCTTACCTAAAGAAGTCACAAGTACTGGGTATGCCTGTAATCCCAGCATTTTGCCTGTAATCCCAGCATTTTGTGGTTTTTTGTTTTGTTTTGTTTGTTTTTGAGACAGTCTCAAAAACACTGTGCCCAGCCAATCCCAGCATTTTGGGAGGCTAAGGTGGGAGGATCACTTGAGTTCTGGAGTTTGAGACCAGCCTAAACAACATAATGAGATCCTGTCTCTACTAAAAATAAAAAATAAGAAAATTAGCCAGGCATGGTGGCGCACATCTGTAGTCCCAGCTATTTGGGAGGCTGGGGCCAGAGAATCACCTGCACCCAGGAGTTCGAGGCTGCAGTGAGCTATCATCGTGCCACTGCACTCCAGCCTGGGTGACAGAGCAAGATCTTGCCTCAAGGGAAAAAGAAAGTCACATGTGACATCTCATTTTATATTTTCCCCCTTCTATTCATCTCTCATCTTATTTTTCTCTTTAAAATTGAAAGGCGTCAGAATCTCGCACTCTGATTTTTGCCCTGGAAGGGAAGTTGCTTTTACCACCAACCAAAAATTAGCTGCTGCTGCTTTTTTTTTTTTTTTTTTTTTTTTTTTTTTTTTTTTTTGAGACGGGGTCTCACTCTGGTTGCCCAGGCTGGACTGGCATGTAGTGGTACAATCTCAGCTCACTGCAGCCTCCACTTCCCAAGCTCAGATGATTCTCCCACCTCAGCCTCCCAAGTAGCTGGGATTACAAGCGTGTACCACCACACCTGGCTAATTTTTTTTTTTTTTTTTTTTTTTGTATTTTTAGTAGAGACAAGGTTTTGCTATATTGTTGCCCAAGCTGGTCTGGAACTCCTGGACTCAAGCCATCTGCCTACCTCAGCCTTCCAGAGTGCTGGGATGATTGGTGTAAGCCACTACGCCTGGCCAAAAAATAGGTTCTTTTCAGGAGACTATCTTGGCTAAGAATGAGGATTAATTTTCTAAAGTGAGTGAAAGCTTTCCTTCTATCCAGCCTTCCCCATATGACAGCTTCCCCATACATTTGCTATCTAGAGAGAGGTCCTAGGGAGGCCCCTTCCAGTGCTTGAGTTAAGTGTTCTGGTCGCCAGCGTCTTGTGGTCGTAAGATGGAACTACAAAGAGCCCATCTTGCCTTGGTCTAAGTAGAGTCCTCTGTACTCTGGGCACCAAATCTCTTGTCTGGGACTAAGCAGATTTTGCATGAAAACCATAATTGTTCTGGAACCATCTTATTGCAACTCTGAAAAAGAATGTTTTTAAGTAGGTTCCGATCAGTACCATACCACAATACAGTTAGAGGTTGTTACTTGAGAGAGTGGAAGAAGAGGAAGAGAAACCAGCGTGACCTGCAGGTGTTATTCAGGACTCAGCAGCTTCCTGAGAGGCAGCAAATAAGGAAACAAATCTTGTCCTCTCTCCAAGTCTCCAAGATGACACGTGGGTGAGAGGAAATTTTGTAACACCAGCCTCTGCCTGGCTAAGGCAGCTAAGAGAATGGACTCTTCCCTGGCAGTGCCACATTTCCATGGAAAACCTATTAGGTATTGCTTTTATTTCCACATAGAGTAGCATGAAGAGCCAGAGGTTGGATAAGGACAAGCCAGCATTGCACCTACCCTGGCTGGCCGTCTAGCTGGGGCCCTGCCCTCCTGGCATCAGACTGGTGAGAGTGTCCTTTGGCTGGAAACAAGATAGAGGGTGAAGATGGAAACAACAGAACCATGCCTCACCTCAGACTGCTCACCTCTTGCTGGAATTCAGTATCTCGTGCCTTTCCTCCCCCTGAGGGGCTCACATTTAGAGTTTATAAATGCAACTGTCAGTCATTAAGTGAGTAGCTTGGGCAGAGTTCTGTGCGAGGGGCAGCAGAGGATGCAAAGGCCTGTAATAAATCTCCCTGTCCTTCTTGGTGCTTACTGTTCACTGAGAGGGAGGCAGAATGACAAGAACATAAAACTCTAGGAGTGTTGAAGGATTAAGTGAAACCATATGTACAACAGTGAGGCCTGGTGCCCTGAAAGAGGGTATTCATTGAAGCTCTTTTAGCGCTCTGATGATGGTTATACAAAGCAGGATACATCATGAGAAGCTGGAACTAAGCACCATGGGATCCACAGAGGGAAAGCTTACATCCATTTGGGGAAATCAGAGACTTCATGAAGAAGTGGCACTGATTGTGGCTTTGTCAGGATAGTGGGGATCCTGGGCAGCAGGACAATGGGATGGCAGCAATTTCTAGCTCTGTCACCAGCTGCGAGACCTTGGGAAAGTTGGTCATTTTAAGCCTCAGGCTCCTCATGTCTAGAATGCAAAGTAATACTCTAAATTAAAGTTTTCTTTTTTTGTTTTTTTTTTTGAGACGGAGTTTTGCCCTTTCGCCCAGGCTGGAGTGAAGTGGCTCCATCTCAGCTCACTGCAACTTCTGCCTCCTGGGTTCAAGCGATTCTCCTGCCTCAGCCTCCTGAGTAGCTGGGATTACAGGCACGCACCACCATGCCCGGCTAACTTTTGTATTTTTAGTAGAGACGGGGTTTCACCATGTTGCCCAGGCTGGTCTCAAACTCCTGATAGGTGATCCGCCCGCCTCGGCCTCCCAAAGTGCTGGGATTACAGGTATGAGCCACCCCACCCAGCCTAGAGTATTAAATGTAGTACCATGTCTGGCATAAATATTTGGTATGTGATAGTTATTAGAATTTTAAGAATTAGACGGGAGGGGCTACTTTCCAAGTCTAGACAATAATATGGGCAAAGTTACGGCGTTAGTAAAGGCTGAAGCATTTGGGGGCAAGTGGAATTGCATCTCTTACTGTCCTAACCCTTCTTCAAAGCTGGATCTCTGCCATATGATGAGCACCTAGAACAGGGACTGGCACATGGTAGAGACTCCACAGATGTGTGTTAAATAAAGTCAGCTGCCTCCTAGCTGTATCCACTGAATGTCTCTCAGGATCCCCTAACTGAGTTACATCTCAAGCCCTCTTCCCAAGCCTGTGGTGTACTTGCACTCTAAATTCTATTATAAACACAGCATTATGCCTATTCCCCAAGCTAGAAACCCTGGAGATGAGTTTGAGTCCTCTGTACCCCTCCCTCTGCTTCTAGAAAGTCACTGCTGGATTCTCAGAAACGCCTCTGAATTTGTCATCTCCCCTTCCTTCCCGTCGCCTTTAGGCATCATCTCTGCTCAGCTGTTGCCGCAGCCTTTATCTCGTCTTCCTGCTGCCAGCTCAAGGCAGTAGGCAGTAGATAAAGCTGGAGTTCTACCAACTTTGACCAGGGTACAAAGGATAGCCACGACTCTCCTCTACCTACACAGGCTTTTGGCAGAGGATAAAATACTGCTTTTTGACCCAGGTTTCTTAAGATTTCTTTTTTCTTTCTTTTTTTTTTGGAGACAGAGTCTCGCTGTGTCACCCAGGCTGGAGTGCAGTGGCGCGATCCCAACTCACTGCAACCTCCGTCTCCTGGGTTCAAGCGATTCTCCTGCCTCAGCCTCCCTAGGAGCTGGGATTACAGGCATGCGCCACCACGCCTGGCTAATTTTTTTTGTTTGTTTTGTTTTGAGACAGAGTCTCACTCTGTCGCCCAGGCTGGAGTACAGTGGCACAATCTTGGCTCATTGCAACCTCCACCTCCCGGGTTCAAGCGATTCTCCTGCCTCAGCCTCCCGAGTAGCTGGGATCACAGGTACCTGCCACCACACCCGGCTAATTTTTTTTATTTTTAGTAGAGACGGGGTTTCACTATGTTGCCCAGGCTGGTCTCAAACTCCTGACCTCAGGTGATCCGCCCGCCTCAGCCTCCCAAAGTGTTGGGATTACAGGCGTGAGCCACCGTACCCGGCCAGTCTTTGTATTTTTAGTAGAGACAGGGTTTCATCGTGTTGGCCAGGCTGGTCTCGAACTCCTGACGTCAGCTGATCCACCCACCTCGGCCTCCCAAAGTGCTGGGATTACAAGCGTGAGCCACTGCGCCCGGCCTCCTTAAGATTTTTTTTCGTTTTCTTTTTCTTTTTTTCTTTTCTTTTTTTCTTTTTCTGAGACAGAGTTTCGCTCTTGTTGCCCCGGATGGAGTGCAATGGTGTTATCTCAGGTCACCGCAACCTCCGCCCCCCGAGTTCAAGTGATTCTCCTGCCTCAGCCTCCCAAGTAACTGGGATTACAGGCATGAGCCACTGCACCCAGCCAAGATTTCTTGACCTAGTGTCTTTAATCCTTCCGCCCCTGAGCCCACATGCAGCCCCAGTTCCCCAACAGCCTCTGCTCTGCACATTTGTGCCGCACTGGCAGCTGCTCTCTGTGTCTGTTATCTTCCACTGAAGCCTTGTGCAGGAGGAGCTGAGCTGAGAGACAGGGCTATTTATAAATAGAAAGTGGGTGTAAAGTTCTGCAGTCACAAGTGTTTTAAACAAGACTAATTCCATCTCCCCCAGTCGAACTTTGAAATTTCTGTCCACCTCCTCATCTCCCATCTTTTCTCAAAGCCTGCAAGTTCTTACCCTCTTCTTGGTCAGAGCCACCATAAGCCTGGATACCACGGTAGCTAAGAGATGTGACATGGAACCAAGTGTGGGAATTACACAGATTCATCATAGTCAGAGTCAAAGCTACGGAGGGAACGTAAATGTTCTTACCACCTAATAATATTTAGTGATGGCTCACCATGTGCCCTGCCCATGTCACCATTAGCTCCAACCCATAAAACAGCCATATAAGCTAAATACTGCTCCCATTTTAGTGGTGGAAAAGTGAAACTCAGAAGGGTTCACTGATTTGCCCAAGAGTGGTGGTAAATAGCAAAGCCAGGATTCTCACATGGGTCTGCAAGTCTGGAATTTCTAATATGGCACGCACATGCATTGAGTGCCAGTATTTTTCTGCATAATGATCAGAGCACAGATTTTAACAAAGAGTTAAGTATGAATATTAATGAGAGGAGGGAACTCGTGGTTTTATTATAATAACGAAAGGATCAACATTGTATGCTCAACAGTTAGATGCTCAGAAGCCCAACTCAAACTGGCTACATTAAGAAAAGGAATTCATTGGCCCAAGTAATAAAAAGGGCTAGTGGTGAATCCAGGGGTTCAAACAAGGGCATCGGGATTCAGTCTTCCCACCCCTCGGCTGGCTTCCCTCTCCGACGGACTCTCCACATGGCAACAAGATGCCAACTGGCAGCTCCACTCACATGGCTTCTTAGAACTTGTAATTCCAGAGAAAGAGCAAAATCTCTTTGGAGAGCTCCAGCAAAAATCCCAGGAGGACTCTGGCTTGAAACACACACCCATCTGTGAAGCATTTGGTGTGTCTGGGAGATGCTAGCCAGGCCTGAGTCACAGGCCCATCTGAAGGGGTGGAGGTCCAGGGTCAGCCCCAGAAGAACCCCATACATTCAGCTGGACTGTTCTGTTTCCCCCTCCCCGCTCTTCTCAGAGCTGGTCTGTTTTCTAGTGGGATGCATGGCTCATCAAAGGAAGGTTCACTGGGCAAAGACATATATTACACCCTGTCCAAAAGAAACAGCTTTAACAGAATGGGAAAGAAAACAACAGTTCACCCAGAACATGTGACACATGAGACTCCATGAAGCTAAGCTGAGCACAGAAGCTGCTGCGTTTGAAACCTTCCATGGCAGGTACATACATATATCATCTCAATCACCCCGTGAGCCTGATAATAGCCACACTTTTTAAGTGAGAGAAATGAAAGGTCAAAGAGATGTAAGTGACTTGCCAGAATGCAAACCTGGGTGTATCGGAGTCCAAATCCTGCAAGCTTTACACCACAGCACACTGCCCATTTGGAGGGAACCAGATGTGAGGGTGAGACTGCTAGATGAGCGCTTGGAAGTCGTGTCCCCGGGGAAGCACACATCTGACTGCCTGACGTGCTCTGAGAGCGGCAGGCACCGAGCTGGGGACTGCCCTGTCCTGGTAACTACAGTCTCACCCAGCTAGTCGCTGAGCGGCTGATAAACTCTTCCCATTCATCAATGACAGTTTCCTCTCAGCTGGAAGAAAAAGCTGCCAGGGAGCTGCTCCCCCAACCTTGCTTCCGATGGGGAAGACTCCCCTGGTGCTGTTGATGAGACAGGAACCAAAGGAGAAAGAAAGCTGGATTTGGAAGGAAGGGCATGTGGGCATATGGGCATGGGATGAATGGATGATTGGATAAAGAAATAATCCCAGAAAAATGATTTGAAAAATTAGAAAAAAGTAATGATTCTAAGTTTAAAGGCAAGATGGCAAGATGGCACAAGAGGGATAGGGAGCTCTGAGATAAATTAGGCTATCCCATTTGCAGAAAATCCCTGTGCAGAGAAAGGAGAGCCAGGGACACCAGTGTGACTCTGTAGAGTGCTCTCTAGTAAGTTCAAAATTTAGAAAGTGGGGTACAAGAGCTAGAAGGGAAGGTGAAGTTCGTGATAAACTGAGACTTGGAAAAGGTGCAGACAATAAAAGATATTGCTGGTTATGTTCAAGCAAGAGGAAGGAGGAGGAGACAGGGTTCCACCTGGGAATGAAGATGTCAGGTTGGCAGTTTTCAGAGAAAGCCGAATACTCAACCCTGATTTTCTTCTTTCTCCCGTGAGGAAAAGCACTTCCAGACTGGGAAGAGTTCCGCAAAACACGGGTTAGAGGACAATAACCCCAAATAAAAGGAAAGCTAAGAGAAAACCTAACCACCTAGCCAATCAAAATGTGCTGCAAATCCCAAGGTGACGACAGACCTTTGCAGATAAGATCCAGGGACCTTTGCCAATGTGGCTATGAAAGCTGCGGCGAAAAGGACAGGGGCCGCGGTCCTGGACGGCTGCAAATATCCTGACAAAGAGGAAGAAAAGGGAGATCCTGGGCACATTTGAGGTGAATTCCCTCAAAATCTGTTCTAGAATATAACATTAAACCATGGATTTGAGAACACCTAGAAAAATAAGTGGTATCTTCACAAAGAACAAGATAATGGTTAAAATAATAAAAATGTCAACAATAATTTGTTACTTATTTACTCAGAAGGCCATTAGGAAAATTCCTTGGATCATACATAGTGTTCCTTGTTTCCAGTTAAACACTGTCTGATGACTGAAGAGACAAGTAGGAAAATATCGATCTCAGAGACTGCCCAGTCGGGTGGATTCATGTAACCGCTGTCCTCCTTCACCCCAGCTGGTTATCGGATTGCTGCAGAGCTTGCTGAGGAGGTATGTCTAGTTCTGTGCTCCTAGACCCTGGTCAGCCCAGTAGTGGTCGTGCCCACCACACTCACCACATTTGCAGAAGGCACCACTGTTGGGATGAAAAGCTAGTATTTCAGAGTCAAGATTCTAAAATAACTTGAAACAGTGGGCTGGAACCAGCAGTATGAAATTTAAAAGAGTAAATGGAGCGACCTGCAGTTAGATTAAAAAAAAAAAAAAAAAAAAAAAAAAAAAAAGTCAGCTGCATAAGCATAGGATCTAGGAAGTTTGGTTTGCCAGAGGTGCCTGAGAAAAAGGCTGCGGGTTTGCAGCTGATCTCAGGTTGAATAGAACCCGGTAGGAATGGAGCAGCTGCTTAAAAAGATAGTGGCTCTCCCCATCTCTTGTTATTTTAGGTACAAAGGGGTGAAACAGTGAAAAATGTCTCCCATATTTTTCTCATAGCCATTCCCCTTCTGTGAGGCAACTGCTGTTAATGGTTTCTAATAGATCCCCTCAGAGGTATTCGTTCCAAGCACACATAAGCAAATGCGTGCTTTTTCTTTTTTCACATAAATGGTGGTATATTGTGCACCTTGTTTTTTATTTCACTTAACTAACCGCATATCTTAGCGATTATTTCATATCAGTATACAAAATGATTCCTCATTCTTTTGTAGGGATGCATTGTATTCTACTGTATATATGTATCATAATTTATTGGTCCTTTTGCTGGACATGTAGATTATTTCCAGTATTTTGCTATTACAAACAATGCTGCAATAAATAACACGGCATTGCTATTATAAACTATTTGCTATTACTAGCCATGCTAAAATGAGTAACATGTAATTCCCAATATGTGGGCATGTATCTGAAAAACATCTCTTCAAGAAGTAAAATCACTGACTTAAAGGGCATGCACATTTTTTCACTTGGTAGATACTGCCCAGTTATGTCATTTTACCCTCCTACTAAAAATGTATGAATGTCTGTTTCCGTGCATCTCACCAGTGGAATGTATTATAAACCTCATTGATCTTTGACAGTTTGAGAGGTAAAAATAATAATAATGGCACATTATTATAATTTTCTTTTTTTCCCTTTTTTTTTTTTTCTTTCTTTTTTGGTCTGTCACCCAGACTGGAGTGCAGTGGTGCCATCACGGCTCACTGCAGCTTCAACCTCCTGGGCTCAAGCCATCCTCCCACTTCAGCCTCCCGAGTAGCTGGAACTATGGGTGTGTGAGACTAAGCCCAGCTAATTTTTTTTTCTTTTTTTGTGTGAAGATGGGGTTCTCACCATGTTGCCAAGGCTGGTCTCAAACTCCTGGCCTCAAGTAATCCTCCCACCACCCTAGGACTCCCAATGTGTTGGGATGACAGACATGAGCCACCACGCCCAGCCCACAATACTTATGAAATAAGTTTGGTCTGACAGGATTGGCATCGGCATCCACTGGCTTCCAGAATAAAGTCTGGATGGCATAGCCTGGCATTTGAAATCCTTCATGAGGCCGGTGCAGTGGCTCACGCCTATAATCCCAGCACTTTGGGAGGCCAAGGCGGGCAGATCACCTGAGGTGGGGAGTTCAAGACCAGCCTGATCAACATGGAGAAACTCCGTCTCTACTAAAAATACAAAATTAGCTGGGCATGGTGGCACATGCTTGTAATCCCAGCTACTCAGGAGGCTGAGGCAGGAGAATCACTTGAACCCAGGAGGCAGAGGTTGCAGTGAGCTGAGATCGCACCACTGCACTCCAGCCTGGGCGACAAGGTGAAACTCTGTCTCAAAAAATAAAAATAAATAAAAAGTCCTTCATGATTGGATTCAACCACATTTTTCTGGACCTGTCTCCCATCAGTACCTACATATTCCATACTGCAGCCACACCAATATTATTATTCGATTTTCAAACACACCAAACAGTAGTAACAGCCAACACATACTGAGTGCTCACAGTATACTAGACTCTGTGCTAAACGTCTTTAATCCTTGCAGCAATGAGGCATACTTTTATTATCCCCATTTCATAGGTGGGGAAACTGAGGTCACACAAATAATGAAGAAGCTGGGATTCAAACCGAGGCAGTCTGATGCCAGCCACTACTCTTCACCATGATTCTGAATTGCCTAAGAGTGTTACCTCCTGCTCCCTGCTCCTTTCTTCCAGAATGCTCTTCAGTCTATTGTTACCTGTCAAAGTCCAGTGCAGCCTTCACTGCTTCGTTTACGTGTTACCTCTCTGATCAAGCCTAGCTGCATCCCTCCACTTAGAATTAGTTTCTCTTCCTAATTTCCACCCGCCCACAAGGAATGGAGTGCAGGAGTGCCATCTTGGCTCACAGCAGCCTCCACCTACTGGCTCAAGTGATCCTCTCGCACCTTCTGGTTTGTGTTTCTGCCTACTCTTTTAAAAACTGAGGGGACAAAGATAAATTGCTATATGCCTCTCCCTGCCCCCTTCCCTCCTCCTCCAGCAGTTACTCAACTGGGTTGTAGATGATGTTTACATTCAAGCTGTCTCGCCAGTCACTCGGGACTCATCTGACCTACACTCTAGCTGGCTCTATACCGGGGTGAACACAGACAAAGCAATTCAACACAACCCCTCACCAGTCAGAATCAGAATGTGACCAGACATAATGGCATGCACCTATAATCCCAGCTCCTTGGGAGGCTGAGGCAGGAGGACTGTGTGAGCCTAGGTGTTCAAGGCAGGCCTGGGCAACAAAGTGAGACCCTGTCTCAAAAAAAAAAAAAAAAAAAGAAAGTAAAAAAAGCTGGCTGGACAAGGTGGCTCTTGCCTGTAATCCCAGCACTTTGGGAGGCCGAGGTGGGTGGACACTTTGGGAGGCCAAGACAGGTGGATCAAGAGGTCAGTAGTTCGAGACCAGTCGGGCCAAGCTGGTGAAACCCCGCCTTTACTAAAAAAACACAAAAATTAGCCGGGCGAGGTGGCGGGCACCTGTAATCCCAGCTACTCGGGAGGCTGAGGCAGGAGAATTGCTTGAACCCGGGACGCAGAGGTTGCAGTGAGCCGAGATCGCGTCACTGCACTCCAGCCTGGGCGACAAGAGCAAGACTCCGTCTCAAATAAAAAAAAAGAAAAGAAAAGAAAGAAAAGAAAAAAAAGCCACAGGAGCCACAGGGCTTCTGTCTCTCAACTCACCTTGGCAGGACACAGCCTTTCTTTTCTCCCTTCCTGCAGGCCATGGAGACCCAAACACCGTCTCCTGCCAGGGCCAATGCTACCACTGTTTCCGCTCACAGAACCGTGGGTTTTTTCTCCACCCTCTCCAACTGAAAAGCTGACTTTTGCCCCCAAAGATGTGCAGATCTTGGTGTCAATGTGCAGCATTCTATAGCCAGACATAGGATTTGGGTCTCCTGACAGTCTGGAGTTATTTGTGCCTCCTATGTCTTCTGCTAACATGGGTCAAGGAGAACCTGCCATAACAGTTCAGGGAATGAGCCTGGGTATGGGGAGAAACTTGGTGGCTGTCCTGCATCTTCAGCCAGTTTTGACCAGGTCTGGTTACCCCAGTGTTCCAACTCTCTGTTGCTACAGTAACCCAAAACTTACTGGTTTAAAACAGCAACAATCAGCTGAGGGTGGTGGCTCACACCTGTAATCCCAGCACTTTGGGAGGCCGAGGCTGGTAGATCACTTGAAGTCAGGAGTTTAAGATCAGCCTGGTCAATATGATGAAACCCTGTCTCTACTAAAAATACAAAAAAAGTTAGCTGGGTGTGGTGGCGGGCACCTGTAATCCCAGCTACTCGGGAGTCTGAGGCAAGAGAATCACTTGAACCCGGGAGGCAGAGGTTGCAGTGAGCTGAGATTGCGCCACTGCACTCCAGCCTGGGTGACACAGTGAGATTCTGTCTCAAATACCAACAGCAAACCCAGCAACAATCATCTTTATTCCTTGCAGGTCTGGTGGGGCACTAGGTTCAGCTAGGCAGTTTTCATTCAGGGCCACTCACACAGTTGCAGTCAGACAGAGGCCATGCCTGGTGTCCTCTTAAAGGCTTCCGCACATCCATGTCACTGGCAGTGATGCTGGTACCTCAGCTGGGGCCAGGCCAGCTTCATGGCCCCACAGCTTGTATGACTGAGCAAGGTGCCACACTTGGAAGAGCCCTGTGCTTGGTTTAAAGCTCTAAATTCTTAGAACAGTAGGCTCCACATTTTCTTTTTTCTTTTTTCTTTTTTTTTTGAGACAGGGTCTCACCCTGTCGCCTAGTCTGGAGAGCAGTGGCACGATGTCGGCTTGCTGCAAGCTCTGCCTCGCAGATTCAAGCAATCCTCATGCCCCAGCCTCCTAAGTAGCTGGGACCACAGGTGCATGCCATCACACCCGGCTAATTTTTTTTTTTTTTTGAGATGGAGTCTTGCTCTGTTGCCCAGGCTGGAGTGCAGTGGTATGATCTCAGCTCACTGCAACCTCCGCCTCCTGGGTTCAAGCGATTCTCCTGCCTCAGCCTCCCGAGTAGCTGGGATTACAGGCACGCACCACCACACCTGGCTAATTTTTGTATTTTTAGTAGAGAGAGGGTTTCACTATGTTGGTCGGGCTGGTCTCAAACTCCTCACCACTTTGGCCTCCCAAAGTGCTGCGATTACAGGCGTGAGCCACCATGCCTGGCCACTTTTTGTATTTACTTTAGAGACGGGGTTTCGCCATGTTGGCCAGGCTGGTCTCAAACTCCTGGCCTCAAGTGATCTGCCTGCCTTGGCCTCCCAAAGTGCTGGGATTAAAGGCATAAGCCACCGTGCTCGGCCCCTCCACAATTTCATTTTGCACTGGACTCTGCAAATGATGTAGCTGGTCCTGACTAGGGCTGTTGGCCACAATATTTACACGTGGCCTTTCCATGTGACCTAGGCTTCCTCACAGCCTGATGGCTAGGCTCCAGGGATGAGGGTTTCAAGACAGAGATCCAAGCAGCAGTGGCATCACCTTCCAATGACCTAACGTAACTCCTCCTTTGCATGAGGACTGGCAAGGTCACATTGTAAGAAGAGCACATGGGATAGGAGATGACACAGTCACATTTGAAAATGTAATTTGCCACGTCAGGTCATGAGCAGGTCACCTCCTGGTCCATCTGCAGAAGGGGCCCAGGGGATTCAGTTCTGCCTTCTAGGAAGGCCAGTGTTGGGATCTTAGAGCCCTGCTGGGAAAAAGGCCAGGGGAGAGTTGGGAACTTGGTCTTCGCAAGCACTCCCAGCTTCCCCTCTCTGGGGTCACTTACCAAGTGCTCAGAGGAATTGGAACCAAGAGCAGTGGGGCAGGAGCGTGACCAGGAGCCCTAAAGTCGGCTCCCCTGGAGGGCTGAAATCTCCGAGAAAGGCAAGGACTCAGCGCCCAGACGTATGTTTCTCCTGCTGGCATCTCTGCTTGGCTAACATTCCTCCTCTTTCATTTCTCCCCGGGGCATGTTGTTGTCTTTCTCATTAACTTCCCCTCAACTCCCAGCAAGGTCCCTGGACTGTGAGCTTTGCTAATTCCCTGTAATCCACTGGCAAAGCAGGAAGCTAATTAAATTGTGAGCTGTGTGCTCACTCTTGTCAGTCTCTGAATCTCTCTTCTCAGTACCCCTCCCATCTGTCTCTTCCCTTCTCATTGCCCCTGGATAGTTTACTTTCATCTGGACACTTTCAGTATTTTCTCACCCATCTGCCTGCCTCTCCCCTCGTCGTCTTTCTCCTGCCTTTCAATCTGCAGAGTAATCTTCTTAAAATACAGCTTTGAGCACACCTTCTTCTCCTCTGCTCGTTAGCTCAGTAGTTAAGCCCCACACTCCTTACCTGCCATAACTTCCCATCACAAACCCTTCTCCACAACCAAGCCTGGTACATTTCCTTCCCTAAGCTCCACCTATGCCACCTCCTCACCTTGGCTCACATTCTTATCTTTGACTGGATTCCACCCCCTCACTCCTCCATCTCCACTCCAACTCACCCTGTCAAAATCCTCACCATTATTTAGAAAGAGCCTCTTCGGGCCGGGCACGGTGGCTCACGCCTGTAATCCCAGCACTTTGGGAGGCCAAGGCAGGCGGATCACGAGGTCAGGAGATCGAGACCATCCTGGCCAACATAGTGAAACCCTGTCTCTACCAAAAATACAAAAAAATTAGCTGGGTATGGTGGTGCACACCTGTAGTCCCAGCTACTCAGGAGGCTGAGGCAGGAGAATCGCTTGAACCCAGGAGGCAGAGGTTGCAGTGAGCTGAGATCACGCCACTGCACTCCAGCCTGGACGACAGTGTAAGACTCTTGTCCCCCGCTCCCAAAAAAAAAAAAAAATGCTGAGAGAGAATCAGAGAAAGGGAGGCTGCAGAGTATAGTGGTTAAGGACTGGGTTTGGGAGCCAGATAGACCTAGGTTTAAATCCTACTCCTGCATTAACTTGTCTGATCCAGAAGGGACGCATGGCCCTAAGAAGGGTTGTGGCTGCCCTAGGTTGGCTTCCAGCCTTCCCCAGCTCTCCTGCGACATCCCTGTGTGGCTCATTCCACCCTTACCATGCCTCCTGTCCTCCCCATAGTCCTGTGGCCCAAGCTTTTCAAGCTGGTGAAGGAGAGAGTTGTGATCCCAAGAAGGAGGGTGAGCGAGCGGGAAATGAGACAAAGAGAGGAAACAGAATAAAGCGCACAGAGACCAGCGGGCTTTCACCATGGAGAACTGAACTCGGCTGGAGTCTCTCTGAGTCTGAAACATGACCTGCAATTGGGATGTGGAATGCTCCCACAGAGGGACCAGAAAGCTGGGGTATTTACCCCGAACTCTGGACAATTGGCTGGGGTTGCTCTGGGGGTATTAACTCCACAGCCCTTTGGGCCTGCCTCACTCCCATAGCTGAAAATGCCCTCAGGAGGGACACAGGAAGCAGGGGCCTGGTCAGGAACTATCTGTGGGTGCCCTCCTGGTAGGCCTGGAGGTGTGGGTGGGGCATTGACAGCATCTACTACACTCAGGGAAAGGAACCTGCTATTAAAATTATTGTTGTCGGCCAGGTGCGGTGGCTCACGCCTGTAATCCCAGCATTTTGGGAGGCTAAGGCAGGTGGATTACTTGAAGTCAGGAGTTCAAGACCAGCCTGGCCAACCCGTCTCTACTAAAAATACAAAAATGTGGTGGCACATGCCTGTAATCCCAGCTACTCAGGAAGCTGAGGCAGGAGAATTGCTTGAACCCAGGAGGCGGAGGTTGCAGTGAGCCGAGATCGCACCATCGCACTCCAGCCTGGGTAACGAGCGAAATTCCGTCTCAAAAGATAAAAACAAAAATATATAAAAATTATTGTTGTCTATTAGCTGCCACGTGGCGGCAGGCTGAGGGGGGAGGATCACTTGAGCCCAGGCTGCAGTGAGCCAAGATCGTGCCACTGCACTCCAGCCTGGGTGACAGAGTAAGAACCTATCTCAGCCGGGCACGCCTGAAATCCCAGCATTTTGGGAGGCCGAGGCGGGCAGATCACCCGAGGTCAGGAGTTTGAGAACAGCCTGACCAGCATAGAGAAACTCCCACCTCTACTAAAAATACAAAATTAGCCGAGTGTGGTGGCACACGCCTGTAATCCCAGCTACTCATGAAGCTGAGGCAGGAAAATCACTTGAACCCGGGAGGGGGGGTTGCAGTGAGCCAAGATCGCTCCATTGCACTCCAGCCTGGGCAATAAGAGCGAAACTCCATCTCAAGAAAAAAAAAAAAAGCCCATCTCAATTTATATATATGTGAATGTTATTTTTTTAACTTTATTATTTTTTTAAAGTGATGGGGTCAGCTGGGCGTGGTGGCTCACACCTACAATCCCAGCACTTTGGGAGGCCAAGGCAGGCAGATCACGAGGTCAGGAGTTCAAGACTAGCCTGACCAACATGGTGAAACCCCATGTCTACTAAAAATACAAAATATTAGCCAGGTGTGGTGGCGTACCCCTGTAATCCCAGCTACTCAGGAGGCTGAGGCAGGAGAATCGCTTGAACCTGGGAGGTGGAGGTTGCAGTGAGCTGAGATCGCAGCATTGCACTCCAGCCTGGGCAACAGAGTGAGAGTCTGTCTCAAAAAAAAAAAAAAGAGAAAGAGATGGGGTCTCACTCTGTTGCCCAAGCTGGTCTCAAACTTCTCAGCTCAAGGGATCTTCCCACCTTGGCCTCCCAAAGTGCTAATATTATAGGCGTGAGCCACCATGCCCAGCCATACCCATCTCAATTTAAAAATAAATAAAATAATTGTTGTTTAAGACCAGCCTGGGCAATGGAGTGAGACCTCATCTCTACAAAAAATTTTTTTAAAAATTATCCAGGCATGGTGGCCTGCACCTGTAGTCCCAGCTACCTGGGAGGCTGAGGTGGGAGAGTCACTTGAGCCCGCAAGGTCAAAGCTGCAGTGAGCCAAGATCATACCACTGCACTCCAGCCCAGGTGACACATCAAGACCTTGTCTCAAAAATAAATAAAATTGTGGCTGCAAAACAAGAGAGGAGGGAGCAGGAACTATAACCAGCCTAGGGCTTTTCTCTGGATCCTGCTGCCACCTCTTCTTAACTCCCATTCTGGAGCCCAACCATCTGCCTTACACCTACCAGCTCATGGCATCATCTTTCTCTATATCCCTTTCCCAGTGGATTCCTCCCTATCCCAGTCACCTGATGCAAATCCTGATGTCATCTGCCCCAGCCACCTATCTCTACCTCAACCCTGACTTCTCTGGTTAGAACTCTTGTGAACCCAGGGAGTGTCAAATCCCAGCCTGAACTGAACCTCAACTGGGATTATACTATCCTATAACATACCTTCTTCCCTCTCCTCCCCTCCCACCATTGGAATCATGCCCTCAGGAGAACAGCCCCACTCTTCTGGTCCAGAAGGGGCCCATGGCCCTAAGAAGGACCACAGGTTGGCTTTTGGCCTCCCCCAGCTCTCCTTCGACATCCCTGCGTGGCTCATCCCACCCTTACCCTGCCTCTTGTCCTCCCCACAGTCCTGTGGCCAAAGCTTTTCAAGCTGGTGAAGGAGACAGTTGTGATCTGACAAGGGCTAGACGGGTGCTTCACCCTCTGTCAACAAATACCCTCATTATTCAGCCTGAAACACCTCCATTCATTCCTTTCTATTCAGGCACATATTTGTTAATTCATTCCATCATTCACCTAACACACTTGAAGCGGAGCCAATCACCTCTACCAACATCTTCCTAGAGACAAATAAATTAACTGGGGTTGGGTAACTTTGAGAGCTCCAAAAGGAAAGCTCCAGAGGACGGGGGGTCCGCAGGGGTTCAGGCCTCTCCGGGACCACAGAGCAGACCTGCGGCAGAGGCAGGATTCGAGCCTATGGCTCCGGAGTCAACCAGGGCCAGGCAGAGGGCACCAGCTCTTGGCTGCTGAGAGTCGAGCTCTTCGAAAGTCATCCACGTAGTCAACATCTACTGAGTGCCAGGCAGTGTCATCACCTCTACAGTCATCATGGGAGAGAACAGCAGCCTAGAGAAAGGGAGTCTGAGCCCCCCACCCCGTGGGCTCGAAGTCCACAGTAGAGGCCAGCACTAGTGCCTCTGGTGAGTGTTACTGTGGGAAGACCGCTGTTCCCAGCCCGGGTGCCCTGCTGGACTCCTGCTAGCCCGGCCCCAGCGAGGCAGGGTGTCAGTTTCCCTCTCCAGAGGCCTTTCTTGCCCACCTATTGCCCTTCTCAACCCTGTTCCTTCTTGCAGGAGCAACCTTTCCAGCAGAAAATTCCATTCTGCCCCAAGGACTCTTCTTACTGCCCCTCTCCCCCCCGGGGGACGCAGACTGCCTTCTCCCTGTTTCCTAATGGATGGTGGGCATTTTCCGATTTGGAGGTGAGGAGGAAAAACTAGGTTATTTTCAGCTCTTCCTTTACTGGCAGCATTGACCCATTTATCCTTCTTTTCCTTCAGACCCCTCCCCCAAGGCCACTCAGCTTGGACATCTGTCCCAGCCAAAATCTCACCTTCCACTGTCCTTACAGCCCAAAGGCTAGTCCAGTCTCCGAGTCCAGCTCTAGCCCTCTCACCCCACACCAGGAAGGAAGCTGGACTGCAGAGCACTCTGGGCCACCCCGCGTTGGCCGCTGCCTCTGGCCTCAGTTTCCCCAACTGCTCAGATTAATGATGCCTGCTGTCTAGACCCAGAGGACGAAGCTCTAAGGAGGTCACAGATGAGGAAGGGTCCAGTGCTCGGCGCAGGCTCCGTGCGGAGCCCCTAGGCCCCGCAGCTCGCCCCTCCCTCTCCCCCTACTCCCCTCCTCTCCCCCTCCCGCCTCTCCTCCGCCTCTCCTCCCGCCTCTCCGCTCGCTCGGCTCCCTCCCTGGCTGACCTTCCCTTTCCCTCACGCCCGGCCTGGGGCCCCAGCACCCTGTCCGCCGCCGCCTCAGAGCCGGGAGAAGCAGCCGGAGCCCCCGGCGCCCCCGCCGCAGCGCGGGCGGTCAGTGCGCAGCCCGGCGCCCGCAGCCCGCAGCCCGCAGCCCGCAGCCGGATCGCGGGCTCGGACCGAACCCGACCGGACCGCCGCCCCCAGCCAGGTGAGGTCAGCTCAGGAAAGGCGGGGAGCCGAGGTTTCCCCTTTACTGGAAACGGGGGCTGGGGAGGCGCGGGGAAATTGGGTCCTTTTTTCTTGAAAGGAGGACCTGGGAGCCTTTTCGTGAAACAGGCACAAGGGCTTTCATTCCGAAGGGATGGATGCATGGAGGGAAGGTCTCGGGGGAGAGAGATTGGGATAACCCTTCCTGGTTTTTGTTTTTTAAAAATAAGGATTAATTGGCTTCTGTGAAAGTGGGACTTCTTGGAAGGATGAGGGGCTTTCAAGGTAGGTTGGGGAGGGGGCTCTGGCAGGGCTTGAGGGAAGGGTTAACTGGTGAGTGGCAGGGCAAGGGGGAGCTCTGCAAGCCCCTCAGCCTGCACCTCCCGCCTTGGCTCCGGGGCTCTGGGTCTGCCCAGTTATGTGTTCCAGTTTTTCTCTTTGAAGATGACTATTTTGAGCCCCACCTGGACAGAGCCAGTAACAGCCATTCCCTTCCCTGGAGCTATGACACCCACCTGACACACCCTCCCACACCTCTGACCTGCTCAGGGAAGGGGGTTCAGGGAAGGATGAGGACCCAGGGATCTGGGAATTGGACAGTGTGGGTGAAATGGAGGCTGGGTACTGGGCACACAGGAAGACCCTTGGCACTGGTGGGGTGCACCAACCTTGGTTGGGAGGTTGCTGGGCAGCTTCTTCTGGGGCATGACCCACTAGGAAAGCAGCGGTGTCAGGAAAAGCTGAGCTGTTCCTCATGCTCCCAGAAGACAAAACACTAGAGAATGCGTTTGCTTGCTTTTGTTTGGTTTTGCTTTCTTTCTGTCTTCCTCATCCTGGATCCCAAGACTCATTCCCCTGATCTCTCCTAGTTTTGCAAAAAGGTAAACTGAGGCAGAGGACAAATTGGCTGGACATACCTGTGTCTAGGAGGGAAGAGTGACAGAGAGGAAGGCATACAGAATTTGAGTCAAAATATCTCAGTGCTTCATGGGTGACCTTGGGCCAAAATGCTTTCCCTTGTTGGGCCTCAGCTTTCTCATCTATAAAATGGGAGAGGGCCCACCTGTCTTGCAGGTTTGCCGAGACCATGTGCCTAAAAGAAATTTGTAAAAGGGAATGTACTGGACACTTGTGAGGTGCCATCTTCACCACCGTGGATGGCCCCTTCCCTCCTCCCTGTCCTAACCAAGGGTATCACTAACCCATAGGACACCTTTGTGAGAATTAGAAAAGGCACCTCCTCTGGAAGCAGATAGCATTCAGTTGGGCTAGCAACTTGGGGTCTTTATTATGAGAATGAGAAGGTGGCATACTTTATCCCAGGTGCTGCTCTAACATGTGGAGTGTGAGCTAGATTCTAGCTAGGATGTTCTGCACATCTACACGTGGCAACCCCTTTCAGCAGGGCCCTGACACAGAGCTACACATACTTACAGGGTATTTTCTAAAGCAGCCCACATCCCAGGCTGTCTCCAGCTCATTTCTTTCCTGTTTTGTTTCCACATCAGGGCCTTTGGGTATTCAAGCCCCAAAGTGCATGCCCTACTAGGAAGCAGGATGGAATCCCTACATCAGACAGTGACTCCTTTGAGTCAAGCAGTGCCTTCACCAAGCTCCCAGAGGTAGGAGTGACTGAGTCCCTAAACCCTTACATCAAGAACTGGACCAGATCACTTTTGTCAGGGCAACCAACAGAAGCATCTGCACCCCTCAGCACTACCATTGACAAACCATGTTCACACCTATCTCAGAGCACCCCCACAGCAAGCCTGTGTGTGAGGTCTCCTCCCCATTTACATGGAGGACGCCATGCCCAGAGAAGTTAGGGTACCTGCCCAGGGTTTCACAGTGTGAGTGGTAGAGCCAGGACCTGAACCCAGATCTGGCTGGCTGTCCTCTCCAATCCGTCACTCCCAAGGAACAAAGCTGCTGACTTCACAGCCTTGCCAAAGCCCTGCTGGAATTGTTGCTCTCCCTGTCCATCCCTGGTAGCCCCTGGCTCGCCACTCCTTCCCCTGAGTAACCAGCCTCCAAGCAAAGAGAAAGGAGTCACCTTCTCTTTTACTCTGATTTCACGGGGGAGGAAGCTACCTCAAAGCCCAACTGTTCTCATCTCCTCTGTGCAGGAAGGGCCCCTGGTGAGGCCAGGAAAGGGGTCAGGGAGCAGCGATTTCCTTTCCTGCTCAGGTAGGTCTTAAACAGTAATAGTCATGCAGAGCATTGACACAGAAAGCCAGTGCCTGTGTGAGTAGCAGACCAAGGACCATAAAATAACCACAGGAAAATGCAGCCAACTGGAACTGAGGGGAACTCAGAGACCCCCCTGAATCCCCCGGGTTACCAGGGCCCCTGGGTTGTCAAACAGGAGGTGTAGGGGCGAGCCAAGCAGACAGGGCTGTAGGCTTCTTCAACCAGAGCGTTTCTCCTGGTCTGTGTGCAAGCTTTCACTTAAGAAAGGGGTTTCGGCTGGGCGCGGTGGCTCAAGCCTGTAATCCCAGCACTTTGGGAGGCCGAGACGGGCGGATCACGAGGTCGGGAGATCGAGACCATCCTGGCTAACACGGTGAAACCCTGTCTCTACTAAAAAAATACAAAAAACTAGCCGGGCGAGGTGGCGGGCACCTGTAGTCCCAGCTACTCGGGAGGCTGAGGCAGGAGAATGGCGTAAACCCGGGAGGCGGAGCTTGCAGTGAGCTGAGATCCGGCCACTGCACTCCAGCCTGGGCGACAGAGCGAGACTCTGTCTCAAAAAAAAAAAAAAAAAAAAAAAAGAAAGGGGTTTCGTCCGGGTGCAGTGGCTCACGCCTGTAATCCCATCACTTTGGGAGGCTGAGGCAGGCGGATCACAAAGTCAAGAGATTGAGATCATCCTGGCCAACATGGTGAAACCCCGTCTCTCCTAAAAATACAAAAATTAGCTGGGCATGGTGGTGCATGCCTGTAGTCCCAGCTACTTTGGGAGGCTGAGCCAGGAGAATCGCTTGAACCCGTGAGGCGGAGGTTGCAGTGAGCCGAGATCGAGCCACTGCACTCCAGCCTGGCAACAGAGCCAGACTCTGTCTCAGAAAAAAAAAGGGGGGGGGGAGGGGTGGTTTCAAGGCCTGGCATGATGGCTCACGCCTGTAATCCCAGCACTTTGGGAGGCTGAGGCAGGTGGATCACTTGAGGTCAGTTCAAGACCAGCCTGGCCAACGTGGTGAAACCCCATCTCTACTAAAGATACAAAAAATTAGCTGGGCGTGATGGTGAGTATCTGTAATCTTAGCTACTCAGGAGGCTAAGGCAGGAAAATTGCTTGAACCTGGGAGGCGGAGGTTGCAGCGAGCTGAGATCAGGCAATTGCACTCCAGCCTTGGTGACAGGGCAAGACTCTGTCTCAAAAAAAAAAAAAAAAAAAAGCGGGGGGAGGTTTCAGTGTGTGGGTATGCACACACACACACAGGTTTGGAGACTCCTAGCTTAATCCAGTAGTTCTCAGCATGTGGTCCTTGGATCAGCAGCATCAGCATCATCCAGAAACATATTAGAAATACAAATTCTTAGCCAGGCATGGTGGCTCATGCCTGTAATCCTGACACTTTTGGGAGGCTCAGGTGGGCGGACTGCCTGAGCTCAGGAGTTCGAGACCAGCCTGGGCAACACGGTGAAACCCCGTTCTCTACCCAAAATACAGAAGAAGTTAGCAGGGCATGGTGGTGCACGCCTGTAGTCCCAGCTACTGGGGTGGCTGAGTCAGGAGAACTGCTTGAACCCGGGGGGTGGAGGCTGCAGTGAGACGAGATCATGCCACTGCACTCCAGCCTGGTTCACAGAGTGAGACTCCGTCTCCACAAAAAAAAAAAAAAAAAAAAAAAGAAATGCAAATTATCGCTACTTGGGAGGCTGAGGCAGGAGAATCGCTTGAACCGGGGAGGCAGAGGTTGCAGTGAGCCGAGATCGGGTCATTACACTCCAGCCTGGGTGACAAGAGCCAGACTCCATCTCAAAACAAACAAAGAAATGCAAATTCTCAGGCCCATCCCAGAACCTACTGAACGAACTCTGGGGATGGGGCCCAACTATGTATGTTTGAACACGCCCTCCAGGTGACAGTGAGGCTCGCTAGAGTTTGAGAAGCACTGAGCTAGTGCAAGGATGTAGGAAAATTGAAACCTATTTGTGGGTCTAGGGCAGGGCTGGGAAGAGAACCCTTGTCTCCCGGTGGAGAGGTGGAGAGCCTAATGTTTGGAGGCCGCCCCTGCCAACCCTCCTCTTCCGCCCCTCGGTCTCCCTCCCAGGCTCCATGCTGCCGCTTCTGCTAGGCCTGCTGGGCCCAGCGGCCTGCTGGGCCCTGGGCCCGGCCCCCGGCCCGGGCTCCTCAGAGCTGCGCTCGGCCTTCTCGGCGGCACGCACCACTCCCCTGGAGGGCGCGTCGGAGATGGCGGTGACCTTCGACAAGGTGTACGTGAACATCGGGGGCGACTTCGACGCGGCCACGGGCCAATTCCGCTGCCGCGTGCCTGGCGCCTACTTCTTCTCCTTCACGGTTGGCAAGGCCCCGCACAAGAGCCTGTCGGTGATGCTGGTGCGGAACCACGACGAGGTGCAGGCGCTGGCCTTCGACGAGCAGAGGCGGCCCAGCGCACGGCGCGCCGCCAGCCAGAGCGCCATGCTGCAGCTCGACTACGGCGACACAGTTTGGCTGCGGCTGCATGGCGCCCCGCAGTACGCGCTGGGCGCGCCCGGCGCCACCTTCAGCGGCTACCTGGTCTACGCCGACGCCGACGCCGACGCGCCTGCGCGCGGGCCGCCCGCGCCCCCCGAGCCGCGCTCGGCATTCTCGGCGGCGCGCACGCGCAGCCTGGTGGGCTCGGACGCGGGGTCCGGGCCGCGGCACCGGCCGCTAGCCTTCGACACCGAGCTCGTCAACATTGGCGGCGACTTCGACGCGGCGGCCGGCGTGTTCCGCTGCCGCCTGCCCGGCGCCTACTTCTTCTCCTTCACGCTGGGCAAGCTGCCGCGTAAGACGCTGTCGGTGAAGCTGATGAAGAACCGCGACGAGGTGCAGGCCATGATTTACGACGACGGCGCGTCGCGGCGCCGCGAGATGCAGAGCCAGAGCGTGATGCTGGCCCTGCGGCGCGGCGACGCCGTCTGGCTGCTCAGCCACGACCACGACGGCTACGGCGCCTACAGCAACCACGGCAAGTACATCACCTTCTCCGGCTTCTTGGTGTACCCCGACCTCGCCCCCGCCGCCCCGCCAGGCCTCGGGGCCCCGGAACTGCTGTGAGCCCCGGGCCAGAGAGGAGCCCGGGAGGGCCAGGGGCGTGCATGCCGGGCCAGGCCCGCGGCCCGAACGCCTCGCGCGAGCGCAACGGCCGCCGGGCGCGCCTGGACTCTGCCAATAAAGCGGAAAGCGGGCCTGCGCAGCGCCCGGCAACCCAGGCCCCTGCGCTGTCTTGACTGCGACGCATTCGCTGGGGGCAGGCGGGATAGGCACTGACTACTGCGGGCCCGCAGGCCCGGGGAAGGGGTTGGAGGTTGGAGAGCAGGGTCCCCTCAGACCCTGGGAGGGTGAGGAGGTGGGAATTTGGTGGAACCACATTCGCCTAGTCCGTTGGGGGCCTCCCTTTCATACCCCTACCTCGTCCAGCCCTCTGACTCATCATTGACCTACGACCTCAGCCTTAGCCCCTGGCTGATGCCTTTCTGTGACAAGGAACAGCACCCCATTACCCCACTGAGGGCATGAGATTCAAGGAGAGTGCATTCCTCCTTCCAGCAGGGCATGGGAATGGGATGAGGAGTTGATACCTGGTTGCCCTGACTCTTGACTTCCCAGGGTGGGGAGAGTGATTTGCCCAGAGCAGGAGTTAGACCGCTTATTCCGACATAGAATGACACAGGCTTCGGGAGTCCGAAACAGAACATTTTATGAGAAGAGCAACACAGAATCAGGGCCACACCTGGCCCAGCCCACCTCCGCTTGTCTCTGCTTGGTCTGCCAGCCTTACTCCCCCATCTAAGGTGTTGAGATTTTGCCTCCCTACCCCAAAAGAGAAAATGTTCCTCCCTCCCCCTGTTTCCCTCCAGTCCTCCAACAGACAGAACTCAAAAAGTCTATTCTCCCAACCCAGATGGGAACTTGGAGGCTCAGGGACCCCAGATCCTTGGTTGTGCCTAAAAGGGGGTGCTCTGCACCTAGAGGATTCCTGTGAATTCCACAGGACCTATCACAGAGCGCCAAGGTAGGAGTTGGAAGGTCTGACCTGGCCTTACTTGGGGCAGCTTCCCTTTCAGCATCTCTTGAACACACTTCTCAACCCTGACCCCTGATCTCAGCACACACACACTGCCTGCAAGTCGTGCCCTTAGCTCTGTGGCCACTCCTTGCGACCCACAGCCTGGGTTCTTAGCCTCTCAAGATCCAGGAAATAAGATCGATTGGGTCGGGGTAAGCAGAGAGGGGGTGTCCAGGGTGCAAGCCAAGCCCAGAGATCTGAACACAGTGGAAAAAACCAGATGCCAGACAGAAGCCCCTGCCCAAGATGGGTCTGCCTGGGGAGTTGAGGAGGAGATGGGAGGGGGTAATGGCAGGTGAAAGAGCAAAAGGGGAGGGTCAGGGGAAGGGGTCAAGGATGGAAGCCCAGGACCCCAGGGAAGGGGGCTGATCCTGGGGGCAGAAACCCTTGCATAGGTCCCAGAGTGTTTCCTGTGCCAGGAGAGTGAAGACCTGGGCCCAGCGGCCCCTTTCCTCAGCCTCACTAGCTGCGTGGAGCCGGTAGACGCAGGACAGGCCTGTGAGGAGCAGATGTTCAAAGTCCCAAGTGCTAAGAGGAGGCCCCTTCCGCAGGTCCTGGAGCTGCTGCAGCCGCTGCTTAGCGCCCTCCAAGTCACTGGGCACGTGGTGCTGCAGGAGGAGCCTGAGTCGGCGGCCTGGGTGTGTGGACGCTAGTTCCTCATCCTGGATGTGCAGCTGCCCCATGACATCCAGCTCCAGCCCAGCCCAGAGCAGCTGCAAGGGGAGGCATGTAAGGGGTGGGCTGTGGCTTGGGGAGCAGGGCGGGGAGCAAGAGTGGGCTGGGGGAGGGGGCAGAAGCAGGCAGCAGGACCCATGCTGGCTTGCCCCCACCAACCTCTAGCAGGTCCACCCTGAGACATCCCCATTCCCAACCCTGAGCTTAGGGACCTCTGGACATGCCCACCCTCATGTCCCAGGCTGGGAGGAAAGACCTCAAACATCACTTCCGGGGCCTCTGGCTTCTGCAGGCCACCTCCCACGCTGGTGCTGTCCATGGGCTGCCCTGGGGCAGCAGAGAGGAGTCAGGCCCCTGCCATGCTACACCATGAACACCCCAGCCTCCCAGAAGTGTCCCTCTGCTGCGTGGTAGAGGTCCCAAGTGCTTCATCATTCTACAAAAGGGCAGGAATGCCATCCCATGCCCCTGTTTCCCCTCCCTCTCATGCACACACATGCACATTGACATTCACTCTCCCAGGCATAGGTCTTCTGATCTCAAAAGCATCATTCCAAGCGTAGTTACCATGTTGGCAAATGCCCAGGACTCCTCCTCTAAATTGCACAATGCCCTTGGTAAAGAGCTCCAGGCCAACGGGTCACAAGACCCTTCCCCACCCTCCTCCTCTCCCTATAATCATCGGAGGACAGAGTCACCTAAAACAGTGCCAGTGACTCTCCCAAGGACAAGGACCTCTTTAGGAAGAGCCTACTCTCCCTGCTCCTTCTCAGCAGTAAGGGAGGGAGAAGGAGGACAGGGCAGGGAGGATAGGGCAGGGGAGGATGTGAGGCAGGGACCACAGGGCAGGGGAGGATGTCTGTGGCAGCTCCCTCCGGCCCACACCTTGGGGTGTTGCCTCACCCTTGTAATGTTTGTTCCAAGCCCAGACAGGTCAAGAGACCCTGCTTTGGGCATCAGTGGGAATCAGCCCAGGGCCAGCATTAAGAGCACCTAGGGCTATCTCCCTAGTTGTCACCTGTATCTTTCCAGTTCTGGGGGGGGCGGCCCACATTGTCACCCACCACAGCACACATCAGCCTGGTACCCACCATGCCCACACTTCTATGCCCGACTAGCCTCAAATAGAGCCAGCTGTTAACTGCCGTCAGCCAGCAGCCTTCCTTGGCTCCTTTCCACCCACCCTGAAGCCCCGGTACCTGCATGGTGCTGGGTTGTAGTCACACCAGAGAGGAGGCAGATGGCTACCACCAGGCAAGCCAGGAACTGCAGGGTCGCAGCCATGCTCCACCACGTCCTCTGAGTTTCACTCTGTTCAGCAGTTCTCTGCTCCCTCATCTGCCTGCCACACACCTCGGCTCCAACTTTCCACTGCAGGCTGCTCCAGAGCTCTGTAATGCGTGTCATTCTTCAATGCTGAACAGGGAGGGGCTGGCTGTGGCCTCGGTCACCTCCCATGGGCGCTTTCCATCCTTTAGAAATGGGGAATCTTTGGTTGTTGGCAGGAGCCTGGCTCCCTGCTTGTCAGGCCCTCAGCCTGTTCCTGCCCAGCTGGGCGGTATGCTTAGTTAATAGGAAAAAGGTGTTTGGTAGCAAATAGCTCTAGCTTGGCCCTCCCAAAGGGTAGGAAAGAGCCCAGGCGGTAAGACCATCTTACCGTCTGCACCCTCAAAATATCCTGCAACTGAGACCAGCCCCAACACCCAGTCTGGCCCAGCCCAGCCTCCATGGAGCCCTTCAGCTGCCAAAAGCATCAGCTGCAAAGTCTTCCAACTGCATGGCGGGCTGGCTGGGCGGCCCTGCATACAGGCAGAGCCAAGCACTCCCGTCTCAGGCACTCTGCCGCAGGCTGAACAGACCCCTAGACCAGCTGGACTAGGGAGTACTGTCTCCTGGCAGACAGACAAATCTGCAGCTCCTCAGTGGTTTTTGCCCCAGCCCTGGGACCTCTTATTTCCTAACAACATTCTTAATTCAGGGTGGGCACCGTGGCTCATGCCTGTAATCCCAGCAATTGAGGAGGGCAAGACAGAATGGCTTGAGCCCAGGAATTCGAGACCAGCCTGGGCAACATGGTGAGACCTCATCTCTACAAATAAAAAAATTAGCTGGGCATAGTGGTACACACCTGTGGTCCCAGCTACTCAGGAGGCTGAGGTGGGAGGATCAGCTGAGCCCAGGCAGTCTAGACTGCAGCGAACCATGATCACACTGCTGTACTCACCCTAGCTTGGGCGACAGACCAAGACCATGTCTCAAAAAACCCCCACCAGCCCGGCGCAGTGGCTCACACCTGTAATCCCAGCACTTTGGGAGGCCGAGGCGGGCAGATCACGTGAGGTCGGGAGTTCGAGACCAGCCTGACCAACATGGAGAAACTCCATCTCTACTAAAAACACAAAACTGGCTGGGTGTGGTGGCACAAGCCTGTAATCCCAGCTACTCAGGAGGCTGAGGCAGGGAATTGCTTGAACCCGGGAGGCGGAGGTTGCAGTGAGCCAAGATCATGCCATTGCACTCCAGCCTGAGCAACAATAGCAAAACTCTGCCTCAAAAAAAAAAAAACAAAAAAACAAACACCATTCTCAGCTCAGGCCAGAAACCAGGAAGGTTTCTATAGCCCAAGAGTGATGGGCTGCCATGCCACACCCATCCTGAATCCCTGTGGACCGGGAGAACTTTTAATTACAGCTCTAGAATTCCTCTCAGAAATACATCCATGCCTGCAGGCCACTAGGTCTGCAACTACACTCTTTAGTCCCATTAAAATAGACCCCTAGCTGAGTGTGGTGGCTCACACCTATAATCCCAGCACTTTGGGAGGCCAGTGTGGGTGGGATCATTTGAGGACAGTAGGTCAAGACCAGCCCAGGCAACATGGTGAAACCCCATCTCTACAAAAACTAGCTGGGCATGGTGACGCACATCTGTAATCCCAGCTTCTCGGGAGGCTGAGGTGGGAGAACTGCTTGAGCCCAGGAGGTGGAGGTTGCAGTGAGCCGAGATCGCGCCATTGCACTCCAGCCTGGGCAACAAGAGCAAGACACTGTCTCAGAAAATAAAAAACAAAAAAACCCGTAAGACTCCCTGGTTTAGTAGTGTCTCTCTAAGGGAGCAGGGAAACACCCCTGCCTGCCTGTGTCCCCCGTCAAACATCATTTCTCCCCATTACAAGCACACACGAATTGGTGAGTCTAAGTAGGAATTTATTTACACCGACACTCAATCTTAGATAAGGTGCTGTCTAGGATCCACATGCCTTCCCTGGAGCTACTTGGCTTCAGGCTTCTTATCTCCGGCTTCAAGCTTGAGACTCTCCGGGGGTTGGCGATAGACTGGGAAAGCCTCCCAGGGGCTGTTCAGGTCAAATTTGCGGAACTCTTGGGCCAACTCCACCGGCTCTGCCACCACCCGCTTCACCTCATCGTCATAGCGTACCTGTAGGAGCAAAAGGCAGGCTTGAGCACTAAGGAAGTCCCTATTACAGCTACAAAGGAGCCTATTTTTCACAAGGCTATGGATGACTTCCCCAGTCCAGTTCCTCTCCGTTACTGACTCCTGTCCCAGCCTCTGTTAATAAGTCCCCATCCACACCTGTGTTACCCATCAGATCACATCCCAACCAGCTAGAGTGTGAGATTCCAAAATGTAGGATACCTCTCATGCCCTGCCAGCACCAGTCAGACTCCCCTGCTCACCACTCCTGCATCAGGAGCTCCCAACTGACTGCTCACCCACCCACACACTCTTATAAGGTAATGGTAAGCATCTGCCCAGGATTATAGTAGTGGGTGGCTGAAAAGAGTAAACCTAAACTGGGAGATACACAACCTCAGGCCCTGGGCCCTTAGCATATTCACTGTCCAGATCTAAAGCGGTACGTTTGACATGGCTTTTCTTGTTACTGGGGGATCAAATGGATGAGGTCAGGATCATCAGGTGCTAGAGTGAAGAGGCAAACCAGGTGAGGCAGATAGCAGGAGTGGGGTGAAAGGGAGAAGCAAGGGAGATAGCCCTGCCCAGAAGTAGCCTAAGAGGGAAATAGGAGCATGCAAAGCACTAACACAGCAGGAGTGACTGGGGACTAAAAGACCAGGGCTGGAGCACCACATCTCAGCATTTCTAAACAGTTACTTTGCTATAAAAGTCACGAGTAATAATAATACACACTATCTTCCTGCAAATAAACAACCTGCAGCACCACTGAAATTATTTATTCACGTTATTGGTCCCACCTCAGAGGTAATTCTTGAGGGCTAAACATTTGGCATCTTCCCCATCACTGCCTTCCCAGAGAGTCAGGGCAGGGTAAAATAATCCTCTACTTTAGGTTTTAGGGGCAGACTACGTCCTCAAGGCTGCCTTGATCATTAAAATTATCATTACAATAATGGATAGCACTGGCCAGGTGCGGTGGCTCACGCCTGTAATCCCAGCACTTTTGAGAGGCTGAGGTGGGCAGATGGCGTGAGCCCAGGAATTTGAGACCAGTCTGGGCAACATGGAGAAACCCCATCTCTACAACAAATACAAAAATTTGCTGGACATGGTGGTGCACGCCTGTAGTCCCAGCTACTCGGAGGACTGAGAGGTGTGAGGATTACTTGAGCCTGGAGGTGGAGACTGCAGTGAGCCGTGATCGCACCACTGCACTCCATCCTGGGTGACAGAGTGAGACCCTGACACACACACACACATAGCATCAATTGAGCCTTTACAATACAGCAGGCTTCATACAGCATTTATTTATTTAGAGATAGGGTCTCACTCTGTCACCCAGGCTGGAGAGCAGTGGCGTGATCTTGGCTCACTGCAACCTCTGCCTCCTAGGCTCAAGTGATCCTCCCACCTCAGCCTCTTGAGCAGCCAGGACCACGGGCATGTACCACCATGCCCCGTTAATTTTTCTATTTTTTTGTAGAGATGAGGTTTCACCATGTTGTCCAGGCTGTTCTCGAACTCCTGGACTCGAGCACTACTCCTGTCTCCCAAAGTGCTGGGATTACAGGCGTGAGCCTACACATACATTATTTAATGCCTGCCACAAATCTATTAGTTAAGTGCTATTATTATTGCCATTTTAAGATGAGAAAGCTGAGTCAGTCAAACCAAGTAACTTGCCCCAAGTTACAAAAATGAAACTAGGATCTGAATCCAGGGCCCATGCTCTTAAACCACCACAATCCACAGACCACATTTCCTGCCATTCCCAGGGATCCCCTGAGTTCCCTGCAAGTCCCTCCCTGAGACTGCTGTCCCAGTTCCAAGGCTCCTACCTCAACGTAGCCAGATAGAGGAAAGTCTTTCCGGAAAGGATGTCCCTCGAAGCCATAATCCGTCAGGATCCTTCTTAGATCAGGGTGGTTAGCAAAGAAGACTCCAAACATGTCCCAGATCTAGGAAAGAGACTCCCTCAAACAGCCAATCCATCAAGACCAACAACAGGGGAAGGGGCTACATGGCATCCCATAGTCTCAACCAGTTCTGTAACTCTGGCCCAGAGGCAGGTCCACCATATCCGGTAACTCACCTCCCTTTCATACCAGTTGGCTGCCTTGAACACAGACATAGCGGACTCAATGGGCGTCAGCTCATCTGTGTAGGTCTTCACACGGATCCGTGAGTTGAAGCGCAGAGACAACAAGTTGTAGACAATCTAGGGAGAACAGAAGCATCTGGAGGGATGAGATGGGAGTCCCTGGTTGGGAGAGTTCTGCCCTGTGACCCTGCTTTCTATTCTGAACCTCAAATCCTCAAGATTCTCCTATGCTTACAACTACTTCCAAAGGCCCAGGCCACAGCTGTAGCTTAGCATGTCAGCATGCCTGTGTTTGTTCATACTATTCCCTTTGTCAGGAATATTTCCCTGGTCCACCTCACCAGGCTAATTCCTGGTCTCCTGCTCATGTGTTAAGATTCAGCACAAACATTTTCTGTCTTCAAAGAAGCCTCCCAGACAGGGCCAAGTGCCCCTCCTGCTTTCTTAAAGCATCCCCCTAATATCCTTTGTATTATATGTTACTACAGTAAGCTGTTTAGGTGTCTTTTTCCTTCGCTAGAGTGTGGGGGACTCTTGGAGGACAAATACTTCATGTTATTTCTCTCTCCATCCCAGAGTCTAGCAAACAGTAGATAATCAGTAAAATATTAATAGCTAAATGTATTGAAAACTTATTGTGTGCTAACAATTTACTTGAACTATCTCATTGGATCCTCACAACCATTCTATAAGATAGGGGCAGCTTTATATTTATTTTCCAGATAAGAAAATGAAAGCTCAGAAAGATTAAACAAGGGCCAGGCACGTGGTTCACGCCTGTAATCCCAGCACTTTGGGAACCCAAGGCAGGCAGATCACGAGGTCAGGAAATCGAGACCATCCTGGCCAACATGGTGAAACCCCGTCTCTATTAAAAAAATACATAAAATTAGCCAGGTGTGGTGGCATGCACCTGTAGTCCCCGCTACTCAGGGGGCTGAGGCAGGGGAATAGCTTGAACCCAGGAAGCGGAGGTTGCAGTGAGCCAAGATCACGCCACTGCACTCCAGCCTGGCGACAGAGCAAGATTCGGTCAAAAAAAAAAAAAGAAAGATTAAACAAAATATTTGAGTTATCTGAGGTCCCATGGCCGTTTAGTGGCAGAACCAAGATCCAAACTTGAGATCTACTTGACTCTGAAGTCCCAGTTTAACTGCTATGCTCCATTGTTTGTTACAAACTGAAATTAATACCCTTACCCCCAAACCTTCTCAAATCTCCCGACTGACCTCAAAACGGTTCTGCCGAGTTGGGACATCCACTGCTGTCAAGTCAACCAGGGATTTGAACTGTGCATTGGTGTGATCCCTGAGGAAAGTCAGCACTGGGATGATGCCATCAGGATGGATACAGACCTCTAACTCATTGAAGCAGGACACCTGCACACATGGAAGGGAGGGGAGAGGGAACAAAGAGCTACTGAGGGAACAGCTAACTTCAGCTGGAGTCACCTGGCTTAATGCTGAGGGAAAAGTCCAAGGTTGGGATGGAGGAGTCTGTAGTTTCTTTGAAACCAGTCTGCCCACTCCCACATGCTCTGAGAACATGGTTCTTTCTTGGCCCAGACCCAAATAACAGTGGTACGTATTACCTGAACTTGTTGGACATACTTGGGCAAGATTTCAGCCACATACTCTCCAAAAGCTGAGAGCTGCTTGTGGGCCACATCATTCCGTGGTCTGACAGTGGCTGGAAGGAAAAAGCATATTTAACAAAGAAATGGAGAAGGCAAAAGCCAGCCCTGTATCCAGTCTCTTGGGCTTGTAAGGGATGTCAAATCCAGTAAAGGCTCCCTGCAGCACCCTGAGAAAGGGGCATGTGAAAGGTTTCCCTTCCAGGGAATAGAGTGATGAAAACTTGGGGAAAGTGCCACCTTAAGTACACAGTCCTCAGAAAGACTCAATACAGCAGCTGGGGTGTTCACCTCTTCTCAAAATTACTCTACAGTTCTTCCCTCACATTACCTGCATTTCTGCTAAAGCAGTAGTCTCAGTTCTCCTGTCAGACTAAGAGCTGTTTGAGGATGGGAACCAGAACTTTTGCTTCTCTGTAACTTCTTAGCATGTAAGTTTATACCAGGTTCTCAAGATAAGAACTTCAGGGCTTGAGGAGCCCTCACAGACTGTCTCCTTGAAACCTACTTTTTTTTTTTTTTTTTTTGTATCAATGAGAAAACTGAGGCCAAGAAAAGGGGAAATGCTAGGTCTCCTAACTCCCAGTGCGTGCATCTTGACTGTAACATATGTACATACTCATTCATGCAACCCTAAACCACTGAGCACTCACACATCACAAGCTACGGAATGATGGTTAGGTTTTCCTGCCTCTGGCAGCAGGCAGGCCTACTTTGTCATTCACTAGGTCTCTGACCCTGGGCAGTTTAATTCTTTGGATTGTTTCCTGATCTATAGTAAGAAGAGTAAGATACTACCTACCCCATAAGGCTGTTGTGAGGACGAAATAAGATCATTCACTAAAACGCTTAGCGAGGTGCCAGGCACACATTAAGCACTCAACGTGAGGTACTATTATTACAGGGCTCTGAGGACTAAAGGGCACATTGCTTGCTTTCGAAGAGCTGACAGTTTAATCAGACAAAAAGGGGACCATTGAAACGGACAAGGGACAATCAGGGCCATAACAGAGAGGCCTAAGGGTACAGGGAGGGCTCGATTCTGCACGCAGGGTGAAGACCACCGCAGTCAGGTCTCCAAGATTTGCCAGGAAGACGCAGGGAAGGGCATCCTAGGGCAAGGACAGGCACCTAGGGGGCCCCGCCGACAGTTCAGGGAAGAGCGCTGCCAGCACATACTCACGGCGCGTGTCGGCCCCGGCGCTCTCCCGCCTCACCGGCAGCAACAGAACTGAGGGTCGCCCAGCCCCTGCACAGGGAGATAAAAGGCACAGACGCGCGGGGTGAGGCCTGAAGAGCTCTCTGCACTGGGCACGCCGCTGCGCCTGACCCCGGTCTCAGCTAGCTGCCCCTCTCACCCCTCGTCAGCGCCGCGGCCCCCACGATTCCACGCCACCACAGCCTAGCTGTCGCTGCCGCAGCCGCCATGTTACCCAGACACAGACTAGGCAGCGGACGGAAAGACAGCAGGAGACGGAGCCCCAAGGGCACGGACCGGAAGCGGAAGTGTGCAGCAGATCTTCTTCCGGGCGGACGTGGAGCCGGAAGCAGAGGTTCCGGGCTCCGGGATGAAAGGAGGGAACGCAGGTGAGAAAGCGAGACAGGCAGGTAGGGAAACCGTAAGGTGAGCGTGGTCCTAGCTCCGTGTGGCAAAGCCTGGAGAGAAGGCGAGGACGCTGAAGAACCAGACGGGTGAGAGGAGGGGAGGGGGCGGGCGTTCTGGGTTCTGCACTACACACCCCTCCCCCGCTCTCAGCCAAGCTTTTGACGAGGGCGGGCGAGCCTGAGTGGGAAGAACGGTTTCCCTGGCGACGGTTTCCCAGGCGACTTCAGGTGGAGCGGGGATATTGCACAGGGCGATGGGCCTCCCAGTGCCCCGGCCTGAGGGCGGCTGGACTTGAGTTCTGGGACGCAGCCTTAGGGAGTCTTTCGAGCGAGCGGGGAAAGTAGCTCAGAAGAGAGCAAATGTGAGACTGACGTATATCCCAGGCTAGGCCTCATATGGAGCGTCTTAACTCCATGCGCGGGGAAGGAGAGGACCTGGCCACTAGGCCAGGGCGGGGGGTCCTTTTTGTCTGACTCTGCTGCCCCGAACTTCACTAGTTTTATGCCCCAGTTATTTGGTTAGTAAGGCTTTTACGGTCACAGGCCTCCCCCAGCCCTTTGCTTTCATATATTGACCTAAATCCCAAGTCTTTTGTTAATATCATGGAACGGAATTATTCCGTGTTTTCCCAGGAAAACACCCAGAGTTGGAACTTTTATTTATTTCATTAGCGGAGTGGTGCCACTGGGGAGAACGAACCCAGGTTTGGTTAAAGGATAGCGTCAGGGACATCATGGACAGGACCAGGACTAAGGCCAATCTGGACCCACTTTGCTGTCACTTCTTCCGTTTCCCTCCCTGAGTTGGTCAGTTGGATTCACAGATTATGGCTGTGAATTCCGCAAGTTACTCAAGGTGGTGTTGCTTTGCAGACAGCTGGCAGAGAGAGAAGTTGGCTAGCATGGAATCACCAGAGGAGCCTGGAGCATCCATGGATGAGAACTACTTTGTGAACTATACTTTCAAAGATCGGTCACACTCAGGCCGTGTGGCTCAAGGCATCATGAAACTGTGTCTAGAGGAGGAGCTCTTTGCTGATGTCACCATTTCGGTGGAAGGCCGGGAGTTTCAGCTCCATCGGCTGGTCCTCTCAGCTCAGAGCTGCTTCTTCCGATCCATGTTCACTTCTAACCTGAAGGAGGCCCACAACCGGGTGATTGTGCTGCAGGATGTCAGTGAGTCTGTTTTCCAGCTCCTGGTTGATTATATCTACCATGGGACTGTGAAACTTCGAGCTGAGGAGTTGCAGGAAATTTATGAGGTGTCAGACATGTATCAGTTGACATCTCTCTTTGAGGAATGCTCTCGGTTTTTGGCCCGCACAGTGCAAGTGGGAAACTGCCTTCAGGTGATGTGGCTGGCAGATCGGCACAGTGATCCTGAGCTCTATACTGCTGCCAAACACTGTGCCAAGACCCACCTGGCCCAGCTGCAGAATACAGAGGAATTTCTCCACTTGCCTCACCACCTACTCACAGATATCATCTCGGGTAAGTTTAGGGAGGGGACACAGCATACGAAGTTACTTGGCCGTGATGTTCAGTGAATGTTCTAGTTTAGGAGAAAGGAACCCTCATGCTTCCTGGTGTTAATTTACATTATTATTCCTGCATTCTTACTGAGATAACCTGCTAAGAAAGATTGAGTTGAGATTCAGTGTAATTGCTGTCAGAGACACAGTGTGTTAGAGGAAGAAGCCAGGAAAATTAAAGCACAACACTTAACCACACAAAAGTACTGAGGAGTGATTTGTATTATACTCTAATTTCTCCTGTACTTTGGATGTCCCGGTGGGTCTAATTACCTATGTAAATTGGTGATGAGGTAAGATATCTAAGACTAAAAATTTTTTTAGTGATGGGCCAACGTCAGGAAACAATCCTAACCCTGCAAGTGAGATATAACCATACTTAAGGTGTGAGGTTGGCTAGGCACGGTGGCTCACGCCTGTAATCCCAACACTTTGGGAGGCCGAGGTGGGCGGATCACCTGAGGTCAGGAGTTCGAGACCACCCTGGCCAACATGGTGAAATCCCGTCTCCACAAAAAAATACAAAAATTAGCTGGATGTGGTGGTGGGCACCTGTAGTCTCAGCTAATTGGGAAGGCTGAGGCAGGAGAATCACTTGAACCCGGAGGCAGAGGTTGCAGTAAGCCAAGATCATGCCACTGCACTTCAGCTTGGGCAACAGAGCAAGACTCCATCTCAAAAAAAAAAAAAATAGTGTGAGCTCTATAGCTTAGTAGGTTGCTTCCGTGGCAGATGGGAGCATATCGAGCCATCCATTTTGGTTTAAAAAAGCAAGGCACATATTCTGGTTTTTCTTCAGATTGTCTAAATATTTTGCCTTTTACTAAAGATTTCCATGGAGAGGAACAGTTGTGAGTCTTTACCCAACTTTTTGAGGCCTCATGTAACACGAGACTACTTTAAAAAAAAAAGCAAGGCATGCCAGGCATGATGGCTCATGCCTGTAATCCCAGCATTTTGGGAGGCCAAGGAGGGAGGATCACTTGATGCCAGGAATTTGAGACCAGCGTGGACAACATAGCGAGACCTTGTCTATACAGAAAATAAGAAAATTAGCCAGGCGTGGTGGTGCACACCTGTAGTCCCAGCTACTTGGGAGGCTGTAGCAGGATTGCTGGAGCCCAGGAGGTTGAGGCTACGGTGATGGTGATTGTGCCATTGCATTCCTGCCTGAGCGACAGGGTGAGACCCTGCCCCCCACCCAAAAAAAGGCAATTTCAGGTTAATTTCATGTATCTGTGTATGTATGCATGGACATATATACACATGCCCAGCAGTAGTCTAATAAAGCAGTTCACATCTTTTAAAGTCCCTTACTCTGAATTTCTCTTTCGGATTGTCATTGACCATGCCTTTCCTCTGGCTCTCACAGATGGAGTTCCATGTTCTCAGAACCCAACAGAGGCAATAGAAGCCTGGATTAACTTTAATAAAGAGGAAAGAGAGGCTTTTGCAGAGTCACTCAGGACAAGCTTGAAGGTAAGGCAAATCTCTTAATTGTTGAGACTGCACACACTCCATGCATTCTCGCCATCAGGTAACCTGGCCTCTTTTTTTTTTTTTTTAAGACGATTTTTGCTTTGTCACCCAGGCTGGAGTGCAGTGGCGCAATCTCAGCTCACTGCAACCTCCACTTCCCAGTTTCAGGCGATTCTCCTGCCTCAGCCTCCCAAGTAGCTGGGATTACAGGTGCTGCCACCACGCCTGACTAATTTGTGTATTTTTTAGTAGAGATGGGGTTTCACCACATTGGCCAGGCTGGTCTGGAACTCCTGACCTCAGATGGCCCGCCTGCCTCTGCCTCCCAAAGTGCTGGGATTACAGGTGTGAGCCACTGTGCCTGGCCTAACCTGGCCTCTTTGTGTGTATGTATGTGTGTCTGTGTGAGAGAGAGAGATGGAGTTTCGCTCTTGTCACCCAGGCTAGAGTGCGATGGTGCGATCTCGGCTCACTGCAACCTCCGCCTCCTGGGTTCAAGTGATTTTTCTGCGTCAGCCTCCCAAGTAGCTGGGATTTCAGACGCCCACCACCACACCCAGCTAATTTTTGTATTTTTAATAGAGATGGGTTTCACCATGTTGGCCAAGCTGGTCTCATTCCTGACCTCAGGCGATCCGCCCGCCTTGGCCTCCCAAAGTGTTGGGATTACAGGCGTGAGCCAATGCGCCTGACCTAACCTGGCCTCTTTTTGATGGCCAGGTTATGAATGGTCATCTGTTTTCGTTTTTGCTTTTTTTTTCTTTTTTTTTTTTGAGACAGAGTCTCACTCTGTTGCCCAGGCTGGAGTGTAATGGCATGATCTCAGCTCACTGCAACCTCCACCTCTCGGGTTCAAGCAATTCTATCTAAGCCTCCCGAATAGCTGGGAATACAGGCGCATACCACCACGCCCAGCTAATTTTTGTATTTTTAGTGGAGACAGGGTTTCACCATATTGGTCAGGCTGGTCTCGAACTCTTGAGCTTAGATGATCTGCCCACCTCAGCCTCCCAAAGTGCTGGGATTACAGGTGTGAGCAACCGCGCCTGGCCATCTCTGTTTTTTTAATTTTTTATATTTATTTATTATTTTTTTGAATAAGTCATCTCTGGCTTGAAGTTGATGTAAGCTGGGGAGAAGGATGTCTTTGTAACCCCAGAACCACCAATCTATGAGCTTTCAAAGTTCCTTGAGAACTACTTTCATCAAGTTAACAATCTTAATCACCCTTTGTCCAAAGCACCAGTTTATGAGAGTTTTAAAAGTTACAAGGGTGAATACAAGATTCTCCTCCCGGCATAAATTGCCTCAAAGAAAGTGACTAGAGGACAGTTGGATGCCATACAGTAATTAGAGAGTAGTATGTTAAAGCTAGGTACAGTTGTAAAGTCCGGGATCTTAAGGATATGTGTCTTAGCAGAGCCTTAGCCTAGAACTTAACAGCTGTCATATAATTTTAATTTTGCCAATAGGAAATTGGGGAGAATGTGCACATTTACCTGATTGGGAAAGAGTCATCTCGTACCCACTCGTTGGCTGTGTCCTTGCACTGTGCAGAAGATGACTCCATCAGTGTAAGTGGCCAAAACAGCTTGTGCCACCAGATCACTGCGGCCTGCAAGCATGGTGGAGACTTGTATGTGGTGGGAGGGTCCATCCCACGGCGCATGTGGAAGTGCAACAATGCCACCGTTGACTGGGAGTGGTGTGCTCCTTTGCCTCGGGACCGGCTCCAGCACACCCTGGTGTCTGTGCCCGGGAAAGATGCCATATATTCACTGGGTGGCAAGACACTGCAAGATACCCTCTCCAATGCAGTCATTTATTATCGCGTAGGTGATAATGTGTGGACAGAGACAACCCAGCTAGAGGTGGCTGTGTCAGGGGCTGCTGGTGCCAACCTCAATGGGATCATCTACTTACTGGGGGGGGAGGAGAATGATCTGGACTTCTTTACCAAACCTTCCCGACTCATCCAGTGCTTTGACACAGAGACAGACAAATGCCATGTGAAGCCCTATGTGCTGCCCTTTGCAGGCCACATGCACGCAGCTGTGCATAAAGATCTGGTGTTCATCGTGGCTGAAGGGGACTCCCTGGTATGTTACAATCCCTTGCTAGACAGCTTCACCCGGCTTTGCCTTCCTGAGGCCTGGAGCTCTGCCCCATCCCTCTGGAAGATTGCCAGCTGTAACGGGAGCATCTATGTCTTCCGGGACCGATATAAAAAGGGGGATGCCAACACCTACAAGCTTGACCCTGCCACTTCAGCCGTAACTGTCACAAGAGGTATTAAGGTGCTGCTTACCAATTTGCAGTTTGTGTTGGCCTAAGGCTGTGGGGAGGGGAGGAGAGCTGCTCACTCCTTTTCCCTCCCCATCCAAACTCAAAGTCCCCCGGGCCCCAATTCAGAGTAATGTATTTTTTGGCACATACTAGAAAGGCAGTGCCTCAGCCCTTCCCTGAACCCATGGAGGTGTTCTGTTTGGGGCTTTTTAGACTGCTGCTGCTCAGCTGGTTGCTTGAACTGACAGTAGGCCAGCCTGTTCTCTGCCATCCCCTAGTCATTGTGTGCCTCACCACAGCTTGCTTTAGAGCAAGCTGTTTCTCAGACCTTAGGCACAGCCTCTCCTCTTTACCTGATCAATGTTAAATATAAGCACCCCTGATCCCAGGACATAAGGAAAGATGCCCAATTGTACTTTTGTTCTATAACCTATGAAATGGCTAGTTGATCATTTTTCCACAAAGAATTAGGTGTTAAGAGTTTTCCTTCAGGCTTTACTTAGGAGTATGGACTAAGCTGAAGGTGTACTTCACCAGCAAGAGTCAACTCTAGAATTCAGGACGTTCCTTCTATTGTTTTCTCATCCATCTGTCAGGAAATGTAACTTTGGTTTTATTTTTGGCTTATTCCAAGGGGTAAGCCAGAAAATAGAAATGATTATTTCTGATTAATAGCAGAAACTTTTTCAAGCTCAAATATGTAAGGTGTCTGCTCTTTTAAAAGCTCTAAGCTAAGTCAAGAGCTAGGAAGTGTTGATACAAATAAAAGTTTTTGAAGGGATATGTGTGTCTGTGTTGAATTCCGAAGGGGTGACTTTGAAGGGGCGAGAGTGTTTCATTCCCTCAGGGGGACTCCTTACGTACCATCACATGGCTCAGTCTGCAGCAGTCCTGACTGTGCCCATGCTCCCACTTCTCCAGACAGGATCCCTACTCCACAGGGCCAGTGAGACTCAGATTCTGACAGTGGCAAAGACCCAGAGCTGAGTTTCCTTTTTTCTAGTGCTAAGTCTTTTGAGTTGTGGTGCTAAATATTATTAGGCACAATATTAGGTACATAATAATAGATTTTTGTTAAAATACTTCTTTAGCTCTATTCAAGAAAAGAAGATGGCCCCATCCCTGTCCTGTATCCCATGAATACAAGCCACACTAAATCTTTTCCTTTCTAGCCACACAACAGTGTTATTTCAAGAAAACGAAACAAGACAGAGAAAGCAAAATTACCTATTACCTATTGGCACATTTTGGTTATGTCAAGTCTGGGCTTAAGCCCTGTGGGTCCCGTTAAGCTTTTTTTATTCTGTATCAAGCAGGAATGTCTTGAGTTCTTTCTAATCCACATACATCATGTCTTTGAAGTGTCAAAAGTCCCATCCTTTGCTGCCCCTGCAGTAACCTGCTTGTGGAACTCTTTAAGAACATCCAGCTGGCCAGGCCTGATGTGGATGTAAGACCGGATCTTGGTGATGGCTCTTACAGCCTCCTCTGGACTCCATCTGTGCACCTGAAGTACAGGGTTGAGAAATCAGCAGAGAAAGAAAGAAGCAGGTGTCAGGCCGGGCGCGGTGGCTCAAGCCTGTAATCCCAGCACTTTGGGAGGCCGAGATGGGCGGATTACGAGGTCAGGAGATCGAGACCATCCTGGCTAATATGGTGAAACCCCATCTCTACTAAAAAATACAAAAACTAGCCGGGTGAGGTAGTGGGCACCTGTAGTCCCAGCTACTCGGGAGGCTGAGGCAGGAGAATGGCGTAAACCTGGGAGGCGTAGCTTGCAGTGAGCTGAGATCCGGCCACTGCACTCCAGCCTGGGTGACAGAGCGAGACTCCGTCTCAAAAAAAAAAAAAAAAAAGAAGGTGTCAACGTGCCCTTCACACATGAGCAGGTGCTAAAGGACTTCGAGAGTTTCATTTCTTTGGAAACTCCATTTTGGAGGCATTAAAAATCATGCTTCTTGTATTATAAATGGGAGAGTACTGTAACCACTGCAGTCAGCCAGTCTCACAATACTATGCAACAGGCCAGGTGGAAAGTCAGTCTTTCTACCCAATTCTTGCTCTGCCAAATCCTAGAAAAAGAAAGTTGCACATGAGAAGCTGAGGTCCTAAGTTCAAGACTGCCTCAGCCTACTCCACATTCTCTCCGAGCTGGGCTTTTGGTTAAAAGAACTTCTAGAAACAAGTATGCAATAGATGTTTTGTTTGTTTTTTATTGAGACAGTGCCTCGCTGTGTCACCCAGGCTGGAGTGCAGTGGCGATCTCAGCTCACTGCAAGCTCCGCCTCCCGGGTTCACGCCATTCTCCTACCTCAGCCTCCCGAGTAGCTGGGACTACAGGTGCCCGCCACCACGCCCAGCTAATTTTTAGTATTTTTAGTAGAGACGAGGTTTCACCGTGTTAGCCAGGCTCAATCTCCTGACCTCGTGATCCGCCCGCCTCTGCCTCCCAAAGTGCTAGGATTACAGGCGTGAGCCACCGCGCCCGGCCTGCAGTAGATGTTTTTATGCAACTTGTCACCATGGCTAGAAAAACAAGTACTCATAATTTAAATAGGAGGGTTAACATGTCCTAAGGATACTCATTGGTTTAGAACTGAACAGAACCAAGAAAATACAGATTTCTAGTTTGCTAATTCAATTCTCACTGGGTGCAAAATACCCTCCTGAGACCCTGAGTCCAGCAGAGTCCTTATGACCGAAATTTTAGTATCGTTCAACTACATACAATCACACCAGTCCACAGTAACACAAGGCCAAACTTAGCTATTCACATGACTTAGAAAATGCTCTGTGGGAGCCATTTTGTAACTCAGGTTACAAAATGATGATGGACTACAGGGTATTTGTTTCTCCTAAATATTTTTAAAGCATCCCACCTGCCAATCATGACAAATTAACAGGCAGAATCTAGTTTGGAGCCTGTTTCCAGAAACTAATATCCAGAACTTGACTCTGGAATACTTGAAGAAACTTGAGTACTATAAAGCTGAAAATGATCATCACTATTATCTACAGTATTGTTCCCTGACATGGTATTAGAACAAGTGTCTAGCCTTTTGCTGGGGTTGAATATCTTTTGCAACTCCATTTTTAGAGTGCCCGCTGTAGCCAGCACTTGATGTAATTTCTTTTTTAAACTTCATAATACATTTAGTTTGAGAAAACAGCATTAGGTATCAGTCACTTTTGCTGATCCTCACTGGCAGGCGGCAGAGCCCCAGGTTAGCCTGTCACAAGGCTCAGGTGCTTTCCATCATACCACACCACCTCCCAACAGCCTGAAATCAAGCACACAGCTCCTTCCAACAAGGCCCACCAGTAGACCATGCTATTGAAGTTCTGGAAATCTGCTATAAATGGGACCAGAAAGATTTTTTTTTTTTTTTTTTGAGAGAGGGTTTCACTGTGTCGGCCATGCTGCAGTGCAGTGGCACAAATCATGGCTCACTGCAGCCTCTACCTACCGGGCTCAGGTGATCCTTCCATCTCAGCCTCCCAAGTAGCTGGGACTACAGGTGCACACCACCAAACCGAGCTAACCTTTTGTATTTTTTGTAGAGACGGCTTTGCCATGTTGCCCAGTCTGGTCTCAAACTCCTGGGCTCAAGCCATCCTCCCACTTCAAGCCTCCCAAAATGCTAGGATTGTAAGCATGTACCACGATGCCCAGCCCAGAAAGAACTTTTGTACCTGAATCAGGTATGCTGCCACCATAGTGGCACTCCTGGAGCGCCCAGCCTTACAATGCACGTAGACACACTGGCCCAGCGACTGGTACTTGAGAGCAAATTGGACTCCCTTCTGGAGGTTGTCCAAGGTAGGGATCCCAGTCATGTCTACTGTGCTGAGCCGCAGCTGCTCGACTCCTAGTCTCTTCCACTCCTGGAACCAGGTCCACCAGTATGAAAAAGAATGAAAAAAACCTGATGTGGGTGGGATGATAAGGGGCTCCTAAGAGGCAGCAAAGCAACAGGGAAGTTTCAGGGTTTACTACAATGGGAATACACTGTTTCCTGTTTTCTAAAATAGAAACTCCTTACAGAAATGCTTTTTTTTCCCATTCCGGGTGAGGACAGAAATGTCTTTAAAATGGCTGGCCTACATAGTTGGTTTTTCATCAAACAGCAGCTATGCTGCTGAGTTAGAATTATGTCCAAGATTTAAAGTGTTCCTTTTCGGCCGGGCGCGGTGGCTCAAGCCTGTAATCCCAGCACTTTGGGAGGCCGAGACGGGCGGATCACGAGATCAGGAGATCGAGACCATCCTGGCTAACATGGTGAAACCCCGTATCTACTAAAAAATACAAAAAAAACTAGCCGGGCGAGGTGGCGGGCGCCTGTAGTCCCAGCTACTCGGGAGGCTGAGGCAGGAGAATGGCGTAAACCCGGGAGGCGGAGCTTGCAGTGAGCTGAGATCCGGCCACTGCACTCCAGCCTGGGAGACAGAGTGAAACTCCGCCTCAAAAAAAAAAAAAAAAAAAAAAAAGTGTTCCTTTTCTTTTATTAAGACAGAGTCTCGCTCTGTTGCCCAGGCTGGAGTGCAGTGGTGTGATCTCAGCTCACTGCAACCTCCACCTCCCGGGTTCAAGCGATTCTCCTGCCTCAGCCTCCTGAGTAGCTGGGCCCACAGGCACGCGCCACCAAGCCTGGCTAATTGTATTTTTAGTAGAGACGGGATTTCATCATGTTGGCCAGGATAGTCTCGAACTCCTAACCTCAGGTCATCTGCCCGCCTCAGCCTCCCAAAGTGCTGGGATTACAGGTGTGAGCCACCACACCAGCAGGTAAAGTGTTCTTAAACTACCCTTTGTGTACTTGAATATTTAGCTGCAAAATATTAGCTATATATATTTTAGCTGCAAAAAATTCAGCTGCAAACATCTTAACATTTTATTTCGGCCGGGCATGGTGGCTCACGCCTGTAATCCCAACGATTTGTAAGGCTGAGGTGGGCAGATCACCTAAGGTCAGGAGTTCGAGACCAGCCTGGCTAACATGGTGAAACCCTGTCTCTAATAAAAATACAAAAATTAGCCAGGCCTGGTGGCGGACGCCTGTAATCCCACCTACTAGGGAGGCTGAGGCAGGAGAATTGTTTAACCCAGGAGAGAGAGGTTGCAGTGAGCAGAGATCACACCATTGTATTCCAGCCTGGGTGACAAGAGAAAAACAACATCTCAAAAAATATACATATTTTATTTTAGAGACACGATCTCGCTATGTCGCTCAGGTCAGAGAGCAGTGGTGTGCAATCATGGCTCCCTGCAGCTTCAAACTCCTAAGCTCAAGCAGTCCTCCCACCTCTGCCTCCTGAGAAGCTGTGACTACAGCTGCACGCCACTGTGCCTCGCTAATTTTGTTATTTTTGTGTGTGGAGATGGGGGTCTCGCTATGTTGCCCAGGCTGGTCTCAATCTCCTGTCCTCAAGCCATCCTCCTGTCTCAGCCTCCCAAAGTGTTGGGATTACAGGCATGAGCCACCAGGCCCAGCCAGTGTAACTTTTTTTGTATAATTTTGGCACCTGTGTAGTGATTCAGCTGCAGATTTGGGGTACAATATTTTGCCAGGGCTTTCTATTTCTCTGTCCATAAGTCTCCTCTTTTTTTACCACTTTTTTTTGAGGAAGCACATGGTAGAAAATAGGGTTATCATTTTAAAATTAAAAGAATGGGCCAGGCGCAAGACTCCGTCTGGAAAACAAAAAAAACAAAAAAAAATTAAATTAAAACAATGCACTGACCTTCATTAGTGCAATGTCATCACTTACAAAGAAGAAATAGGTGGCCAGGTGCGGTGGCTCACGCCTGTAATCCCAGATTTTGAGAGGCCAAGGTGGGTGAATAGCCTGAGGTCAGGAGTTCGAGATGACTCTGGCCAACATGGCGAAACCCTATCTCCACAAAAAATACAAAAATTAGCCAGGCATGGTGGCGGGCACCTGTAATTCCAGCTACTTGGGAGGCTGAGGCAGGAGAATCACTTGAACCGGGAGGCAGACGTTGCAGTGAGCTGAGATTGCACCATTGTACTCTAGCCTGGACAATGGAGTAAGATGTGAGACTCTGTCTCAAAAAAAAAAAAAAAAAAAAGAAGAAATAAGAGAAATAAGGTCTCTGGCAACTGGGCAAACTTTATGCTTTAAGACTTCAGATATCCTCCAGTTACTCTTATTATTAACCTCTTAATAATGAGTATCGGAGACTGTATGGTTCTGAATGAAGGTCAGTTTTTTTTTTTTTTTTTTTTTTTTTTTTTTTTTTTTTTTTGAGACGGAGTCTCGCTCTGTCGCCCAGGCTGGAGTGCAGTGGCCGGATCTCAGCTCACTGCAAGCTCCGCCTCCCGGGTTCACGCCATTCTCCTGCCTCAGCCTCCCCAGTAGCTGGGACTACAGGTGCCCGCCACCTCGCCGGGCTAGTTTTTTGTATTTTTTAGTAGAGACAGGGTTTCACCATTTTGGCCAGACTGATCTCAAACTCCTGACCTCACACGATCCACCCACCTCAGCCTCCCAAAGTGCTGGGATTACAGGCGTCAGAGCTACCACGCCTAGCCAAGTCACAAATATTTCCAGCCAAGTCACAAATATTTTTAAGGTTTCAAAAAATCCTCAGGTTGCCGGGCGCGGTGGCTCAAGCCTGTAATCCCAGCACTTTGGGAGGCCGAGACGGGTGGATCACGAGGTCAGGAGATCGAGACCATCCTGGCTAACACGGTGAAACCCCGTCTCTACTAAAAAATACAAAAAACTAGCCGGGCGCGGTGGCGGGCGCCTGTAGTCCCAACTACTCGGGAGGCTGAGGCAGGAGAATGGCGTGAACCCGGGAGGCGGAGCTTGCAGTGAGCTGAGATCCGGCCACTGCACTCCAGCCTGGGCGGCAGAGCGAGACTCCGTCTCAAAAAAAAAAAAAAAAAAAAAAAATCCTCAGGTTGAAATAATAGTATCTTCATCATGCTATATCAGTAAAACAAATGAGAAAGATAATTGTTTAGTGCTATTAGATGCCAAACACTATAAAGATAGGGCAACATTTTTAATCACATTGTAGATAACATCTTCTTTTTTTTTTTTTTTTTGGGATGGAGTCTCGCTCTGTCGCCCAGGCTGGAGTGCAGTAGCCGGATCTCGGCTCACTGCAAGTTCCGTCACCCGGGTTTACGCCATTCTCCTGCCTCAGCCTCCCGAGTAGCTGGGACTACAGGCGCCCGCCACCTCGCCCGGCTAGTTTTTTGTATTTTTTTAGTAGAGACGGGGTTTCACCGTGTTAGCCAGGATGGTCTCGATCTCCTGACTTCGTGATCCGCCCGTCTCAGGTTCCCAAAGTGCTGGGATTACAGTCTTGAGCCATCGCGCCCGACCAGATAACATCTTCTAATAACCATTGTGGAAGATTCCACAAACAAGCCAGTCACATTTAATCAAAGTTATGCTTTAGGCCTAAACTTCGTTATGAGAGAACTTTGTAGTTCCACCATGATTTCTAACATATGACTAAAAATTCCCCCAAATCAGAGCCAAATTAACTCTACAGTTTATGAAAATGTGGGGAGGGGGACGCATTAAGGGGGTGCTTTTCTTCTTATAGTTGGCAGGGCCTTCATCTGGAATCGTTAACACTGGGAATGCTGACCCATACTCAGAGCTCAAAGTGCAGAAAGAATGAATGAAATCAGGAAGGCACAGGAAAGTTGCCTTTCAATTTTAGTTTCTGATTTTGTTTACTGAAATAAGAATACATTACATTCGTTCACAAAGGAGAAATCAGACTTTGTCAACTTGCACTTTTTTTTTCTTTTTTTTTTTTTGAGACTGTGTCACTCCTGTCGCCCAAGGCTGGGCTGGAATGCAAGATGTCGGCTCACTGCAACCTCCACCTCCCCGGCTCAAGTGATTCTCCTGCCTTAGCCTCCCAAGTAGCTGGGACTACAGGCGCACGCTACCATTCCCGGCTACTTTTTGTATTTTTGTAGAGATGGGGGCCTCGCCATGTTGCCCAGGTTGGTCAGGAACTCCTGGGCTCAAGTGATCTGCCCGCCTCCTCCTCCCGCCTCCCAAAAGTGCTGGGATTACAGGCGTGAGTCACCGCGCCCGGCCCAACTTGAACTTTTAAATAAACGCCTTTCACAGTTTCTAGCCTACCTCCAGGTGCCGTTTAGAGGACCAGACTGGAGGCAAAGCAGCTTGGGACGCCTGGCTCTGGGGCATGATGACCTCCCCCAAACTTCTCTAGCCGTCCCAGGCCCAGGGCGGTGGGCGAGGGGAGCGGGCCCCCGAGCCTGCCCCGCGGCCCGGTCCCTCACCTGTGAAGAGTGGCACAGGAACCTCGTCTCATACTCCTCGTTCATGGTGATCACCCCGCGCACGTTCTCGTCCTGTACCAGCTGCCGAGGCAAAGAGGTGGCTCAGCAAAGACGGTGGAGACCCCAGCGGCCCGACAGAGACGGAACGGCGGGGACGGGGCAGGTGCCCGGGCTCCCCGGCCTGGCTCACCTGGCGCGTCAAGCTCCGCAACGGCAGCGCGCCCAGCAGCACTGTGGGGTCGATGCGGTGGTACCAGTCCCGGTGCGCCCGACCCGGCACCTTCCCGCGGAACAGGGTGTAGAGCAGCGTCGGGTAGAAGAGCACCCGCGCCAGGCCGGCCTCCAGCAGCGCGGTGGCCGCCATCCCGCGCCACCCGGCCCGGCGCAGAGGCGACCCATCGGCCCCCGCGCTCGCGGTCTGGACACGCGAGAAGAGCAGGCGGGTGCCGGGGCGGGGCTGCCAGCTGCACGAGGCCTCTCGCGGGCTCGCACCGGGTGACGGCGGGCTGGCCTGGAGCCCCCGGGGCGGGCCGCGGGGCTCTGGAGGAGGGCCCGGCGGTCTCGGGGGAGGGACCGAGGACTCCTGGGCGGGAAACTGGAACCCCGGCCAAGGGAGAGCGCGTCGCGGGCCAGACACGTGTGAGCCCCGTAGCGTGGGAAACTGAGGCCCTCGCCTGTGGCCGGTGACCTCCTTCCTCCGAGGGAAGGGGTGTGACCCCAGGGGAGGAGAGCAGGAAGGACACTCCCTCCAACCCTCGACCAGAGAAGGGGGCAGTGACCCTAAGTGCGGGTGTGACCCCACCAAAGGGAAGAAAAGACAAGGAAGAGGCTGTGTGCCAGGTAGCCCTGAAGAGGAGAGTGGAAGGACTTAGAGCTTTGAAACAGAGGAGCTACCTGGGTGAGGGCCTGATCCCAGGGTGAACAGGGGACTTGGGCTGAGGTCGCCTTCCTCCTCCCCTACCCGTCCCAGGGCACGGCTCCCTCCATCATCTGACCAAACAGCAGTGTTTACATAGCAGGAAAAAATAGGAAAACATGCATTATAATGTATTAATATATCATTAAAAAATTATGAAAAGCTCAAATATGAAACCTGCAATCTACAAAAAGGTAAGTAGAATGGTTGTAATGCCAGCTATTTACTTTTTTGTTGTTTGTTTGTTTTGAGATGGAGTCTCACTCTGTTGCCCAGGCTGGAGTGCAGTCACACGATCTCGGCTCACTGCAACCTCCGCCTCCTGGTTCAAGCGATTCTCCTGCCTCAGCCTCCCGAGTAGCTGGGATTACAGGTGTGTGCCACCACACCCAGCTAATTTTTGTTTTTAGTAAAGATGAGGTTTCACCATGTCAGCCAGGCTAGTCTCGAACTCCTGACCTCAGGTGATCCACCTGCCTCGGCCTCTCAGAGTGCTGGGATTACAGGCATGAGCCACTCGGTGGGCCTATTTATATTTAAATCTTTCTCTGAAACAGGCATCTGGTGTTTTTTTTTCTGTTTGTTGTTGTTGAGACAGAGTCTTACTCTGTGGCCCAGGCTGGTGTGCAGTGGCACTATCTTAGATCACTGCAATCTCTGCCTCCCTGGTTCAAGTGATTCTCCTGCCTCAGCCTCCCTAGTAGCTGGGACTACAGGTGTGCACCGTCACTCCTGGCTATTTTTGTTCGTTTGTTTTTGTTTTTGAGACAAAGTCTCGCTCTGTCACCAGACTGGAGAGTACAGTGGCAAGATCTTGGCTCACTGCAACCTCCGCCTCCTGGGTTCAAGTGATTCTCCTGCCTCAGCTTCCCAAGTAGCTGGGATTATAATAAGCACATGCCACCACTCCCAGCTAATTTTTGTATTTTTAGTAGAGATGGGGTTTCACCATGTTGGCCAGGCTGGTCTCAAACTCCTGACCTCAGGTGATCCATCCCCCTTGGCCTTCCAAAGTGCGGGGATTACAGGCATGAGCCACCCCACCTGGCCCATCTGGTGGTTTTAAAAGATTCATTTTCTTTTCTTTTTTGAGATGTAGTCTCCTTCTGTTGCCTAGGCTGGAGTGCAGTAGCGCCATCTCGGCTCACTGCAACCTCCGCCTCCCGGGTACAAGCAATTCTCCTGCCTCAGCCTCCCCAATAGCTGGGACTACAGGTGCCCACCACTATGCCCGGCTAATTTTTTGTGTGCTTTTAGTAGAGACAGGGTTTCGCCATGTTGGCCGGACTGCTCTCAAACTCCTGACCTCAGGTGATCCATCCGCCTTGGTTTCCCAAAGTGCTGGGATTACAGGCGTGAGCCACCCCCGACCTGATTTTAGAATATTTTCATTGCCCTCAAAATAAGCCCCATATCCATTAGCAGAGACACCATTTTCTCCCAATCATCCTCCAGCCTTAGGCAAACACTAACCTACTTTCTGACTCTATAGATTTACATGTTTAGCATGTTTAGGGCATTTCTTCTTTTTACTTTTCTTCTTTTTTTTTTTTTTTTCTAGGAAACAGGGTCTCACTGTCACCTAGACTAGAGCACAGTGGCAGCGTGACCATGACTCACTGTAGCCTTGACATTTTGGGTACAAGCAATCTTCCCACCTCAGCCTCCCAAGGAGTTGAGACTACAGACGTGTGCCACGATGCCTGGCTAATTTTTTATTATTTGTGGTGATGGGGTCTCACTGTGTTGCCCAAACTGATCTCAGGGCTGGGCACAGTGGCTTACTCCTGTAATCCCAGCACTTTGGGAGGCTGAGGCAGGCAGATCACCAGAGGTCAGGCGTTTGAGACCAGCGTGGTCAACATGGAGAAACCCCATCTCTACTAAAAACATACAAAAATTAGCCAGGTATAATAGTGGGCGCCTGTAATCCCAGCTACTCGGGAGGCTGAGGCAGGAGAATCACTTGAACCCGGGAGGCAGAGGTTGTGATGAGCCAAGATCACGCCACTGCACTTCAGCCTGGGTGACACCATGTCAAAAAACAAAACAAAACAAAACAAAGTGATCTTGAATTCCTGGGCTCAAACAATCCTCCCGATTTGGCCTCCCAAAGTACTGGGATTATAGGTCTGAACTACTGTGTCTAGCCTAGTGTATTTCAAATAAATGGAGTCATACAATATGTGTTCTTTGTATCTGGCTTCTTCTTTTTTTTTTTTTTTTTTTTTTTTTGAGATAGAGTTTCACTCCTGTTGCCCAGGCTGGAGTGCAATGGTGTGATTTTAGCTCACTGCAACCTCCACCTCCTGGGCTCAAGCAATTCTCCCACCTCAGCCTCCTGAGTAGCTGGGACCACAGGTGCGCACCACCACACCTGGTGGCAAATTTTTGTATTTTTGGTAGAGATGGGCTTTCACCATATTGTCCAGGTTGATCTCGAACTACTGGACTCAAGTGATCTTCCTGCTTCAGCCTCTCGAAGTGCTGGCATTGCATGCGTGAGCCACCCCACCCTTTTTTTTTTTGAGATGGAGTTTCATTCTTGTCGCCCAGGCTGGAGTGCAATGGCATGATCTCAGCTCACTGCAACCTCCGCCTCCCAGGTTCAAGCAATTCTCCTGCCTCAGACTCTCTAATAGCTGGGATTACAGGCATGCACCACCACTCCCAACTAATTTTATATTTTTAGTAGAGACGGTTTCTCCATGTTGGTCAGCCTGGTCTCGAATTCCCGACCTCAGGTGAACTGCCCGCCTGGGCCTCCCAAAGTGCTGGGATTACAGGTGTTAGCAACTGCATGTGGCCTTTTTTTGTTTTTCTTTTTCTTTTCCTTTTTTTCAGACGGAGTCTCTCTGTTGCCCAGGCTGGAGTACAATCTCGACTCACTGCAAGCTCCGCCTCCCGGGTTTACACCATTCTCCTGCCTCAGCCTCCTGAGTAGCTGGGACTACAGGCGCCCGCCACCACATCTGGCTAATTGTTTGTATTTTTTTTTTTTTTTTTTTTTTTGAGACGGAGTCTCACGCTGTTGCCCAGGCTGGAGTGCAGTGGCGCGATCTCGGCTCACTGCAAGCTCCGCCTCCTGCCTCCGCACGCCATTCTCCTGCCTCAGTCTCCTGAGTAGCTAGGACTACAGGCGCCCGCCACCGTGCCCGGCTAATTTTTTGTATTTTTAGTAGAGATGGGGTTTCACTGTGGTCTCGATCTCCTGACCTTGTGATCCGCCCGCCTCGGCCTCCCAAAGTGCTGGGATTACAGGCTTGAGCCACCGCGCCCGGCTTGTATTTTTAGTAGAGATGGGGTTTCACTGTCTTAGCCAGGATGGTCTCAATCTTCTGACCTCATGATCCGCCCATCTCAGCCTCCCATAGTGCTGGGATTACAGGTGTGAGCCACCACACCCAGCCTTTTTTTCTTAATAGATATCTCTTTGCTTAGAGATATCTGTCTTATGCTTAGAATGTTTTCAAGGATCGTCCATGTTGTAGCAAGTATCAGACTGTCCTTCTTTTTTTTTTTTTTTTTTGAGACGGAGTCTCACGCTGTTGCCCAGGCTGGAGTGCAGTGGCGCGATCTCGGCTCACTGCAAGCTCCGCCTCCTGGGTTCACGCCATTCTCCTGCCTCAGCCTCCTGAGTAGCTAGGACTACAGGCGCCCGCCACCGTGCCCGGCTAATTTTTTGTATTTTTAGTAGAGACGGGGTTTCACTGTGGTCTCGATCTCCTGACCTTGTGATCCGCCCGCCTCGGCCTCCCAAAGTGCTGGGATTACAGGCTTGAGCCACCGCGCCCGGCCAGACTGTCCTTCTTTTTATTGCCAAATAATATTTCAATATATGGACAGACCACATGTTTTTATCCGTTTATCAGTTGATGGACATTTGAGTTGTTTCCATTTTTGGCTATGTTGAACAATGCTGCTGGGAACATCTGCATACAACTTCTGGACATAGGTTTTCATTTCTTTTGTATATTTGACTAATCATGGAATTATGAGGTTATAGAGTATTACTATGTTTAACCTTTAGAAGAACTGTCAGTTTTCCAAAGTGACTGCACCTTTTTGCATTCCCACCAGGAGAGTATGGAGGGTTCCAATGTTGCCATGCCACATGGTCGCCAACACTTATTATCTGTCTTTCATTATAGCCATTTTAGTGGGTGTGGTGTCTCTTTGTGGAATAAACTTTTTTTTTTTGAGACGGAGTCTCGCTTTGTTGCCCAGACTGGAGTGCAGTGGCGTGGTCTTGGCTCACTGCAAGCTCTGCCTCCTGGGTTCATGCCATTCTCCTGCCTCAGCCTCCCGAGTAGCTGGGACTATGGGCGCCCGCCACCACGCCCGGCTTATTTTTTGTATTTTTGGTAGAGATGGGGTTTCTCCGTGTTAGCCAGGATGGTCTCAATCTCCTGACCTCGTGATCCACCCGCGTTGGCCTCCCAAAATGCTGGGATTACAGGCCTGAGCCATTGCGCCCGGCCAGGAATAAACTTTTAAATGTGGAATAATTTAGATGCACAGAAAGGTTTTAAAAATAGTACTGAGAGTCCATTATGTCCTTCCCCCTCCAATGTTAACATTTTTTTTGGTAACAGCTTTATTGAGGTATAATGCATATGCCTTATCACCCTCCTAACTATACAATTCAGTGTTTATTAATATACTCACAGGGTTGCACAACCATCACCAATATCTAATTTTAGAAAATTTCATCATCCCTAAAAGAAATCCTATACCCATTAGCAATCACTCCCCATTCCCTCATTACCTGACAACCACGAATTGACTTTCTGTCTCAGTGGACCTGCCTATTCCAAACATTTCATATACATGGATCATACAACATGTGGTCTTTGTATATTCATGTACACATATTGATAAAGGTCATTATAACTATATAATATTATAACTAGAAAATGTTTTGTTTTTTGTTTTTGAGACAGAGTCTCACTCTGTCACCCAGGCTGGAGTGCAGTGATGTGTACATTATATAATATGTATATTATATGATATGTATATTATATATGATATGTATATTATAAATTATATGTGTTATATGTTATATGTATATTATATATAATATGCATATTATATATGTATATTATATATTGTATGTACATTATATATGTATATTATATATTGTATATCATATATCTATTATATAGTATGCATGTTATATATTATATAGAATGCACATTATATATAGAATGCATTATATATTACATATAGTATGTATATTATACATTATATATAGTGTGTATATTATATATTTTATATACATATAAAATCAGAAAGTCTGCATTTTGGTAAAATAATGGATCTAGTTAATAGCCATCAATGGATAAAAGCATTAGATGAAACACTTATAGGAAACTTGACCACAGAGGGATCAGGCTGAGGCCACCTCAACCACGGATGAGTCTGTGTCACTAAAAACAGGACAGACAACCTGACGTCATAGGCTATAGGCCTCCAGATGTGATGCAGTGTGATGCTTGCAGCACCACCTGAATATAACCAGGCCTTAAGAGTTTTCTTTCTGGCCAGGCGCGGTGGCTCACACCTATAATTCCAACACTTTCGGAGGCTGAGGCGGGCAGATCACCTGAGGTTAGGAGTTCAAGACTAGTCTGGCCAACATGGAGAAACCCTGTCTCTACTAAAAATACAAAAAATTAGCTGGGCATGGTGGTGGGTACAGGTAATCCCAGCTACTCGGGAGGATGAGGCAAGAGAATTGCTTGAACCCGGGAGGCAGAATTTGCAGTGAGCTGATATTGCACCATTGCACTCCAGCCTGGGCAACAAGAGTGAAATTCCGTCTCAAAAAAAAAAGAGTTTTCTTTTTTTCTTTTAGAGACAAGGGCAGGGCGAGGTGGCATGTGCCTGTAAGTCCCAACTACTCGGGAGGCTGAGGCAGGGGAATCACTTGAGTCCAGAAGTTCTGGGCTATAGTGCACTATGTCAATCAGGTGTCTGCACTAAGTTCAGCATCAACATCATGACCTCCAGAGAGTGGGGGACCACCAGGTTACCTAAGCAGTGGTGAACCATTTCAGGCTGGAAATGGAACAGGTCAAAAATCTCATGCTGATCTGTAGTGGAATCATGCCTGTGAAAAGTCACTGCACACGAGCCTGGGCAATATAGCAAGATCTTGTCTCTTTAAAAAGAAAAACAGGCCGGTCATGGTGGCTCACGCCTGTAATCGCAGCACTTTGTAAGGCCAAGGCGGGCGGATCACGGTGTCAGGAGATTGAGAGTATCCTGGCTAACACGGTGAAACCCCGCCACTACTAAAAATACAAGAAATTAGCCAGGTTTAGTGGCATGCGCCTGTAGTCCCAGCAACCCAGGAGGCTGAGGCAGGAGAATCACCTGAACCTGGGAAGGGGAGGTTGCAGTGAGCCAAGATTGTGCCACTGCACTCCAGCCTGGGCCACAGAGCCAGACTCCATCTCAAACAAAAACCAAAAAACAAACAAAAAAAACCAAGAAAGAAAAGTAAATAGGCCAGGCGCGGTGGCTCCCAGCACTTTGGGAGGCTTAGGTGGGTGGATCACCTGAGGTAAGGAGTTCAAGGCCAACCTGACCAACATGGCGAAACCCTGACTCTACTAAAAATACAAAATTACCCAGGCATGGTGGCGCTTGCCTGTAATCCCAGCTACTCCGGATCTGAGGCAGCAGAATCGCTTGAATCTGAGAGGCAGAGGTTGCAGTGAGCCAAGGTGGTGCCACTGCACTCCAGCATGGGCAACAGAGCGAGGCTCCGTCTCAAAAAAAAAAAAAATTAATAATAAATAAATAAATAAAAACCAAATAGAGACAGGGTCTTACTCTGTTGCCTAGGCTGGAGTGCAGTGTCATGATCATAGCTCACTGCAACCTGGAACTCCTGGGCTGAAGGGGTTCTCCTACCTCAGCTTCTTAAGAAGCTGGAACTGCAGATGTGCATGCCACCATGCCAGGCAAACATTTTTAAATTTTTTATTTATGTGGAGATGGTGTCTTATTATGTCGCCTGGGCTGGATTTGAACTCCTGGCCTCAAACAGTCCTCCTGCCTTGCCCTCCAAGGTAGCTGGGATTATGGGAGTAAGCCATCATGCCTGGCTATCATCATCTCCTCTATAATTATTTCTCTATTGTTATATGGCTATGAATGAACTATAATTTATCAGTCTCCTTTTATATCAAATTTTATGCTGTTTAAACAATGTTATGGCCAGGTGTCATGGCTCACACCTGTAATCCCAAAACTTTGGAAGGCCGAGTGGGGAGGGTCGCTTGAGCTCAAGAGTTTGAGACCAGCCTGGGCAACATAGTGAGACCCCTGTCTCTACAAAAGAAAAAAAATTAGTTGGACATGGTGGCACACACCTGTGATCTCAGCTACTCACAAGGCTCAGGTGGAAGGATCGCTTGAACCCAGGAGTTCAAGGTTGCAGTGGCTATGATAGCACCACTACACTCCAGGCTGGGTGACAGAGCAAGACCCTGTGTCTAGAAAAATAAAAATAAAAAATAAAACATGTTACAGTCTCTGCCATTATCCATGAATCTTTCCTTAGGATAAATTCCTAGAAAGGTATGTAAAAGTTCAGATTCCTCTAGGCAGATTACCTGAACTTTACTCCCTCCACCACTTGGAGAAGTCTATTTCTCTGCACTCTTACTAACACTGGCTATTTTTTTTTTTTTTTTTTTTTTGAGACAGAGTCTTGCTCTGTCGCCCAGGCTGGAGTGCAGTGGTTCGATCTCGACTCACTGCAACCACTATCTCCCAAGTTCAAGTGATTCTTTCTCAGCCTCCTGAGTAGCTGGAACTACAGGCACCTGCCATCATGCCCGGCTGATGTTTGTATTTTTCAGTAGAGACAGGGTTTTGCCACGTTGGCCAGGCTGGTCTTGAACTCCTGACCTCAGGTAATCCATCTGCCTCGGCCTCCCCAAGTGCTAGGATTACAGGCATGAGCTACTGCGCCTGGCCAACACTGGCTTTTTTAAAAAATAAATCTTAATCTATTTGTAAGGCAAAACATGAAACAGGAAGCTTTACATACTGTTAAATCTCACACTAGGCTTTTTTTTTTTTTTTTTTTTTTTTTTTGTATTTGGATTGTTTAGCATTTTGTCTATGCTGCTGAAACCTTTTGAAGTTACAAAATCTATTTGCGTTCTTCATGTAATTGTTCTTCCCCCCAACCTTGGGCTAACAGGCTGTGGCCTTCCTCGGTAACTCAATGCAAGAGTGATATTAATACCTTGCAAGTTCCTCCCTTGCAAATGGGAGCCCTAAGTCAAGGTGCAGATAGAATAGGAAAAAGCTTCTGGTTGCTCTTCAAGAAGTATCTATTGAGTTAGATACAATGAAAAGCAACAGCGATATTAGGAGAATAACAAGATGGGTATGGAAAAGTTTCTAGTTGCTCTTCAAGAAATATTTATTGAGTCAGATACTGTGAAAAGCACTGGAGATATAACAAGATGGGCGTGGTGCCTGTCCTTATTTAGCTCATGGACAGGTTCCAAGAAGCTTCTAAAGGCTGAACATTTCATTCGTTTTCCATACCTGGCACTTAGATATACCTATTAATTAAGTCAACAATATTTATTCAGCATGTACTATGGATTAGGCATTATCGAGGCCCTGAGGATAGAGCAGTGAAATAAAACAGACAAAACCTCTATCCTCATGAAGTTTACCTTTTGGTTTACCTTCTGGGCTACTGTCAATAAAACAAGTAAAATATGTAAGTACAAAATATACTGTGAGGCCAGGTGCAGTGGCTCACGCCTGTAATCCCAGCACTTTGAGAGGCAGAGGCAGGCAGAACACTTGCAGTCAGGAGTTTGAGTCCAGCCTGGCCAACATGGTGAAACCCTGTCTCCACTAAAAATACAAAAATTAGTCAGGCGTGGTGACGGGCGCCTGTAAGCTACTTGGGAGGCTGAGGCAGGAAAATTGCTTGAACCTGGGATGTGGATGTTGCAGTGAGCCAAGATTGCACCACTGCACTCCAGCCTGGGTGACAAGAGCAAGACTGTCTCAAAAAAAAAAAAAAAAAAAAAAAAAAACAACCCAAAAAAACAAAACAAAACTGTGTTAGATAATGATAAGTGTTTTGGATAAAAATGAAAGTGGGATTGAAAGCATGGGGGTGTGTGTATGTGTGTGCATAGTGTGCATACGTATGCCATGCATGTGAGCAATGTAAAATAGGGTGCTCAGGGAAAAGTGGACTAAGAAGGTGACACTTAAGTCAAAGTCTGAAGGAGATGAGGAAGTGAGCCATGTGGATATCCACATGATTCTATGGAGCACAAAAGGAGACAGATTCTCTGCTTGAAACATTTCTATAACCTATAGGAGGAAATATATGGTAATATTTTTGACAACATTCTGTAAGCTATAATGGTCTATAAATACAGAATGTTTTCAGTCAATTACACATAAAACTATTAACAAGAACAAGATCATATTATCAGCATTATGAATGTATATAAAACTACCCAGTACAATTAGGGAATATGATCATGTACAATTTAAGGACTAAACGGTACCAGAAAAACTGTGGTTAGTTTTTTTTTCCCCTCCAAAGGCGACAGAGGAAAACCCTTGAGGCCTTGAGGCTTCTGCTTGGAAGCCCACTTGTTTGTGGTAAGGTAGGATATAATCAGTATTTGTGGGTATAAAAAAATTATATTCTCTGGGAAGCCAGATGATGTTGCAGAGAAACCATCGCATGAGTTATTTGCATGTTGATGGGGCCAAAAGCTTCCAGAACAAAGTTTTGTTAACCTGCATTTAACTGCCTCACAAGGTCTGGAACCTACGTAATAAACATTGGCTCAAACAACAACAAACTGTACTGCTTGCGTTCCATCTACACCCAGGGATTCCTGAGTAACTCGGGAGGAAGTCTTTAAAGACCTAACCTGAGTTGTTAAGAAAATATATATACATTTTTTTTTTTCTGGGAAAAGCAGGTTATGGCTGAGCAATCGGTCTCTTAATAGAATCTTTGTGAACTTCCTGATGTCGCAGCGATCGTTGCCAGGTTGTGCGTTCACACTGATTATCTTGCTAAAAGGCACTCCCTGCACTTGGAACACACATATCCACATCCCAGCAAAGAAGGAAGGCCTGGATGCTGTTGCTTATCTGTTGGGGCAAAAAGGGGCGTGCCATGTGCCCAACGCTGGCCAAGCACCAGTCACTCCTTCACTCATCCATTTATTCAACAAATATCTTATTATGCTCCTACTCAGTGCCCAGTAGAGGTGCCTCCTTGCCCACCAGGGTCATCTAGCGCTCCTGTGGGTGCGGTGGGCGGAGTCAAGAACTTGATTCCCAGGCCTGGCTCTTCCCTCCAGTAGGGCTCGGAGACAAAGAGATGTGCCCCTGCAGCTCCTTCGGCTGAGGGCTCCGCCCGCGGCCCCAGGGGCTTAGGCGCGGCAGCTCCTCCACTTCCCCGCCCGAGGGGGCGCTGCAGTGCCCGACGCTCGGCCCGCCCCTACGCCGCGCTCCGCTCGCATCTGCGCTGCGGGCGGCACCGCGGTGATACGTTCCCCTTCGTCGCGCTCCCCCTCCTCCTCCGCCCTCCCCGCCGGTGGTAGGTGCCGGAAGTGCCGCCATTTTGGGGTGTTCTGCTCTGGCGGCAGCGGCTGCAGCGGCGGCGGGACGCGGAGGCTCCCCCGGGATTCGGCCTCAGCAGCGAGGCGGCGGCGGCGGCGGCGGCTGCGGAGGCGCAGGTAGCAGCTGAGGCAGCGGCGGGCTCAGGTGCAGCCGCTGGTGAGTGCTGCGGGCGCAGGATAACGGGCCGCGAGAGGGAGGGAGGGAAAGAAGGCAAGAGGGAGGCGCCGCGGGGCGGGTCCGGTTCGGGAGGCCGCGGGTCACAGGGCCCTCCGGGCGCGGCCTCTCCTCGTTCTCTGCGTCCTGGGGCAGGGCTGCGATCTCCTCCTGCATGTCGGGGTCCCAGGCTCCCCGGGTCCTGTCGGGCTTGCCCGGCGCGTGCCCCCGCGCCCTGGGAGACCCGCCCTCCTCGTGGCCTTGCTTCTTCTCCCCGCGCCCTTTACCTTCACCCTCTGGGCTCAAAGGCCTCGTTCCCTACCCAGTGCTAGCTCCGTTTTCCTCCTCTTTCTGGCTGCCGTGCTGGACCCAGGCTTCCTGCCCGGGACACCCCATCTCTGCCCCTGTCGCCTCACGTGTTCTTGGTGTTCACCACTGTGGGTACCGAAGGGTCTCCGCCCCTAAAAGGCAGCGCTTTTCTGGAGCCTCGAGAGCCCCTCGTTTCTCGCCCTAGATCCGCTAGGGCCTTGGCTTGCCCTCCCCCCACATCAGGTGCTCACCCTGTCGTGGCCTAGTAGCTGGGCAGGAATCTCGCACCCGGGAGCGCGGGGAACACATTAAAGCGCTTTCTTCGCTAGGGAACAGGCTTTGAATTTAAAACCGGTGGTGTCTTGGTTGTGGTCTTTCGGGCAGGATGTTGTTTTAGTTCTCGGAGACCATTGCACATGCACCAAGGAGCTTCTCATTGGTTTAGGCTCATACCCATAGTTGAGGGTAATGTGGTGAGATTTGGATTGGAATCTGTTTCCGCAAAATGGAATCTCTTTCTCGCCAGGAGAGAGCTGTAGGTTTGTTACCTTCGAGTAAAAAGACTGTATAACAGTTTTAAGGAGCATGAAATGCTTTATAATGTGTGCAGTGTAAGAGGTTACGAATACTCAATCTTTTACAGGAACTTCATTTTTTTTTTTTTTTTTTTTTAAGACGGAGTTTCGCCCTTGTTGCTTAGGCTGGAGTGCAGTGGCGCGATCTCGGCTCACTGCAACCTCCCCAGGTTCAAGCGATTCTCTTGCCTCAGCCTCCCAAGTAGCTGGGATTACAGGCATGCGCCACCACTCCCGGCTAATTTTTGTATTTTTAGTAGAGACGGGGTTTCACCATGTTGATCAGGCTAGATGTTCCCGAACTCCTGACCTCGGGTGATCCACCCGCCTCCCAAAGTGCTGGGAGTACAGGCGTGAGCCACCGCGTCCGACCGACCGGAACTTCACCTTTTGAAGGTCTTTTCACTGTCTTTGATTACCCGTGAATTGGGAAGGCTTTAATTGCATGCTTTCCCCTTGCCCACAAGTGTAGTTTCTCTCTAAGTGCTATGGAAGTTTCAGCCTCTCCATTAATCCTTGGTGAGAATGAAGGCGTCTCCATATAGAATCACCCTTTCTGTTTTAGCATTAATGAGTCCACTTAGAAAATCATGGGATTACTATAGCGTGCACAAACTGTTGCTACGGTGATTTTCTTCTCATGCTAATTTTTGTATTCTTCTGGCTTTACTTCCCTAGTATGTGGTTTCTGATGATGAGTTAGCCAAGATTAAAGCAGCACTGTTGGTAAAGCAAAGCTGGAGCTTTCAGCTGTTGCTTTAACCAGGAAGGTTATGGTTCCCCTAGTGGTTCTTTTCTCATGACAGTCCACCACCTGTTTCCATTAAGAATGGCCTTAGGCCCAGAGCATAGACCTCAACTTCTATTCAGCCATTCATTCTGATCCCTTTAAAGAAAAGAAAACCCAGGGTTTTCTTTAAAGATTGTGCTATCTAGACTTAAGATCCACTAGCAGGAGGGGCTGTTAGAGATGGAATATCTTTTCTAGAACCCGTTCACTTTTTGGATGAAGAAACTGAGAGCCCTAGAAGTTAAGTGACTTACTTGCCCAAGGTTATGGTTTTTTTTTAAACAATATCATGAGTATAATAATGCAGTCTACCCTTTGAGATGTAATGAAATGGGAAAGGACCCTGACTTGAAGTTAGAACTAGGCCTGGATTGTAATGCTTGCTCTGTCATTTACTAGTTATACAACCTTGGCAAGTCACTCAACTGTTCTGCTCCTCAGTTTATTCTCACCTGCAAAATGAAAGAAACAGCATCTGTCTCACATGGTATTAGTTCAGCTTCTGTAATATGGTGAAATACCCATGATGTAATAATAGGCAGACAGTGAAGTTTTTAGCCAAAATGATTTATTTTTCTAAAGATTTCCATGTATTTTTCTTAATACAGAAGTTACAGATTCATTATAAAAAATACATATAAGTCAAAAAAGGAAGAAACTCACCCATAGTGTCACCACTCAGAGATGATTGTTAAATATTGGGTCTTTATCTTGCCCATCATTTTTATATGCTACAGAAATGCCTATTTTCGCAAAACAGGCTTATCCTAGTCACAGTTTTGTGATGTGGGTCCAGTCCCAAACCCCCAGCCCCGACCCCGCCATGGAGTCTTGCTCTGTCACTCATACTGGAGTGCAGTGGTGTGATCTCAGCTCACTGCAACCCTGCCTGCCGGGCTCAAGCAATTCTCCTGCCTCAGCCTCCTGGATAGCTGGTATTACAGGCACTTGCCACTGTGCCCAGATAGTTTTTGTATTTTTAGTAGAGATGGGGTTTCACCATGTTGGCCAGGCCCATCTAGAACTCCTGACCTCAGGTGATTTGCCCATCTCAGCCTCCCAAAGTACTGGGATTATAGGCGTGAACTACCATGCCTGGCCTTTATTTATTTATTTATTTATTTATTTATTTATTTATTTTTGTAGAGACAGGGTGTCACTGTTTTGCCCAGGCTGGTTTTGAACTTCTGAATAAAGATGTGAGCCACTGAGCCTGGCCTACATGTTAAAATTGTGGTTAAAAACACAAAATTGGCTGGGCGCGTTGGCTCACGCCTGTAATCCCAGCACTTTGAGAGGCCGAGGCGGGCGGATCACGAGGTCAGGAGTTCGAAACCAGCTGGCCAATATGGTGAAACCCCGTCTATACTAAAAATACAAAAATTAGCCAGGTGCAGTGGCATGTGCCTGTAGTCCCAGCTACTTGGGAGGCTGAGGCAGGAGAATCGCTTGAACCTGGGAGGTGGAGGTTGCTGGGAGCTGAGATTGCGCCACTGCACTCCAGCCTGGGCGACAAGGCAAGACTCTGTATCAAAAAAAAAAAAAAAAGACTCACAACATTTACTAACTTAGTCATTTTTAAGTGTTCTGTGACGTTAAGTACATTCACACTTTTGGAAAACAGATCTGTGAGTTTTTCATTTTGCATATCTAAAACTCTATACCTGTTAGACAACAGCTCCCCTTTTCCCCTTCCCACTAGCCCCTGGTAACCACCATTATTTGTGTTTCTACGATTTTGACCACTTTAGATAACATCATGTAAGTGGTCATGTCTGGTTTTTGTGACAGACTTATTTCACTTAGTGTAATGTCCTGAAGACTCATCCATGTTGTACTATGTGACCGGATTTATTTCCTTTTTAAGGCTAATACTTCATTGTGTATATATATATCATGTTTATGGACTGCATCCACTAATGGACTTTTGGGTTGCAGCTACCTCCTGGCTATTGTGAATAGTGCTGCTGTGACTGTGTGTGCAAATAGGTATTCCAGCCTCTGGAACAGTATCATTTGTTTTGGATATATACTCCAAAGTGGGATTGCTGGATGAAGTGATCATTCTGTTTTTAATTTTTATTATTTTGAAAGAATGCAGTCCACTGGAATAGTTTTTTTTATTTTTATTTTTTTAAGAACCCCTATACTGCTTTCTATAGAAGTTGCACCATTTTACAGTCTCACCAGTAGTACCCAAGGGTTCCAGTTTCTCCACATCCTCACCAATCTTTTTTTTTTTTTTTTTTTTTTTTTGGTGGCCATCTTAATGGGTGTGAGACACCTCACTGTGGTAGTTTTTATTTGTATTTCTCTGCTGACTAGTGATGTTGAGCATCTTTTTGTATGCTTGGCCATTTATATATTATCTTTGGAGAAATGTCTGTTCAAGGCCATTTCCCAGTTCTTAATCAAGTTTTTTGGTTTTTGTATTGTTGAATTATAGACGTTCTTTATATTTCCTGGATTTTTTTTTGAGACGGAGTCTCGCTCTGTTGCCCAGGCTGGAGTGCAGTGGCGTGATCTCTGCTCACTGTAGCCTCCACCCGCTGGGTTCAAGCGATTCTCCTGCCTCAGCCTCCTGAGTAGCTGGGACTACAGTCATGTGCTACCATGCCTGGCTAATTTTTGTATTTTTAGTAGAGAGGGAGTTTCACCATGTTGGCCAGGCTGGTCTTGAACTCCCGACCTCAGGGGATCCGCCCACCTCAACCTCCCAAAGTACTGGGATTACAGGTGTGAGCCACCACACCCAGCCTCTATTTTCTGGATATTAACCCCTTATTAGATAGATGATTTGCAGATATTTTCTCCCATTCCGTAATTTGTCTTTTCACTTTGTTGATTGTATGCTTTGATACACAAAATATTTCATGTTTGATATAGTCCTATTTGTTTATTTCTGGTTTTGTTGCCTGTGCTTTTGGTGTCATATCCATGAAATCATTGTCAAATCCAGTATCATGAAGTTTTTCCCCTATATTTTCTTCTAAGAGTTTTATAGTTTTAGGTCTTACATTTAGGTTGTTTTAACCTTTTTTTTTTTCTCTTTTCTTTAAGACGGAGTCTCACTCTTTCGCCCAGACTAGAGTACAGTGACTCGATCTTGGCTCACTGCAATCTCTGCTGCCCTGGTTCAAGCGATTCTTCTGCCTTAGCCTTCCTAGTAGCTGGGATTACAGGTTCCTGCCACCGTGCCTGGCTAATTTTTGTGTTTTTAGTAGAGACGGGGTTTGACCATCTTGGCCAGGCTGGTCTTGAACTCCTGACTTCGTGATCCACCTGCCTTGGCCTCCCAAAGTGTTGGGATTACAGACATGAGCCACTGCGCCCGGCCCGTTTTAACCCTTTTTAAGTGTGTAATTTAGTGACATTAATTACATTGAGATGTTGTGCAGTCATCACTGTGATCTTTCCAAAATGTTTTCATCACCCTAAACAGAACCTCTGTAACCATTAAGCAATAACGCTCAATTTTCCCTTCCCCCCTGCCTCTTGTAGCCTCTAATCTATCTTTGTGTCTGTGAATTTGCTTATTCTCGATTTTTTTTTTTTTTTTTTTTTTTGAGACGGAGTCTCGCTCTGTCGCCCAGGCTGGAGTGCAGTGGCGCGATCTCGGCTCACTGCAAGCTCCGCCTCCCGGGTTCACGCCATTCTCCTGCCTCAGCCTCCCGAGTAGCTGGGACTACAGGCGCCCACAACCGCGCCCGGCTAATTTTTTGTATTTTTAGTAGAGACGGGGTTTCACCGTGGTCTCGATCTCCTGACCTTGTGATCTGCCCGCCTCGGCCTCCCAAAGTGCTGGGATTACAGGCGTGAGCCACCGCGCCCGGCTATTCTAGATATTTCATGTAACTGGAATCATGTAATACTTGGCTTTTTGTGTCTAGCTTATTTCACTTAGCATGTTGTTTTCAAGGTCCATGCGTCATTTTGTAGTATGTATCAGGACCTAATTTCCTTTTTTGTTTTTTTTTTTTTTTTTTTTGAGATGGAGTTTCACTCTTATCGTCCAGGCTGGAGTGCAGTGGTGCGATCTCGGCTCACTGCAACCTCCGCCTCCCGAGTTCAAGCTGCCTCAGCCTTCGGAGTAGCTGGGACTACAGGCATGAGCCACCTAGCCTGGCTAATTTTGTATTTTTAGTAGAGATGGGGTTTCACCATTTTGGCCAGGCTGGTCTCAAACTCCTGACCTCAGGTGATCCACACGCCTTGGCCTCCTAAATTGCTGGGATTACAGGCATGAACCACTGTGCCCGGCCCTGATTTCCTTTTATGGCTGTGTTCCTCTACTACTTGAGGTCAGGAATGTCTCCTTTATTTTTCTGTCCTCTGTTGGAGTTCTGTAAAGGTTTAATTGATTATAATTGACGCTCTTCATGTGGATTGCCAATCACAAGAGAGATGTCTACTGACATATTCAAACTTCTTGAAAATACACATATGTCAGCATGTATAATAAAGTAGTCTATAGCGATAATCCGAATCACTGTGTATAGTATTTAAAATTTCTAATCTAGTCAGATTTTCCTATCTTTGAATGTACAGCATTTTCTTTTTTCTTTTTTTCTTTTTGGAGACAGAGTTTCGCTCTTGTTGCCCAGGGTTAAGTGCAATGGTGCAATCTTGGCTCACTGCAACCTCCACCTCCTGGGTTCAAGTGATTCTCCTGCCTCAGCCTCCCAAGTAGCTGGGATTACAGGCATATGCCACCACCCCCAGCTAATTCTTTGTATTTTTAGTAGAGACGGGGGTTTCTCCATGTTGATCAAGCTGGTCTTGAACTCCCGACCTCAGGTGATCCGCCCACCTCAGCCTCCCAAAGTGCTGGGATTACAGGCGTGAGCCACCGTGCCCGGCACAGCATTTTCAAATAATGTGTACTGAAAAATATCACTTGGAGAGGTTAAGAATTGACAAGTTCCTGCCTTTGCTTTATACCTATAATATATGAATGACTTTGTTAGGTGGATCAATTTCTAGGTATTGTATGTTGTGCACAGATAAATTTGTAAATCTGCCATTAATGGCCTAGTTAGGCTAATACTTTCGGGTATGAACATTTCAGAGATATTCATAGGTGCCAGGCACGGTGGCTCACGCCTGTAATCCCAGCACTTTGGGAGGCCAAGGTGGGCAGATTACGAGGTCAAGAGATTGAGACCATCCTGGCCAACGTGGTGAAACCCTGTCTCTACTAAAAATACAAAAATTAGCTGGGTGTGGTGGCACTCACCTGTAGTCCCAGCTACTCAGGAGCGTGAGGCAGGAGAATTGCTGGAATCCGGGAGGCAGAGGTTGCAGTGAGCTGAGATCACGCCACTGCAGTCCAGCCCGCCAATAGAGCGAGACTCTGTCCCAAAAAAAAAACAAAAAAACTCAAAGGTCTCTCAGTTTGTTCTAGTGTGAAGAAAGTTGGCCAGGCGTGGTGGCTCACACCTGTAATCCCGGCACTTTGGGAGCCTGAGGCAGGCAGATCATCTGAGGTCGGGAGTTCAAGACGAGGCTGACCAACATGGAGAAATGCTGTCTCTACTAAAAATACAAAATTAGCCAGGTATAGTGGTGCATGCCTCTCATCCCAGCTACTTAGGAGGCTGAGGCAGGAGAATCGTTTGAACTAGGGAGGCAGAGGTTGTGGTGAGCCAAGATGGCGCCACTGCACTCCAGCCTGGGCGACAAGAGCAAAACTCCTTTCTCTCCCCGGCGCCCTGCCCCCCAAAAAAAGATACTGAGAGTATCTGTCAATTGCATGAAAGGCCTTTCTCCTATTTTTCTCCCTTAAAAAAAATTAGGGAGGCCGAGGTGGGCGGATCACAAGCTCAGGAGATCGAGACCATCCTGGCTCACACGGTCAAACCCCGTCTCTACTAAAAATACAAAAAATTAGCCAGGCGTGGTGGCGGGCGCCTGTAGTCCTAGCTACCCGGGAGGCTGAGGCAGGAGAATGGCGTGAACCCAGGAGGCGGAGCTTGCAGTAAGCTGAGATGGCGCCACTGCACTCCAGCCTGGGTGAGAGTGTGAGACTCCATCTCAGAAAAAAATTTATATATATGTATATATGAGAGGGACTGGGCATGGTGGTGCATGTGTGTAATCCCAGCACTTTTGGAAGACTGAGGCAGGTGGATTGCTTGAGCCCAGGAGCTTGAGACCAGCCTGGGCAACATAGCTAGACCTCATCTCTACAAAAAATACAAAAATTATTGTATTTTTGTACAAATTTTGTAAAACTTTCGTATAAAAAGAAGAAATAGAAAAAAGGTCTCTGGCAGCTGGGCAAACTTTATGCTTTAAGACTTCAGATTTGCTCTTTGTTATTAATCTCTTAATAATGCTCATTATTAACAATATGTTCCTTACTATTAACATCTTAATAACCTCTTAATAACTTATTATTTACCTCTTAATAATGGGTATTGGAGACTTTATGGCTCTGACTGAAGGTCAATATTTATTTATTTATTTATTTTTGAAATGGAGTCTCGCTCTGTCACCCAGCCTAGCGTGCAGTGGTTCAATCTCAGCTCACTGCAACCTCTGCCTGGAGGGATTCAAGCAATTCTCATGCCTCAGCCTCTCAAGTAGCTGGGATTATAGGTGCCCGCCACCACGTCCAGCTGAGTTTTGTATTTTTAGTAGAGACAGAGTTTCTCCATGTTGGTCAGGCTGATCTCAAATTCCCGACTTCAGGTGATCTGCCCACCTCGGCCTCCCAAAGTGCTGGGATTACAGGCGTGAACTGCTCCACCCGGCCTTAATTTTTGTATTTTTATTAGAGATGGGATTTCGCCACGTTGGCCGTGCTTGGCCAGGCAGATCTCGAACTCCTGACCTCAAGTTATCTGCCTTCCTGGGCCTCCCAGAGTATTGTGATTACAGGCATGAGCCACTATGTCTGACCTATTCTTTGATTTTTGATTTTTTTTTTTTTTCTTTTTTGAGACTGAGTGTCACTCTTGTTGCTGAGGCTGGAGTGCGGTGGTACCATCTCAGCTCACTGCAACCTCTGCCTCCTGGGCTCAAGCGATTTTCCTGCCTCAGCCTTCCGTGTAGCTGGGATTACAGGTATGTGCCACCACACCTGGCCAATTTTGTATTTTTAGTAGTGATGGGGTTTCTCCATGTTGATCAGACTGGTCTCAAACTCCTGACCTCAGGTGATCTGCCCTCCTCAGCCTCCCAAAGTTGATTGCTATTAATATAATGCTATAGTTACTAGAACACATATACTAGAGTTACAGTACACTGAAATGGTCAAAAGGCAAGTAGAATAGAAATAAGAAAATTTTGATGAAAATCTGGAGAATTAAGTCTTTCTGTAATTGAGAGTTGATTCTTTGATTGTGGAATCCTGAAAATGGAAATGGTTTGAAAGGATGGTGTGACTTGAATGGGCTTTCTAAGCACAGCCTGGTAAGGATAACTGACAGCTTGGGACAATGGATTTAGGGTACCACCAGTTTAACATTTCTGGGCGTGTTTTCCTATCTTTAAAGTGGAGATACCAACTCAGAATAGTAATGTGAGGATTAATTGAAGTAACTTATGCTAGGCACCGAACAGTGCCTGATACAGTATTGATAATGCTGTTTATTTTTCCGTGTGTGAAATGGGCATACCATTCACTTGTCTTTTGGGTCAGTAATGCGTTTCAGCCAAATGAAATAAGTAACACAGGTGAAATGCCTAGCAGTGCCATACGTAGATGAGCAGTACCTAGTACATCAATGTTCCTTTTGTTTCCTTTTATGAGTGCGTTTTGTTTTGCATTTTCTTGTGTCTGTTGTGGCTTGAGGGATGAGATTTGTGTGTCTGAAATGCTTTGCTAAACAGGGCATTGTTCCTTGTGGAATACTTGGGTAATATGGTTTCCTGGATTTCATATTCACTGTTTCTACTTTATGTGAGAATCTAGTGTTGGGAGGCTTCTGCGTTCAAAGAAAACTGAAAATTATAAATGAATATATTGGATTTGTAATAGGGGACACCTGGGTCTCTTTGTAGTTTAAAGTGACGAGTTCAGGCGGGGAGGAGGGCTCTAATATTTAGAGTTGTAATGCAGATTTAAGACTTAATCAGTTTTAGCTATTTGCTTTGTAAACTGTATTGTATCAAGAGTCCTTATTTGCCAAAAACAGCTTTCTTTCTTTCTTTTTTTTTTTAGAGATGGGGTGGGGACAGGGGTCCGCGGGTCCACTATATAGCCCAGACTGGCACAAACTCTTGGGCTCAAGCAGTCCTCCTGCCTCAGCCTCCTGAGTGGTTGGGATTGATTACAGGAGGGCAACATTATGCCTGCCTTGAAGACAGTTTCCTTGATGAGACCTTTGTAAAATAACTTTGACCTTGTTGTAGAATTGGCTTAGAATCTTCTTAAAGTGGAGGTTTCTTTATGGAATTCTATAGTTATTTTTTAACCTCTGCTGTGCTGTGGAGGCCATGAGTATGTATTTGTTTATTTTACACTTCATTAAGTTCCAGATTTGTAAAGTTTTGGGCCTTTTTTTTTTTTTTTGGAGACGGAGTCTCGCTCTGTCGCCCAGGCTGGAGTGCAGTGGCCGGATCTCAGCTCACTGCAAGCTCCGCCTCCCGGGTCTACGCCATTCTCCTGCCTCAGCCTCCCGAGTAGCTGGGACTACAGGCGCCCGCCACCTCGCCCGGCTAGTTTTTTTGTATTTTTTAGTAGAGACGGGGTTTCACTGTGTTAGCCAGGATGGTCTCGATCTCCTGACCTCGTGATCCGCCCGTCTCGGCCTCCCAAAGTGCTGGGATTACAGGCTTGAGCCACCGCGCCCGGCCAAAGTTTTGGGCTTTTTTGGTCTGCCGTTGTTTTCTGAGACAAGGTCACTCAGGCTGGAGTGCAGTGGCGTTATTGTGGCTCCCTGTAGCCTCAACCTCCCAGGCCTCAGTGATCCTTCCCCACCTCAGCCTCCCAAGTAGCTGGGACTATAGGTACGCAACACCACGCTTGGCTAATTTTATTTTTTGTAGAGATGGGGTCCCACTATGTTGCCCAGGCTGGTCTTGACCTGCTGGCCTCCAGCAGTCCTCCTGCCTCAGCCTCCCAAAGTGCTGGGATTACAGGCATGAGCTACCATGCTGGCCTTCTTTTCCATTAGAGACAGAATCTCTCTTTGTTGCCCAGACTTGAGTGCAGTGGTGCAGTTATAGCCTGGAACTCCTGGACTCAAGTGATCCTCCAGCCTCAGCTTTCCAAGTAGCTGGGACTACAGGTGCACACCACTACACCTGGCTAATTTTTGTAGTATTTGTAGAGACGGGGTCTCTCCTGGTCTCGAACTCCTGTCCTCAAGTGATCCTCCTGCCTTGGCCTCCCAAAGTGTTGGGATTACAGGTATGAGCCACTGTTCCCAGCCCTGTTGATATTTTGTAAAGCTTAACACAGTCCATCCCTTTTGATATTTTCTAAAGCAGAGCACGGTGGCTCATGCCTGTAATCCCAGCACTTTGGGAGGCCAAGACATGCAGATCACATAAGGCCAGAAGTTTGAGACCAGTCTGGCCAACGTGGTGAAACTCTGTCTCTACTAAAAATACAAAAATTAGCCAGATGTGGTGGTACGTGCCTGTAATCCCAGCTCCTCAAGTGGCTGAGGCACAAGAATGGCTTGAATCCAGGAGGTGGAGGTTGCAGTGAACTGAGATCACACCACTACACTCCAGCCTGGGCAACAGGGAGACCCTGTCTCAAAAAAAAAAAAAAAAAAAAAAAATTAGAGAAAATATCAACAAGAATGATGAGTTTTTGTTTAGTGATTGCATTGATACCTGATGGATCTCACTGAATCGAATTTGATGTGCTACTTTTAGATATGTTCATAGGTGCAGATATGGCTTTATTTATTTGAGACAGTTTCATTCTTGTTGCCCAAGCTGGAGTGCAACGGTGCGATCTCAGCTCACTGCAGCCTTCGCCTCCCGTGTTGAAGCGATTCTCCTGCCTCAACCTCTTGAGTAGCTGGGTTTATAGGCACCTGCCACCATGCCTGGCTAATTTTTGTATTTTTAGTAGAGATGGGGTTTCACCATGTTGGCCAGGCTGGTCTCGAACTCCTGATCTCAGATGATCCACCTGCCTCATCCTCCAGAACTGCTGAAATTGACGTGAGCCACCGCGCCCAGCCTGACACGGCTTTAGAAAGAACTCTCCACTAACTTTATGACCTCCAGTTCTTCTTTTTATAGCTACATTCAGCTTTGACAAAATGGAGTTGAATAATTTTTTTTTTTTTTTTTTTTTTGAGACGTAGTCTCGCTCTGTCGCCCAGGCTGGAGTGCAGTGGCGCGATCTCGGCTTACTGCAAGCTCCGTCTCCTGGGTTCATGCCATTCTCCTGCCTCAGCCTGCTGAGTAGCTGGGACTGCAGGCGCCCGCCACCATGCCCGGCTAATTTTTTGTATTTTTGGCAGAGACGGGGTTTCACTGTGTTAGCCAGGATGGTCTCGATCTCCTGACCTCGTGATCCGCCCACCTCGGCCTCCCAAAGTGCTGGGATTATAGGCGTGAGCCACCGCGCCCGGCTGAGTTGAATAATTTTACTTTCTAAGTTATAACTCCATGAAAACTGTGTTTTAGGGGGAATGTCTTTAGTTTGAGGATTATGCAAAATAAAGTTTTTTGGTTCCTGGGCTAAGTTTGTAGTGTTATACTTTTAATTTTGAGACAGTCTTGCCCTGTCACCAGGTTGGAGTACAGTGGCGAGATCTCGGCTCATTGCAACATCTGCCTCCTGGGTTCAAACGATTCTCTTGCCTCAGCCTCCCGAGTAGCTGGGATTATAGGCATGCGCCACCATGCCCAGCTAATTTTGTATTTTAAGTAGAGATGGAGTTTCACCTTGTTGGCCAGGCTGGTCTCGAACTCCTGTCCTCAGGAGATCCGCCTGCCTTGGCCTCCCAAAGTGCTGGGATTACAAGTGTGAGCCTCCACCCCTGGCCAAGTAGTTTCCATTTTCATAGTAACATTGCTGCTCTTCAGCAAAATAGTCATTAAGTTAGAAACTGTCACCACTTTCTTCTTGTTCTTTTATTACCTTTTTGTTTCCTTTGAGATTGAGGTATGCTCTTGCAGACTGTGTGAATATGTATGATATTGGTGATAATGTGGGGTGACTAATAGTCTACTGTGAGTAGACGGTGTTTTTTAACCCAGTATTATTTGGACATCTGTTAAGTTTTTGTTAATTTCTGTTTTGTACAGATAATTTACTGTAGGCTTTTTCCAGTTTCTTTGTACTTCTAGCTTTTGTGTATGGGAAACATTCTACTTTTCTGCTCCGGCCGCCTTCCCTCACACTGCAGTCACATAGCGCAGCTGGTGTTTCTTTCCCAGATGAATTCTATCTGGGTGTTGCTGCTGCTAACTTACCATGCTAGATTGGATGGGATATTTTCAGTGAGAAACACCTGTGCCATTTACTGGCTGCTTGCCTGTTTTTTGTTTTGTTTTGTTGGGTTTTTTTGTGTGTGTTTTTGTTTTTGTTTTGAGACGGAGTCTCTCTCTGTCGCCAAGGCTGGAGTCCAGTGGCGCCATCTTGGCTCACTGCAGTCTCCGCCTCCTGAGTTCAAGCCATTCTCCCTGCCTCAGCCTCCCAAGCAGTTGGGATTATGGGCGCCCACCACCATGCCTGGCTAATTTTTGTATTTTTAATAGAGATGGGGTTTCACCATCTTGGCCAGGCTGGTCTTGAACTCCCGACCTCATGATCCACCCACCTCGGCCTCCCAAAGTGCTGGGATTACAGGCATGAGCCACTGCGCCCAGCCTGCTTGCCTGATTTTGAGTGCTCTCTGAGCAAGAGTCTTGTGGGGGCCGGGGAGTGAAAGGAAGTCAGGGTGGTGGTGACAGCTTGAAAATGCATAACTCTTTGACATTTGTCAGCTAGTGGGTGATTACTGCATGATGAAGCAGCACTGCTTTGTGTTCAAAGTCATTTTAAGCCTTATAGTAGGCTTTCAACAAGGATATTTTACTGGAAGCTGTTTATGTGGTAAAAGATTATTTATCCCTTAGGTCTATATTTCCTAGATGGCTAGAGCAAGAGGAGCAGATACCACATTTCGTGTTTAGGAATGCTTTTCAGCCCCTCCCTGCTCATGATTCAATATCTGTTTGTCATTTAGTGCACAGCTAACCTTTTTCATGAGGCTTTTCTTTTTTTTTTTTTTTTTTTTTTGAGACGGAGTCTCACGCTGTTGCCCAGGCTGGAGTGCAGTGGCGCAATCTCGGCTCACTGCAAGCTCCGCCTCCCGGGTTCCCGCCATTCTCCTGCCTCAGCCTCCTGAGTAGCTGGGACTACAGGCGCCCGCCACCGCACCCGGCTAATTTTTTGTATTTTTAGTAGAGACGGGGTTTCACTGTGGTCTCGATCTCCTGACCTTGTGATCCGCCCGCCTCGGCCTCCCAAAGTGCTGGGATTACAGGCTTGAGCCACCGCGCCCGGCCTTCATGAGGCTTTTCCTGTCCATTCATTCCTATACCTGATTTAGTGTTTTATTGATGTATTTTATTATTTCAGCAAGATTTTAAGCTTTTTGAGGATGGAAACTGCCTTGCTGCTTAGTGTATTGCATATACTTTAGGGGAGTGGTTCAGGCACATAGTCCCTACTCTAATTATACCTTGTGATCTAGCCCCTCTTGTAATACCTTATTGCACCAGAGGTGGACACCTGGCCCAAGCTGGGCAAATTGCTTTGTCCTAGGAATTTGAGATCGGAACTGAGATTCAAGTCTTTAGGATACGAATTGTCACCTGCATTCAGAGAACTCAGGACATAAAGTCAGATGCTGGTATGCAGCCAAGTTCAGGCTCATACATGTGGAAGCGGTGAAGGTCATTCCGTAGGGAGGGAGAAGTAAGTAGATTTCATCTGGAAAGAAGCATAGACTAGAAATGCAGTTCTGGAGAGAGGGCAGCCATCCACATGCAGAATACAAATCTGGATGCCTAAAGACTTTCCAGGTGTGGGCCTGTTTGGAGTTCTTGAGATGGTCTAGTACTCTTTCAGTTAGTTCTAGTTTTTGTGTAAGCTATCTGTTATTTTCAGCCAAAAGAACTTTGAGTTAGACTTAGTACAGAGCTCTGCACAGCACTTGTAAAATTTGAAGTTTAGAATAGTCCTGAGTAGCTAGAATTGCAGGTGTGCGCTACCATGCCTGGCTGATTTTTTTTGTATTTTTAGTAGAAACGAGGTTTCACCATGTTAGCCATGGCTGGTCTCGAACTCCCAACCTTAGGTGATCTGCCCGCCTTGGCCTCCCAAAGTGCTGGGATTACAGGCTTGAGCCACCGCACCAGTCGTTTGAAAGAGTGCTCTTCCCGCCCGCCCCCATGCCCTCCTTAGCCCCAGGCAAAAGGCTGCTGGAGGTCTTGACTCCTTCAGTATATGCATTTGCGCTTGGTGTTTAGAATGCTTTGCTAGATCAAGATTATGAGTTTATTTTTTTAACAAGTTTTTTATGATTATTTGTTTATTTTGTTTGTTTTGTTTTTGTTTTTTTAAGGAATATGAGCCTGTTAAAAATAATACTGCTATTTCAGATAGGAAACTTAAAGTGAGCCATCAGTTTTAGAGAATTTTTGTTTGTGAGGCATATGGATTCAGTCTTTTCTTCATTTCTAGTTAAGTGGTGTTTGTTTTAGTTTCCTGATTGTTTCCTCTTAAAAAAATGTTGATGGGCTTGAGTGGAACACAATAATGTGGGTTGAATGGCTGTTGAGACTTTAAACAAAGGGTGAGTGGCTATGTGCCCAGTTGATGGAGTCTGTCTGGTCCCAGCTCAGTAACTTCATGAATGATCTGTGAGAGGAGCATCACAGTGGTGTTTTTCTCTTTGAGAAATGTTAATGAGGGAGAGGGGGAAGCTCTGTGAAAGACAGTTTAGTGCTTCTAACGTGATTTTTTTTCCCTGTGATCTTTTGGTTTGTTAGGTTGAAAGACTTTATTCCAGAGAAATGTAAAAATTCCCTGTAATACTAATGAGCAGGAATTAAAAAGAGACAAGCCAGTTTTGAAATGGAGATTTATATGCAACCTGGTACACAGCCAACATCAACATTCTGTCTTCCATACATAGATATGTAGGATAGAAAAAGCTAGAAGATATTATTTGATATCAGAGGTCAAATGATGATTGCAAATATATCTAAACAATATTATGGGCCAGTCGTGGTAGCTTATGCCTGCATTACCAGCACTTTAGGAGGCTGAGGCAAGAGGATTCCTTGAGGCCAGGAGTTTGAGACCAGCCTAGGCAAATACAGGGACTCTGTCTCTACAAAGAAAAAAAAATTATTTAGCCAGGCATGGTGGGGCACACCTATAGTCCTAGCTATTTGGGAGACTGAGGCAGGACTCAACTCCTTGAGCCCAGGAGTTGGAGGTTACAGAAAGCTATGATTGTGCCACTGTACTCCAGCCAGCCTGGGCAAAAAAGTGAAACCCCATTTCTTTAAAAAATAAAAATAAAAATAAGATTATGCCTTCATGTGTTGTGTGTATTGTGCTAAACCCAATGCTGTGCATAGAGGAAATTTTACAGTCTATAGTTTACCTAAGCACTGGGGCCTTGCATAAAGTAGATATCTGATAATTATTTGTTGACTACTCCATGTTAAATGGCACTTTAATTTTATGTTTTGAAACAGTTCAGTATTAAGGATTAGTAATAGGAAAAAGACTTAACATTGAAATTCTGTGAATTTAAGTCATTGTCTTCTGAAGATGGAGTACTTTAAAAACTCCAAGGAGTTATCTGGAAACAAGCATAAGCAGCTTTCTATCAAAAGACATTATGGTTAAGATAACGTACTGTAGGCCTGGCGTGGTGACTTACGCCTATAGTCCCAGCACATTGGGAGGCTGAGTCAGGCGGATCACGAGGTCAGGAGATCGAGACCATCCTGGCCAACATGGTGAAACTCTGTCTCTACTAAAAATACAAAAATTAGCTGAGTGTGGTGGTGTGTGCCTGTAGTCCCAGCTACTCAGGAGGCTGAGGCAGGAGAATCGCTTGAATCCAAGAGGTGGAGGCTGCACTGAGCCAAGATGGTGCCACTGCACTTTAGCCTGGGCGACAGAGCGGGACTCTGTCCCAAAAAAAAAAAAAAAAAAAAGATTTGTACTGTAAAAACCTTTTGGAGCTCTGATCTAGAAACCTTGTGTTTTACATTGCCTGAACAGTCAGAAGGCTCCTAGACAACTCTGATTTTGGCTCAGTTTTCAATAGCTCCAGAAAATAAGAAAAGGAGAATCTGATATTGCTGGCGGTCTGCACTCTTGCCTTTCTGGGCCAAGACATGCTTTTCCAAATAAAATCGAGGAAATAGTAAACCACTAGTAAAAATGAATAAAGCATCCAAGAGTTTGCCTCCTCTCATGTCTTGTTTTCTGCTTTTTGTTTCTAGGCTGTCTGATATTAAACTTACGTGCCAAAACTATACTGTGGGCTTGTCCTTCCTACTTCCTCTTTCAACTTTATGGGAAATAATTGTGGAAAGACATTATGTTTATTATGTATTCATTGTTTTTATTGTGTGCTGTTTCTGCTTAATAGCCTCTGCATACATTTACAAGTGCGATTTTATTTATTACTATTATTTTTTGAGATGGAGTCTCACTCTGTCACCCAGGCTGGAGTGCAGTGGCACATTCTCAGCTCTGCAGCTTCCGCCTCCCAGGTTCAAGTAACTCTGCCTCAGCCTCCCGAGTAGCTGGGATTACAGGTGTGTACCACCACGCCCAGGTAATTTTTGTATTTTTTTAGTAGTGACAAGTTTTCACCATGTTGGCTAGGCTGACCTCTTAATTCCTGACCTGACCTCCGGTGATCTGCTTAGCTTGGCCTCCCAAAGTACTGAGATTTCAGGCATGAGCTACCACACCTGGCCTATAAGTACAGTTTTTTAAAAAAGCTTGCAAACCTCTTTACTGAGCTAATTTGGGTTATAGATAGCATTGGGAAACTATCTATCTGTCTGTCTGTCTGCCTAATCTATCTATCTATCTTTTTTCTGTTTTTAGTAGAGATGAGATTTGGCCATGCTGGCCAGGCTAGTCTCGAACTCCTGGCCTCAAGTGATTCACCTGCCTCAGCTTCCCAAAGTGCTGGGATTACAGGCGTGAGCTGCCGTGCTGGCCAGAAACTATTTAAAAACAAACTCTTACACGGAGTACAGTGGGTGGCTCATGCCTATAATTCCTAGCACCTTGGGAGGCTGAGGCGGGCGGATCATGAGGTCAGGAGATCGAGACCATCCTGGCTAACACAGTGAAACCCCGTCTCTATTAAAAATAGAAAAAATTAGCCGGGCATGGTGGCACACGCCTGTAATCCCAGCTACTCTGGAGGCTGAGGCAGGAGAATCACTTGAACCCAGGAGGTGGAGGTTGCGGTGAGCTGAGATCGCACCACTGCACTCCAGCCTGGGCGACAGAGCAAGACTCTGTCTCAAGAAAAAAAAAACCTCTTGTGGGCCTGCTACAGGAAAGCTTAGGTGAGTAAATATAGCAAAACAAGACATGATTTTTTTTTTTTTTTTGAGACGGAGTTTCACTCTTGTTGCTCAGGCTGGAGTGCAGTGGTGCAACCTTGGCTCACTGCAACCTCTACCTCCCGAGTTCAAGCGATTCTCCTGCCTCAGCCTCCTGAGTAGCTGGGATTACAGGCATGCCCCACCATGCCCGGCTAATTTTCTAGTTTTAGTAGAGACGGAGTTTCTCCATGTTGGTCAGGCTGGTCTCAGACTCCTGAACTCAAGTGATCCGCCTGCCTCGGCCTCCCAAAGTGCTGGGATTGCAGGCATGAAGCCATCTCACCCAGCCCAAGACATAATATTTTTGTGGAGTGTCTTGATAACTATTGCCTACTGTAGTTAATGGTATATCTTATCTCCATAGAACCATTTTTTTTTCCTTTTGGTTTGTGAATTTGTTGTATGAATTGGTTCTGAGTTTGGTTTTTAACACATTTTATTTAAATGGAATTTATATTTAGGCTTCAGTAGTTATTATTAGTGTGAGGGATACTCTTGAAATTTGTGCCAGGGGCCGGGCGCGGTGGCTCAAGCCTGTAATCCCAGCACTTTGGGAGGCCGAGACGGGCGGATCACGAGGTCAGGAGATCAAGACCATCCTGGCGAACACGGTGAAACCCCGTCCCTACTAAAAAACACAAAAAACTAGCCGGGCGAGGTGGCGGGCGCCTGTAGTCCCAGCTACTCGGGAGGCTGAGGTAGGAGAATGGTGTAAACCCAGGAGGCGGAGCTTGCAGTGAGCTGAGATCCGGCCACTGCACTCCAGCCTGGGTGACAGAGCAAGACTCCGTCTCAAAAAAAAAAAAAAAAAAAAAAAGAAATTTGTGCCAGGTACTTTCTGGCTCAAATTATTATGGATCAGGCCTGGGGTAGCTGAAGTTCTAGACTATTACTGTGAAATCAAGTGCTGTTTTTGTTAATGTTCATTTGTCTGGTATAAGTTTGCTCTGGGCTAAGCTAGATCTATGGGAAGACTTAATTTAACCCTTTTCCAGTAAGCTTCCGACTTAGGGAAAAAAAAATTTTTTTTTCCTAATGCTGACTGTTCTACTTCTGAAAAAACCAGATCCACAGATCAGACGTGTAAACGATCTGTTTTCTTAAGATATCTTCTAACAGAATGAGTCTCCAGGGAACTGAGTGGCAACACACATTTAGCTAGGAGTGTCAGTTCATCTCCCTAAATGTAATTTAACATCACATTTATCTACACACCACAGTTTTGGAGGCATACTTGGAGATTGAACTTTTACTTCCCTTGGCTTTTTTTAATTTAATTTAATTTAATTTAATTTAATTTTGAGACGGAGTCTCACTCTGTTGCCCAGGCTGGAGTGCAGTGGCGCCATCTTGGCACACTTCAAACTCCGCCTCCCAGGTTCACGCCATTCTCCTGCCTCAGCCTCCCGAGTAGCTGGGACTACAGGTGCCCACCACCACACCTAGCTAATTTTTTAGGTGTTTTTTTTTTTTTTTTTTTTTTGAGACGTAGTCTTGCTCTGTCGCCAGGCTGGAGTGCAGTGGCGCGATCTCGGCTCACTGCGAGCTCCGCCTCCTGGGTTCATGCCATTCTCCTGCCTCAGCCTCCCGAGTAGCTGGGACTACAGGCGCCCGCGACCATGCCCGGCTAATTTTTTGTGTTTTTTAGTAGAGATGGAGTTTCACCATGTTAGCCAGGATGGTCTCGATCTCCTGACCTCGTGATCCACCTGCCTCGGCCTCCCAAAGTGCTGGGATTACAGGCGTAAGCCATCGCGCACAGCCAATTTTTTGTATTTTTTAATAGAGATGGGGTTTCACCAGATTAACCAGGATGGTCTCGGTCTCCTGACCTTGTGATCCCCCGACCTTGGCCTCCCAAAGTGCTGGGATTACAGGTGTGAGCCACCGTGCCTGGCCGGCTTTATTTTTTATAATTTTGTGTCTGATATATTTCTAACATAATTGTGTAGAGAAGCTGAGATTTCTTGAACTTTGGAAAACATTGAAATCTTCATAGAAAAAAATACTAAATATGGCCAGGAGCAGTGGCTCATGCCTGTAATCCCAGCACTTTGGGAGGCCAAGGCGGGTGGATCACCTGAGGTCAGGAGTTCAAGACCAGCCTGGCCAACATGGTGAAACCCCATCTCTACTGAAAATACAAAATATTAGCCAGGCATGGTGGCAGGTGCCTGTAATCTCAGCTACTCGGGAGGCTGAGACAGGAGAATAGCTTGAACTAGGGAGGCGGAGGTTGCAGTGAACAGAGATTGCGTCACTGCACTTTATTTAGCCTGGGCAACAAGAGTGAAACCCTGTCTCCAAAAAAAAAAGAAAAAATGCTAAATATAACTTATATTGTAGTTTGGAAAGAAATAGCAGCATGCATAGGTCGTAGAAACTTCAGTTGAGTTTATATTGATGTAACTGCTTTTATGAAGAGGGAGGGGAAAAACTAAGAATTGAATATATTTAACTATTTTGCAAGATAGTGTCACTAAAATAGTTTTAAATATTCTTTTTTTTTTTTTTTTTTTTTGGTGATAGAGTCTCGCTCTGTTGCCCAGGCTGGAGTGCACTTGAGCAATCTCAGCTCACTGTAACCCCTGCCTCGTAGGTTCAAGCGATGCTTCTGCCTTGGCCTCCCAAATAGCTGGGATTACAGGTGCCTGCCATCATGCTCAGCTAATTTTTGTATTATTATTATTGTTGTTGTTGTTATTGAGATGGAGTCTCGCTCTATAGCCCAGGCTGGAGTGTAGTGGTGTGATCTCGGCTCACTGCTACCTCCGCCTCCTGGGGTTTAAGCAGTTCTCCTCCCTCAGCCTCCCGAGTAGCTGGGACTACAGGCATACACCACCATGCCCGGCTAATTTTTTGTATTTTAGTAGAGAGGAGGTTTCACTGTGTTGCCCAGGCTGGTTGTGAACTCCTGAGCTCAGGCAGTCTGCCCGCCTTGGCCTCCCAAAGTGCTGGGATTATAAGCATGAGCCACTGCACCTGGCCAATTTTTGTATTTTTAGTAGAAACGGGGTTTTACCATGTTGGCCAGGCTAGTCTTGAACTCCTGACCTCAAATGATCCACCCGCCTCGGCTTCCCAAAGTGCTGGTATTACAGACATGAGCCACTGCGCTTGGTCCAATATTTCTTCAGAAATGTATATTGTATGGTACTATTTCTTGAAGGTAGCTTGCTGAAAGAGTAAGATCAGCTTTCTGAATTGCCAGATCCAGAACATCAAAAAAAAAAAAAAAAAAATACTGTGACCAAAAAAAAAAGTCTTCTGGATCCACCCCCAGGAATCCTAGTGGGTTCCCATGGTAACAGCCTCTTTGCTTACAACTTGTCACTGTGTAACTGTCACTGAGGTTCAAAGAAAAGCCAGTATAGCAAGAACTGTGTGGCATTAACAACTCCTTAATAAAATGCTGTTGCACATTTGCAGTGAGCCAGAAATAGAAAAGAAAGTTTTAAGGTTTTAATTTCTGTGTTCCGTTAATTAGAAGCTTTAAAAAGCTGCCTAATTATGGTAAGGTGCAGCAGTGGGAAGGTGGTGGGTGGCCCAGGCAGCCTTAGGAGGGAGCAAAAGTAAGCCATAGGCTCAAAATGTTAGAAACTTCAGATGTTTTTTTCTTCTTTAATCCTATCATTTTGAAAGTGAGGGACATGGAATGCCTTACTTAAATTCACACAGAGATAGAAGCAGGAATTTTCCCTGCACTATTCTGTTGTCTCTACCCACACATTGGATTCACCTTTCCTCTACTTTTCATGTGAAATCAGTTTCTGAGGTTAGCAAAGGACCTTTACAGAAGTTATGCAGATAAACTTTCTATCCATCAAAGGAATCCCTTCTATAGCATCCTGTGCAGGCAGCATCTGCCTCTTTCCTCAGGTGGAGGTTACTTGTTTAATGGCAAAAGCCCCTCTACTGGAGTTGAAAGGGAGGATAGTTTTATGTGGATTTCCCATTTTAAAGCTATATACTGTTTTTTCTCTCATCATAAAAGAGTAGTTGTAGGCCGGGCACGGTGGCTCACGCCGGTAATCCCAGCACTTCGGGAGGCCAAGGTGGGTGGATCACCCGAGGTCAGGAGTTTGACACCAGCCTGGCCAACATGGTGAAACCCCATCTCTACTAAAAATACAAAAATTAGCCAGGCCTGGTGGTGGGTACCTGTAGTCCCAGCTACTCAGTCAGCTGAGGCAGGAGCATTGCTTGAACCCAGGAGGCAGAGGTTGCAGTGAGTAGAGATTGCACCACTGCACTCCAGCCTGGGCGACAGAGTGAGACTGTCTCAAAACAAACAAACAAACAAACAAACAAAAAGCAGTTGTAAATCAGAAAAATTCCCAAATGTTTTTCAGTAGCCTGTTTATCTCCATTTAAGTCATGCTTGTCAGTCATGACAAGACAAATAATTCTTTAAAGGAATTATGTCATGCCTAAACCCTAGAACTTTGAAAAGATAATGCCATATTTGGAACAGGCTAGTCCTTTAACAGGTGGGAGGGAAGAGATGATGATAAATGCTATATTGAGTTTAAAGTACTTTACAGTGTGCTTAATATAAGGAGATGATTTTGAGCTAAAGAATGTCAGAATAGGCTGGGCGCGGTGGCTCAAGCCTGTAATCCCAGCACTTTGGGAGGCCGAGACGGGCGGATCACAAGGTCAGGAGATCGAGACCATCCTGGCGAACACGGTGAAACCCCATCTCTACTAAAAAGTACAAAAAAAAAAAAAAAAAAAACTAGCCGGGCGAGGTGGCGGGCGCCTGTAGTCCTAGCTACTCGGGAGGCTGAGGCAGGAGAATGGCATGAACCCAGGAGGTGGAGCTTGCAGTGAGCCGAGATCTGGCCACTGCACTCCAGCCTACGCAACAGAGCGAGACTCCGTCTCAAAAAAAAAAAAAAAAAAAAAAAGAATGTCAGAATAGGCCTCAAAAATACTTCTAAGGCAAAATCAGAAGCCAAGTAGGCAAGTTATTTTGTGTTTTTGTGGTGCATTTTGCGAATGCTTTTGTCATTGTTTCTAGAGTGGGTATATCTATACAAAAGTGAGTTTGGGGTTCAAAAATAATATTTTGGGTCTTATTGTTTGTTTGTTTTTTGAGATGGAGTCTCGCTCTGTTGCTCAGGCTGGAGTGTAGTGGTGCGATCTCTGCTCACTGCAACCTCTGCCTCCCGGATTCAAGCAGTTCTCCTGTCTCAGCCTCCAGAGTAGCTGGGACTACAGGCGAGTGCTACCACACCCAGCTAATGCTTTGTATTTTTAGTAGAGATGGGGTTTCACCATGTTAGCCAGGATGGTCTCTATCTCCTAACCTCGTGATCCACCCACCTCGGCCTACCAAAGTGCTGAGATTACAGGTGTGAGCCACCGCGCCTGGCCTGTTTTTTTCTTTTCTTTTCTTTTTTTTTTTTTTTTTTTTGAGGTAGAGTCTTGCTGTACCTAAGCTGGAGTGAAGTGGCGTGATCTCAGCTCCCTGCAACCTCCACCTCCCGGGTTCAAGTGATTCTCGTGCCTCAGCTTCCCGAGTAGCTAGGATTACAGTCATCTACCACCACGCCTACCACACCTGAGTAATTTTTGTATTTTTAGTAGAAATGGGGTTTCGCCAAGTTAGCCAGGGTGGTCTTGAACTCCTGACCTCAGGGGATCCATCCGTCTCGGCCTCCCAAAGTGTTGGGATTACAGATGTGAGCTACCATGCCGGGCTTTTTGTTTTGAGACAGGGTCTTCCTTTGTCGCCCAGGCTTGGAGTGCAATGACCTAATTGTGGCTCACTGTAGCCTTGACCTCCTGGGCTCAAGCGATCCTCCCACCTCAACTTCTCAAGTGGCTGGCACTACAGGCACATGCCACCATGCCTGGCTAATTTTTTCCATTTTTGTAGAGACAGAGTCCCCCTGTATTGCCCAGGCTGGTCTTAAACTCCTGGTCTCAAGCGATCTTCCTGCCTTGGCCTCCCAAAGTACTGGGATTACAGGCATGTACCCAGCCTTCTTCCTCTTAAAATCTGGTCCTCTCTCCCAGTTTTCATGTCTCACAGCCATCCTTCTGTCTCTGATACTGTTTCTTAATTCTAAACAGCTATATTCTGTGAGCTGCTGCAAAAGAGAAACACCGTCCTTTCTAGACTGCCATGGAGTCAGTGCCACATTTACCAAACTGTCTGATCTGTGACTATGTCCTCTTTTGACTGGGCCCACATTAAAGCATGTCCTAAATGCTATGTTGATATATGTCCTCAGTAGCAATCTTGTTTTTTTTTTTTTTTTTTTTTTTTTGAGACGGAGTCTTGCTCTGTCACCCAGGCTGGAGTGCAGTGGCCGGATCTCAGCTCACTGCAAGCTCCGCCTCCCGGGTTTACGCCGTTCTCCTGCCTCAGCCTCCCGAGTAGCTGGGACTACAGGCGCCCGCCACCTCGCCCGGCTAGTTTTTTTTGTATTTTTTAGTAGAGACGGGGTTTCACCGTGTTAGCCGGGATCGTCTCTCGATCTCCTGGCCTCGTGATCCGCCTGTCTCGGCCTCCCAAAGTGCTGGGATTACAGGCTTGAGCCACCGCGCCCGGCAGCAATCTTGTTTTTTAAGCCTTCGTTTACAGGTTGATTCACAGTGGTGGAGAGCCATGTTCAGAATTTTTTTCTGATAGTCTGAATTTTCTTCTTGTCTTTCATGTCTTTGCTTCTGTTTATGTTCTTTGTACCTCTTCTTCCTTGAGCTTGCATCTTCTGCATAGTTGACTCTATTATATCATCTTTGGGGCTGCAGAATAAAATGTGGAAGATTTTGAAGTTAAGGTTCCCAGAATAATGTCGCCCACATTGCACATATGTCACATTTTGAGTTTACTAGTTAAGCCTCTAAATATGCATTTTATATACAATATGCGCAGTGGGATGATTTAGGTTGCCATGAGAACCTAAAAATTTTAGGTTTAAATGATTCAGTAACAGACACTTTAAAATTGTCTTAGACGAAGGCTAATTTTTTCTTTTATATACTCTTTACAAATTGAGGCATAAGGCAATAGCTGTTCTCATATAGTACCTCTCCTGCTGACAGGATGGGTGGCTTTGTTTGCCTACCTATTATCAGTCCTCTTCATTCCAGTCTTTCATACTCTGGTGTCATGTCCCCTGCCCAAGTATTTGTCTCTCTCTCTCTCTCTCTTTTTTTTTTTTTTTTTTTTTTTTTGAGAGAGAGTCTTACCCTGTTGCTCAGGCTGGAGAGCAGTGGTGTGATCTTGGCTCACTGCAACCTCTGCCTCCCAGATTTAAGAAGTTCTTCTGCCTCAGCCTCCCCAGTAGCTGGGATTACAGATACCCGCCACCACACCCAGCTAATTTTTAAAATTTTTTTTCTGAGTCGGAGTCTCACTCTGTTGCCCAGGCTGGAGTGCAGTGACAGGATCTTGGCTCACTGCAACCTCTGCTTCCTGGGTCAAGTGATTTTCCTGCCTCAGCCTCCCAAGTAGCTGGGACTACAGGCGTGTGTCACCACTCCCAGCTAATTTTTGTATTTTTAGTAGAGATAGGGTTTTGCCACCGTTGGCCAGGCTGCTCTTGAACTCCTTACCTCATGTGATCTGCTCGCCTTGGCCTCCCAAAGTGCTGGAATTACAGGTGTGAGCCAGCATGCCTGGCCACTAATTTTTATATTTTTAGTAGAGATGGGGTTTTGCCATGTTACCCGGGCTGATCTCGAACTTCTGACCTCGAGTAATCCACCCACCTCAGCCTCTCAAAGTGCTCGGATTACAGGCATGAGCCACTGCGCCTGGCCTTGTCTCCTCCTTTCTTTGCTCCAAGGTAGGATTAGAAGTAGAAACTGGAGCCAGGAGCTATATAGTCCCAGCTACCTGGGAGACTGAGGTGGGAGAATTACTTGAACCTGGCAGGCAGAGGTTGCAGTGAGTCGAGATTGCGCCACTGCACTCCAGCCAGAGCTACAGAGCAAGACTGTCTCAAAAGGAAAAAAAAAAAAGGTAAAATAAACTGGGTGAGGTGGCACACATCTGTACTCAATTCCAGATACTTGGGAGGCTGAAGTGAGAGGATCACTCCAGCCCAGGAGGTTGAGGCTGCAGTGAGCAGTGATCCTGCCACTGGACCCTAGCCTGGGTAAAAGTAAAAGTAAAAGCTGGAAGCTTTACCTTTTTTTTTTTTTTTTTTTTGAGGCAGGGTCTCACTGTGTTGCCCTGATCACAGTGGCGTGATCATAGCTTACTGCGGCCTTGAGCTCCTGGAATCAAAATGATCCTCCTGCCTTAGCCCCCTGAGTAGCTGGACCACAGGCGGGTGCCAGCATGCCTAGCTAATTTTTGTGGCTTTTGTTTTTTTGTGGAGATGGGGTCTTACTGTATTGCTCAGACTGGTCTCATACTCTTGGCCTCAAGTGATACCTCTGCCTCGACCTCCCAATTTTTTTTTTTTTTTTTTTTTTTGAGACGGAGTCTCACGCTGTTGCCCAGGCTGGAGTGCAGTGGCCGGATCTCAGCTCACTGCAAGCTCCGCCTCCCGGGTTTACGCCATTCTCCTGCCTCAGCCTCCCGAGTAACTGGGATTACAGGCACCCGCCAACTCACCCGGCTAGTTTTTTGTATTTTTTTAGTAGAGACGGGGTTTCACCGTGTTCGCCAGGATGGTCTCGATCTCCTGACCTCGTGATCCACCCGCCTCGGCCTCCCAAAGTGCTGGGATTACAGGCTTGAGCCACCGCGCCCGGCGACCTCCCAATTTTTATCTTTTGTTTTTTAAGAGGCAGGATCTTGCTGTTTTCCAGGCTGGAGTGCAGTGGCACAATCATAGCTCACTGCAGCCTAAAACGCTTGGCCTCAATGAACAGTCCTCCCACCTTGGCCTCCCAAAGTGCTTGTAGTACAGGTGTGAGCCACTGTGCCTGGCCAAACTTTAACTTTTTAAAAAAATGTGAGATGGAATAACTGTATATTGTTGTCTTGAGTCCTTAAACTGAAAATCTGGTAAAAGTTGTGAATCCACTTCCTCATAAATGCATACAGAGGTAGAGTTTTACACATAATATAAGGAAGTTTTTTGAATTCCCGAAATGTCAATGGGCCGTAGATGTGTACCCCTGATCTAGTCCAATCCCCTATTTCTCTCGAGGAAATAAGGGAGGAGAACTGACTTATCAAAGGCCATACTTATATTATACATATTTATAGTCATTTTGATTATACATATTATACATATTTATAGTCATTTTGATTCTGAGGTTATACTTGGAGCAATCCCTCTTCGTGTACACATTATGTGGTGTATTGCTTTGTGGGGGGTGGGAGAATGGGGGACAGAGTTTCACTCTTGTCGCCCAGGCCAGAGTGCAATGGTGCAATCCTGGCTCACTGCAACCTCCGCCTCTCAGGTTCAACCGATTCTCCTGTCTCAGCCTCCCAAGTAGCTGGGATTACAGGCGCACACCACCACGCCCAGCTAATTTTTGTATTTTTAGTAGAAATGTGGTTTCACCATGTTGGCCAGGCTGGTCTTGAACTCCTGACCTCAGGTGACCCACCCACCTTGGCCTCCCAAAGTGCTGGGGTTACAGGCGTGGGCCACCGCACCTGGCCTGCTTTGTGTTCTGTATTTTTACTTAGTTGTCTTCACACAAGTATTTTTAGTAGATAGACAATTAAAGCTGTGATCTTAAACACGAAAGACGCATATTCACAGTAAGCTACTCTTTGGGAAGTCAGTTGCTATAATAGGACTGCTCAGATTCTTAAAAAAATTAAGTACATAAGCCAGTATATACAATGCAGAGACTTAGTTTGTTTTTAAGTTTTGTAGAGACAGGGTCTCACTATGTTGCCCAGGATGTACTTGAACTCCTGGGCTCAAGTGATCCTCTCCCTTGACCTCTCGAAGTGCTGATATTACAGGGGTGAAACACTACATCTGGCCCAGTTAAGAGGCTTTTACTTAATTTTTTTTATTTTTTGAGTCAGGGTCTCACTTTGTCACCCAGGCTGGAGTGTGATGGCGCAATCACGGCTAACTGCAGCCTTGACCTCCTGGGCTCAAGGAATCCTCCCACCTCAGCCCCCTGAGTAGCTGGGACTATAGGCACGTGCCACCATGTCCGGCTAATATTTTTACTACTTTCTGTAGAGACGAGGTCTCCTTATGTTAAGTGTTAAGAGGCTTTTAATAACATGTTGAATACTTGCATATCTGTTTTATGGGACATGAATGTGCCTCCACTGCTGAAATCCTGCTATGTACTCAGTAATGGATAGGAGCTAGGCAGTGCTTTTTTCTTTGGAGCTGTTTTTTTTTTTTTTGTTTTGTTTTGTTTTTTTTTTTTTTGAGATGGAGTTTTGCTCTTGTCGCCCAGGCTGGAATGCAATGGCACAATCTCGGCTCGGTGTAACCTGTGCCTCCTGGGTTCAAGTGATTCTCCTGCCTCAGCCTCCTGAGTAGCTGGGATTACAGGCATGCACCACCATGCCCAGCTAATTTTTGTATTTTTGGTAGAGACAGGGTTTCACCTTGTTGGCCAGGCTGGTCTCGAACTCCTGACCTCAGGTGATGTGCCCACCTCGGCATCCCAAAGTGCTGAGATAGCAGGCATGAGCCACCACTGCCTGGCGTGGAACTCCTTTTGATGACTGGTTAACTGAGCAGTGTTGTATAATCAAGGATCTCATAGTTATATCAGCATAAACATTTCTAGTTCCACCATTTTATTTCCCTGTGACAGGGTTTTGTGGTTTTTTTTTTTTCTTAATAGTGGTTTAAAATTTATTCAACAGGCTAGGCAGAAATGTCTCAGATGGAAGAACGTTTTCCTGAAAGTGTTATATGAGAAATGTTACAGTGGATGCTGAGTTATGGTCTGAATTTATTTTTATCTTTCTTTAGAATATGTTTTCTCTAAAGTAGGCAAAAACTATAATTTTGCTTCCATAAGTAGTGTGGCATTAATCTCATACTATGAAACATTTTAGGTTGAAACTACAAACTCAGAATTTCAGAAATGGAGGGACCTTAGAAATCATCTAGTTCAAATCCTGTATTCTTCACATTTAAGATATTGCAGGTGCCTTTTTTTTTTTTTTTTCCTTTGAGGCAGAGTTTTGCTCTTGTTGCCCAAGATGGAGTGCAATGGCACAATCTTGGCTCACTGCAACCTCCACTTCCCAGGTTCAAGCGATTCTCCAGCCTCAGCCTCCCGAGTAGCTGGGATTACAGGCACGCACCACCACACCTGGCTAATTTTGTATTTTCAACAGGATCTCTCCCTGTTGGTCAAGCTGGTCTCGAACTCCAGACCTCGGTGATCTGCCCACCTTGGCCTCCCAAAGTGCTGGGATTACAGACGTGAGCCACTACTCCCAGCGCGCAGGTCCCATTATGAGAGTTCTGGTAGGTGGGATAAGCAAGAAAGTCTAGGCCTATCTTTCTGTTCTCAGTCTCTCTTCTCTCTTTTCTTTCTTCCTTTTTTTTTCTTTTGTTTGTAGATAGAGACGGGTTCTCGCCACATTGCCCAGTCTGGTCTCAAACTCCTGGGCTCAAGTAATCCACCCACCTCGGCCTCCCCAAGTGCTGAGATTACACGTGTGAGCTACCAAGGCCGGCCTCTCTTCTCTTAATGTGTATAGCATTTATAGTTTGTACCCCACACTTTAGTGCAGTAGTCATGTACTGTCTGCCTTTATTATTAATATCTCGTGTTAATCTCATCTGGGAACTAGATTGGAGGTCACTGATAGTGTGATTTTCATTTGTGCTGTAGCCCCTATGATACTGAATAAATACATAACCAGGCTGGGCTTGGTGGCTCACGCCAGTAATCCCAGCACTTTGGCAAGCCAAGGTGGGTGGATCACTTGCACCTAGGAGTTCGAGACCTGCCTGGGCAGCATGATGAAACCCCATCTCTATAAGGGGGAAATAAAAGTACATAGGTGGTATGCACTAAATACTTCAGTAAGGGCTGAAGAATAGAATCATTTGAGCCAATCAGCCATGCATTTCTTATTGTTGGAAAGTTCACTCTGGTCAGCAATTAAGCTTTTCACATACTTTACATTGAAGTGAATCTGAATGAATTGTTTTAAGTAAAATAATTTTTGGAACACAAATATTTGGCTTCTGGTTATATAAGCCATCATCCTGAGACACAGATTTTAACAGTTATATTAGAGTTTATTTTAACTTGTATCAGCCAGAAAATAAAAAAGAGCTCAAAACATATACAGTTGGAATGAGACCTTCATTCTGAAAGCAGCAAGGAGCTAGTGAAAGTTAACATTGTTCACACTAATGGAGAGTAACCTTTTTTTGCATGTTAAATTTTAGGATTTAAATGATAAATTGAGCCTCACCATTACTGCTGATCTGGTAGGAATCTGACCTAGTAAAGGTTTTCAAATGTCTTTTCCATTTCCCATGGCTGAGGGATTCTTGGTGTCAGTGAGTGAAATTATTTGGAAGTTCCTTGACTGAAATAGAATATCTCAAACCTTACTTCAAGTACCAGCCTGTGTGTTTCTGTTTTTTTTGTCTGGAGCATGTGAACAGAATGCATGTGTGTGAGATAATTGGGCTTTCACTAATGGCCCCCTTTTAGCAACCATGTATGGGTAAAGCTGTTCAGTTCCCTGCTCCTCCCTCTCTGAGCACGGAGCAGAATCTGTTCTGCTGAAGCTGCTGTTCCACTTTTCAGCTTTCTATATTTGTACAGCAACAGCAGGAGCAGCCCACTAGCTAGGCCGTGTGGCCGCCCTTTGGCACCCGCACTGCCTCAGACCTGCTCAGGACTCAGCCAGGGCGCGCAGTTTGTGTTCTTACGTACGTCCATCTGTCTGTCTGTGTGCGTTTCTGTGGAGGACTGAGGTTTTCAAGTGAAAGAGGTGACTCGTTTGTCTTTGTTGTTTTGCTGTGTTTAGGTTAGTCAATTGTAAATTGTAGATAATGTTTCAGGATGTTAGGGATGGGGCGAGGAGACAAGATTTGTATTATTTAACAAAACACCATCTTGGCTAGAGGGTACCAAACAGGGAAATGTGATGTCAGAAATGGTCTTTGGGTTCCCTTAGAAACATACCACGTTGAAGTAGTAGTGTTTTTTTTTTCTCTTTGTTTTGTTACAGGTCACAAAGAACAGCTCTTAGGGGTGGAATTGAATTCCTTTCTTGGCACACAAATTTTTTGACATAAAATTTGATTATAAAAAGATGAGGCACCTCCACCCCTTTAAGAAATGATTTAGTACACATCTTGGAAGAGCGCGGTAGGGGTTAAGTGTGTTGACTTCACTGTCTGCCAGGAAAGGAACTATGGGGAATGCCCTGTTGCTTTGGGCCCCACAGCAACCTATGCTGTTTGCGCTGTTTGAGTACTTTGTAAAGTTTGGCCTTACAGAGGCCTTGTAATGCCTTTTGGTGTCATGTCTATTTAAGGAATAGCAGAAGACATGACATATAGACAAATTTCAGGTTATTTTCAGAAGATACTGGGTTTGTTACTATATTTTAAAAGAATACTTTCTTGATCTGCTGTGAGATGTTCTAATTAAACAGAGATGAATTCCTTACTCCTGGTCAGTTTAAGTCTAAATTTAAGTTTGTTGCTTTGTTTTACAGTTTCCTTTCACTCCCCTCCCCCATCCCCTCATGAGTCATAAGCATGCAGTGTTGGGAATAGAACTTGTCAGCTGAGTGGGGATGAAACAGTTCTCTGCACATACTGTTTGTAACTGTAGTCAATGAGGAGAGGAAAGGACTTTATTTAAACGCTGGAGAAACACCTTGATTGAGGGAGCTTCTTCCTGTGGCTGTGTGGTATGGATGCAGAGTTCTGTGTGACTATACACGGATGTGTTCTGGCTCTGAATCACTTAGGGATCTGTTTTGCACCTTGTCCATTGTAGGTTTTGGATGCTTATTAGTTTAGGGTCTAGGACCTGGTGCTTAGCCTCTCTTGGATCCTGTATACTTACTGACTTTCTAAAATTCTTTTGAGTATGGCGTTGTATCTGCTTCATCTTCTCTTTCTTGGCTATTCTTAGTGCCCATCTCATTTTACTGTCCTAATGTTTTCCCATTTATACTGTGAATCATTGTGCACCCTATGTAGATAGAGCCTGTCATTGGAGATTAAAATCAGTGGCAGCTCTTTGATTTTACAGCTCAGCCTCAGTAAGTGACAGTCTGATTAGCACACCTATATTCTAGCCTTCTTTTTGTTCTTGGCCTTTTAAAAAATTTATTAACTTCCTTGGTCTTGTTTTATTAGTTTATATTTTTCTACTGTGTCCGTTTTGAAAGCTTCACGAAGAAAAATTTTTTTTTTTTGGTTTGATGAATGAATAAATGTTTATACATAAATAAGTGCTCTCAGAACAAATGGTTTGGTAATCCGTAATGAAGATATACTGGACTCTAACAGGCCCAGTTGGAGGTGCAAGATCTATCAGCCTATTGCTGCCAGAATTCTTGCCTATTCCCTTCCCCCTCCTGCTAGGAAATATTTTGGAATAATCTCAGGTACCCAATTTTTTTTTTTTTAAATAAATGAAGCCTATTTTATTACTTCAAGTTTGCTTTTTTTGGGGGGGAGATGGAGTCTTGTTCTGTCGCCCAGGCTGGAGTGCAGTGGCATGAACTTGGCTCACTGCAACCTCCACCTCCCAGGTTCAAGCAATTCTCCTGCCTCAGCCTCCCAAGTAGCTGCGACTACAGGCGCATGCCACCACGCCTGGCTAATTTTTGTATTTTAGTAGAGATGGGGGTTTCACCATGTTGGCCAGGCTGGTTTCGAACTCCTGACCTCAGGTGATCCACCCGCTTTGGCCTCCCAAAGTACTGGGATTACAGGCCTGAGCCACCGCACCCGGCGTTTTTTTTGTTTTTGTTTTTGTTTTTTTAAGACAGAGTCTTGCTCTGTCACCCAGGCTGGAGTGCAATGGCACAATCTTGGCTCACTACAACCTCTGCCTCCTGGGTTCTCCTGACTCAGCCTCCCTAGTAGTAGCTGGGAGATGCCCACCACCATGCCCAGCTAATTTTTGTATTTTTAGTAGAGACCGGGTTTCACCATGTTGTCCAGGCTGATCTCCAACTCCTGACCTCAGGTGATCCACCTGCCTTGGCCTCCCAAAGTTCTGGGGTTACAGGCTTAAACCAGCATGCCCGGCCTACTTTAAGTGTTAATGATAAAAAAAATTTCAGCTGGGCAAGGTGGCTCACACCTGTAATCCTAGCACTTTGGGAGGCCGAGGCAGGCGGATCACCTGAGGTCAGGAGTTCAAGACCAGCCTGACCAACATGGAGAAACCCCGTCTCTACTAAAAATACAAAAAAATTAGCCAGGCTTGATGACGCATGCCAGTATTCCTAGCTACTTGGGAGGCTGAGGCAGGAGAATCTCTCGAATCTGGGAGGTGGAGGTTGCAGTGAGCTAAGATCATGTCATTGCACTCCAGCCTGGGCAACAAGAGCGAAACTCCGTCTCAAAAAAAAAAAGAAAAAATTAACATAGCTGTTGCATTTTAGAAAGTGAAACTACATGCTATGTTTCTAGCTCAGTAAACAGATGAACCTGTTGTCTTTGAATAACATAATAATTGAGCCTTGTACAGTACATCTTAAGATCACATACTTTATTTTGAAGAGATAGAATCATCATGTAACAGACTGAAATTTTTTGGGACTCATTCTCTTCCACCATAGACACCAAACTTAGTGCCCAGAATAATAATGGTAGCAAATGTTTATTGAACATTTTCTATGTGTCAGGCACTATTCTAAATACTTTACATATATAAATATTTTAATTCTAACAAATATCCTGCAAGGTAGATGGTGTTTCTGTAACCATTTTGTGCATGAGGAAACAGAGGTATTTATGAAGTTAAACAATTTCCCCAGTTACCTGGCTAGCAAGCAGCAAAACTGGGATTAGAAATGACTAATTAGTATGACTCTAGAGTCTAGGTATAGGGTACATTGTGGGTTTGTAGTTAATATTTGTCTATTTTATTAGCACACTTTATTATTTGAGATTATTAAATAATGAATCAGTCTAACCCATTTTCATTTTAGAATTTCCTTATGAAAAAATGACTATATGATTTTGGTTTTGCAGATCACCATCAACTGTACTAGTTCATTTATTGATGGTAAAGAACAGCAAGTCAAGTAACAAGTTTGTGAAACATCTCTAAAATTATGAGTTTATCTCCACTAGTACCAGACTATTTACTGAAGATAGTGAAAGCAGAATTAATTTTAGCCTTTTTTGTGGGGGCGGGGCGCAGGGGGGAGAAATTGGGCTCACTGTCACCCAGGCTGGAGTGCAGTGGCGTGATCTTGGCTCACCACAACCTCTGCTTCCAGGGTCAAGTGATCCTCCCACCTCAGCCTCCGGAGTAGCTGGGACTACAGGCACATGGCACTATGCCCAGTTAATTTTTTTTTAATTTTTTGGGTAGAGATAGTTCTGCCATGTTGCCTAGGCTGGTCTTGAACTCCTGAGCTCAAGTGATCTGCCCACCTCGGCTTCCCAAAGTCCTGGGGTTACAGGAGTGAGCCACAGTGCCTGGCCTGCTTCTTTACCTCATTTCTTGCACCACACATCTTCCAGAGATGCCCTTACAAGGGGAGCATGGGAAGGGAGAACCAGCAAGTTTTGCCATATCCATAAGCTTATAATCTTTGTGATAGTGACAGGAAAACAGAGAAGTCTGTTTAAAAGAAATGATAATGAGGGAATTATTAGTAGGCCATGTAATTCAGTGGAGGGTAGCAAAAAATGTGTTACATCATGGACAGTGTGATGAATGGAGTGCAATGGTGCGATCTCGGCTCACTGCAAGCTCCGCCTCCCGGATTCACGCCATTCTCCTGTCTCAGCCTCCCGAGCAGCTGGGACTACAGGCGCCTGCCACCTCGCCCAGCTAGTGTTTTGTATTTTTTAGTAGAGACGGGGTTTCACTGTGTTAGCCAGGATGGCCTCGATCTCCTGACCTCGTGATCTGCCTGCCTCGGCCTCCCAAAGTGCTGGGATTACAGGTGTGAGCCACCACGCCCGGTCTCTTCTGGGATTTTTTTAAGTCTCTCACATTTATGGTAACATTTTCCCTTAGATAGATGCTGTCCCATTTTTCTTGTTTCTAGTGCAAGTCATATTTTCTGAACAAGACCATTAACTCCTTAAGGATAGGGATTGGGCCTTTTTTTGGTACCCTCTTTAGTTCTGGGTATATTAGTAGATGTTTTCTAAAAATGTAGTTGCTTTTTTGATTGATAGATCTCCTGGCTTTTTTTTAAAGAGCTTGTTTTTATAAAAATGAAATCAAAGCACTGACAAGTTAAATTTTGTGGAACAGTTAAAATTTTTTAGGAGTGATTTGAAGGATGTGACAGATGATTTAAGTGGGTATTTAAATGTGAGGAGCACTCTTTTTTTTTTTTTTTTTTTGAGACGGAGTTTCACTCTGTCACCCAGGCTGGAGTGCGATGGCGTGATCTCGGCTCACTGCAAGCTCTGCCTCCCGGGTTCATACCGTTCTCCTGCCTCAGCCTCCTGAGTAGCTGGGACTACAGGCACCCGCCACCACACCCGGCTAATTTTTTTGTGTTTTCAGTAGAGACGGGGTTTCATCATGTTAGCCAGGATAGGATGGTCTTGATTTCCTGACGTCTTGATTTCCTGACCTCGTGATCTACCCGCTTTGGCCTCCCAAAGTGCAAGTGCTGGGATTACAGGCCTGAGCCACCTTGCCTGGTACGGAGTGTTGAAAGCATGATAATTGAAGTACCTTATTTATTTATTTATTTATTTATTTATTTATTTATTTTGAGATGGAGTCTTGCTATGTTGCACAGGCTAGAGTGCAGTGGCGTGATCTCAGCTCACTGCAACCTCTACCTCCCGGTTCAAGCGATTCTCCTGCCTCAGCATCCCAAGTAGCTGGGATTACAGATTCCTGCCACCACGCCAGGCTAATTTGTTTGTATTTTTAGTAGAGATGGGGTTTCACCATGTTGGCCAGGCTGATCTCGAACTCCTGACCTCAAGTGATCCACCTGCCTCGGCCTCCCAAAGTGCTGGGGTTACAGGCCAGCCAAAGTAGCTTTTTTAAAAAAGTGATAATAGAATAGAATAGAATTTGTCCTAGGGCTGTGCATCCTTGTTGAACATGTTCCCTGATTGGCTGACGCAGAGGTGTAAAATTTGCATTTTCTGGCATATAACCTGTCTCAGGAAGTGTCTCTGCAGAAGTAGTTTCTGGTTTCTCTAGTTTTATAGAATTAAAAATTTAAGAATGGAAAGAAAATAAAGTTTCCTGCTTTTCAACAGAACAAGACAGAGCTCCTGAAACAAGACCATATGGAAGCATCCTGCTTGAGTGCCCATGTGTTTGATGGTGAGGTTGGGGCAGATGGTACAGGCAGGGTTCTTGGCTGCTTGGTCAAGGATTTTGGAGATGATAGAAGTTAGGTGGCTAGTGCTAAGGAAGGACTGTTGTATGTTGTGTGTATTGGGCCTGTCTGCCTAAGAGGTGGAGCATCCTCACAGAGAGGAAGGAAATTGATGTATTTGGTAAAATAAGAAAAGAGGCAGGAGAGATACAGAGCTGGAATGATAAAGCTTGCCATTGCATCTAAACCTCCCCCTGAGATAAGGGAGAGGGAGACAAGATGATACAGTGTGAGAAATAAGATTCCAGATCCCTGGCGTCTTATGTTCTCTAGAGCCTTCGAGTAAGATACTGCAGGGACTGTAGGGTTTTTCTGTTTAAACTTGAAGCTGTTTTGATTCCTTTTTGAGATACAAGCCAAAAGCTGTATTTATAGAACTTGTTTTGACATATTATCTCACCCTGTCCCTTGCCTTCTTTACTGGAATCCAGCTAATGTTGTACTTTGCCTTGGCAGGAAAGGTTGATTGGAGAAAATGTATAGATATACAGCTGAGTGATTGAAAATAGCTTCAGACTTTGTAAATAGGTCATACATGAGGTTTGAGGTCCCAGCTGCATAAATGTTAGTTGAATTGCTGGGATAATTGTAAGTGGTGTGATATAATTATGATATACTGCTGAATCACCTGGACAATGGCAGTTTCCACACAGAAGTTTCAGGCAAAGCAGGAGAAAAATACAAAACCAAAATGCTGTTTCGGAACAGAGTATGAGTTGAAGTTTTTCTTTACTTTGTGCGTTATAGTTCCACGAGTTTTCCTTTCCTTTTTTTTAAGTGGCAGGAATGGACTTACGGGTTGCAGGGGGAAGTGGAGGAGGGGATATGGTGTCTGCAGGCTAGGTTGCCATGCTCCAAAAGCTTGAGTTTTCTTTAAAAAAATTTCAGTAGGTCGGGCACAGTGGCTCATGCCTGTAATTCTAGCACTTCGAGTCGATCACCTGAGGTCACGAGTTCGAGACCAGCTTGGCCAACATGGTGAAACCCCATCTCTACTGAAAATACAAAAAAGTAGCTGGGTGTGGTGGCGGGTCCCTGTATTCCCAGCTGCCCAGGAAGCTGAAACAGGAGAATCACTTGAACCTAGGAGGCAGAGGTTGCAGTGAGCCAATATTGTGGCATTGCACTCTAGCCTGGGCAACAAGAGCATAACTTCGTCTCCAAAAAAAAAAAAAATTCTGTAGAATAGGTAACGTGTTCACATGTAAACCATTGAACCACTGTTCCACCTCTACAACTACTCTTAGCAATTATTTCTTTATCCATCCAGAGATATTCTGTTCATATACAAGCCATGTGTAATTCCTTTCTTCTTATATGAATACGTCTTGATCAGTTAGCTGCCTTATTTTCTTTAATAGCTACATAGTGTTCTGTTGTATGGCTATACTATATTGAATAGCCTTCAATTAATGGGCATATGTTTTCAGGTTTTGCTGATACAAACAATGTTCTTATGAATGCCCCTTTGCATACTTTGTATACATCAGATACAAGATTATTTGTAAGCTGTATTTCTAGAACTGGGATTGCTGAAATAAAAGGGCGTATCTTTTTTTTTTTTTTTTTCTCTGTTTGTTTTTTTAGACAGACTCTCAGTTGTCCAGGCTGGAGTGCAGTGGCATGATCACAGTTTGCTGCAGCCCCTACGTTCTGGACTCAAGTGATTCTCCCGCCTCAGCTTCCCAAGTAACTGGGACTACAGGCATGCGCCACCACACCCAGCTAATTTTTAAATTTTTTTATAGAGATAAGTCACACTGTATTGCCCAAGCTGGTCTGGAACTTGTAGGCTCAAGAAGTCCTCCTCCCAAAGTGCTGGGATTATAAGTGTGAGCCACTGTGCTCGGCTCAGTTTTCAATACTGATGAGATACTATCCCTTTTTATATTTTGTAAGTGATATTATCCACTGAAAAATATTAGTGAGCTGGGCGCAGTGGCTCATGTCTGTAATCCCAGCACTTGGGGACACTGAGGCAAGTGGATCACCTGAGGTCAGGAGTTCAAAACCAGCCTGGCCAACATGGCGAAACCCCGTCTCTACTAAAAAAATACAAAAATTAGCCAGGCTTGGTGGCTTGGGCCTGTAGTCCCAGCTACTGGGGAAGCTGAGGCAGGAAAATTGCTTGCAACTGGGAGGCAGAGGTTGCAGTGAGCCAAGATCATGCCACTGCACTCCAGCCTAGGCGACAAAGCGAGACTCTTATCTCAAAAAAAAAAAAAAAAAAAAAAAAAAAAAAAAGAATATTATTAGTGGAGATGGGGAGGCCTAATAATTGCAGCGTCAATCAAGCAATTACCCTGAAGAGTTACTAGAATAAACATAGGATCTGCAATACCTGGAAGATTTAAGAAACCTTCTTGAGATGAGCTTAATTATCAGCTGTAGCAACCATTATTGCTGTTACTGCTGGAGAAGAGGCAAGTTGCCTACGGGAGGTAGAAGCAGCTGCTCCCCTTCCTCTTAAACTAAATTTGGGGGGAATTTGGTGATACTAGCTAAATCTGCAAGTCATCTCTATTTTACTTTCAGTGTATTAGAGCATTACTTTCACTCACTTATTACGATCTTGACCAATTCGAAAATCATTTGTGGTCCATGGGCAATTCCATCCTTTTCTCTCTCTTTTTATTTTTATTTTTTATTTTGAGACAGAGTCTCACTCTGTCTCTCAGGCTGTAGTATAGTGACGTGATCTCAGCTCGCCTCCTGGGTTCAAGCAGTTCTTTCTGCTGTAGCCTCCCAAATGGCTGGGATTACAGGCTTGCCACATACCCGGCTAATTTTTGTATTTTTAGTAGAGATAGGGTTTCACCATGTTGAACCCAGGAGGCAGAGGTTGCAGGGAGCTGAGATCACACCACTGCCCTCTAGCCTGGGCGACAGAGCGAGACACTGTCTTAAAAAAATAAATAAGTAAATAATAAAGAGAGGCAAAGTAATCTTTTGAGTTTACTAATAAAAAACATTTTACAGGCTGCCTTGTTTTACCAAATACAGCACTGTGACTAGAGAAGATCCAAGTTCCAGTGGTTGGTTGTGGAACCCAGTTCTCTTAATCCCTTATCTTCCCTTTAGTTCCTTCATCTGAAAAATGGGAATAAAAATGCTGAAGAATCTCCTTTGAGCACTCAGAAAAATAATTATAGTCATTTCCAAAGGTTACGTATTATAATGACTCTGCAAGAGACATCAAGATTATAAGGTGGTTTTAAAAGTAACTCTGACAGTGCTTGAGAAAAAAATTAGTCACATTCTGCCTACATGGTACTAACATATGGTGCAGCCCTGATGAGCGGCACAAGTGGGCTGAAATCAAAATGCAGTTGGAAAGAGGAGCAGTAGTGACTCACTAGATGAGACAGATTTGGCCTCATGGCAGGGCAGTGAAACTAAGAAGGAACTGTGGCCTTAGAACATGCCAAATTTGAGCAAGCGATCATGAATATTATGGAAAGGTTGAATGACTGAGCCTTTGGGTTTGAATTAGGTACTTTGTCTGGTATCACAGTCCTTGTAGCTAGCACCCTCCCTTGGTGTCTTCAGAGCTCCCACTTCCTCCACCTCTGTGCATTCTTCCCCTTACTTCTGTGTATTACTTCTGTGCCTTTGAAGGTAGAAGCCACCAGGCAAATACTTAACACTGATGTGCCTGGAACATTGGGTTCATACTACAATGATAGGTAGAAGCATTAGTAATTCTGCCCAGAGAAAGCTGTGCATTAGCTTAGTTACCATATGTAGATTGCTACTGCTACATCCAGCAATTTGTTGTCCACTGTTGACAGTACTGCCATGGGAAAGAAACAGGAACTATAGAAATAATTAGATTCCTCCTCCCAACTCTCACCACAGTAGGAAGCTGTTTGGGGGGCAGAGAGGAGATACGGGGGATTTGAGAGTTACACCGAGAGAGTGGGCATTTGGGGGAGGAAATAGGAAAAGAGATTTTTAAAATTATTTGTTTATTTTTTGAAACAAGGTCTTGCTCTGTCACCCAGACTGGAGTGCAGTGGCACGATCATGGCTCACTGCATCCTCAAACTTCTGGACTCAAGCAATCCTCCTACCTCAGCATCCAGATTAGGGCTACAGGCGCGTGTCGCCATGCCTGATTTTTTTTTTTTTTTAAGAGATGGGGTCTTGCTGTGTTGCCGAAGCTGGTCTCAAACTCCTGGGTGCTAGAGATGTTCCTGCCTTGGCCTCCCAAAGTGCTGGGATTACAGGGATGAGCCATCATGCCTGGCCAAAAAGATGTTTAAAAATGTTTTTTGCATGCTCTGTTTGCCTCATCTGAGTGCCTCTAAAATAGGGTGCCTCTCAGGTGAGATGACCTCTGGTTTAGGTGCTTACATACTCATGGGAAGATCATATAACTAAATAGTAGGTGAGCTAGATTAGGGAGGAAGGAGGAGAATAGAGAGCCCGCTCCCATCCAACTTTCGTATACTACTTTTTTTGTATGATTTCTGAGGATTTAATAATTATGTTGGTTTTGTGAAATAGTTCTATTTATTGGTTGTGAATATGCAAGGATGCTATTGGCAGAGTCAAGCTTTAGGCCATTAGTGGCTCTGATCCTTTAATAATGGCTGCTTACGAGAAAATGTTTGTCATTGTTACGTGAAAAAAAGTAGGTTGTGCAGTAGTATACTTAGCATAATATTGAATTTGAAAATTCTGTGTATTTGAGGCTGGGCACGGTGGCTCATGCCTGTAATCCCAGCACTTTGGGAGGCCAAGGTGAGCCCATCACTTGAGGTCAGGAGTTCAAGACCAGCCTGGCCAACGTGCTGAAACCCTGTCTCTACTAAAAAATACAAAAATTAGTAGGGTGTGGTGGTACATGCCTGTAGTCCCAGCTACTCGGGAGGCTGAAGCAGAATTGCTTGAACCTGGGAGGCGGAGGCTGCAGTGAGCTGAGATTGCGCCACTGCACTCCGGCCTGGGCGACAGAACAAGACTCTATCTAGAAAAAAAAAGAAAAGAAAAGAAAATTTTGTGTATTTGAATGCTTTTACTTTTTATTGTATGCATGGAAGAAATCCTGGTAGACTATAAACCAAAATATAGTTGTATGTATAATTAATTAAAGTTGGGGAAATGGAAAAATTAAAACAGGAAGGAATACTTATGAAATATTTTGTTTTAAAAAAGGTGGGTGGCCGGGCGTGGTGGCTTATACCTGCAATCCCAGCACTTTGGGGAGGCCAAGGAGGGCGGATCATGAGGTCAGGAGATCGAGACCATCCTGGCTAACACGGTGTTACCCTGTCTCTACTAAAAGTACAAAAAAATTAGGTGTGGTGGTGGGCGCCTGTAGTCCCAGCTACTCAGGAGGCTGAGGCAGGAGAATGGCATGAACCCGGGAGGCGGAGCTTGCAGTGAGCCAAGATCACACCACTGCACTCCAGCCTGGACGACAGAGCGAGACTCTGTCCCAAAAAAAAAAAAAAAAGAAAAAGAGAGGGTGCTGCCCCCCATGTTGCTTTTTTACCCAAGTACCTACAGTTTCAAGGGGGAAAAACCCCAAAAAACTAGAAAGTGCAAGTATGTCTCAATTCAGGAAAATTCATAGAAACTTTACAAATTACACCGGATAAACTGGGGAATTAAGTTCAACAATTGAAGGTCTGATATGTGTTACTTTTATTCAGGTGTTCTGTGGATATGAATGTAAATGAGAAAGTCAGTTGAAACATAGTTCACTAACAACATTTTGAAATAAGGTTAAAATCAGTTTTACAGGTGAATCATATGTGATGTGGACTAAACTAGATAACTTTAAAAACTTGTTTAGAGAAAATACAGCTATAGTTTTAGATGACTTAGTGTTAGTCTACATTAATCTAGTCCCATCCTCTAGGGATTGGAAGTCTAAGGGGGAACCATTCTAAGAATGGTTGTGAACCCCTTACAGAATCTGATGAAAGCTATGGATTTTGTCTTCAGGAAATCTCACTTGTCCATTTTCACACGGTTTAGCATAAAGTTTAGCCTGAAGTTTAGCCTAAAGCATTGTTGAGTTTACAGGCCTCCAGCTCCTGAGAGCTCTGCTTCCCACTTGATCCTTTTATCTGATTACTTGGCTCTCTGGAGCATGAGAGTAGGTGAACATGCAGTTTTCTAAAGCAGGGGACCTAACTTATTGAGCCTGGCATGTAACAGAAAGAAAGTAGTAAAGGGCATTGCAAGCTGACTGAAAAGTAGTACTTTAAAGAGAATATACTTTTCACAAATTAATTCTGTTATTTGTCTCTTGTCTCTCTTCCGGTTAAAAGTTTGGGCAGGGTGCGGAGGCTCACACCTGTAATCCCAACATTTTGGGAGGCTGAGGTGGGCAGATCACTTGAGGTCAGGAGTTCGAGACCGGCCTGGCTAACGTGGCCAGACTCTGTCTCTACTAAAAATACAAAAAAATTAGCCGGGCAGAGTGATCCCTCATTTCTTTTTTTTTTTTTTTGAGACGGAGTCTCACTCTGCTGCCCAGGCTGGAGTGCAGTGGCCAGATCTCAGCTCACTGCAAGCTCCGCCTCCTGGGTTTACGCCATTCTCCTGCCTCAGCCTCCGGAGTAGCTGGGACTACAGGCGCCCGCCACATCGCCCGGCTAGTTTTTTGTATTTTTTAGTAGAGACAGGGTTTCACCGTGTTAGCCAGGATGGTCTTGATCTCCTGACCTCATGATCCGCCCATCTCGGCCTTCCAAAGTGCTGGGATTACAGGCTTGAGCCACTGCTCCTGGCCTATCCCTCATCTCTTTAAAAAAAGAAGTCCAGGCACGTTGGCTCATGCCTGTAATTCCAGCACTTTGGGAGGCCAAGGCGGGTAGATCATGAGGTCAGGAGATCAGGACCATCCTGGCTAATACAGTGAAACCCTGTCTTTACTAAAAATACAAAAAAATTAACCAGGTGTGGTGGCAAGTGCCTGTAGTCCCAGCTGCTCGGGAGGCTGAGGCAGGAGAATTGTTTGAACCCAGGAGGTGGAAGTTGCAGTGATCAGAGATCATGCCACTGCACTCCAACCTGGGCAACAGAACGGGACTCCATCTCAAAACAAAACAAAAAACCGGGCACAGTGGCTCACTCCTGTAATCCTAGCACACTCTGGGAGACCAAGGATGGTGGATTGCCTAAGCTCAGGAGTTCAAGACCAGCTTTGGCAACATGGGGAAACCCTGTTTCTACTGAAAATACAAAACATTAGCTGGGCATGGTGGCTTGTGCCTGTAGTCCTAGCTACTTGGGAGGCTGAGGCACAAGAAACACTTGAACCTGGGAGGCGGAGGTTGCAGTGAGTCGAGATCACGCCACTTCACTTCAGCCTGGACGACAGAGAGAGACTCTGTCTCAAAAAAAAAGTCAAACTCAACTTTATGGCCCTTAGCATTTAAACAGACCTTTCTGTGGGTTATGTGCATGAGCTTCCTTGGAGACAATTTTTAACCTGAAGCAGCCTTCTTAGCCCATATCCCTGTGATCTTGAGGGAGTCATTTCATCTCTTTGTGTCTTTTCTCATCTGCAAAATGGAGATAGCGTACATACGAGGATTAAATGTAAAGCACCCAAAACAGATCATAGTGTATGGTAAATGCTCAAAAAATGTTAGCTCTTACTTATTGCCACTTTACAAATGTCTAGATATTTCTCCTTACTTTTAAGTGATAAGGGTTTACAAACTTTAAATGCCATATTCCATCAATTTGAAGATGTGCATTTATTACCACTGATTGTATGTTAAATACATTGATTCTAAAGATAGGAAAATTTATTGTTAAAAAAACCATTTGTGTCAAAGCCAGATATAATATTGATGAATTATCTATTGTTTTGAATTATTTCATCTAGTTCTCTTATTTCCCAAGAGATTACCTCTTATTTCCCAAGAGGTTTACCCTGAGGGCTAAGAGAGACTGACAGTTGGGGCCTGCCTTTCCCTCCTCTATCTTTGACCTGAACAGCCTCACTTTCATGTTTAGGACAAAAACACTTCTGCTTTTAAGATCGTTTAAAAATCTCTAATCTGGATAGTTGTTAAATTATTTTTTGTTTCGTTTTTTTGAGACAATCTTGCTGTTACCTAGGCTGGAGTGCAGTGGTGCCATCACAGCTCACTGCAGCCTCAACCTCTGGGCTCAAGCAATCCTCCCACCTCAACCTTCCGAGTAGCTGGGACTACAGACACACGTCACCATGCCCAACTAATTTTTTTTTTCTTTTTGATAGAAGCAGGGTTTCACGATGTTGTCCAGGCTGGTCTCAAACTTGTGGGCTCAAGCAATCCTCTCACCTGAGCTTCCCAGAGTGTTGGGATTATAGGTATGAGCCACTGTACCCAACTAAATTCTTTTTTTCCTGGCTAATTTCTTTATTAGTTTCCTGTCTTATATCAAAAAAGTTTTTCAAGGAATTATTAAGGTTGCTTACTAACAGTTGTTAGTAAGAGTGAGTTGGCCAGATGCGGGGGCTTGCATCTGTAATCCCAGCACTTCGTGAGGCCAAGGGGGCTGGATCTCTTGAGCCCAGGAGTTCAAGACCAGCCTGGGCAACATGGCAAAACCCTTTCTCTACAAAAAATACAAAAATTAGCCGGGCGTGGTGGTACGCACCTGTAGTTCAAGCTACTTGGGAGGCCGTGGTGGGAGGATTGCTTGAGCCCAGGAGGCGGAGGTTGCAGTGAGCCAAGATGACACCACTGCATTCCAGCCTGGGCGACAGAGCGAGACCCTTGGGGGGGAAAAAAAAAAGAACAGTGAGTCTTACTAATGAGGCCAAGTTCATGGGCTTAGGACTTATGTATGTTATTGAACATCATTGTGCCACAGGCCCTTGTCTTTGGAGTTTGTGATATAGCACGTTCTATGTAAGAGCTGCTGATGGTGACTGAATCAGTGCCAGTCATCCTGGGAAAGACACCGTTTTGTCATTTACTCAGTGTACAAGCTGTATAGGCCAGTAGAAAACACTAAGAAATTTTTATAAAGAGCTTATTACCTTGCCTATTCTAAGAAAGGCTTTTAGGTGATCTCAGAGCCTTTTCTGTCAGTCAAGAACAATTTAAAAACTTATGAGGTTGTATTTTATTTTATTTTATTTTAGTCATATACACATTTTAATGCTACTTTTTTATTATTACACTTTAAGTTCTAGGGTACATGTGCATAATGTGCAGGTTTGTTACATATGTATACTTGTGCCATGTTGGTGTGCTGCACCCATCAACTCGTCAGCACCCATCAACTCGTCATTTACATCAGGTATAACTCCCAGTGCAATCCCTCCCCCCTCCCCCCTCCCCCCTCCCCCCTCCCCCCTCCCCCCTCCCCCCTCCCCCCCTCCCCCCCCCCTCCCCCCCTCCCCCCCCCATAATAGGCCCCGGTGTGCGATGTTCCCCTTCCCGAGTCCAAGTGATCTCATTGTTCAGTTCCCACCTATGAGTGAGAACATGTGGTGTTTGGTTTTCTGTTCTTGCGATTGTTTGCTGAGAATGGTTTCCAGCTGCATCCATGTCCCTACAAAGGACACAAACTCATCCTTTTTTATGGCTGCATAGTATTCCATGGTGTATATGTGCCACATTTTCTTAATCCAGTCTGTCACTGATGGACATTTGGGTTGATTCCAAGTCTTTGCTATTGTGAAGAGTGCCGCAGTGAACATACGAGTGCATGTGTCTTTATAACAGCATGATTTATAATCCTTTGGGTATATCCCCAGTAATGGGATGGCTGGGTCATATGGTACTTCTAGTTCTAGATCCTTGAGAAATCGCCATACTGTTTTCCATAATGGTTGAACTAGTTTACAAGGTTGTATTTTAAATGTCTTTAAACATTTATCGCAGGCAGATAATATTGGAACCCTCAGCTAGCTTGCCCTTCATCTTGCTGTCGCCACTCTCCCTACTTCCTTACCGTTTTTTTTTTTTTTTGAAACCGTATATCACCCTGTTGCCCAGGCTGGAATGCAGTGGAGCGATCTCGGCTCACTGCAACCTCTGCTTCCCAGGTTCAAGTGATTCTTATGCCTCAGCCTCCCGAGTAGCTGGGATTATAGGTGCTTTTTTTTTTTTTTTTTAAACACCACACCCAGCTAATTTTTGTATTTTTAGTAGAGACAGGGTTTCACCATGTTGGCCAGACTGGTCTGGAACTCCTGACCTTCAGTGATCCACCTGCCTCGACCTCCCACAGTGCTGGGATTACAGGCATGAACCCCACCATGCCTGGCTGTTCCCTACATTTTTTTTGCTCCTTTTTCCCTTTAGCCTTATTTTGGAGTGGGGTGGGGAGACAGGGTCTCACTAAGCTGTGTGGCCTAAGCTGGAGTGCAGTGGTGCCAGCATAGCTCACTACAGCCTCAAACTTCTGGGCTCAAGCAGTGCTCCTGCCTTAGCCCTCCAAGTTGCTAGGACTACAGGTGTGCACTGCCACACCCAGCCCCCCTCTTAGCTTTTTTACTCCTCTTTAGAACCACCTATATACTTCCTGGCCCTCGCATTGTGATAGAGAAAAGTAGAGATAATGTTAATAGAAACAGACATCCGTGGAGCTACAAGGAAATATAGTACAAACAGTTCAGGCTTTCTCACGGAGCATGTGTCCTTTGTTTCCCCACAGAAACGAAAGGAAAGTTGTAAAACAGTCAAAGCTTTTAGTTTTCATTCAGCTTTTCTCTCTCCCCAAAGCATTTTGGTTTTCTCACAGAATAGGCAATGAAATAACATAGGAAAAGCAAAACTGGGAAGACAAAGCTTTAAAAAAATACAACTTTTGCCGGGCGCGGTGGCTCACGCGTGTAATCCCAGCACTTTGGGAGGCCGAGGCAGGTGGACCACGAGGTCAGGAGATCGAGACCACGGTGAAACCCCGTCTCTACTAAAAATACAAAAAAACTAGCCGGGCGAGGTGGTGGGCGCCTGTAGTCTCAGCTACTCCGGAGGCTGAGGCAGGAGAATGGCGTGAACCTGGGAGGCGGAGCTTGCAATGAGCTGAGATCGCGCCACTGCACTCCAGCCTGGGCGACAGAGCGAGACTCCGTCTCAAAAAAAAAAGAAAAAACAAACAAACAAACAAACAAAAATATATATATATATATACACACAACTTTTTTGAGGCCGGGCACAGTGGCTCACCCCTGTAATCCCAGCACTTTGGGAGGCCGAGGTGGGCGGATCCCCTGAGATCAGGAGTTCGAGACTAGCCTGACCAGCATGGTGAAATCCCATCTCTACTAAAAATACAAAATTAGCTGGGCATGGTGGCGCATGCCTATAATCCCAGCTACTCAGGAGGCTGAGGCAGAGAATTGCTTAAACCTGGTGGGTGGAGATTGCAGTAAGCCAAGATCGCGTCATTGCACTCCAGCCTGGGCAACAGGAGCGAAATTTCGTCTCAAAACAAACAAACAACCTTTTTTTTTTTTTTTTTTTTTTTTTTTTTGAGATGGAGTCTCGCTCTGTTGCCCAGGCTGGAATGCAGTGGCGTGATCTCAGCTCACTGCAAGCTCCGCCTCCTGGGTTCACGCTGTTCTCCTTCCTCAGCCTCCCAATTAGCTGGGACTACAGGCGCCTGCCACCACGCCCCGCTAATTTTTTGTGTTTTTAGTAGAGATGGGGTTTCACCGTGTTAGCCAGGATGGTCTCAATCTCCTGACCTCGTGATCTGCCCGCCTCGGCCTCCCAAAGTGCTGAGATTACAGGCGTGAGCCACCGTGCCCGGCCAGCACAAACAACCTTTTTTGTGTAGTGGACTATTTATTCATTTGCCCTTCTCCAAGTGACAGGATCCTGTGTGGAAGATTACAGTGTGTTTTTTTTATTTATTTATTTATTTATTTATTTATTTATTGGGGTGTGTGTGTGTGTGTGTGTGTGGTTTCCTTTAAAAAGTCTTTCAGTGGCTTAGGAGTAGGATGATATCCTGTTTATGTGGAGTTTTTTGTTTGTTTGTTTTGTTTCTTAAATTCATTTTTTTTTTCTTTCTCTTGGACTGGCAGTTAAAATGTTCCTAGCCCCCTAAGGGCTGCTGTGTTCTCTGGGACTTAAGATACCTGTCCCTTACCCTTTCATGTATTGATCCTTAACAACTCCAGGTCTCCTTTTTGCTCTCTTTATCTTGGAGATTCCCTGACTAGCTTGCAGTCTGAGTCTGGTCTCAGAGGGTAGAAGTGATGCCTATGAAAACCCATCACATAATAACACTGTTTTTCAAACTGTGTTTCACATAAAATTTGGAGGGAAATGTGATTCCCTGGCCTTTTCTTTGCTCTTTACGTCTTCCAGAAGAACTCTTAACAAGTAGAAATTTAACTTGCTGTCTACCATCTGTGATAACCACTACAGAGCCTTCTCAAGACACACTATCTCAGTAAAAGTTGGTACCTCCTGAATTATGGTCACATTTCTCTAGAGAGACAGACCTACCAAGAAGCCATGGGCAGTTTATCTTCCTTAGCATCTGAATCCTTAGGGTAGTCCTCACCTTAAATGGTCATAATGATAAAGGATTGAATGAAGTTTGTGAACTTAGTAAATGGAAGTTCCTTTTTTCTTGATGACTTTTGATGGTATAGACAGATGCAAATAAATGCTTTTAGGAAGTTCTTTTTTAAAAAATTAGTTTAAGCTTTGCCCTTAAAATTATTGGAACACATCACTACTTTATTAGCAAAATTGGAAACTAATTAAGTCTGCATGAAAAGTTAATACTTAGCACCTATTTTATGCCAGTTAAGAAATGTCTCTGTCTTCAGGGAGGATAGGCAGTGTCTTATTAGTTAGTTCTGGGTCTGGCTTTGTCTTTCAGAATTCTTGTACTTTCCAGTGTAGACATTGTCCTTGGTGACTTTGAATAGTTTATTGTCTGTAATGAGAGCCAGATAGAAATACAGCTGGCAGGAGTTGTACGTGGAAGTTTGTAGGAATTTGGGCAGTTTTATATAATCAGTTTTTACTTGCAAGATTGTTCAATAATGTTTAAAAATAAAACGAATTGGTTTTGTGGTTCCTCTGTTTGCTTTTACCTTCAATTAACTTCCCCATCTTCTGATTTTTTTTGGTTTCAGTGGTTCACCGCCACACTAGGGCCACCAAGATGCATTTACAGTGGCAGGAACTTGGTTGCTTTTGTAGGGTTTCATGCCCGGCACCTATGTATTCAGGAAGGTTGCTTTGGGGAAATAGTGTGGTCTCTCCACATTAATAACATGATCCTTAATTGCTAAAATAATTATACAGCCTTTAGTTTTTCTTAGTCTCCCGTCCAAAAGCAGATGTTAAAAATGATTGTTTTAGTGACCTAGATGTATTGAAATTCAACCTCATAAATTCTAGTCATTGGTTTGCTATTTGTTATGACATTTTAGGGCAAGACTGTTTTAAGCCTTTTAGTATTTTACTTCCCCCATCGTTTAAGTTGTGTTTTAAAATTAGCCTTGAGATATTAAATGCAACTTATCTTTAAGGTATTGAGTAAAAAGGGCGCAGGAGTAAAAAAGGCTACGTATTTTTATCTTCTGCCATGGTGACAAAGGGGCTTTTCTTTGGAAAGAGGCTATATATCTCGAGTCATGAAAGACATCTAGGCATGGCCCACTTATTTTTCTTTCCTTGGTTTTTTAGAGTGAAGACATAGTCCAGAGAGGGAAGTGTAAAGCTACAGGTATGGGCTAACTACTGAATGGGTGTGCTCCATGGCTCTCTTTTTAACCTTCTTGCATGAGGCCTGCTATGCAGATATGAAAAAGTTGCTTTCAGAAAGGTGATGGCTTCTTTTCTACATTATGGGATAACATTTGCAAAATGTATGTCTCTGGGAAGCTAGAAATATTTTCTTGCCCTCTTTTCCAACTCTTTCAAACTTAGCTATTTTCCAAGGCAGGCTTATCTCCCACTAAAACTAGCTACCGCCTAATTCTTACAGCTGTTGGGAGGAACGTGTGTATGTTGGAGGGAGCTGGGAGGAATACTCTACACCAGACTTGTCCAACCCGCGGCCTGTGGGCTGCATGTGTTCCAGGACGACTTTGAATATAGCCTAATACAAATTTATGAACTTTCTTAAAACATGAGATTTTTTTTTTCCTTTTTTTTTTTTTTTTTGAGACGGAGTCTTGCTCTGTCACCCAGGCTGGAGAGCAGTGTCACAATCTTGGCTCACTGCAACCCCTCCACCTCCCAGGTTCAAGTGATTCTCCTGGCTCAGCCCCCCCGAGTAGCTGGGACTATAGGCATGCGCCACCATGCCTGGCTAATGTTTTGTATTTTTAGTAGAGACAGGGTTTCACCGTGTTAGCCAGGATGGTCTCTATCTCTTGACCTCGTGATCCGCCCTCCTTGGCCTCCCAAAGTGCTGGGATTACAGGCGTGAGTCACCGCGCCCAGCCTGCAAATTTTTTTTTTTTTTTTTTTTAACTCATCGGCTATCATTAGTGTATTTTATTTGTGGCCCAAGACAATTCTTCTTCCAGTGTGGCACAAGGAAGCCTAAAGATTGGACACCACTGGAACAGAGATGAGGACAGAACTTAGTAGATTCCATACAGACAATAATACCTTTCTTGAACCAGAATTTGTTCAACATACGGAATTTTTTTTTTGGGGGGGGTGGGGGGTGGGGATGGAGTTTCACTCTTGTCACCCAGGCTGGAGTGCAGTGGCACGATCTCAGGTCACTGTAGGCTCCGCCTCCTGGGTTCAGGTGATTCTTGTGGCTCAGCCTCCCGAGTAGCTGGTATTAGAGATGCCTGCTACTGCGCCTGGCTAATTTTTGTATTTTTAGTAGAGACGGAGTTTCATCATGTTGACCAGGCTGGTCTCGAACTCCTGACCTCAGGTGATCTGCTGGCCTCGGCCTCCCAAAGTACTGGGATTACAGGTGTGAGCCACTGTGCCTGGCTAACAGACTGAGTTTTTCATTTTTTTTGATTTTTTTTTTTTTTGAGACAGAGCCTCACTCTGTCACTTAGGCTGGAGTGCAGTGGCGTGATCTCGGCTCACTGCAAGCTCCGCCTTCTGGGTTCACACCATTCTCCTGCCTCAGTCTCCCAAGTAACTGGTACTACAGGCGCCTGCCACCACGCCCGGCTAATTTTTTTGTATTTTTTTAGTAGAGAAGGGGTTTCACTGTATTAGCCAGGATGGTCTCGATCTCCTGACCTCGTGATCTGCCCGCCTTGGCCTCCCAAAGTGCTGGGATTGCAGGTGTGAGCCACCGCACCTGGCCTAACATACTGGTTTTTAAATCAGCACTGGAGCTTAAATAAAGTATAAACTTACGATATATTGTTACCAACTAAGAAATGCACTTAAGTTCCAGAACTAGCGTGGGATCTGAAAGTATGACTTGATTGGAAGGGTGGTCACAATTTGACAGGACTGTTTGTTGGGTCAGGGTTACTGACAGATACTCCAAGGAAGGCTCTGAGGCTATACTAGTGCTGAGTACAGAGTCTTTCTGTGATTAAGGATAGGGGGAGGAAATGGAAAACTTTTTAGTTTTCAAAATGGTGATGTTTTTGTCATATCCTTTCAGTATACCATATGTGATAATTTTACAGGCAAAGCAACTTGCACACAACAAATTATTAAACGTAGTGCTTTTTTTGGTACAGTGATTTTAGATTTGAAATGGAAATTTTTGTGTGTGTGATGGAGTGTCACTCTGTTGCCCAGGCTGGAGTGCAATGGCATGGTGTTGGCTCACTGCAACCTCCGCCTCCTGGGTTCAAGCAATTCTCCTGCCTCAGCCTCCCAAGTAGCTGGGACTACAGGCACCCACCACCACATCCAGCTAATTTTTGTATTTTTAGTAGAGATGGGGTTTCACCATGTTGGCCAAACTGGTTTAGAACTCCTGACCTTAAGTGATCCGCCCACCTCGGCCTCCCAAAGTGCTGGGATTATAGGCATGAGCCACCGCGCCCAGCCTGAAATGGAGACTTTTTATGTTTTATTTATTTTGTTTTGTAAGGCAGGGTCTCACTGTGTTGCCCGTGCTGGAGTGTAGTGGTGTGAGCAAGTCTCACTGCAGCCTTGACCTTCCTGGGCTCAGGTGATCCTCCCACTTCAGCCTCACAAGTAGCTGGGACTACAGATGGGCACCATCATGCCTCACTATTTTTTGTATTTTTTTTGTAGAGATGGCACCATGTTGCCCAGGCTAGTCTTGCCTGAGCTCAAACGATGCTCCTGCCTTGGCCTTCCAAAGTGCTAGGATTAAAAGTGTTTCCCACTGTGCCCAGCCGGAAAAATTCTTTTTACAATATTTCTCTTTCTTCTTTAACCTCCCTTCCCACCATGCAGAAATTTTTACATTGTCTAGATTCTTATGGAAAAGTTAGCTTTGTTTGTTTGTTTTTGAGACAGGGTCTTATTCTGTTGCCCAGGCTGGAGTGCAGTGACTCAATCTTGGCTCACTGCAGCATTGACGTCCTGGGCCCGGTCACTCCTCGTGCCTCAGCCTCCTGAGAAACTGAGACTACAGTGTGTACCACCACACCCAGCTAATGTTTTGTATTTTTTTGTAGAGGTCGGTCCTGCTTTGTTGCCCAGACAAGTCTCAAACTCCTGGACTTGAGCAGTCTGCCCACCTTGGCCTCCCAAAGTGTTGGGATTATAGGCTTGGGATTATAGGCGTGAGCCTGTGTTCCTGGCCCATAAATTATTCTTAACTGTTACATTTTGTAACAATAACAAAAATCTTCCACCAAGTGAAATATAATTACCACAGAAATAATTACCAATTTGTGTCAGCATATTTTACCTGTGCAAGGTAGTTGGTTGGGAGCTCAGGAGACCCACTAATTATATTATAAATACTCAATTTAAGAAATGAAATTTAGGTCCAAAAAGGTACTGTGTAAAAATTTAAGTTACTGGCCGGGCGCGGTGGCTCAAGCCTGTAATCCCAGCACTTTGGGAGGCCGAGACGGGCGGATCACGAGGTCAGGAGATCGAGACCATCCTGGCGAACATGGTGAAACCCCGTCTCTACTAAAAAAATACAAAAAAAAAACTAGCCGGGCGAGGTGGCGGGCGCCTGTAGTCCCAGCTACACGGGAGGCTGAGGCAGGAGAATGGCGGGAACCCGGGAGGCGGAGCTTGCAGTGAGCTGAGATCCGGCCACTGCGCTCCAGCCCTGGCGACAGAGCGAGACTCCGTCTCAAAAAAAAAAAAAAAAAAAAAAAAAAAAATTTAAGTTACTATAGTTGGTTATTTTCAAGTATCAATTGCTTACTTTTTTAATCTCTTATATCATCTCACTGCCAGAAACTCGGGGGTAAAATACCCAGTCCACTTAGCAGCAGTCTGAGGTTATGACCATTCCCTAGATTTTTGCAATTTGAATTCCCTTGTATAGATTGATGGTGATTTTTAATGACATTGATTCCCTTTTCAGTAGTAGCTTCTAATCTCCTCTGTGCTTATATAACTAGACTTCACTTTATTGCCCTTTCAAACATACTTAGATTATTGGGGTGGAAGTGTAAAATCTGTTCACCTGTTGTAGAACTCCCTGGTTATATCTATCAAGGTAGACGTTTGCATAAGCTACCTAGGCTTTTTTGCTTAACTGTGCTTTTGTTTGCTTTTTCATCCTTTTGGCAAAACATACTGTGATTGCTAGCCTTTCTCTTTTCTAATCCAGTTTTACACTTCCTGTTAAGTTTATACTATGCCTATATCCTAAATGCAATGAATGCTGTTCTGTTGAGTGTTTTTCTTACCTATATTGATCATTTTTAATGATTTGGGTTCTTAATGTTACAGCAGGCTGATTGGTCCTACCTTCACTTAATCAGGCTTTGAATTGTTGCTCTTTTAAATAGTAGAGAATATTCAAGGCAGAGAAAACAGACAGAGGGACAACCAGGGAGAGAAGAGGAAACCGTGAAAGTACATTCAGAGTGAAAGGAACAGGTGATAAAAAGAGGCTGAGGGAAAGTTAAGGCCTTCTTTTGCAGCAGACCCTTGGTTATAACCCCTTCGGTCACCTCTGTATTTCTAATGCTTCCTTTGTGGGAAAAGGCTGGAATGTCTATTTGATTTTTATTTTTTATTTTTTTATTTATTTTGAGACAGAGTCTCATTCTGTCGCCCAGGCTGGAGTGCAGTGGCGCAATCTCAGCTCACTGCAATCTCCGCCTCCCGGGTTCAAGTGATTCTCCTGCCTCAGCCTCCTGAGTAGCTGGGATTACAGGCATGTGTCACCACGCCCAGCTAATTTTTTATATTTTTAGTAGAGACGGGTTTTCACCGTGTTAGCCAGGATGGTCTCGATCTCCTGACCTCGTGATCTGCCTGCCTTGGCCTCCTGAAGTGCTGGGATTACAGGCTTGAGCCACCGTGCCCAGATGAATTAAGACATTTAAACACACACATGCGCACATACACACACACACACACACACACGGGCAGTTTTTTGTGAATAACTTTCTTTTCTACTTTTAAATTTCCCTTAATATTTGCATTTTTGTATTCCCATAATTTATCACTTAACTTCATAACCTCTTTCTAAAATTGACTTGTGATTAATTTCTGTGCTCTTTTCCCAAAGCATGTTGAATTTAATTATACTGAGATAACTCTTGTGACCTGTCTAAAAAGAAGTGCCCTCTTTCATGTAATGACATTTCCATCTTGTGGGTTTTTAAAGCAATGTTGCTTTATAAATCATAAAATGGACTTTAATAGCAGTATAAGCACAGAGAATTCATGGACCGTACTTTCTATTTTCAACTGCTTTATAAATTGGGCCTCTAGAGACTTCTTTTGAATGAAAGTTCTATGACTGGGAAAAAATGATTTTAAGACATTACTCTAAATCATGTTTCCCAGCCCTTGGCTTAGTGAAAACTATTTTAAGGAGAACACATCCTTTCATACATTGGGCAGTGCCTGGCAACTCAATAATGTCTCCATTTAAGTAGTCCGTTACAGATATGATTCTGATTTGAACTGGAGATACAATTAGATTTCGTATGTTTTTAGTAAATATTAAAAACACAATAACCAGTAAGTTCCTTGAAATTTATTGAATCCTTTTTAAAGGAATTTTTTTTTTTTTTTTTTTGAATGGGGGAGACGGAGTCTTACTCTGTCGCCCAGGCTGGAGTGCAGTGGTGTGATCTCGGCTCACCACAACCTCCGCCTCCTGGGTTCAAGCTATTCTCCGCCTTAGCCTCCCGAGTAGCTGGGGTTACAGGCGTGTGCCACCTCGCCCAGCTAATTTTTTTTTTTTTTTGATATTTTTTTAGTAGAGATGGAGTTTCACTGTGTTGGCCAGGCTGGCCTTGAACTTCTGACCTCAGGTGATCCGCCTGCCTTGGCCTCCCAAAGTGTTGAGATTGATTACAGGGGTGAACCACTGTGAGCTGATGTTGTTCAGCCTTTTTAAAGCCTGGAATGTCTTTTTAAAGGAATTATTGCACTAAAAGATGTAATTTGGTTGTCGACTCAGAGTTATTCTTTGGTCCAGGCAGCTTTCTATAGGAAGAGGCATGCCATCAGTTCCAGTGTACATAGGAAAAACTAGGACAAATATAACCAGTAATCTAACCAGTCCCAGCTAGGGTTACCATCTTCTGTCTGACAGGCATGGCTGGGTAAACTGTGTACTGTGTGTCAGTTGCACAGTCTCCTCTCACTTGCAGCTTGTTTTTGCTGCTTTAATAGGGTGGAAGAGAGCTCCTGCCACTTCTGCCTCTATAGTAGTAAATCAGATGAGCGAGTCTCTGGCAAAAATAGAAAAAGCAGTAAGTTGCTGTTACAGTTCTAGATTTTGGATGATGACGTCTGGACATGGACAGAAGAGACAGTTTTCACCTTCCTGGGTCAGATGCAGACAGATGTCAGCCATTGTTACACAGATTAGAACTTTCAGGCCTATGCTATTGTGCCTTTCTTTTTCTTTTTTTTTTTTTTTTAACGTTAACTGTGTGTTTAGGAGTTCATTCGTTTTACTTCTTTGCAGGCTGAACATAACTTCTTTTTTTCAAAGTTCCCTGTGTTGTGAACTGAGCTTGGGTGAAGTGAAATCTTTGAGGTAAGGCAACTCTAATGATAAAAATGGAAAGAAAGCCTGTGAAATTTGGGAGCCTTCAGAGATAACATTTTAGAGTCACTGCCTAAATATTGAAATGCCACCATTTGTTGTTTGGGGGGATGTGGAGCTAAATTGAGAACGGGAGCACACATCTGCCTTGACTGCTAAGTATATCCATCTCTACTGCTCACCCATAATAGAATTTTTATGTGTGCACTCACTAGTCTTGGTTTTAGCAACAGTTTAAAGGAGGAAAATGACAATGAAGAGACTTCATATCTTGGTTTTTCCCTTACATGTTTGAGTGTTGTCCCTGATAGGCCCTAGTTCTTTTTCATTATTATCACTATAGTGGCTTTTGTTCTTTGTTTCTTTAGAAAGGACAACAGAGAACTGAAAATACATTATTTCCTAGTATGCTAGTAAGAGGCAGAATATTACTATTCCATTTTTATTTTCTGGCAAATTAAGCTTCAGAGTTAGTAAAGAAAATTTCTGTGTGCCATCTAATGAGTGTTGCTGAACAAAGGATTTTTGAAGTCTTTCACCTAGATGAGGAGCACACCTTACTCTAACCATTAAATAGCACATCATCGAGAAAGCAAGGTCAGTTGAGAAATTGATGCTTTTTTGAAAATATCAAGAAAAAAAAAAGTAAGGTTGATCCACTGTAGGCAGTTGTACGTGAGTGGTAAGTTTCTGGTGGCCAGTTTATTCAACCAGCTTGTCTCTGGCCTGCTTCTGATGGTCTTATCATTCCTCTTTATGTGACTGTTCTGAGGTTAGTTTGGACCTAAGTACTGTGCTCATTGCTGTCTGTGGCACATGGAAACGTAAGTTTAAAAGCAAGGCTAACAACCCACTTCTTCGGTGAGCCTTTTCTCGCTTCAGTTAGTTTCAGGCTTTGGGGGACCTTAAAAACTGGTTTGCAGGGAGGAGTTTGGAGGATGTGAAACAAGTTTGTGTTTCTTCTGCTCTGTTAGCCACTGCTATCTTCATGGATCTGACATTCTGTTTATCTGACAGTGCACTTAGTACTGCTTCGCCAGGGAAAATCGCACAAAACAAGCCTGGCGCATCAGCACTTTCATTGTGTGCTGGGCTGAGCCTCCCTTCACATGGTCACATCCCCATTTTAATCCAATACTCCCTTTCCCTACCCCTTCCCCAGTCCTGCCTCTTTCTGTGGCACTTATTGCTGGTTTCCCTGAGCTCCTGTTTCCACTTTGTGTTTTTTGTGGGGCCCAGGAAGCTAAAGCTGTGTGTATTTGTGGATCAGACAAGTGCAGCAAGTTAATATCATTGGCTTCTGAAGGGGAGAGTGAGGTGATGGCTGCGTTTAAGTTGGATTTCCTTCCAGAAATGATGGTGGATCATTGCTCTTTGAATTCCAGTCCCGTGTAAGTATTTTTGTTGTCTAATTTTTATCATAAGCAGAGGAACTGGGCTGTTTCTTTATTTGATGAAATTGATTCCTTTTTTTAAGAAGGGGAAGAAAAAAATGGGAAAGGAAGCCAAAACAACCTGAATTTTCTCATGCTATTATTTTCAATTATAGTCTGAGTCTGTCTCATTACTGCTTATTTCCTCAAGGCTTTAAGTTATTTATATAAAGGTGCACTTGATATATGACCAGCAGCATCAGCTCAAGTGTGCCAGTTCCAATTCCTTTATTTTATTTATTTTTTTTTTTTGAGACGGAGTCTTGCTCTGTAGCCCGGGCTGGAGTGCAGTGGCCTGATCTCAGCTCACTGCAAGCTCCGCCTCCCGGGTTCACGCCATTCTCCTGTCTCAGCCTCCCGAGTAGCTAGGACTACAGGCGCCCGCCACCTCGCCCGGCTAGTTTTTTTTTGTATTTTTAGTAGAGACGGGGTTTCACTGTGTTCACCAGGATGGTCTCGATCTCCTGACCTCGTGATCCACCCGTCTCGGCCTCCCAAAGTGCTGGGATTACAGGCTTGAGCCACCGCGCCCGGCCTCCAATTCCTTTAAACTGTAGTGTTTTCCTGTATGATAGATTCCAAGGTATTTTTTTTTTTATACTATAGCATTGTTGCTTTGGGTTGGACATGCAATTTCAAATAATCTTTTGGGAAGGAAGTGTTTTATTATTTTAAATTATTAGATTCTTAGTCTCATATCACAGAGGAGACTGGTAGCTACAGTCAGTGTGTTTAGTATCGTCTACAACATTCTGTATTAACATACAATATGTAATCCTGGACCTTGATCCCCACCCCCCTCAAGTCTCATTGAAAATGCAGCTCAGCACATGATTTTAGGAACATCAAATTGTCCTTCACCCTCCAAAAAAAGCAAAACTGGATCAATCTTGATCGGCAATTTGCCCAAATAAATTGTGAGAACGAGAAACCTTGTTGGCTTGCAGTACTGTTCAAGAACTGCTGTTGTACACAGCCAAAATGCTAACCTAGCCCTGAGTTGTAGCTGCTGGAAACCTGAATTCTGGACTTTGTACAGAAGGACACATTTCCAACCCCTGATTACAGTCACTGTAACCAGGCTTCAGAGTGTTTTGGAACCTCCAGCAAATGAGCTTTAGGTTATTCAAAGCCAAGAATATTAAGTGATAGAATATTCTCTAGATAACAGGTGTTAATGCAAGTCTTTGAGGTTAGGCCTCCATGTACAAATCAATCTACCCTGGGATTAGATGTAACAGGTGTGGATAATAGTAGATACCAAACAGTTCTTTGTGGAATAGTTGGGGGGCAGGGTTCAAAGTTAGCTGTTTCTCTCTTTGTTTTTGAAATAGGGTCTTGCTTTGTGGCACAGTCACAGTTCACTGTAGCCTCAATGTCCTAGGCTCAAGCAGTCCTCTCGCCTCAGCTTCCCAAGTGACTGGGACCACAGGCATGCACCACCACCTGGCTGATTTTTAAATTTTTTGTAGATATGAGGTCTCCCTGTGTTGCCCAGGCTGGTCTTAAACTCCTGGGCTCAAGCTATCCTGCTGCCTCAGAACCTGGCCTGTCTTACTCTTTTGAAATGGATCTTATGTCTCCTCTGTAGTCTCCAAAATTACAGTAATTTAAATGTCTTTTTATGAGAATTCTTTACTACTAAAATTTTACTTTAGCAGTAACAGGTGAAATTACAGTGAATATCATCATAAAGATTTAATACATAATAAGGATATTTCCATGTCCCAGGATTTATGATCCTTAGAAACAAGACTGTTGCTTAAATTATCTTTCACTGTAACACTTCCTGTGTTTTGCCACTGCCTGGTGTTCAACCCAGCATTGACACAGCATTCTTCTCAGCCTGCTTTCTAATCTTTTAAGATATTGGACTCATTCAGTATCCCGTTAAATCTGGACCATGGACCACTGCATGAAAGTCACCTGAAACTTAAAAATTCAGATGTTTTTGTGCTAGAATAGGACCCCCTAGACTCTAGTCTAACAAGTGTCCAGCATGTTTTTCATGCACACTGAAGTTTGAGAGCTAGTGGACTTACCGCAGGTCATTCTCAGAGTCAATCGGGGAATGAATTATCAACATTTTTTCCAAGTGTGTTTGCATCTGTTTTAGTCATCCGTCTTCACCAAAGCTTTGCAAGGGTGCCTGGTCGTAGGCTATTGCCCCCATTTTAAACATGAGAGACCCAGTTGAGAGAGATTGAGGACAAATAGTAATCAATGTTGGGCCTGAAGTACAAGTTTAAAGGTAAAGGTCTTTTTATATTTTGCCCACTAGACCAGGCTGCCTCTCGTGTCAGTGAACAGTTACCCAATGTTCTTGATTCTCCATTGATCACTCTTAAGCTTCCACTGGTGCCTCTTACTTTGCTTGCACCCTAAGATATGGGTGTTTTCATGAGTTGTGTCCCAAACTTTTTACTTTTCACTCTCCCATTGCTTAAGGGGACACTGATGTGCTTCTCTGCTTCTCAGATCTCTGTTCCCCCAAATGTCTTCTGAGGTCTGTGACTTTATTCTAAATACTGCTCATTGGTTACTTTCATCTAGAGACTTCCCCACAAAAAATAATTCCCATATTGTCTTCATTAGAACCCAAGAGTTGTTAGTTTCTTTCTCTTCCTCTCCTCCTTGGAGTTCAAGTGAACTCCAGGTCCTAGTGTATCCTGGCCCAAAATTTCTCAGTATTGTCTGAGACTGGGCGCTAATCTAGGTAGTAGTTTATGCAAGAGCCTTCCAATCTCCATGTTCCCTGCCTTATTTCATCCTCTAGATTATTTTTAGGTATCTTTTAAAAGGACAGATCTGATCATTCACTTAATCTAAAATCTTGGAATAAACTCCAAGCCTGTCTATATAACATGGAAAGCCCTTCACTGGGTCCCTCTGACCTACCTCTTTATTCTTGTCAACTTTCTAGTATGATCCCCTCTGTTTCTGTACTCTTTCCACAACTTTCTCAAGTCCTTTTTCTCCCTTCTAATGTTATCCCACTCTTCCAGTATCTCCTCAGTCCTTACCATTTCTTCGTCACCCTTAGGCCTCTTTCCTCCATGCCATGTTGCACTTTTTCTACTTACCTGCTCTATGCAGCTGAAATCTCTGCACACACACCTCCCCCTCCTCCAATAAAGTAAAATCATATTAGCCACTTCTTTCATAGAACTTTTAAACATTCCTTTATAGGATTTGTAGAGGATTATAGTTGTGCTCTTCTACTTTTTCAGTGACATTGCCTCAAGGTCACATATTGCTCAGTCTTATAGAGCCCTGTAGTGTGTAGTATCTGGCACCATAGCAAAAGCTTGGGTATTACAGTTGAGAATGATATTAAAGATGATTGCAGAGATAAGATCTCCAGATCTTCATACCTCAGGCAAGAAGGCTGAAAACCTTTAAAAGCATATTGTTAGCTATTCTAGTGTTGGATGGTGAATTTAAATTATTATTGTCTTTATTGTGCTTAGAGATAGCTTTTTCTAGTACCTAACACCCCACATGATAGGAAGATTACCCTTTATCCAAATGAAAATTACTTTCTCACAGCGTAAATGTATTATTCTGTCTTGTTCTCACTAGGGAGCAGCTGGTAAGTAACACAGGCCAGTGTTTCTGGGCCCTTTTTATTCTGATGCACTTCTGTTCCAGTTTTTCCACAGCACTGTATGTGAGCCAGAGGGACCTTGTATATAAGGGTGGGTGGTGGCTGAAGTTTGGAATGCAACAAGTATTTTTGCCTGCTGGGGAGGTGGAGGGATTGGTAAGTATCTGAATTTTTTCTATTTGTATAGTTTAAGGGAAGTCAACAGGTAATGGAAGGGGGGGAGTGAAAAAATTAATAATGAAAGGTTTCAGGAATTATTTTTAAACAGGTCCCATTTGAAGGTCTTGTTTGGCTGCAAGGAACAGATGTCCACTCAAGCTAGCATGTATGAAAGGGCTTTCTTATAAGGACTCAGGTGGACTGAACTGTCATCTAATCAGGAACTCTGCAGCTAGAAAACCTAGAAACTGTATCTTTCTGACCCCAGGATACACAACTGCTCACTCTACATGTGCCTCCTTTCTACTCTTAACTACCTTATAACTTTGGTTGCAACATGGCCTTTCTTCAGATCCCTTCTCCCTCCCCTCCACATTGAGACATAATTCACATACTATAAAGTTTATCCTTTAAAGTGAGCAATTCAGTGATTTTAGTATATACAAGAGTTGTGTAACCATTTCCACTATTTAATTGCAGAACATTTCATCACCCCAAAAGAAACCCTGTACCTAAAAGCAACCATTCCCCTCTTCCTCCCCACATCACCCTTCCCCCATCCCCATTCCTAAGCAACCACCAACCTACTTTCTTTTTTTTTTTTTCTTTTTTCTTTTTTTTTTTTTTTTTTTTTTTTTGAGACAGAGTCTTGCTCTGTCGCCCAGGCTGGGGTGCAGTGGCCGGATCTCAGCTCACTGCAAGCTCCGCCTCCCGGGTTTAGACCATTCTCCTGCCTCAGCCTCCCGAGTAGCTGGGACTACAGGCGCCCGCCACCTCGCCCGGCTAGTTTTTTGTATTTTTTAGTAGAGACGGGGTTTCACCGTGTTAGCCAGGATGGTCTCGATCTCCTGACCTCGTGATCCGCCCGTCTCGGCCTCCCAAAGTGCTGGGATTACAGGCTTGAGCCACCGCGCCCGGCCTTTTTTTTCTTTTTTTTTTTTTTGCCCCTTGGAGACGGAGTCTCAGTCACCCAGGCTGGAGTGCAGTGGCCGGATGTCAGCTCACTGCAAGCTCCGCCTCCCGGGTTCACGCCATTCTCCTGCCTCAGTCTCCCAAGTAGCTGGGACTACAGGCGCCCGCCGCCACGCCCAGCTAATTTTTTTGCATTTTTAGTAGAGACGGGGTTTCACCGTGTTAGCCAGGATGGTCTCCATCTCCTGACCTCGTGATCCGCCCGCCTCGGCCTCCCAAAGTGCTGGGATTACAGGCGTGAGCCACCGCGCCTCGCCACCAACCTACTTTCTGTCTGTAGATTGCCTGTTCTGGGCATTTCATATAAATGGTAACATATACTATGTGGCCTTTTGTGACTGAGTTCTTTTACTTAGCATAATGTTTTCAAGGTCTTTGTTGTAGCGTGACTCATTATCTTTTGACCACAGTACTTTGCACTTCTCCATTTAACCCATGCTATCTCTAGTTGCAACTAAATTAAATTTAAATAACTTAGTGGCTGTCGTATTGCCCAGTGCAGCTGTAAAGGAGCTTGATTGGCCAGCCGTGTTTTTGTTTTAAGCATAGGTCAAGGGTCTTAAGTTTCTGGCCAGCCAGTGGATCAGCTTGCCATTGGGTTAAGACACACCCCCTGGTTTAGTCACTTGGGGCCAGAGGATGGGGAAAAAAGTGGAATAGAACATTTGTGCTGCCCCTGAGATAGGCCTGGGATGGGGAAATTTTGAGAGGGGAAAGGAAAGGAGAAAGAGAAGAGAGTGTTCAAGAATTTTGAAGAAATATATACTTTGAAAATACGGATCTTTGTTGTTCCTTCGTGTGTCTGTTCCCAATTGTGTCCCTATTGTATTTTCTCATAGTATGTGTCAGCAGAAATCAAGGTAGACGAGATAGCCTCTCGTCCTGAATTTTCATAGTTGCTCATTCTTAATAATGGCAGCAGAAGCAACAGTGAGAGCAACTACCTCCTCAGGTATTATTACTGCTTCTGCTGCCAGTAGTAGAAACATAAAAAGAGAGGGGATGGGTTTCATCCCTTTCCCCTAAAACACTTGCCACTTTCTCATCTTCCTCCTTTCACATTCTTGCAGGCCGTGATTTGCCTTTCTTATATCCTGTTCCCAGGTCAGGGCTGGCAGTACTGCTCCAGGAAATAGGAATTTCCGTAGACTGGCCTCTTAGGAATGACAGGGACACTATAGATACCTTTCCAGGGAACTGCTGAATTCACTGGTTCTTGAGTGGAGATGATAAATATATATAACTCTCCATCGAATGGGGAAGTAAAGTACAAATTTGAGAATGTATTTAGTGATACATAAAGTAAGTGGCTGATGTGGTGGCTGATGTGTAGCCAGATGGCTTTTTTAATACAATGGTTACTTTTAATGACAAGATGCATATTGGAAGTATATGTGGAAGAGGGAGAGTGTTGTTGTTTCTCTTCAGATACAATATCAGAGAAAGTTTGTGACTGCTTATTACATACACATGGGTATACATGCAGTTGTTGCTATACCTGGATAGTGCTTCTCAAGCTGTGGTAAAGGACCATATCTCTCCCCACCCCCATCCCCCACTCCCTTGAAAAATACAGTGAAAATGAAGTAGGGGAAAAAATAAGGTACAAGCTTGTATTTTATATTTATTATTATTAGATTGAACAAATACAAAATTGCTCAGTCTAATTTCTGTAAAAATTTCTGTAAGAGTTAAGTTTGAAGATTGCCGCTGGTCCTTAGGCCATACTTTTGGTTTTTTGTTTGTTTGTTTGTTCGTTTGTTTTTAAGATAGTCTCGCTCTGTTGCCCAAGCTGGAGTGCAGTGGCGAGATCTTGACTCACTGTAGCCTCCGCCTCCCAGGTTCAAGCGATTCTCCTGCCTCAGCCTCCCAAGTAGCTGGGAATACAGGTGTGTGCCACCACGCCCAGCTAATTTTTATTTTTTTAAAGTAGAGACGGGGTTTCACCATATTGTTCAGGCTGGTCTCAAACTCCTGACCTCAAGTGAGCCATTGTGCCCAGCCTCTTGGGCCACACTTTGAACAGCACTACTCTATGGGAGTCTTCTGGCTATTGAATTGGTATATAAACAGGGAAGGGGAGGTTCATGGTGTAGGTAGACATGAAAAAATAGAGAAGGATTTGGAGAGCTAAAGAAGAATCTAGAATCTTGAGTCTCTGCTAAACTTTTGGGTAAACTGTAATCTACGTATATTGACTTGTGTTTATGCTTTAGCACTAAACAGGATGCAAAAGTTTAGAATTGGCACACAAACAACAGAGGGAAGGGGCATGCTGAGAGCAGTTGCCTCCAGTGTAATACTGATTGATAAAACTGCTTTTCAGAAATAGCCGTCAGCTTCCTTATCAAAACGTTTTCTGGGCACCATTGGGGTTCTTTGTTAACTCTGTCTAGAATAGAAATATAGTGAAAGATTAGCAACATTTTAGTAAAATGCTATTACAACTGGTAATTAAAGTTGTCGGGACAGGTTGTAGGGAGTAACAGCCAGTGTTTCACTAGTCATAGGGCTGCCTTTTTTTTTTTTTGGAGACAAGATCTCACTCTGCCACCCAGGCTAGAGCGCAGTGGCCCCATCTCAGCTCACTGCAACCTCCGCCCCCCAGGTTCAAGCGATTCTCATGCCTTAGCCTCCCAGGTAGCTGGGATTACAGGTGCACGCCACCACACCCAGCTAATTGTTTTGTATTTTTTGGTAGAGACGGAGTTTCACCATGTTGGTCTCAAACTCCTGACCTCAAGTAATCCACCTACCTCGGCCTCCCGCAGTGCTAGGATTACAGGCGTGAGCCACCATGCCCGACCATAGGGCTTTATTCATCATGGTAGCTGGTTTCTGTTGCAACATTAGGATTAAGCATTTAAAAGCAGTCACATTATGTTTTTGCCATGACCTGCCACACGTTTTAAATTAATAGATTACAGGAAAACCAGTAAGATGATGCCGTCTAAAACACTCAAAAGAAAATAGGCCAGGTGTGGTAGCTCATGCCTATAACCCCAGCACTTTGGGAAAATGAGGTGGGAGAGTTATTTGAGCGTGGGAGTTTCAGACCAGCCCTTGCAACATAGTGAAATCCTCTCTCTACAGAAAATGTTAAAAACTAGCCAGGCGTGGTGGCGCACACCCGTAGTTCCGTCTACTGGGATTGCTGAGGTAGGAGTATCGCTTGAGCCTGGGAGGTCGAGGCTGCAGTTAGCTGTGGTCATGCCACTGTACTCCAACCTGGGTAACAGAGCGAGACCTTGTCTTTAAAAGAAAATGGCCTACTGATCCTGTGGCAATCAAATAATCATAGGAGATAATAGTTGCTCTTAAATTTGGGTGCTGTTTTTGTGCATAAGCACTCATTTTATCAGAGCTAATTGGTTAAATGGGAACTGTTGAAACTTAAGAAATTTCTCCCTTCGCACATTTGAGTGCTTACTTTGAACCAGAATACTATACTAGGTGTGGTTACAGGAATGAATAGGAAATAAAATAGTTTCTGCCTGCAAGGAGCTGTCAGTGTAATTGGGAAGAGGTGGATACAGCCCGATTATGTTCAAAGTTGTTAAGCATAATTTTAATGCTAAAATTTCCACAACGAAGGTGGAAATTTAGTACTGTTGGAGTCCTAGGATTGTAGCTAATCAGTTAACCTAGAAGAATATGGGGAGCCTTCACAGATGTAGGGTCAGGAATTGGTTTATATGCCATTTGTCTTATAGCTTTTGAATTTAGATAGTGCTAGAGTCATCAAAAGTGATGTGAGAATAACCCCTGTAAGTATTGAATTATAAAAGATTCAAGGCTGGGTGTGGTGGCTCAGGCCTGTAATGCCAGCACTTGGGAGGTCAGGGCAGGTGGATCACTTGAAATCAGAAATTCAAGACCAGCCTGGCCAACATGGCAAAACCCCAGCTCTACTAAAAATACAAAAATTAACCAGGCATGGTGGCTTATGCCTGTAATCCCAGCTACTCAGGAGGCTGAGGCATGAGAATCACTTGAACCTGGGAGGTGGAGGTTGCAGTGAGCTGAGATTGTGCCACCACACTCCAGCCTGGGCGACAGAGAGAATCTGTCTCAAATAAAAAATAAAGAAATAAGCCGGGCACAGTGGCTCCTGCCTATAATCCCAGCACTTTGGGAGGCCAAGGCAGGCAGATCACCTGAGGTCAGGAGTTTGTGACCAGCCTGGCCAACATGGCAAAACCCCATCTCTACTAAAAATACAAAAATTAGCTGGGTATGGTGTCACGCGCCTGTAATCCCAGCTACTTGGGAGCCAGGCAGGAGAATCACTTGAACCCAGGAGGCAGAGGTTGCAGTGAGCCGAGATGGCACCATTGCACTCCAGCCTGGGCGACAGAGCGAGACTCCATTTCAAAAAAAAAAAAAAAGAAAAGAAAAGAAAAGAAATATGTAGTACTTAAAAGAAGTTGAACTACTTTCACAGATTCAGCATTCTTAAGGATCTTCAGACACTATTCAGAAGATAGCAGTGGTGGAAAAATGATTTTTTGTTGTTGTTTAAAGACAGCTGGCACATTGGCTGGGTGCAGTGGTTCACGCCTGTAATCCAGCACTTTGGGAGACCGAGGTGGGCGGATCACCTGAGGTCAGGAGTTCGAGACCAGCCTGACCAACATGGTGAAACCCCATCTCTACTAAAAATACAAAATTAGCCAGGCATGGTGGCACATGCCTTTAATCCAAGCTACTTGGGAGGCTGAGGCAGGAGAATTGCTTGAACCTGGGAGGTGGAGGTTGCAGTGAGCTGAGATCTTGCCATTGCACTCCTGCCTGGCCAATAAGAGCGAAACTCAGTCTCAAAAAAAAAAAAAAAAAAAACTAGCATGTTATTTGGGATTGGATATTAGAACCTGGCAATTTTTAATATGATTTTTGGATTAAGCAAATACTAATAGAAAAGCTAATAGTGCTAGTTATTTGGAATTTAAGTTATTAATGGTTTAGATAAATGTTCAGAGTTCAATTTAGAAACAAATAGGAAGAAGGACTTTGAAATAGATGGTATGAGGCCAGGTGCGGTGGCTCACACCTGTAATCCCAGGACTTTGGAAGGCCGAGGCGGGTTTATCACCTGAGGTCAGGAGTTCGAGACCAGCCTGGGCCAACATGGTGAAAGCCCACCTCTACTGAAAATACAAAAATTAGCTGGGCATGGTAGTGGACACCTGTAATCCCAGCCACTTGGGAGGCCGAGGCAGGAGAATTGCTTGAACCCAGGAGGTGGAGATTGCTATGAGCTGAGATCGGGCCATTGCACTCCAGCCTGGGCAACAAGAGTGAAACTCCGTCTCAGAAAAAAAGATAGTATGTTCTGAGTGGAAACATCTATAGTGTAAGAATTCACCTAGGTTGTTTACAGTGGCAAGGTAGGAATGAGGGTATTAAAATAGCTGATTATCCTTCAGGTCCTAAAGGTAATAAAACTGAAATAGGAGATTTACAAGTACAATGTGATAGTACTAGAGAAATTTGGGATCGTTAAAATGGTTTCACTCAGTAAGGGAATCTAACTGGTCTTAGAGTAATAGCAGTAAATTGGATAACTCAGAAACAAAATCTAGAATGATGGTAACATTGTTTATGTTCATTGCACAATCATCTGGAAATTTAAGAGGCAGAGCTCTGTTTTGGTCGGGAGACCTAACTCAAGAGCATTATGATTATACATGAGTCAGCTGCATTCAAAGGCCAGCATTCTAGTCCTTAGTTTAAGCCTTGGAAATCAAGTGTTTCTGTTCTAACTTCTACTGAAAGGAAACTTCACCTGTCATTGTATACATTGAAGTGTTCTGACTCTTACTTGTAATCAATAGTCCTCTGTTATTTTATGGGCCTTTTTTTAGTGTTTGTTTTGTTACCCATGCTTGAAAGTTATTAAAACTTGATCTTGTTTTGGGAGTTTTACCCTTTAAGTTCCTCCTCTAACATGATAATTCTCATGCTAGATAAGAAATGTACATTGTCAGTTCCCTGGTAACAGCTGGGATGTCCCAATCAGAATGGTGACTTTAGTTTGGCATCTGATAGAATGGGTGGTCATGGTGAGGGAGAACCAAGGAACTCTGGTAAACTGAATAGAAGAAGTGAAGGAAGTGGATTTTTTTCCCCTGCATTCTCAGAAGTAGTTAAGATCATTAAAGAAAAGAAAATTTCCTCTGGAAGGCAGCATTATTACATAATAGAAGTTTCATTTTATCTCACACAGCTCAAAGAAAATGAACGGCACCCTGGACCACCCAGACCAACCAGATCTTGATGCTATCAAGATGTTTGTGGGCCAGGTTCCAAGGACCTGGTCTGAGAAGGACTTGCGGGAACTCTTCGAACAGTATGGTGCTGTATATGAAATCAACGTCCTAAGGGATAGGAGCCAAAACCCTCCTCAGAGCAAAGGTCAGGGCTTTGGGTTTTGGTTTATCTTATTTTTCCCACTGACTCTCAGAGCAGGTGAGGGCTTTGGGTTTTTGACAGGATACAAAAAATTGGTTTTTTATATGTAATTTCTTTCGTATGCATTCTCTCTGTCATTGCCAGAATACTCCTGTCTGTCTATCTGTTGGAAAAAATCTGTCGTTTTATAGTAGTAATATCTTGTAATCCAAATATATTTAATGGCTTTAAAAAGTTAAGATGTTAGCATGAGGATAATTTGTAAATTGGATCTTGGGCAGTGCTTTGTGAGGGCTCTAAATTTAAGAGACAGACTCACGTGTCTCATTTGACCTCGGGAACAGAATGACGAAGATAAAATTGAAGTAAACCACATAAAGTTATCTTTAGTGTTTGGGCTAGCATAAGCTGAAAGAGAAAAACTGTCCACATACCCGTAGGTTTCTTGTTAGTATTACAGAGGCCTTGCAGGATGATTTATCAAATAGAAAGGATTTGTTTAGGCAGCTTGTTTGCTGTTGCCACAAAGTGAACAGGAGAAGAAGAAAGGTGGAGCTGCTTCCAGAATTGCCTAGCAGAGTGGAAGTTTCACAGGACTGATGGTAGATAGGTACTAACTTTGCCCCATATACACACAGACCTGTTCTTATTTTCCATTTTACCAGTTTTCAGGTAATTCTCTGTGAAAGCTTTCCAACAGTGCAAATGTGAGCAAACATGATTGTCATAGTGAAACCAGCTTAATAGCAGAGGATCTAGAAGCAGAGGAATTACTTTCTCTTTTTGGCATAGTTAACTAAAAATATAAAGTATAATAGTTTCTGAACATGACTGGCAATATAACCTTCAGTAATTTATAATTCTAACTGCTGCAGCATTATTAAAAAAAAAAAATCTATGTTGTATCTCATGAGAATATGGGAGTGTCAGAACGTTTAAGCCCAAGATTTACAAGATATACTTCCTCTCCTCCTACCCTAAATAAAGATTCAAAGCACAAAATCTACAGATCTGAGGCAGCACCATGTGCTTTTAGAAGCTTAATTATATTTGATGAGAACCAAGAGTCCAGAAAAAGATGTTAAGAGGTGCTTGCTCTTAAGTCATTTTATAATTTAATAAGTGATAATTATGTTTGAGGCATATGGTAGAATCTGGCTACGAAGTAGGGAGTGGTTTATTCTGAGAGAGCAGGGAAAGAAAGAGTTCCTGGTAGACTACAGGCTGCAAAAGTATAGAGCCCCATCTGTCTTCTTGTCTCATATACCACCTGGTGTTCCAAGTAGGGTAGCTTGAGTCAAATGGCACATGACCTTTCTTTATAAGAGAAGTCATCTTTTCCAGAGAAGTTATATGAGCAGCTAAGTAAGATGGTGTAACTAGGAGGAGACTAAAACAATAAAGTGTATAGAAAATAATCTTATTCCCCTGCTAGATATTCATATTCATTCCTTTCCACTGCCCTCCCCCTCTCTCTAATTTTAATAAACCCAGCCCTCTTTGAAGATCTGATATGTCAGTGGAGGAAGGGTTGCTGTAGGAATTCTCTGCTTTCGAAGTTTTATTTTATGAAATCTTATTTATTGCAGGGTGCTGTTTTGTTACATTTTACACCCGTAAAGCTGCATTAGAAGCTCAGAATGCTCTTCACAACATGAAAGTCCTTCCAGGGGTAAGAAAGCTCCCACTAGTAAATGGAAATGTGGTAACTTTGATATATGGGATATACTTACACATATCAGGCACACACTGAAAACCATTTTGGGGAAAAGGTAATTTCCGCAGGAATTGATGTAAAGGAAGACATAAAGGGAGCACTTCAAAGATTACCTGACAGTAGTTCTCTCTCAGCCAAGAGTCTTGTGTATTTGACTTCTTGACTCACCTTTCATTTTCTGGGGAAAGATCATGAAGCAGACATGAGTTCAGAGAGAACTCTTTAAAGCTCTAGTTCTGGTACTTTAGAGTCTGTATGTATTTCTGAATGCCATTAATATATAGTGATAATAATCATATTTTTCCTTTTTAGATGCATCACCCTATACAGATGAAACCTGCTGACAGTGAGAAGAACAATGGTAAGCAAATGTATACACTCTTCCCCTTAAGATTTTCTGCCTAGGCCAGGCGTGGTGGCTCACACCTGTAATCCCAGCACTTTGGGAGGCCAAGGCTGGTGGATTGCTTGAGGCTGGAGTTCGAGACCAGCCTGGCCAACATGGTGAAACCCCGTCTCTGCTAAAAATACAAACATTAGCTGGGTATGGTTGTGCATGTCTATAATCCCAGCTTCTCAGGAGGCTGAAGCATGAGAATCTCTTGAACCCAGGAGGCGGAGGTTGCAGCGAGCCGAGATCATGCCAGTGTATTCCCGCCTGGGCAACAGAGTGAGACTCTGTCTCAAAAAATAATTAAAAAAAAAAAGATTTCTGGCCGGGCGCGGTGGCTCAAGCCTGTAATCCCAGCACTTTGGGAGGCCGAGACGGGCGGATCACGAGGTCAGGAGATTGAGACAATCCTGGCTAATATGGTGAAACCCCGTCTCTACTAAAAATACAAAAAACTAGCCGGGCGAGGTGGCGGGCGCCTGTAGTCCCAGCTACTCGGGAGGCTGAGGCAGGAGAATGGCGTGAACCCGGGAGGTGGAGCTTGCAGTGAGCTGAGATCCGGCCACTGCACTCCAGCCTGGGCGACAAAGCGAGACTCCGTCTCAAAAAAAAAAAAAAAAAGATTTCTGCCTAGTTTATTTGCTTTTCTTAGGATATCTGAATGGAATTGTGCTTTAAGTAATCCGTTGTCTGAGTTGTGTCAGTTTTTTCTTTAAAGTCTGATAAATAGAAAAACAGAGTTGACAGAGAAATATTATAAGAACATTGTAGAATGAACTGGAGTATACTTGGTCAGTATAATATCTTTTGGACAGGAATGAGGGGGCAAAATGAACAAATTAGGAAGGAGAACTTAATTCTCAGGAAAATAGTCAAGTCTGGGTGACGTAGCTCATGCTTGTAATCCCAGCACTTTGGGAGGCCAAAGAGGGCGAATCACCTGGCCAACATGGTGAAACCCCGTCTCTACTAAAAATGCGAAAATTAGCTGAGTGTGGTGGCGCATGCCTGTAATCCCAGCTACTCAGGAGGCTGAGACAGGAGAATCGCTTGAACCCAGGAGGCGGCGGTTGCAGTACGCTGAGATTATGCCACTGCGCTCCAACCTGGGCAACAGAGCAAGACTGTGTCTCAAAAAAAAGAAAAAAAAGTCAGAAAAGTAGACAGTTACACTCACTGAAAGGTGTGTTCTCTTCCACTTGTCATATCAAGTAAGTGTGAAAACCTCTTCTTTCTTTAGTAGTGTTGCTAGTAAGAGCAAACAATGCTGGCTGGGCACAGTGGCGCACACCTATAATCACAGCACTTTAATAGGCTGAGGCTGGAGGATTGTTTGAGCCCAGGAGTTTGAGACCAACCTTGGTAATAAGAGTGAGATCTCTCTGCAAAAAATTGACTGGGTGTGGTGGTACATACCTGTGGTCCCAGCTATTCAGGAAGCTGAGGTGGGAAGATTGCTTAAATCCAGCAGGTCAAGGCTGCAGTGAGCCATGATCATGCCACTGCACTTCAACCTGGGTGACAGTGAGACTCTTGTCTCAAAAAGAGCAAACAATTACAAAGGACTAGGGAAGATGCCAAGTACTTTGCATTTAATAGCAACAGCTACCCTTTGAAGTAAACCTGATTATTCCTATTAGTTAGATGAGGAAACAGGCACAGAATGGTTAAGTAACTTTCACAAGATTACAAAGCTACCATATTTCATCTAAATGCTTCTAATTATAATTTTAAGATAATGTTGGTTATAAGGAGAGATGTGAAGCCGGGCATGGTGGCTCACGCCTGTAACCCCAGCACTTTGAGAGGCCGAGGCGGGTGGATCACCTGAGATCAAGAGTTCAAGACCGGGCCGGGCACGGTGGCTCAAGCCTGTAATCCCAGCACTTTGGGAGGCCGAGACGGGCGGATCACGAGGTCAGGAGATCGAGACCATCCTGGTTAACACGGTGAAACCCCGTCTCTACTAAAAAATACAAAAAACTAGCCGGCTGAGGTGGCGGACGCCTGTAGTCCCAGCTACTCGGGAGGCGGAGGCAGGAGAATGGCGTGAACCCGGGAGGCGGAGCTTGCAGTGAGCTGAGATCCGGCCACTGCACTCCAGCCTGGGTGACAGCGCGAGACTCCGTCTCAAAAAAAAAAAAAAAAAAAGAGTTCAAGACCAGCCTGACCAATATGGAGAAACCGCGTCTCTACTAAAAATACAAAATTAGCCAGGCATGATGGTGCATGCCTGTAATCCCAGCTACTCAGGAGGCTGAGGCAGGAGAATCGCTTGAACCCGGGAGGCAGAGGTTGCGGTGAGCCGAGATCACGCCATTGCACTCCAGTCTGGACAACAGGAGCAAAACTCTGTCTCAAAAAAGGAAAGAAAAGAAATGTGAAAAATATGAAAAACAAATGTGTGTCTTGGAATCTGTAAAATGTGGTATGAAGGCACAGAGCCAGGATTCAAACCCAGGCGGTCTGGCTCCCGAGTCTGTGCCACATTGCCTCTTTTCATAGTAATATTCAAGTCTTTTGTGTTTTACTCTCTTAGCAGTGGAAGACAGGAAGCTGTTTATTGGTATGATTTCCAAGAAGTGCACTGAAAATGACATCCGAGTCATGTTCTCTTCATTTGGACAGATTGAAGAATGCCGGATATTGCGGGGACCTGATGGCCTGAGCCGAGGTAGATACAGTTTTAGCTTTTAAATAATCTTTTGGTTTTTTTATTTTGGTTTGGTTTGGGGTTTTTTTTTGGAGACAGGGTCTTGGTCTATCTCACCCAGGCTGGAGTGCAGTGGTGCCTTCACAACTCATTGCAGCCTGAACCTCCCAGAATCAGCCTCCTGAGTAGCTGGGACCACAGGCATGTATCACGACACCCAGCTAATTTTTAAATTTTTTAGAGAGAGAAGGTTTCCCTGTGTTGCCCAGGCTGGTCTTGAACTCCTGGACTCAAAGGATCCTATCATCTTGGCCTCCCATAGTGCCGGGATTATAGGTGTGAGCCACTGCACCGGCCTTGGAATCTTTTTAATTGGACCAGTGGAAACTAGCCACAGTGATTCCCTAGCCAACATGGTCCGGTCAAGATAAAGAGGTTGGGCCTGCTGCTTCCTGCTGTGTATCTATGTCCTGTCTTGACTCCTCCTATCAGTTCATTCTTTTTGTCTCCTAGCCCCTCTAAGGAGTCTACATTCTATATTTCATTGTCATGTATTAAAATTTTCTCTTTTGGTGCTTTGCAAGATTCTTGATGCCAAAATGGAAATATTTTCTTCTCCCATTTTCTTTTATTTTCAAGAGGAACTAGAGGATATGATTCCTCCTTTCTCCTGATAGGCATTTTTTTTTTCTGTCAGTGGTTCTCTGTTTTTTCATTATAGCACATATCACCCTGTTGCAACATACTAGCACATGATCCCCTGAAAACAAGGACTGTGTCTGTATTGCTAGCATGATAGTCAGCACATAGTAGATGCTCAATTAATGTCTGTCAGAGAAATGAATGAATGCATGAGTTACTGACTCTTCTCTTACCAGGTTGTGCATTTGTGACTTTTACAACAAGAGCCATGGCACAGACGGCTATCAAGGCAATGCACCAAGCACAGACCATGGAGGTAGGGAGCAGATAGGTGATGGGGAAAATTTCTCAGCTTGGGAATGCTGGGACAGTTGGCTATTAAAGTCCAGCAGCATATGCAGCATCTGATTGCCCAGAAAGTTAAACAGCCAACATCTTAAAGTTAAAAACCACTGATTTCTTTAAAATTAACATACTGGAAATGCTCTCCCCACCCCTTTTTTTGAGATGGGGTCTGTCTTTGTCACCTGGGCTGGAGTGCAGTGGGAAGATCATGGCTTACTGCAGCCCCAGCCACCCAGGCTCAAGCGATTCCCCCTACCTCTGCCACCCAAGTAGCTCAGACTACAGGTACACACCAGCACGCCTGGTTAATTTTTGTATTTTTTTAATAGAGACAGTTTTGCCATGTTGCTCAGGCTGGTCTAAAATTCCTGGGCTCAAGTGATCCGCCCACCTCAGCCTCCCAAAGTGTTGGGATTACAGTCTCTTGTGTCTAGCATGAGGAGAATCATTTGGCAATGAATGAAATTAGAATGTAACCTGCATGCCATCCAAAAGGAAGATTTTTTTCTTTTCCCAGGTGGAGGAATTTGACCCCTTTGGTTTTGGTCTTTTCACAGGGTTGCTCGTCACCCATGGTGGTAAAATTTGCTGATACACAGAAGGACAAAGAACAGAAGAGAATGGCCCAGCAGCTCCAGCAGCAGATGCAGCAAATCAGCGCAGCATCTGTGTGGGGAAATCTTGCTGGTCTAAATACTCTTGGACCCCAGTATTTAGCAGTGAGTCTTTGTGGTTTGCTTTCTGCAGACTGTGCAAGCTCCCAGCTGTTTCTTCTTCTGCTGTCCCTAGCTAACAAACACAGTGGCATTTACAACTTTTGGCATATAGAAATTATATGTAAAAATTCAGGTAGTACTATTTCTTTTAGTCCTGTTAGTCTCTCTCTCTCTCTCTCTCTCTCTCTCTATATATATATACATATATATATATATGTATGTCTCTGGACATGCATCTCTGGTTATATCTTGAGGCTTTTGCTGCAACTGAAGTGGATTCCTGGTTTCCCATTTTAAAGATTTAGAAACATCTTGTGTCCTTACTTCCAAGAAAGAAATTCCTTAGGGAATCTCAGCCACCAGTGTCTTTCTCCATATCTCTTTCTACCAGATGTAGAGGGCATCATTAAAATCCTTATTGAGTCTTTCCTAAAGAGTATGATAAATGTTTCTTTCAGCGGACTTGAGAGATCAAGAGATTTTTTTTTTTTTTTTTTTTTTTTTTTTTGCTTTATTTATTGATTTATTTTTTGTAACGGAGTCTCACTCACTCTGTTGCCCAGGGTGGAATGCAGTGGCACAATCTTGGCTTACTGCAACCTCCGCCTCTGGAGTTCAAGTGATTCTCCTGCCTTAGCCTCCCAGGTAGCTGGGACTACAGACGCACACCATCACACCCAGCTAATTTTTGTATTTTTAGTAGAGATGGGCTTTCACTGTGTGGGCCAGGCTGGTCTCAAACTCACGACTTCAGGTGATTCACCCTCCTTGGCCTCCCAGAGTGCTGGGATTACAGGTGTGAGCCACTGCGCCTGGGTGAAATCAAGAGATTAACATGAACATTTTTAAATGAGCATTACAGGTGTGTATTCAAGTTTACTACATTGTAAATAGACTTCCTTTATTTTGATCTCCCTGTTGTGGTGAGCCAAAAGAAGGTTGTCTAGTCCAAAAGAAGGTCTGGCCCCAACTTGTGATTTAGATTTACTAGGTCTGCAATATATATGTTACAGGGGATTATTAACGGAAAAGAATTGGAGCCAGCACAAGACACTTAAAACCACCCATCTGTGAGTCAAAGAGGAAAAAGGTCATCTTAGGCTATTACTGGTGAAACCACTAGATTTGTATGGATGATACAAAAATATTCCCATAGAAATAGCTAGTATAGTCATTTATTCCTCATTCTTTCAAGTATTATTCTGTATGGAAACAGACAAAAGGCACTGATTTCTGTCTCCCAGTACTGAATTTTGGTTTAGTTCCAGTGGTTTTCATATTTCTGGTATCTTATAAGAAATCCCAGTTTAGGCTGGGCACTGTGACTCACACCTGTAATCCCAACACTTTAGGAGGCTGAGGCGGGCGGATTGCCTGAGGTTGGGAGTTTGAGACCAGCCTGGCCAGCATGGTGAAACCCTGTCTACACTAAAAATACAAAAAAATTGCGTAGGCGTGGTGGCAGGTGCCTGTAATCCCAGCTACTCAGGAAGCTGAGGCAGGAGAATGGCTTGAACCCAGGAGGCAGAGGTTGCAGTGAGCCGAGATTGCACCATTGCACTCCAGCCTGGGCAATAGAGCAAGACTCTGTCTCAAAAAAAAAAAAAAAAAAAAAAAACCCCATTTCATCTTAGCAGGGTGAAGTTTTTTTTTGTTTTGTTTTGTTTTGTTTTTTTTTTTTTTTTTTTTTTTGAGACGGAGTCTCACGCTGTTGCCCAGGCTGGAGTGCAGTGGCGCGATCTCGGCTCACTGCAAGCTCCGCCTCCTGGGTTCACGCCATTCTCCTGCCTCAGCCTCCTGAGTAGCTAGGACTACAGGCGCCCGCCACCGCGCCCGGCTAATTTTTTGTATTTTTAGTAGAGACGGGGTTTCACTGTGGTCTCGATCTCCTGACCTTGTGATCCACCCGCCTCGGCCTCCCAAAGTGCTGGGATTACAGGCTTGAGCCACCGCGCCCGGCCCAGGGTGAAGTTTTTTAAAAAAATATATAAAGAGTGTTTATTTCTTTTTTTTCCTTTTTTTTCTTTTTTCTTTTTTTTGAAGCCTCGCTCTGTTGCCCAGGTTGGAGAACAGTGGTGCAATCTCTGTTCACTGCAACCTCCAACCCCCAAGTAGCTGGGATTACAGTCATGGGCCACCACGCCTGGCAAATTTTTGTAGTTTTAGTAGAGACAGGGTTTTACTATGTGAGCCAGGCTGATCTCAAACTCCTGACCTCAAGTGATTTGCCTACCTCACCCTCCCAGAGTGCTGAGATTACAGGCGTGAACCACTGCGTCCGGTTATATTTCAACAGAATAAATTGTTTCTTAGTGCTGAAAAATTGCTTATACGTTCAGAAAATTCAGAGAGATTTTAGTCATCTGCAGAAATGATGATGCTTTGAAAATGGTCTACATGCTATGCATTTGCTTTTCTTAGAGACTTTTGGAGCCCCCTTTTAGGGAAGGTTAACCTTTTTGTTGTCATTGCCATTACCAGCAAGTACATGATGGCGTATGTTGAGAGCTGTGTTCTCTTTGTTTTGGTTAGACATGATTCTCGCCCTAAGAGCTAACCTCATTTGGAGGGAAAGTCAGGGACCAAGTACAGTATTCACAGTCTACCAGTTAGGACTGAATACATTGCCCAAGGTGTTTGAGAAGAAAAAGCCTGGGTGCAGTGGCTCATGCCTGTAATCCCAGCATTTTGGGAGGTCGAGGCAGGCGAATCACCTGAGGTTAGGAGTTTGAGAACAGCCTGACCAACATGGTGAAACCCCATCTCTACTAAAAATACAAAAATTAGCTGGGCGTGGTGCATACCTGTGGTCCCAGCTACTCGGGAGGTGGAGGCAGGAGAATCGCTTGAACCTGGAAGGTGGAGGTTGCAGTGAACTGAGATTACGCCATTGCATTCCAGCCTGGTGACAGAGTGAGACTCTGTCTTTAAAAAAAAGAAAAAAAAGTAAACGTGGGTGCTAGTCGACTGTGTGATAGTACATCATCATTAATTATGAGGTTCTTTCTAGACTCTGTGGACTTGAATTAGCGAGGCTCTACTGTCCTGGAGGAGTTGGTTTTAATCTTTTTATCCTTTGAGAAGTGGTGGGAAAAAAGGGTGTGAAGGTGGATTTTTCCCCCCATTCTGTTCCTGGAGGTTTGTAGACCTCCTAAAACTTATCCGTGATCTCTAGCCTGGAAGGATTCGCAGTGACAGAGAAACCAGGTCAGATGTTTATAGGAATGGGAAACAGGTTGAATAAAAAGGATCCTGTACAAGAATACCAGTTTTCCATAAGCAATATTAATTGGGTTTAGTTGGAGCAAAAGTTTTCAGCAAGCTGGTTAGATTTGCCAACATACAAAGTAAACTAATGCCATAAACTCAGGGACAGGCCCTCTTACTTTGTCATGGGGCAATCATTGAAGGAGAACGTACTCTGAACCTGGTATAGACTAATCCATTAGTCATTTGATCATCTGCAACAGTGAAAACCAATTTGGAGGGGAGGAAGTAAATAAAGTTGGATAGATGTGTAGCTGTAGTGATTATTAGTCATGTAGTCCATTGTGACCAGTAAAGGGTAACTCCAAGAAATACTAGGAAATGTTTAGATTTGATATTTAAAATAGTTGTGTGAAGTAGAAATTGGGTATCCAGATGGAAACAATCTGCAGAGTGAGATGTGTGGACCTAACTAAGGAGAACTTGGAGAGGGTAACTGGAAATGGCAGTCATTCATTCGCAGACAAAAATCACAGTTGACTGCATAGTTGCTCAAGTTTAGCTTATTGTCCCCAAGCTTAGTACTTCTGTCCTCTGCTGTGCTGAATTCTACTGCCCAGGGACTTGAGGTCTGCTCAGTACTCAGTGAACATACTATCTAGGCCAGTGCTTTAACTGTGTGTTTTTTGTTTTTTGTTTTTTGTTTTTTTTGTCCTGTGCTGTCATAAGCCTCATGTTTCTGTTGTGTTGGCTTGGGTTCTTGTCTTTGACTTTCTTCTCTCTGGGGGCCTCTGCACTCTCGCTTTGCTGTGCTGTAGAGTTATCCCAGATGCAGAACCAGCCCTCACTCTCACTCTTGTTCTGTTTTTTGGTGTAATGTCTAGCTTTATTTGCAGCTCCTTCAGCAGACTGCCTCCTCTGGGAACCTCAACACCCTGAGCAGCCTCCACCCAATGGGAGGTAAGTGTTTCACTGCTGCAGAGGAGCAGCAGCACCCAGGCCAGCAGACCCAGCTAACAACAGTCTTGGGAGTTTGGCATCGTTTCTGTGAAAACTTTTTTTTGCTTATTATGTAAACCTGACCTAAGATGAACATCCCAGGACTCAGTTGCCTTGTCTCTATACAGTGGCTCTATTGCTAGTTGATGCCACATTGCTCTCACGTTATCTGGTGCCTCCTAACCTTTTAGGTCACTGTTGGAGAAGAATATGGAAAAGGACTGTTTAGCTCCTATAGACTGAGTCCATTCTGATAAGGGGAAAGAACTGCAAGAACTCTTTATTTCCATTTCAAAGTGACTTTTCCAGTGACTGCAGAAAAGTCAAAGATGGCTTCCATGCAAATGGCCTACCTTGAAGCTTCTAGAACCCAGGCAGTTAGTTTACCTGTGTATCTTATACTTGTTGTTTCTTAGGTGAATTCCTATTTTGTTGTTGCTATTAACGTACACAGAAAACTTAAATGGAGTGCCTCAACAAACCTGAGCCAGGGGCCACCAGGAGTCGGTGGGGGGTAGGGCATGGGGCAACTTCAAAGCTGCCTGTGCCTACACCCTCTGCATTGGATTTAGGCTAGGTCAAATGTGCATTTGAGAAAGGTGTAGTTTTCAGTGAACTGCATTTTGTTGTTTGGAAATTTTTGATAGTAATTCACTTTGTCTTAGGAAATTATAGTTGGCTATATTTTTGGAAAGTTGCTAGATTGTAATCTATATTGTATTTTAATTCTCATTTACTCTTTCCACTCCCCCCACCTCTCACCCCATCCATCTTTTCGTTGTCTAGTAAATGGTTTGCAGCATCGACAGCACAGTTTAGATTTCTTCCTCCCCTTTCAACTGTGTTGCCTAGGCTCTACTTGGAAGTCTTTCACTCAGTGATTGTTCCTCTCTCCTCTTTCTGGTGATGAATCTGCTGTTCAAGCGGTGGTGTCTTTATTCTTTGTGTCATTGCTGCTCTCCTGTGTTCTCCCTTGTTTCTTCCTGGGCCTTTTGCATCTGCCACGTTTTCTGCGTGTTCCCCTCTGTTACAGAGAGCGAATCCCCTGTAAAGTGTGAGTGAGGGGCCTGGATGCAGTCCCATTCTGTGCTGTAGGCTGTGGCATTGTTCTCCTGTGCTCCTGGCCCCATGGTAGGCAGTTTTTCTTGGTTTCCTAATTGCCCACACCTTTATTAATGTACATTTGGTGTGGTGTGCTATTGGATTAGCCATCTCTTCTCTGAGGAAATGATTTCAAGTTTCTTAATGAGTGATATCTGAATATTTTTTGGAGCCCTGTAATGTTGTTTGTAAGGCTTATCTAGAACAGTTCCTCTTTGTCAGGAACCTGCCCTCTGCCAGTGTGTGCTTGTCATTGCTGGAATGGATATGAAGCACCCTTATCTGCTGGCTAATCTCTTGCTTTGGATGTTGCAGGGTTGAATGCAATGCAGTTACAGAATTTGGCTGCACTAGCTGCTGCAGCTAGTGCAGCTCAGAACACACCAAGTGGTACCAATGCTCTCACTACATCCAGCAGTCCCCTCAGCGTGCTCACTAGTTCAGGTAAGTGTGAGGATGACCCACTGTGCCGTTATGTGCCTTGGACAGATCCTTTGTTTTTAAAGGCAGAGTCTAGGAAGGGAAAATAGTTAACACCTGTTTCCAGAGAGGTCAGATTATGAGCAACAAATTTTCAAATGTCATCTTCTGAACTTAAGAGAAATCTTCCTGATTTTTAATATGCTGTGGCCATTGTCTCTGTCCTGGAAGGACAGTTATTAGAATTAGTAACTGAAAACCCCTTTGCAAATAGCATACTTGGATAGTGACACTCTTTCTTATATTTGGCTCTTGTTGACAAGAGAATGCAAGTGATGGGTTGAATTTTAACTCCTGGATTTCTAATAGCAGGGTCCTCACCTAGCTCTAGCAGCAGTAATTCTGTCAACCCCATAGCCTCACTTGGAGCCTTGCAGACATTAGCTGGAGCAACGGCTGGCCTCAATGTTGGCTCTTTGGCAGGTAAGGGGCAGCCCCTGGCTGTCATCAGACCATTCTTTGTGCAGGTAGCACATCTTAACCCTGGTAGGGGCACCACTGGAATGATTGCAGTGGCCCAGTGAAGTTAAAAATAATCATGGGGGCCAGGCGTGGTGGCTCACGCCTCTAATCCTTGCACTTTGGGAGGCCAAGGTGGGCGGATCACGAGGTCAGGAGATCGAGACCATTCTGGCTAACATGGTGAAACCCCGTCTCCACTAAAGATACAAAAAAATTAGCCGGGTGTGGTGGCAGGCGCCTGTAGTCCCAGCGGGAGGCTGAGGCAGGAGAATGGCGTGAACCTGGGAGGCAGAGATTGCAATGAGCCAAGATTGCGACACTGCACTCCAGCCTGGGTGACAGAGGGAGACTCTGTCTCAAAAAAAAAAGGGGGGGGGGGGTGGATTTTTTATTCAGACCTGAGTTAAATCCCGCCTCTGTCCCTTAGCTAGCTATAACTTTGGACCACCTTTCTAAGGACATTTTCTCATCTTTGAAGTGGGAATAATAGAATACTTTGAAGGGTTGTTAAAAATTAAATGAGGCCAGGTGTAGTGGCTCATACCTATAGACCCAGCAGTTTGGGAGGCCAGAGCAGGAGAATCACCCTAGGTCACGAGTTCCAGACCAGCCTGAGCAACATAGTGAGAACTCCATCTCTACAAAAATTATCTGGGTGTAGTGGTGCATCCCTGTAGTCCCAGCTACTTGGGAGGCTGAGGCCAGGAGGATTGCTTGAGGCTTCAGTGAGCTATGATTGTACCACTGAACTCCAACACAAAGTGAGACTCTGTCTCCAAAAATAATAATAATAATAATAATAATTGGAACATAAAGTGCTGCTGAGCACATTGCATAGTACAGTGGCTGACACATAGAATGTACTCAGTACCTGTTAGTTGCTCTTTTAATGGTAGGGTTCATCCTCATCTTGTCAGAAATCACATGTACCCCTTTGAGTTCGCAGTCCTGGGACTCTTCTTTTATGGCATTCTAGCTCATTATGAGAAAGTGGCAGAATAGCCAGATAGAATATGGAGCCTGTCATTCCACAGATTGGATGAAGGTAATGGGGAGCACCACACCCACGTATGGCATTTCTTAATGTCCCCATTAGCAAGGCCTGGCGAATGTCCTGAAATCTAGCCAGTCAGATAGTTTCTTCTCAGGGAGAAACTAAGAGGGACATAAAGGGAAGAACTTTGGAGTTTTCCCTCTTCTAGATGGCCCTGAGTAGACTTGTCTTTGGCATCAGTTTAGTCTTTCCAGTATATTAATACTTCTCTTCCTCCAACCAAGGAATGGCTGCTTTAAATGGTGGCCTGGGCAGCAGTGGCCTTTCCAATGGCACCGGGAGCACCATGGAGGCCCTCACTCAGGCCTACTCGGGTATCCAGCAATATGCTGCTGCTGCACTCCCCACTCTGTACAACCAGAATCTTCTGACACAGCAGAGTATTGGTGCTGCTGGAAGCCAGAAGGAAGGTGAGTGCAAAGGGAGATCGGGGTCAGGTATGGGGGTATTCCTCCTTCTATACCAGAACTGAAAGGCAGAGCAAAGGCTGAGGGAACCAGTTAGGTCTTCAGACCATTGTTTTTCTTTGATAGTGTCAAATGTAGACTGAGAAACCCTGTGAAATGTGATCTGCTTTTGAAAAGTTTTCTGGATGTGTCTCAGATCAGAACCTCTGTGTGCCCTCTTGGAATGGGGCTCCAGTTTTTAGACGAAGCAACAGACACTGACCTTATCGCGTCTGACACATTTGACAAGAATCTGTTTCTGTTAGGAGGTCTTCTCTACACATTACAAATCTATCAGAGGGTCTTCTGTCTGGATGTCTTCTGTCTCAGTGTCCCTTTTAGCTATGTCATTTGGCATTTTCCTCACTTTCTGATCGATGTTTGTCCTGATTGAAGACAAACCGAGGGGTGATGGGACAGTTTGGCCCATGAGTTGATGGAGTGGGAAGTATGTCATTTGACACAAATGGTATTCAATTTAGGAGAAAAAAAAAATTAGGAGAAACCGTCTAGCCAGAAAGAGGCCTGAAGGTGACTTACATGAATAGAAAGTCCTGTTGACACCTCTGTGCTCAGATTTGACTGGGTTTTTATAACCAGGAGCTGGTATAAGCACTAATGTAGGAAAAAGATGAGTGTCCTCTTATCACAGCAGAAAGAAGTCCTGGTTCATCTCTCCTCACTTGCTCTGAATCACATATCCCCTAGGGATGTGGTAGTAGGAGAACGTAGCGTGAACCAATATTTTTGTGAAGATAGACAATAAATAAATGAGGGCATGAGGTGTTTCAGATGATCCTCTGGAGAATGATAAGCAGGGAAGAGAGATAGGGAGTGTCAGAGGCACTGCATTTTATGCAGAATGCTCAGAGAATGTCTGTCTAAGTTGACATTTAAGCAGAGAACTGAAGGAAGTAGGAAGCAAGCCATGCCTGAATCTAGAGAAAGAAGAGTAACAGGGGCATAGGAAAAGCAAGTACAGAGGCCCTCAGGCAGCAAAGTTCCCTGATATGTTTGACAAAAACAAGGAGGCCAGGGTGGCTGGAGAATGGCTGGGCTGCAATTGTAATAAAACTTTTTGGTTAGAAAATCATTGAGTAGGCTGGATGCAGTGGCTCATGCCTGTAATCCCAGCACTTTGAGAGGCCAAGGCGGGCGGATCATGAGATCAGGAGTTCCAAACCAGCCTGACCAACATGATGAAACCCGATCACTACTAAAAATACAAAAATTAGCTGGGCGTGGTGGCGCCTGTCTGTAATCCCAGCTACTCAGGAGGCTGAGGCAGGAGAATCACTTGAACCCGGGAGGCGGAGGTTGCAGTGAGCCGAGATCATGCCACTGCACTCCAACCTGGGTGACAGAGCGAGACTTCATCTCGGAAAAAAAAAGAAAAGAAAGAAAGAAAATCATTGAGTAGGCCGGGCGCGGTGGCTCACACCTGTAATCCCAGCACTTTGGGAGGCCGAGGCGGGCGGATCACAAGGTCAGGAGATCGAGACCATCCTGGCTAACACGGTGAAACCCCGTCTCTACTAAAAATGCAAAAAATTAGCCGGGCGTGGCGGCAGGCGCCTGTAGTCCCAGCTACTCGGGAGGCTGAGGCAGGAGAATGGCGTGAACCCGGGAGGCGGAGCTTGCAGTGAGCCGAGATCGCGCCACTGCACTCCAGCCTGGGCGACTAAGCGAGACTCTGTCTCAAAAAAAAAAAAAAAAAAAGAAAATCATTGAGTATAAGTAATCAGATGAAGAATGTGTATTCTGCTTTTAAGCTCAGTGTTAATCATGGGTGCATTTTTAAAACTAATTTCTTGGCCGGGCGTGGTGGCTCACGCCTGTAATCCCAGCACTTTGGGAGGCCGAGGTGGGCGGATCACAAGGTCAGGAGATCGAGACCATGGTGAAACCCCGTCTCTACTAAAAATAGAAAAAATTAGCCGGGCGCAGGGGCGGGCGCCTGTAGTCCCAGCTACTCGGGAGGCTGAGGCAGGAGAATGGCGTGAACCCGTGAGGCGGAGCTTGCAGTGAGCCGAGATTGCGCCACTGCACTCCAGCCTGGGCGACAGAGCGAGACTCCGTCTCAAAAAAAAAAAAAAAAAAAAAAAATTTCTTTTTATTGTCCAATTTACATATGATGAAACTCACTGATTTTGGCATAGAGCTATATGAGTATTGACAAACAGACCCAGTCCTGCAACCATCACCACAGATTAAGAACATTTCCAGCCAGGCGCAGTGGCTCAAGCCTGTAATCCCAGCACTTTGGGAGGCCGAGACGGGTGGATCACAAGGTCAGGAGATCGAGACCATCCTGGCTAACCCGGTGAAACCCCGTCTCTACTAAAAAATACAAAAAAAACTAGCCGGGCGAGGTGGCGGGCGCCTGTAGTCCCAGCTACTCGGGAGGCTGAGGCAGGAGAATGGCGTGAACCCGGGAGGCGGAGCTTGCAGTGAGCTGAGATCCGGCCACTGCACTCCAGCCTGGGTGACAGAGCGAGACCCCGTCTCAAAAAAAAAAAAAAGAACATTTCCATCACCCCTAGAAATTCCCTTGTGCCCCTTTGTACTCATTCCCTGCTTCTACATCTTGCGTCTGGCAACTACCCATCTGTTTGCTGTACCTGTGGTTTCTAGGCATTATTTGGAAACCTGTTTTGTTTTTAACCCCTTTTCACCCCCTCTTCTGTGTTCCTCTCTGAGCCTGCAGTCTCTGTTCTCCTGCTCCACACACAAGTCGGCCTGCTTTATTATCCCAGCACTTCTCCTCCAGGTAGAATTCTCACATCCTCAGTGAGATGGAGCTTGGCTGAATGTGAGGGAAGGAATCTGTTTTAATGTTTGCCCTTTGGTTTCTTGCTTTGTATTTAGAGAATCTGTTTAGTTCCCCAGATGAATCTCTACTTTTGGGGATTGTGATGGTTTTAACATAGGTGGAAATGAGGAAGACCACTGGTGACGAGCATGTTTGACACTGATACCTTTCCAATTCCTGGGTATTTTGAAGGTCCAGAGGGAGCCAACCTGTTCATCTACCACCTGCCCCAGGAGTTTGGCGATCAGGACCTGTTACAGATGTTTATGCCCTTTGGGAATGTCGTGTCTGCCAAGGTTTTCATAGACAAGCAGACAAACCTGAGCAAATGTTTTGGTATGTTGGCTTCTCTCTGGTGTCAGGGTGGGATTAGTATTTTACCACTGAGAAAGAAGGAGCTCACTGTAGAAAGAGCTGGATATGAGTTTGGGCTGTTGTTTTAACTTGGCCATGGGCAGGTCATATAACCTCTTTTTGAGCCCCAGTTTCTCATTGCTGTAATGTAGGTAAGGATTTCTACCCACACTGTTGCTCCAGAGAGAAAAAATAATATATGGAAAATGGTTTGCAAAAAAACCTTAAAACAGTCCAGGTTTGTGCCTATGAGTCCCAGTACTTTGGGAGGCCAAGGCAGGAGGATCACTTGAGCCTAGGAGTTTGAGACCAGCCTGAGCAACAGAGTGAGACCTCATGGCTACAAAAAATTAGCCAGACATGGTGGCCTGTACCTGTGTTCCCAGCTACTCGAGGCTGAGGTGAGAGGATCACCTGAGCCCAGGAGGCCAAGGTTGCAGTGAACCATGATCACACCACTGTACTCCAACCTGGGTGACAGAGCAAGACCCTGTCTCAAGAAAAAGAAAAAAACCTTAAAATTACCATGTAGATGTTAAGTGATACTATTAAGAACCTAATTTATTTCATATGATATAATGTCCAGATTTCTTGTCCCTGCTGAGTAAAATTGGGATTTTAGATGAAGCACATAAGGTATCTTGCATAAGGAGGACTGAGAATCTCCTTGCCTCATTATGTCCCTCACCTAGGTTTCTGCTTGGACACACAGGTTTTGTAAGTTACGACAATCCTGTCTCGGCCCAAGCTGCCATCCAGTCCATGAACGGCTTTCAGATTGGCATGAAGCGGCTTAAAGTACAGCTCAAACGTTCGAAGAATGACAGCAAGCCCTACTGAGCGTGCTCCCCTCTGAGACTGGAGTGAGAGGGTCTTCTGGTAAGTGGGGGAGGAGCACCCTTAATGATTCGAAGCCCTGAGGCTGTGTGTTGACAGCCCTGGACCCTGATCCCTGCCACTCTCGCAGGCACAGCTTGCCCTGAAGACTCGGCTACTGCCTTCTGTGGGAGTTTCGCTTCGTACAGAGGACAAGTTTGTGCTTTGGTTTCCAGTGTTTTACTTTGGAGTTTAGGTGCCATATCCTGAGTTGTTTTTTTTTTTTTTTTTCCTTTATTTAAAGTTTGCTGTGTTTGTAACCAGTGTGTGTTGAGAAGGACCAACACCAAACCACCCTGGGGAAGGGGGACAGGGAAACATTTAACACAGACGATGATCGGGATTTGCCCCAAACCACCCCAAAAGAGAGGACTGAGTAGAACAAAAAAGTGACCCCCAGAACCTCCCTTAGTGTGAGGGTGGGTAGAATGAGAACTGACACCTGGGAGCTGTGGGGAGCAGAGCGACTTTGGGGGAGAGTGGAGTGACACCTAATGCCCTGGCAGCTGGAGACTCAAACTTCTGCACAACTGCCTTCTGGGAAATAGTTTTTGACACATATTTTTCAGATTCTTGTCCGGAATTTCTGCCGCTCTTTTCAAGAAAGAGTGTTAACAATTCTCTGGAAATAGAGCACCTGTTAGCCTGACATATGCAAAAAGCAGGGCGGCATCACCCATTACCACCTCCCCCAGCCAGCGGTCAGTATTGGATTGGCCCTGCCTGGCTGGTGGCAGTTTGGGAGAAGCAGCCAAAGAGGTTAGTTTATTTCAACACCAAATTAGACCATGGCCCATTTCCAACAGGTCTCTTTAAAGAAGGCCTCTATGGAATACATTGCCTGGTTTCCTTCCTTGCAGTTCACCACAGCAAGAAACGTCACCTCCATCCCAAGTCACAATTTTCTCATGAAGGCAAATCCAAGAAGGGCTTGCAGTTCTTGCTGAAGGGGTACCACTTGTGGGCAGAGTGATCAATGCCATCTAGTCGGGGGAGGAGGAGCTTGTTTCTTGGTGTACTTGAATCAGAAGGTCCCTGCAAGCCAGTATGCTTCATTTGCCAGTGGCCAGAAATCCTCCCTTGCCTCCTTGATTGAGGTGTCCCAGATGTAGTATTCCCACAGGGGTCTGGCAGACCCCTCCTGTAACCACTCCAGTCACATTTTCTGCTTTTGAGGCAGAGGTGACATTAGGACGTTTACAGCCTCCACATGAATTGAGTGTTCATTTACCTCAGTATTACCGTGTTCATTTTTGTCCTCGTGCTACAGTTAGCTCCCTGCTGCCTCCTGCAGGTCTTACTTCAGCTCTTGCCTGTGACCCACACAGCTTCTGGGCTCTGCCTCTGCTCTAAGAAGTGCTGTGGGGGCAGAGAACCAGGAAGGACATGCTGTTGGGAATGTACACCTGGGCAGAGGTGGCCCTGTTAAGATATGACTATAGCCACGGCCAGGGACTGGATCCCTGGGTCTCTGGAATCTGAAACCTCACAAATGCCAGTCTTGACCCCTAGCAGCAGAGATAAGAATAAAGGGGTTGGTTTGCTATTAAGTCAGATGGGGGCTCTCTCCTTGTCATGCTGTCCCTGTGGGTAACAGACAGGGATTGACCATCTTACTGTTGTACAGGTAGCTGGTGGTGTTGGATTATCCCATTGAAGCTGGGACAGCTGTTCCAAGTTATCATAGTGATAACTTGGGTCTGTTGTCCTCTAAGGAACGTGAAACATACACTTCTTAAGCTGAACCACGTAAACTTGAAATTCTGCGCACTGGGAGAAATGTGTCCTGTGTTTCAAAGGATAAAACTGTTCTAAAGGCTTCCAGGGTCATGATGGGATTTTTTTAATAAATGCAAAAAATAAAAATAAAAAAGAAAAAAGAAAACAAAAAAAAGAAAAAAATGCTAGGTTGGGGAGGCGCTGTTCTGAATCCCAACCGGCTGGAACCAAGAATGTCGTTTCTATTTTTATAGAAGTTTTATACAGCTCCGGGGTGGAGAATATTTATTACCTAAATTATATCTCTGGAAAAGGCCAGGATTTTGTAGAATCCAGAATGTGATTGTTATACACACAGGGTGCTGTGTATGATTGAAACTACTGACTTTCTGTGGCCCGTTTGCAGCCCAGCTAACCTGCCCAAGGGGAAGGTGTTAATGCTGTGAATTGGCAGAGGAGAGAGCTGTGCTCCACAGGGTGCTGCCGGTGCTGTGCTCCCTAGCCTTCTGTTCTGTCTTCCTCCTTAGCCAAAACGTCACTCCCTTCCCACATCCCCCTCTTCTCTCTGCCTTCCCCCATCTCACCATTATTTGTCCATGGATTTGTATTGGGCTCTGGGACCTTATGAAACCCCTTTCCTAATGACATAAGAGGCCAAGGTGCAATCCACCCACCTTTGATACCAGACCCTGAGGGCTTCATACCTGCTGATGGGTTCTCTTAAAAGGAATGCTTGCCCCAGCAGGGTCCTGGGCTGCTTGAGCAGCCAGCTGGTGAGACCATGCATTTCTCTGTTCTCTCCTCCCCCTGCCGAGTGAGTTAGCACAGCAGTAGCACTGCCCTTGAGCACAGTTCTTTCCCCAGGCCAAAGATGGTTTTGTGAAGAAGCTGCTCCCCTACAAGTCTCATGTGTGAAAGGGCTCAGCTCAGAGTGGAGACTCGCTGTCAAGTCTTAAGCAATCCTTTTCTGTTGTGTGAAGGTTTCACTTACAAAGTGTTTTTTGTTGTAGTTTTGTTTCTTACTCGGGTTACATCATGAAATTGATTTGCCTTGAATGCAGCCAGACCACTGTCTCCTGGGTTCCACTTGAGTGGCCAGGGCCTGGGTGGAAGCTAAGAGCTTGGATTTCTGGGAACAAAGGGCCATCCCCATAAGATAAGAGCAGAAATTCTGGTCCTCTTCCCTGAAAAATTTTCCCCACCCCAGCCAGCATCTTCTGCTTCCCCTTGGGTTGTGACCAGAGAGTGGGGAGAAAGGCTGAGGCTCTGCTCCCCTGGAGACCTTCTCTTAGGAGTTGGGCGCTTCATGGAAAATCCAAGCCTTAGGTTCCCTTCTGTCTCTGGCAATTAGATGTGTTCTTGGTGTCCTCCATGTCCTTTTTGACTTTTCCCTGTGTCCATTGTTAGCATGTGCAAAAGTTCCCTGTCATTACCCAATCCCTGCCCGCCCACCTCATTTCAGGGCTGTACACACAGTGAGTGTCCTGTTCTCTCTCTCTTTGTTTGGATGTATTGCTCTGTGTAACTCAGTGGGTCTCCCTCTTTCTGGTTTGTTTTTTTTTCTAGATTCCTGCCGTTTGTTCATCGTTGTGCCTAAAGCATGTCGATGTGGCGTCAAGTACATCGTCCAAATCCCTGTCTCTTCAGCTTCTCTGATGCTTGAACTCTCACCTTTGACCTTGTGTTGACCTTTGATGCTGACGTGTATTTTTATTATGTTTGTTTCTTTCTTCGTTTTTTTTTTTTCTTTTTCTTTTTTTCTTTCCTTTTTTTTTTTTCCCTTTTGTGCTGCCAAATTGGTTTTGCTAGAACGACTGCTGAAGGGGAAATATTTAAACTTGCATTTGAATATAAAAAAAATCTATTTTTCTAGAACTTCATAAGATAACCACTTGATTTTGTGATTCCAATTCTTTGTAATTGTCTTCAGAGCAGCCCTACTAGCACATACCGCGTGGTGTTTGTATTTCTGTGAACACACAGCCAGTCCGTTTCTAGGCTTTGTTTCTCTGTGTGCTTAGTTTTAAAGACAACTTTGAAGTAAACAATGAAATAAAAGATGTCACTAAAACCTTTGAGGCTCCTGAGCACATTTTGCTGATACAGTCTGTGGGGCTTGAGGAGACCGCATGTATTGTTCTTTCTTTTGTTTTTCTTCTGAGTTCTCAACTGCAGAGAGCACCTGAACCCCCTTTCCTTTTTGACCGCAGGCTGCAGTTTGGGCCCCAGCCAGCCCTTTTTCTTTTTCTTTTGTGGTTCTTCCCTGGAGCGACTCTGTGGGGAGTCCTGGATCCCGCCTGCCCCTTCCCCTCAGCCCCATGCTTGTTCCTAAAGTCTCCACAGCAAAATGTGATGCTTTGATTTTTTGTTGTTGTTTTTGTTTTTGTATTGTTTTTGTGTTTTTGTTTTGAATTTTTTCCTTTCCTACTAAGATTATGCCCAGAAAAAAGTTTTGCATGTTTCCTGCTGTTTCTTCACACCTTCGTATATATCACCTTCACCTCTCTGTTTTCTATAGTTTGTGCAAAAACTGATTTAAAAGGGTTTCAAAGAAGCTGTTTTAAATTGTTGTAGGGTTGATTATTTTTTTCAAGATTGTATTGTTTTATTTTGAAGTGGCAACTTTCTCCTCTATTGCCCTTAGAGTGTTTGCCTGTGCACTTAGACTGTCACTTCGTGTGGCCTCCAGGTCTCAGCAGGGCGTCCAGGAGGCTGGCTGCTCTGCTCAGAGAGGGTGGGAAGGGGGCCTGGAGAGACACAAGAAGCAGAGGTAGAGCCTAGAAGGTGGCAGCAGGTGGGCAAGAGGCTTACTTAGCGCATTAGGGGCAGTGAGCACCTGGAAGAAGGAGGGCGCTCCCAACCACCCCGTAGTAGGAGGCCATCTGCGCACCAAGCGGCAATTCACCTGCTGGCGCTTTTCCTAGGTGACAAGCACAATACTACAGTCTTCACACTGTTTACAGCCCTGGGCACCAGCCACCCCGCACTGGCTCTTCACCACAGCTCTGCTCTTGCTTAGCTGGTGGGGTGGGGGGAAAGGGCAGGGATTTGTTTTTTAAATTGGGTGAAGAGCCAAACAGCTACTGTCCCTGGGTGCCGAGCAAGCCAGTTTTTTTGGTTCTCTGAGGGAAACTGACCCTCTTCTCTTGTGGCACCATCCAGCCTCAGGGTCTTGGAGACTTGAGTAAGAATGTGAGTGGAGGGGGAGAGGCGAGGAGAGGAGAGGTCACAGGGTGGATCTGTGGAGGGAAGAGGTTGCAGGGGGAGGAGCTGATGATAGATCCCACCCAGACCTAAGCTGCTGGTGGGTGGGCGAGCTGGGAAGTAGGACTGTCCAGGGAAGGGTGGAGAGATGTAGCTAGCGGCTGGGGATGGGGAGGTGGAAGCGCTGCTGAGCATCCTCCACACCAACGTTGATGAAGGAAGGGATCCCAGCAGGGTTTCTGCTCTGGGGCTGGCGGGTTGCCCGGTATTATGCCCAAGGCCACTCTGCCTGGGGGAAAGGGCAGCCAGGCAGAGGCCCAGTGTCTGGTAGGCTGCTGAATTTCCTGGAAGGGGTGATTGGATGGAAAGAGGCCAGAAACCCCAGCCTGAGAGACTGCTGTGCGCCCCACAGTCTGACTGCACAGAGCCGCCTCTGTTGGCAGGAGGCACTGAGGCTCCCCTTCCTGTGTATTGAGAAGCCGTGTTTGCCAATATATTTTGCTTTCAATTCCAAGAGGAGCTCTGGGAAAACCTGTGGATAAAACCAAATGCCAAATGTTGGACGTTGTTTCCTTTTCCTTTTCTCTCTCTGATTGTTTTAATTGTTCTGTGGTGGTTTTAATGGATTTGAGACCCTGGAGCGGCAGCTGCCTTTCTGATTTCCAGCTGCTTTTTGTGAATAATTTAAAAAGAAAAAAAAAAAAAAGAAACTTTACATTTTGGAGACAAACCTGTGTGAGTTTTTTATTGGTACAAACGTTGTATTTAACACTAGGGGTTTTGTACAGTTTTTTGCCTTTTCTACTAGAAAACAATGTAAAGTGATTTCACAATGTGAAGAGAAAAAAAAATTGCCACTATGACCAAACGCACAGTCTGTTCTGCAGCAACAACGGGATTCAATCAACTCAGTCGTGATTCAGCCGTAGAAATGCTTTTCCTTTATCTTGTTTGAGCTTTTCTTTTCTTTCCTGTTTTGATTTGCAAAAGAAAATGTCTTTTTTGTGTGAACTTGTGTTGTACTCTGTAGAAAATTATGGATTTTACTTTAATGGTTTAAAAAAAGGCAAGAAGAGCTCTCGTCGCTTTTCTTACCTAATCACAGAGTTTGTGTAGTGAATTTAAAAAGAAAAAAAAATTGTTACAAGTTTGGGTCAAGGGAGTATGTGTTTCAAAGGAATCTCCTTCCTTTTTTTTGTGTGTTTTTCCTTTTGTCCCAATGGGGAACCTAAATCTGTTTTAATTGCACAGACACACGGACAAAAAGTCATTTTGTATCTGCCAAGTGTGGTACCTTCCTTTGTTTATTTGCTATTAAACTGTTTGAGAAGAACTGATGTCTTCAGAGTTACTGATGGTTGGGGAGGGCGGTGTGTCCTTGGTGCGGGTGGGCTTGCCGTGTTCCTGAAGAGGGGGTGTGGGTTCCTCTTCAAAACGTAAGGCTTCATTTTGATGTACCTGAAGGTGTATAACTGAACCCACCAAAAACTCCTGAAGGAAAACATAATTTCTCCCCAGAAAACTGCCTTCCCCATCTTTTTGTATTCTCCAGGATTTCTTTTTTTTTTTTTGGAGACGGAGTCTAGCTCTGTCGCCCAGGCTGGAGTGCAGTGGCCAGATCTCAGCTCACTGCAAGCTCCGCCTCCCGGGTTTACGCCATTCTCCTGGCTCAGCCTCCCGAGTAGCTGGGACTACAGGCGCCTGCCACCTCGCCCGGCTAGTTTTTTGTATTTTTTAGTAGAGACAGGGTTTCACCGTGTTAACCAGGATGGTCTCGATCTGCTGACCTTGTGATCCGCCCGTCTCGGCCTCCCAAAGTGCTAGGATTACAGGCTTGAGCCACCGCGCCCGGCCATTCTCCAGGATTTCTACTTATATGGAAACACCTTAAAATTTTTTGCCAGGCCGGGCGCGGTGGCTCAAGCCTGTAATCCCAGCACTTTGGGAGGCCGAGACAGGTGGATCACGAGGTCAGGAGATCGAGACCATCCTGGCTAACATGGTGAAACCCCGTCTCTACTAAAAAATACAAAAAACTAGCCGGGCGATGTGGCGGACGCCTGTAGTCCCAGCTACTCGGGAGGCTGAGGCAGGAGAATGGCGTGAACCCGGGAGGCGAAGCTTGCAGTGAGCTGAGATCCGGCCACTGCACTCCAGCCTGGGCGACAGAGTGAGACTCCGTCTCCAAAAAAAAAAAATTTTGTCAAACCTAGTTTTCGAGCATCTCCTGTTCTCCTTGGCTGCCACACAACAAAGCTGGTCCAGACCTGCCAGTGCTCATCTCTTCCCTAGTGCTGCAGAGTCCCTGCTCCCTAGGACTCTGCTGGCCAGCAACGAATCCCAGAGCCCGGCAGTCTTCCTCCCTCCAGACCTTTAAAACTCTGGCCCAAAGTGGTTAAACTTCTACTTCCCTCACTCTGACCTCAGTACAAGGCCCCTGAATGGCATGCTTCTGTGGACTACTCAGTAGTGCTGGATGGCCCAGGCCTCAGCCTTCCCCTGCATGTTCCTCTATGTGGAGTGGGTCTTGGGTAGCATTTCTCAGTGGGGGTTCTATTGAGTACTAGCCCCTGATATGTTCTATGAAATAACAATTCTTAACACAAATAAGTTTGTGAATGTTTTCCCTGCAATAAAGAATGTTCTCTCTGAAATTAGGCAATAAAGAAGCCTCAGACTTGATTTAGCCAAGCGTCTCCCAGACTGGGGATCCCATTTGCTGTCCACTTGTTCTCAAAAACAAGTGGCAGCTTGGGGGTTTTAGAAGATTTTGTCTATCAAGTTCTGCATTTGGGTGTTCCTTTGTTCACGTCCCCATTTTTCATTAAAGTGTTTAAAAATTAAACATTAAAAGTGTTTAAAAATCAGAATTTATATGCAAATAATTATCCTAGCTAATGTTGATTGTTTACCACAATCAGGCGCTGCAGGATACACGTGATACCCACTACATGTTCCAGGCTTCACAGCATCCCTAGGAGGTAGTTAGTGTTCCCATCCTCATTTTACAGATGAGCAAACAGGTTAAAAGAAATTGGGTTGCCTGCTAGAAAGTGGTGTGCACTGGGAATCAAACCAGGTTGCCCAACTCCTGAGTCCTTTCTCCTAGCCACTACTGAATAGAAAGAATTCAAAAGCCAGTAAATGTGCTTTAGTTAACCTGTGTCTCATCACAGATGGTTGCTCTCTGTCCCCCAGGCCCCAGTGAGAGGAGCTTAGAGGACCTATGGCTTTTGTGGCTCCCTTGGAAGGTGACTCATTGCAGCTGTACCCTCTTTAAAGCAGCCTTTTGGTGTTTGAGAGGTTCGCTTGTAACTGGTTGGTCAGTGGGCTACTGCAGGGTGCTGCTGCCTGTGGGGGAGGGGGCGACTTCTAAATGGCACTCCTCTCCATACTCTCACGTCACTGGATCTGAGACCAGCTCAACCATTGTTTACCCAGTGTCAGTTTGTTTTTATTGTGACAAAATCACATTTGCCATTTTAACCACTTTTAAGTATAATTTTTAAAAATTTTGTTTTACTTTGGAGTATAGATTCAAGTTGACCTGAATATATACTCCCTATAATTTTATAATTTACTACCATTAAACACATTCATCTATCCTGGCTAACATGGTGAAACCCCGTCTCTACTAAAAATACAAAACACTAGCCGGGCGTGGTGGCGGGCGCCTGTAGTCCCAGCTACTTGGGAGGCTGAGGCGGGAGAATGGCGTGAACCCAGGAGGCGGAGCTTGCAGTGAGCCGAGATCACGCCACTGCACTCCAGCCTGGGAGACACAGTGAGACTCCGTCTCAAAAAAAAAAAAAAAAAAAAAAAAAAAAAAAACCACATTCACAATGCTTGTGCAATCACCACCTGATTTTTTATTTTTGAGACAGGGTCTCACTCTGTCAACGAGGCTGGCATACAGCGGCGCAATCATTGCTCACAGCAGCCTCAGCCTCCCCAGGCTCAAGTGATCCTCCCACCTCAGCCTCCTGAATAGCTGGGACTTACAGGCACATGCCATCATGCCTAGCTAATTTTTGTATTTTTTGTAGAGACAGGTGTCGCCATGTTGCCCAGGTTGGTCTTGAACTTCCGGGCTCAAGCAATCTGCCTGTCTTGGCCTCCCAAAGTGCTGGGATTACAGGCATGAGCCACCATGCCCAGCCCCATTACCACCTAATTTTGTAAATCAACTTGAAGTGTACTTTTTTCAGCTTCATTCTGACCCACTGATATTTGTGAAATCACAAGTTTGATATTGTAATCATTACATTATAAAATACACATTAGCAGGGCTCAGTGGCTCACACCTGTAATCCCAACACTTTGGGAGGCCAAAGCGGGAGGATCAATTGAGACCAGCCTGGGCAACAGAGTGAGACCCCATCTCAACAGAAAATAAAATCAGGCATGCTGGCACACACCTGTGGTCCCAGCTACTCCAGAAGCAAAGGTGGGAAGATTGCTTGAGCCCAGGAGGTCCAGGCTGCAGTGAGCTATGATCATGCCACTGCACTCCAGCCTAGGTGGCAGAGACCCTGTCTCCAAAAATACACACACACACACACACACACATATATTGATAACTACTAATATAAAATGTACATGGAGTGCCTTCTCAGTGAGTTCTGCATTTCACACTTGGGGGAACTGGTGTGGTGGAGGGCAAGGGTAGAGAATCAGAGGCTTCCTCCTCAGACTCTCTTCCTGGGCCTTTTATCTAAAAATAGATTATGAAGTACAACTTGAGCATCTTTTAATTGAAATCATGCTTAAAGGCTGTTGCTTCTCTTTAAAATGGACCCAAAAAAGGGAATATATCAAGTACTATTTCAGCCTTTTTAAAAAGTTTAGGCTTTTGCATATTTATAATAATAAAGCTGTATCTTTTTTTGAGACGGAGTTTTGCTCTTGTTGCCCAGGCTGGAGTGCAATGGTGCAATTTTGGCTCACTGCAACCTCTGCCTCCTGGGTTCAAGCAATTCTCCTGCCTCAGCCTCCCGAATAGCTGGGATCACAGGCACATGCCACCACACCCAGCTAATTTTTGTATTTTTAGTAGAGATGGGGTTTCACCATGTTGATCAGCCTGGTCTCGAACACCTGACCTCAGGTCATTCACCCCACTTGGCCTCCCAAAGTGCTGGGATTACAGGCATGAGCCACCGTGCCCAGCCAATAAAGCTTTATTAATTAAATGTTTTGTTGGAGTTTGTTTTGTTTGGGTTTTGGTTTTGAGACAGAGTCTTGCTGTCACCCAGGCTGGAGTGCAGTGGCATAGTCTGCTCACTGCAGCCTCCACCTCCCGGGCTCAAGCAACTCCCCTGCCTCAGCCTCAGGCATGCGCCACCACATTCGACTAATTTTTTGTATTTTTAGTAGAGATGGGGTTTCACCATGTTAGCCAGGCTGTTCTCAAACTCCAAGTCTCAAGTTGATCACCTACCTTGGCCTCCCAAAGTGCTGGGATTACAGACATGAGCCACCTTGCCCCACCAATGTTTTATATTCTTTGAAAACCACTTCATCCTTCTGTAGCTTGCTCAGCACCTACTTTTTGCCACATTCCTATTCATCTGGCTGGCAGAGGCACCTCTGCACTGACTTTATTGGTCAGCACACAGCTTCCCTAATGCTCACATACTATGCTCACCTGAGCGGCTCAGTCTCTGATAAGGAAAAGCCACCAGGCTGGAAATTAAACACCAGGTTGTCCCTGCACCTCAGGGAATGTCAGACTAATGTCTGATAATATTTCCCTTCAGGAGAGATTGGAGATGGCCTCGCCTTGCACCTTCTGCCTTCAAGCGTTTTCCTTCCCTCTCAGTAGTCCTTTCCAACCCCCACCATCTGGTGTTTAATTTCTTTTGCATGCATTGACTTTCTCTGTACTGGGTGAAGACTCCAGCTGTAGGGAGCAGCTTTTGTTTTTTAAAAATCGAAGGCAGGTCAGGCACGATGGCTCACGCCTGTAATCTCAACACTTTGGGAGGGCAAGGCAGGCAGATCACTTGAGGTCAGGAGTTCGAGACCAGAACTGCTACCATGGTGAAACCCTGTCTCTACCAAAAATACAAAAATTAGCCAGGCACAGTGGTGGGCACCTGTAATCCCAGCCACTTGGGAGGCTGCAGCAGGAGAATCTCAAACTCGGCGGGCGGAGCTTGCAGTGAGCTAAGATGATTCTGCTGCACTTCAGTCTGGACAACAGAGTGAGACTCCCATCTAAAAAATAACATTGAAGGCAGCCTTGCGATGGGAAATTGCAACCAGGAAGGGCTTTCCTGCAGTCCCCAACGCCTTCCATGCCCAGCTTTGGGCTGCCCTACCCAAGGTTTTTCTGTTTGTGGGGATGGGTCCTACTAATCTGAGGCCTCTTGAGATTTGGGTTGTATTTAAACAGCTTTATTACACGGCGTGGTGGCTCATGCCTGTAATAACAGCACCTTGAAAGACCGAGGCCAGTGGACCACTTGAGGCCAGGAGTTCAAGACCAGCCTGGCCAATATAGCGAAACCCCTTCTCTACTAAAAATACAAAAATTAGCCAGGCATGGTGGCGCATGGCTGCAATCCCAGCTACTCAGGAGGCTGAGTTACAAGAATTGCTTGAACCCAGGAGACGGAGGTTGCAGTGAGCGGAGATTGTGCCACTGTTGCAGCCCAGGGAACAAAGTGAGACCGAGACCCTGTCTCAAGAAAAAAATAAGAATAAGCGGGTTTATTGAGTATAATTCACACACAACACAACTCATCCACTTAAAGCATACCATTCACTGGGTTTTAGAGTTGTGCAACCATGAACACAGCCTAATTTTAGAACATTTTCAGAACCGTATACTCATTTAGCAGTCGCTCCCCATCCTCTCCCTCACTCCCTTTCCCATTTCCTAGTAACCACAAATATACCTCTGTATCTTTACTTTTTAATTACATTTCATTAAAATACACTCATAGGATATGTGGCCTTTTGTGTCTGGCCTTTACTTAGCCAACATCCTGAGGTATCTTCTCCTTTCTTCCTCCTACTTGAAAACTAGGGGCAGCACCCACTGTGGCACCTGCTCCTGTCGTCCCTCGTCCTGAGCTTGTCTGCCCCCAATCCAGCCTTGTTTCTGCAGCCCCCGTCCCTTGCAGCTCTCCCAGCTCCTCTTTCTGGTTGCCGGTCTTATCTGCCTCAGCCTGAATCTGAAAGGCTTCTGGACCCACAATTGTCCAATACAGTTACCCACTAGGCACTGTAGCTTTTTTCATTTAAATAACTAGATATGGGCCCAGCCAGTGGCTCACCTTACCTCTCCACACCTGTAATCCCAGCACTTTGGGAGGACAAGGCGGGCAGATAATCTGAAGTTGGGAGTTCGAGACCAGCCTTACCAACATGGAGAAATCCCGTCTCTACTATAAAGATACAACATTAGCCAAGTGTGGTGGCGCATGCCTGTAATCCCAGCTACTCGGGAGGCTGAGGCAGAACTGCTTGAACCCGGGAGTGAAGGTTGCAGTAGACTGAGATCGCGCCATTGCACTCCAGCCTGGGCAACACAAGTGCAACTCCCCCTTAAAATAACAAATAAGGCCGGGTGCGGTGGCTCAAGCCTGTAATCCCAGCACTTTGGGAGGCCGAGACGGGCGGATCACGAGGTCAGGAGATCGAGACCATCCTGGCTGACACTGTGAAACCCCGTCTCTACTAAAAACTACAAAAAACTAGCCGGGCGAGGTGGCAGGCGCCTGTAGTCCCAGCTACTCGGGAGGCTGAGGCAGGAGAATGGCGTGAACCCGGGAGGCGGAGCTTGCAGTGAGCTGAGATCCGGCCACTGCACTCCAGCCTGGGTGGCAGAGCGAGACTCCATCTCAAAAAATAAATAAATAAATAAATAAATAAATAAATAAATAAATAAAAATGTAGTACCTTGGTTTCACAAGCTACATTTCAAGCGACTGGTGGCTCTCCTATTGGACAGTGCCGGTACAGAACATTTCTATCATCACAGGCAGTGGCAGGACCTGTTCTAGACAGTTTGCTGTTTTTTATTTGTTTGCTTGTTTGTTTTTGAGATGGAGTCTCATTGTTGCCCAGGCTGGAGTGCAGTGGCAGGATCTTGGCTCACTGCAGCCTCTGCCCTCTGGGTTCAAGCAATTCTCCCGCCTCAGCCTCCCAAGTAGCTGGGATTACAGGCGCCTAGTATCACGCCCAACTAATTTTTGTATTTTTAGTAGAGACGGGGTTTTACCATGTTGACCAGGCTGGTCTCGAACTCCTGACCTGGAATGATCCGCCTACCTCAGCCTCCCAAAGTTCTGGGATTACAGGCATGAGCCATCACGCCTGACCTATTCTGCCTTTAAGAAAAAACCGCCATTTATTTTTTATTTTTATTTATTTTTTTTTTTTTTGAGACGGAGTCTCGCTCTGTCGCCCAGGCTGGAGTGCAGTGGCTGGATCTCAGCTCACTGCAAGCTCCGCCTCCCAGGTTCCCGCCATTCTCCTGGCTCAGCCTCCCGAGTAGCTGGGACTACAGGCGCCCGCCACCGCACCCGGCTAATTTTTTGTATTTTTTAGTGGAGACGGGGTTTCACCATATTAGCCAGAATGGTCTCGATCTCCTGACCTCGTGATCCGCCCGTCTCGGCCTCCCAAAGTGCTGGGATTACAGGCTTGAGCCACCGCGCCCGGCCCAAAAACCGCCATTTATTAATCAGCCACAGCCACTGCACTGGTCCTCCCAGCAACTGGTAGCATAGGAAGATAGACCAAGGCACAGAGAAGCCGCAGTTCCTCTGTTCATGTGGCTAATAAGTAGTACAGCTGCTTTTTCATGCAGGCCAACCTGACCCCGTAATCCTGTAGAACATATTCCTTTGAGGGGTCATTAAGGTGGACCCTGGGATGCCCTGGTTTAAATTCCACCTCTGGAACCGCTTCATGAAGGCAGGAGCCATACTTACCTCATTTCTCACTGGAGGCCTCACCATTCCTCACACACTGGCAGGTAAGTTTTCAGTAGACATTTCTGTCACCATCCAACACTAATCACAGCCAAGTCCCTGAGAGCCACTTTACAGGAATTCTAATACAACTCCTGAGGCCGCTCACCAGGGGCTCTGCCACTTGAAGTTGGTGCCAGCACCTGTTTCAGTAGCAGGGCCCTGTGCTATTAGAGGTTCCCCCTGGCAGTCAGGGAAGGCCCCAGGGGAGGGGAGCCTACCTGTGGCCCTTCAGCCCTAAGAGTGCCACTAACCTGCCCTTCCCTAGAATGGGATATGCCTGGAGCCCAAAACACCTGACAGCAATGACTTGTTTACAAAATCAGGTGAGGGTTTGAATTTTTTTTTTTTTTTTTTTTGAGATGGAGTCTCTTGTTGCCCAGGCTGGAGTACAGTGGCATGATCTCGGCATATTGCAACCTCCGCCTCCAGGGTTCAGCCAATTCTCCTGCCTAAGCCTCCTGAGTAGCTGGGATTACAGGCACGTGCCACCACGCCCGATTAATTTTTGTATTTTTAGTAGAGACGGGGTTTCACCATGTTGGCCAGGCTGGTCTCAAACTCCTGACCTCATGATCCACCCGCCTCGGCCTCCCAAAATTCTGAGATTATAGGCGTAAGCCACCGCGCCTGGCCTGAATTTTTTTTTTTTTTAAGGCAAAACATTTAGGTGGTTCTTAAAAAGGCTTAGAGTATGTTGGGGAAATCTTTAAGAATTCCCTAATCCTGTAATACCAAGTCTACCATCAGCAGCCCTGTGACCTTGGACAAATTACTCGATTCTCAGCCCCAGATTGTTCATCTGTTAAATGGAAACAAAAGCACCTCCCCAGTACAGTTGGGAAGATGAGAGAGTGTCTCAAAAACTAGCCAAAGGGTCCAGGCGTGGTGGCTCATGCCTGTAATCCCAGCACATGGGGAGGTGGAGGCGGGAGGATTGCTTGAGCCCAGGAATTCAAATCCACCCTAGGCAACATAGCAAGACTCCGTCTCTACAAAAAGAATAAATGCACAAACAAATCGCCAAGCTACTGCCCCTGGCAAGCACTCATTAAAGTCGCTAGTAACAACAGTAAGTCATGGTTTAAAGTGAGCGAATGCTCCATCCCACAGCCCATTGGTAACAGATGGGGTCATATGCTTCCAGGATTTTTCCTTATAAACACAAAAAATAGGCCGGGCACGGTGGCTCAAGCCTGTAATCCCAGCACTTTGGGAGGCTGAGATGGCAGATCACGAGGTCAGGAGATCGAGACCATCCTGGCTAACACGGTGAAACCCCGTCTCTACTAAAAAATACAAAAAGCTAGCTGGGCGAGGTGGCGGGCGCCTGTAGTCCCAGCTACACGGGAGGCTGAGGCAGGAGAATGGCGTAAACCCGGGAGGGGGAGTTTGCAGTGAGCTGAGATCCAGCCACTGCACTCCAGCCCGGGCGACAGAGCAAGACTCCATCTCAATAAAATGAATAAATAAATAAAATAAACACAAAAAATAAGTACATAATTTCTGTTAATAAAAATGAGATCATGTTGAGATCATGCCAAGTGTGGTTGCTCGGATTATGCCTATAATCCCAGCACTTTAGGAGGCTGAGGTAGGAGGATTACTTGAGCCCAGGAGTTTGAGACCAGCCTGGGCAACACAGACCTGTCTCTACAAAAAATTTAAAAAATTAACCAGGTGTGATGGGATACACCTGTAGTCCAAGCCACTTGGGAGGCTGAGGTGGGAGGATCACTTGAGCCCGAGATCATGCAGTGAGCCATGATCGCACCACTGTACTTCAACCTGGGTAACAGAGTGAGACCCTGTTTCAAAAAAAAACAAAAAAAGATCGGGCGCGGTGACTCCCACCTGTAATCCCAGCACTTTGGGAGGCTGAGGCGGGCTGATCACCTGAGGTTGGGAGTTCGAGCCCAGCCGGACCAACATGGTGAAACCCTGTCTCTACTAAAAGTACAAAATTAGCCCGGCGTGATGGCGCATGCCTGTAATCCCAGCTACTCGGAGGCGGAAGAATCGCTTGAACCTGGGAAGCGGAGGTTGCAGTGAGCCGGGATTGTGCCATTGCACTGGAGCCTGGGCAACGAGAGCGAAGACTCCATCTCAAAAAAAAAAAAAGACTGGACACGGTAGCTCACGCCTATAATCCCAACACTTTAGGAGTCCGAGGCGGGCAGATCACGAGGTCAGAAGATGGAGACCATCCTGGCTAACACGGTGAAACCCCGTCTCCACTAAAAATACAAAACATTAGCCGGGCGCGGTGGCGGGCGCCTGTAGTCCCAGCTACCCAGGAGCCTGAGGCGGGAGAATGGCGTGAACCCGGGAGGCGGAGCTTGCAGTGAGCCGAGATCGCGCCACTGCACTTCCGCCTGGGCAACAAAGCGAGACTCCGTCTCAATAATAATAATAATAATAATAAATCACACCATAATATACAGAATGTTCTGCAGCTTGCTTTTTGTTGTTGTTGTTTTTTGTTTTGTTTTCTTTTTTTAGAAGGAGTCTCTTGTTGGCCAGGCTAGAGTGCAGTGGCATGATCTTGATTCACCGCAACCTCTGCCTCACAGGTTCAAAGGATTCTCCTGCCTCAGCCCCTGGAGTAGCTGGGATTACAGGTGCCCACCACCACGCCCAGCAAATTTTTTGTATTTATTAGAGACCGGGTTTCACCATGTTGGTCGGCTTGGTCTTGAACTGACCTCAGGTGATCCACCTGCCTCGGCCTCCCAAACTGCTGGGATTACAGCTGTGAACCACCGTGCTCAGCAGTTTGCTTTTTTAAGTTACTATGCCCTGGCCTCCCTACTACCTGGGTACACAGGTATCTACTGCTTCCTTAGAGTCTACATAACACTTCGTGGTTATGAACACCCTTATATCAGACACAAATTCTTTCTAGTTTTTCACTATCGTAAATAATAAGCCAACAGAGGGATGTTAGTTCAATGGCTTCTTTTCAAAGCAAGTTATTATATCATCTCATTTGATTTTCACAGAAAAGTTGCCAGAGAGGTGATATCTTTTTTTCCTTTTTTGGAACGAAGTCTTACTCTATCGCCAGGCTGGAGTGTAGTGGCGCAATCTCGACTCACTGCAACCTCTGCCTCCCAGGTTCAAGTGATTCTTCTGCTTCAGCCTCCCCAGTAGCTGGGACTACAGGCATGCACCACCACACACAGCTAATTTTTGTATTTTTAGTAGAGACGGGGTTTCACCATGTTGGGCAGGATGGTCTCGATCTCTTGACCTTGTGATCCGTCCGCCTCGGCCTCTTAAAGTGCTGGAATTACAGGCGTGAGCCACCACGCCTGGCCAGTATCTTTTTAATTGGGGAAACTTAACTTGGTAAGAGGGGGAGACTTCCCAAGAATCCTCATAGTCGTGGTAGAGGGACCCTGGGACTGTCCCCTCCAGTTACATTCGCTATGCATCTAGAGCAGGCGCTGCAACTGTGAGGTACTTGTGTGAAAGAAGGCCAGCTTAAGACAAGTGGCATTTGGCTTCAGTGTCAAGGTGAGAACAAGGAGTCAGGGGTGCATGGTCCCAGTGAATGAATCAGTAAGACATTCATGGTCTCGGGGCCACACCTCGACCACTTGACTGGTTGGTAGGCAGTCAAGGTCTGAGCATGCGTGAGTTTCTACTCTTTTTTTTCTTTCTTTTTTTTTTTTTTAGCGACAGAGTTTTGCTCTTGTCACCCAGGCTGGAGTGCAATGGCACGATCTCAGCTCACTGCAACCTCCGCCTCCCAGGTTCAAGCAATTCTAGTGCCTCTGCCTCCCGAGTAACTGGGACTACAGGTGCATGCCACAATGCCTGGCTAATTTTTTGTATTTTCCATGGAGACGAAGGTTCATCATATTGACCAGACTGGTCTCAAACTCTTGAGCTCAGGTGATCCGCCCGCCTCGGCCTCCCAAAGTGCTGGGATTACAGGCGTGAGCCCCTGCACTGGGCCAAGCTTCCACTCTTGAAGAGAAGCAAGGAAATGTAGATTTTTATGTAAAATCTCCTAGCTAACAAATGTTGCCAATGAACTCAGAAATATTCAGTCCTCACATGCCAGATTGTGACTCCTGCTTCAGGCCCAAATTTAATTTTCTACTTTTAATTATAAAACAGGGACCTAAAATGTGAGGTGTGCAGCTGGTACCTGGCACACCAGGCACCCTGGTGAGAGCCCTGAATCCCCCGACTGTCTCACCAACTTGTGAGGTTAAGTGGCTCTGAAAAGACCATTTCATTTTGTGGCTGTTCCCTAACACCTTCCAGGGCTTTTTGTCTACTGGGCATTGGTAAGCAAGTCTTAACTCTTTACCCTCTCTGTAATACACATCTTCTGCCCACCCAGGCTACAGCTTTGGATAAGTTCCCAGTGACTTTGCTGTGCTTCAGGTAAAGATCACAATGAATTCTGCAAAACTATTGCTCTGTTCTCCACTTTCTCCATCTCCCTTGTCCTCACCTCCTTTCTAGTACAATATAATGGTTAAGAATGGGACTCCTCTGGCCAGGTGTGTTGGCTCACACCTGTAATCCCAGCACTTTGGGAAGCCGAGGCAGGCAGATCACCTGAGGTCAGGAGTTCGAGACCAGCCTGGACAACATGATGAAACCCCGTCTCTACTAAAAATACAAATGGGCGTGGTGGCACATACCTGTAATTCCAGCTACTTGGGAGGCTGAGGCATGAGAATCACTTGAACCCAAGAGCTGGAGATTGCAGTGAGCCAAGATTGTGCCACTGCACTCCAGCCTCAGCAACAGAGCTAGATTCCATCTCAAAAAAAAAAAAAAAAAAAAAAGAACAAGACTCCTACAACCACACTGCTTTTGGTCCCAGCTGTCTGGGACCAGCAGATGGCAGTGTAGTCTTCGGCATGTCACCTTACCTTTCCATGCCTCAGTTGCCTCATTTGTAAACTGGAAGAAATGTTTAACTCAGAAAATGTTAGGATTCTTCTGTTGGTCTCCTCTTACCTTGCCAGGGGCTGTGCAGTTAGTTACTAGCAGTATAAAGACAAGTAAACTACAGCCTTTGCCATAGAGGAGCATGCCTTTAACCTAACCACAGTAGCTGATTTCTGGAAAACGTGCTCAGAAATGAAATTTTTGAGGCTTGGCATGGTGGCTCATGGGAGGCTGAGGCGGGCAGATCACTTAACGCCAGGAGTTTGAGACCAGCCTGGCCAACATGGTGAAACCCCATCTTTCTGAAACTACAAAACTTAGCCAGGTGTGGTGATGCTCGCCTGTAATTCCAGCTACTCGGGAGGCTGAGGCAGGAGAATTGCTTGAACCCAGGAGGCGGAGGTTGCAGTGAGCTGAGATCCCACTGTGTCCAGAGTTGGTTCCTTCCGGTGGGTTCCTGGTCTCACTGATTTCAAGAATGAAATGAAGCCGCGGAACTTTACAGTGAGGGTTACAGCTCTTAAAGGTGGTGCAGACCCAAAGAGTGAGCAACAGCAAGATTTATTGTGGAGAGCAAAAGAACAAAGCTCCCACAGGGTGAAAGGGGACCTGAGCGGGTTGCTGCTGCTGGCTTGGGGGAGGTGGGGGAGGCAGCTTGTATTCCCTTGTCTCTGCCCATGCCCTGCTGATTGGTTCATTTTACAGAGTGCTGATTGGCCCATTTTACAGAGCCTGGCCAACATGGCGAAACCCCGTCTCTACTAAAAATACAAAAATGTGCTGGGCGTGGTGTCACGCTCCTGTATTCCCAGCTACTTGCGGGGGTTGAGGTGTAGGGGGCTTGAGCCTAGGAGGTTGAGGCCTCAGTGAGTCTAGATTGCGCCACTGCACTCCAGCCTGGGTGACAAAGTGAGACCCTGTCTCAAAATAAAATCACAGAGCTAAGTCCTGTATCAGAATGCAGTGTAATTCAATGAGAGAATAATAGGCTGATTCATCCTAATTATGACTTACGAAGCAGAGTGTGGGTGTGGCAAGCAGAGAAGGAATTAGGAGGAGCAAAGGCCCTGGGGCAGACAGGTAGGCAGGTCTCAAAAAGTTGAACCTAACAGTTACCAGAATGTAACAGTTGCCATATTACTCAGCACTTCTGCTCCAAGCATATACCTAAGAGAAATGAAAACATATCCCCATAAAACCTTGTATGTGAATTTTTTGTTTTTATTTATTTATTTTTATTTATTTATTTTTTTTGAGATGGAGTCTCACTCTGTTGCCCAGTCTGGAGTGCAGTGGCCTGATCTCGGCTCACTGCAAGCTCCGCCTCCTGGGTTTACATCATTCTCCTGCCTCAGCCTCCCAAGCAGCTGGGACTACAGGCGCCCACCACCTCGCCCGGCTAGTTTTTTGTATTTTTTAGTAGAGACGGGGTTTCACTGTGTTAGCCAAGATGGTCTCGATCTCCTGACTTCGTGATCCACTCGTCTCGGCCTCCCAAAGTTCTGGGATTACAGGCTTGAGCCACCGTGCCCGGCCTTATTTTTATTTTTTTGAGACAGAGTCTCGCTCTGTCGCCCAGGCTGGAGTGTAATGGTGTGATTGCAGCTCACTGCAGTCTGACCTCCTAGACTCAATCGATTCTCCTGCCTCAGCCTCCTGAGTAGCTGAGACCACAGCTGTGTACCACCACACCCAGCTAATTTTTTTTTTTTTAATTTTTTGTAGATATAGGGTCTCACTATGTTTCCCAGGCTGGTCTCCAACTCCTGGGCTCAAGCAATCTGCCTGCTTCAGCCTCCTAGTGTGCTGGCATTACAGGCGTTAGCCACTGTGCCCAGCCCAACTTGTACATGAATTTTTTTTTTTTTTTTTTTTGAGACAGAGTCTCGCTCTGTCACCCAGGCTGGAGTGCAGTGGCACCATCGTGGCTCACTGCAAGCTCCGCCTCCCATGCCAACACCATTCTCCTGCCTCAGCCTCCTGAGTAGCTGGGACCACAGGCGCCCGCCACCACGCCCGGCTAATTTTTTGTATTTTTAGTAGAGACGGGGTTTCACTGTGTTAGCCAGGATGGTCTCGATCTTCTGACCTTGTGATCCGCCCGCCTCGACCTCCCAAAGTGCTGGGATTACAGGCGTGAGCCACCGCGCCCGGCTGTACATGAATTTTTATAGCATCATTATTCATAATAGCCAAAAATGAAATGACTGAAATGCCCATTAACTGATGAATCAACAAAATGTATATCCAGACGAGTATTAACCAACCACAATAAGTAATGAAGTTCCGATACGGTTGAAAACGTAGATGAATCTTGAAAACATTATGCCAAGTTAAAGAAGCCAGTCATAGATGACCACATATTGTATGATTCCATTCCTATGAAGGGTCCACAATAGACAGGTCCATAGACACCGGGTGGCTTAAATAACAGAAATTTATTTTCTCACAGTTCTGGAGGCTAGAAGTTCAAGAACAAGGAATTGGCAGAGTTGGTTTCATTGTGAGGCCTTGCTCCTGGGCTTGTAGATAGCCATCTTCTCCCTGTGTCTTCACATACTTTTCTTCTATGTGACTGTGTCCTTTTTAAACATTTATTGTGGGCCAGGTGCAGGGGCTCACGCCTGTAATCTCAACACTTTGGGAGGCAGAGGTGGGCAGATCACGAGGTCAGGAGTTCCAGACCAGCCTGGCCAACATTGTGAAACCCCATCTCTACTAAAAATACAAAAATTAGCCAGGCGTGGTGGTGGGCACCTGTAATCCCAGCTACTCAGGAGGCTGAGGCAGGAGAATCACTTGAACCTGGGAGGAGAAGGTTGCAGTGAGCCAAGATGGTGCCACTGCACTCCAGCCTGGGCAACAGAGGGAAACTCTGTCTAAAAAACAAAAACAAAAACAAAAAACGTTGTTGTGGCCAGGCATGGTGGCTCACACCTATAACCCCAACACTTTGGGAGGTTCTGAGGCAGGTGGATCAACTGAGGTCAGGAGTTCGAGACCAGCCTGACTAACATGGTGAAACCCTGTCTCTACTAAATACAAAGAATTAGCCAGGCATGGTGATGCACACCTGTCGTCCCAGCTACTTGGGAGGCTGAGGCAGGAGAATCACTTGAACCCGAGAGGTAGAGGTCTCAGTGAACTGAGATTGTCCCTCTGCACTCCAGCCTAGGCAACAAGACCAAAACTCCATCTCAAAAATAAAATAATTTTTAAAAATAAAAATTTATTGTTTATTTATTTTTTGAGACAAGGTCTTGCTCTGTTGCTTCGGCTGGAGTGCAGTGGCGCAATCACAGCTCAGTGCAACCTCCACCTCCAGGAGTTCAAGACCAGCCTGGGCAACATGGTGAAACTCATCTCTACAAAAAACTAGCTGGGTGCAGTGATGCACACCTGTAGTCTCAGCTACCCAGGAGACTGAGGTGGGAGGGTCACTTGAGCCTAGGAGGTAGAGGTTGCAGTGAGCTGTGACTGCACCACTGCACTCCAACCTGGGTGACAGAGTGAGACCCTGTCTCAAAAGGGGCGGGGGGATACCAGTCTTACTGGATGAGGTACCATGTGACTTCATTTTACCTTAATTACCCTTTAAAGACCCTGTCTTCAGAGACAGTCACATTTTGAGACAGTGTTAGGACTTAAACATATGCATTTGGTTGGTGGGGGACATGATTCAGCCATATCAAGGTGGGGAATGGAGTGGTGTAACTGCTGCTGGGTGTGCGTCTCCTTTTTGGGGTGATTAAAATGTTCTGGAATTAGTGGTAATTAGTGTGCATCTTTGTGAGTATACTAAAAACGGCTGAATTGGCCAGCCGGAAAGGATGAACTTTGCGCTGGGGCAGGAAGAAGGCTGGCATGCAGAGAGAGGAGAAAGGGGGCTGGATGAGCTGGCCTGCTGGCTGGGGTCCCAGTACTACATAAGACCTTGCCCTTCTCCACAATATCTGGTGTTAAAGCTCATTATGGGGACCCTTTCAACCCGGGGTTGGGATTGGAATTGAGACACTGAAACTTCAAGAGCTGGGCTCTGGCCCGGGTGGGCATTTGCCACCAAGCAAGATAGCCTCGTGCAGCACATACAGGGTTTCCTGTAGCGTGCACTGTCCTAAGTCCTTCTCAACTCTTTCATCATTGAGTTCTTATAGCGGTCCAGTGAGCTAGGTACCATTCCTCTCTTCAGGCCATGGTGCCGGGTCACTTGACTAGGGTCCCACTGGGAGTTCGAAGGAAGCCAGGCTAGAGCTCAGGCCTCTCACCAGCTGGAGGCCTTTCCCAGACTCTCTAAGGTGAGAGGCGCTGAATGGTGTCAGCCTGGGCCTGAATGAGTGACCCACGGTCCTCAGTGAATTTCAGGAACAGAGCCCGGGGAGGCTGCGGTGGGGGGTGTCTTGATGGGGGAGAAGCAGGGCTGGGCGCTCACCTGGCTTCCCCAGACCTGCAGGTCCAGCCTTGCTCTCCTTCCCCCGAGCACCTCTGGCCCAAGGCCTGCCCACTTGCTGGAGCTGGTCCCTTGGCGAGGCTGCTGGGAGGGCCCGTGCTGCCAGGGCGGTCAGAGTCAGTGTTGGAGGTGCCGCAGGGACGCCCAAGGGGGTGCCCAGGTGGCAAGATGCCTGTATGTTCAGGGAAGCCACGTCCCAGCTCGCGAGTGGGTGCACAGAGGCCCGCGTGACCTTGCTGCTGACATTCCTCAGAGGCCACGTGGCCCCAACTGGCAGGGACAGCTGTGGACAGGGACTGAACCAGCCTTGTTCCCAGGGTGGCGCCTGCTCTCCATCCAGGCCCCACTCCCGCTCCCACCCGATGCTGCTTTTGTTCCCAGGTTTCAGGGGGCAGCCGGCACTGTGATTCCTGTGCTATGAGTGCCTAGAGGCACGGAGCCACGAGGGGTCACCCCACGTGGGGCACAGGGCTTGGGGAGCATGGGGCAGGACCAGACCAAGCAGCAGATCGAGAAGGGGCTCCAGCTGTATCAGTCCAACCAGACAGAGAAAGCACTGCAGGTGTGGATGAAGGTGCTGGAGAAGAGCTCGGACCTCATGGGGCGCTTCCGCGTGCTGGGCTGCCTGGTCACGGCCCACTCAGAGATGGGCCGATACAAGGAGATGCTGAAGGTGGGTGTACCCGGCCTGAGGGCGTGCGAGGGTCAGGCTGGGGCTGGATGTCTCCCAGGCTCCCCAGTCCCTTCTCAGCCTCCTCGGGCTCCCCCGTGTCCCACAGGCTGGCAGCCGGGGCCTGAGGCTCTGAATTTATATCTAAGGCCGTGGCTCTTAGATGCTGAGTCTTGGCGTCAGATTCAGGCCTGTGGCCTTGAACTGCAGTGCCCGAGTCTCTGAGACTGAGGTTCTCTGGCCTCAGGGTCGAGTGTTCGTGGGTCTCAAGCCCAGTGTAGGTTTCAGCCTTCCTGTCTGGTGTTCTGTATCTGAGCCTGGCGGGGTGTGGGCTCCAGGGTTGAGGCTGGGGGTGGGTGGGTGGTGGAGATTCCAGATCTGAGGCTTGGGATAGAAGGTGAAGGCTGCGAGCCTGAGCTTGGGAGGTGAGGCTGGAGTGTAGGGAAGGTAGCTGAGGCTGGCGGGTAGAAGCTCTGGGTCTGAATATTTGGGATCTGCTGCTTTGGGTGTGAGGTTGGGGAGTGGGTATGGGGCCTCCAGGTCTGAGTCTGCAGTGCAGGCTGGGGTCCAAGGCTCAGAGTCCAGGCTGAGCACCACCTGCCCACCGTCGCGGTGTACAGTTCGCTGTGGTCCAGATCGACACGGCCCGGGAGCTGGAGGATGCCGACTTCCTCCTGGAGAGCTACCTGAACCTGGCCCGCAGCAACGAGAAGCTGTGCGAGTTTCACAAGACCATCTCCTACTGCAAGACCTGCCTTGGGCTGCCTGGTACCAGGGCAGGTGCCCAGCTCGGAGGCCAGGTCAGCCTGAGCATGGGCAATGCCTTCCTGGGCCTCAGCGTCTTCCAGAAGGCCCTGGAGAGCTTCGAGAAGGCCCTGCGCTACGCCCACAACAACGATGACGCCATGCTCGAGTGCCGCGTGTGCTGCAGCCTGGGCAGCTTCTATGCCCAGGTCAAGGTGGGCCTGCGCCCCAGGGGGACAGCAGTGGAGGGTTTGGGGCTCCCCTCTCATGAGGCACACACCCTGTAGCACTACCTCATTCAGCCCTCCTTTTAGGGAGGGCTGAGGCAAGTGAGAATCAGAGAGGGAAAAGGCTCTTCCAGGGAGGTAACAACTTGGCCAGGAGGCCAGCAAGGGCAGAGCCAGGATTCAAACCTTGATCTGTCTGACTTCCTGGAGGAATAATGGGAGGCTCCTCTGTGAGGACAGGCCAGCGGCCTGCCCTACCATGTTTGCTGTGTGGTCTTGGGCAAGTCACCTCTCCTCTCTGAACCTTGGGAGAGATCTGTAAAATGAAGGAGAGTAGGACTCACCTTACAGTGGGGTTGTATGGAGTCAGTCACCAAATCTTTATTGAGCATCTACCATATCCCAAGACTGTTGGCCCAGGGTGTAGCAGTGAGTAGAACAGCCAAGTCCCCGTCCTCACCAGGGTTCCGTTCTAGTTGGGGAAGAAAGACGATCACCACAGTCAGGAAGTCAAGTGGTTAGGAGAAAGCGAAGTGGGCAAAGGGCTGGCAGCACCGGGTGTGGGGGTGTCATAATTTCAAACACGGTGGTCGGAGGGCCTCGTGGAGGTGATGTTTGATGGCTTGAAGAAGAGAGGGGGCGTCATGCAGAAATCTGGTGAGAGAACATTCTAGGCAAAAATGGGGGAACCCCTAAAAGCAAGCTGGACCCTGGGGAGGCACCCTGGAATGTTTCCTGGAATGTTCCAGGAAGGACAGAGGCCACCATGGCTGTCAGGTGTGTCTCAGGTCTGTGTGGAGGTAGAGAGGTGAGAGGAGGAGGGTCAGCTGTGAAGGAACTGATAGGGTCAGCGACTTCAGGTTCTGACCCTGGGTATTTTTTGTCGGGGGGTGGGGCAGGGGCGGAGTTTTGCTCTCGTTGCCCAGGCTGGAGTACGGTGGCGCCATCTCCGCTCACTGCAACCTCCGCCTCCCGGGTTCAAGCGATTCTCCTGCCGCAGCCTCCGAAGTAGCTGGGACTACAAGTGCATACCACCATGCCCGGCTAATTTTTGTGTTTTTAGTAGAAATGGCATTTCACCATGTTGGCCAGGTTGGTCTTGAACTCCTGACCTCAGGGATCTGCCCGTCTTGGCCTCTCAAAGTGCTGGGATTATAGGCGTGAGCCACCACGCCCGGCCGACCCTGGGTATTTTTGTTCCCTTTCCACTCAGGTATCTGTGCCGTGCTTGGTCCATGGGGGATTTAATGCCTGGCCCCAGTCGATGCTTAATACATCTTGGAGTTAGTAAGTGGATAAATGCTGATGGATCCAAGCCGGGATGGGCGGAAATGAGTCACCAGGGATGACAGCCAGGACTTTGTTTTTCGGAAGCAGATGTAAGGGGGAGCCATTCAGTGAGACGAGATAGGACTAGGGCGGGACAGGGGTTTTTAAAAACCTTTTTAATTCTGAAGAAAAGTAAGCTGGGCATGGTGGCTCACACTTGTAATCTCAGCACTTTGAGAGGCTGAGGGGTGAGGATCGCTCAAGACCAGGAGTTCCAGACCAGCCTCTACAAACAGTTTTTTTTTTTTTTTTTAATTTGGCAAGGCTCATGCCTACAATCTGAGCCCTTTGAGAGGCTAAGCAGGAGGATTGCTTGAGCCCAGGAATTTGAGAGCAGCTTGAGCAGCATAGCAAGACCCCAACTGCACAAAAGTTAAAAAATGAACCAGACATGGTGGCTCACACCTATAGTTTCAGCTGCTCAGGAGGCTGAGGCAGGAGGATCACTTGAGCCCAGGAGTTTCAGGCTGCAGTGAACCATGATTGCTCCACTGCACTCCAGTCTGGGCAACAGAGCAAGACCCTGTGTGAGAGGAAAAAAAAAACCACAAGTGTGGGCTTATGGGGTGCTCATTGCTAGTGGGATGTCCCTGCTTCTAAATCTTTTCAGTTACCAGAACAACTGAAGTTTATACTGATATTTCCAATTCAAATCTAATGTTTCAGGAGCTCCCCTTAACTTATTGTAAACTTGTCTTTTCTCTTAGATGAAAAATCTTAGTTTCTAACAACATAATTAAATATTTGCTTTACTCTACAAAATACATAAAATAATTCCAAAAGACAAAACCAGTATAACTCTAGAAAATAAAGACAACTGAATGAAGTTTAAGATTTATTTGCTGTTCTTTTGGCTTTTTTTTTTTTTTTTTTTTTGAGACACTCTTGCTCTGTCACCAGGATGGAGTGCAGTGGCTCGATCTCGGCTCACTGCAAGCGAGTTCTACCTCCCGGGTTCAAGCGATTCTCCTGGCTCAGCCTCCCAAGTAGCTGGGATTACAGGCGCATGCCACTACACTCAGCTAATTTTCTGTATTTTTAGTAGAGACGGGGTTTCACCATGTTGGCCAGGATGGTCTCAATCTCTTGACCTGGTAATCCGCCCACTTTGGCCTCCCAAAGTGCTGGGATTACAGGCATGAACCACCATGCCCAGCCTTGTTTTTACAACAAATATATATCCCACTGTGGGTAAACTGAGTACTTTTGTTCTAAAGTCATTGAAATAATTTTTTTTTTAGAGACAGAGTCTTACTGTGTCGCCCAGGCTGGAGTGCAGTGGCACGATCTTGGCTCACTGCAAGCTCCGCCTCCCGGGTGGTCTCACGCCATTCTCCTGCCTCAGCCTCCTGAGTAGCTGGGACTACAGGCGCCCGCCACCATGCCCGGCTAATTTTGTGTGTGTGTGTGTGTGTGTGTGTGTGTGTGTGTGTGTGTATTTTTAGTAGAGACAGGTTTCACCGTTGTTAGCCAGGATGGTTCCTATATCCTGACCTCGTGATCCGCCCACCTCATCCTCCCAAAGTGCTGGGATTACAGGCGTGAGCCACCGCGCCCGGCCAAAATAATTATTTTGTGTGTGTGGTTGTAGTAATAAGACACACGGTTAGGGACATTTATTTACTTTTTTTTTTGAGACAGAGTCTCACTCTGTTGCAGGCTGGAGTACAGTGGTGTGATCTCGGCTCACTGCAACCTCTGTCTCCCAGGTTCAAGTGATTCTCCTGCCTCAGCCTCCCAAGTAGCTGGGACTACAGGCACGTGCCACCACACCTGGCTAATTTTTTTGTATTTTAGTAGAAACAGGGTTTCACCATGTCAACCAGGATGGTCTCAATCTCCTGACCTTGTGATCCGCCCACCTCGGCCTCCCAAAGTGCTAGAATTACAGGCGTGAACCACCGCGCCCAGCCTTAGTTTTTTTTTTTTTTTTTTTTTTTTGAGACAGGGTCTTCCTCTGTCACCCAGGCTGGAGTGCAGTGGCTCAATCACGGTTCACTGTAACCTAAAATCCTGTGTTCAAGCGATCCTCCCTCCTCAACCTCCTGAGTAGCTGGGACTACAGGCACAATCTTCCACATCTGGCTAATTTTTAAATTTTTTGTAGAGATAATGGTCTTGCAATGTTGCCCAGGCTGATCTTGAACTCCTGGCCTCAAGCTGTTCTCCCAATTCAGCTTCCCCGAGTGCTGGGATTACAGACATAAGCCATTGCACCTGACCTCCATTTTCTATTTTTAGATATTTTTCAAATTCAATTTAATTTTTTTAACCTGTAAAACATTTATATGGCTTCAAATTTAAAAGTACGTAATAAGGCGTATTAGGAAAAGGTTTTTATTGGGGTTATTGACACTCTCTTTTGGTCGTGTTAACTTGGAGCTGCTTGTTAAATATTAAGTGAAAGATCAAATAGATTTACCTTGAAAAAGAACAGTGAAATGGAGCTTTAGCTGAAGGGAAATGAGGTCAAGAGAAGGTGGGTTAGTTTTCTTTTTTCTTTTCTTTTTTTTTTTTTTTTTGAGACGGAGTCTCACGCTGTTGCCCAGGCTGGAATGCAGTGGCGCGATCTCGGCTCACTGCAAGCTCCGCCTCCCGGGTTCCCGCCATTCTCCTGCCTCAGCCTCCTGAGTAGCTGGGACTACAGGCGCCCGCCACCGCGCCCGGCTAATTTTTTGTATTTTTAGTAGAGACGGGGTTTCACTGTGGTCTCGATCTCCTGACCTTGTGATCCGCCCGCCTCGGCCTCCCAAAGTGCTGGGATTACAGGCTTGAGCCACCGCGCCCGGCCAGTTTTCTTTTTTCTTTCCTTCTTTTTTTTTTCTTTTGTGAGACAGAGTCTACCTCTGTCACCCAGGCTGGAGTACAGTGGTGCAATCTCAGCTCACTGTAGCCTTGACCTCCTGTGCTCAAGTGATCCTTCCACCTCAGCCTCTTGAGTAGCCGGGACTACAGGGATGCACCACCATGCACAGCTGATTTTATGTTTGTAGAGACGGGGTCTTGTTCAGTTGCCCAGGCCATTCTCAAACTCCTGTGCACAAGAGATCCTCGTATCTTGACCTCCCAAAGTGCTGGGATTCCAGGCCTGAGCCACTGTGCCTGGCCCAGTTTTTATTTTTTAAACGAGATGAGAAATGCCAGACACGTTTGCACGTGGATGGGAAAGATTCTGTAGAAAGAGAGAACCTGACGATGCAGAGACTGCTTATCGGGGGCTGGCATTTGATGGGAACAGGAGCCGTCCTCCACAGTGACAGGAAAGGAAGCAGGGAGCGTGGGAGCAGAGGTGCGGAGGTGGGAGATCTGGTGGAGACAGGAGGGGAAGGAGCTTCTCCCTGATTTTCTTCCTTTTCCTCTCGGAGCAATGAGGCCAGGTCATCAGCTGACCGTGGGCAGGTAGAAAAGGCATTTCGATGCTTGAGGAGAAAGTACAAGCCAATGGTTGCATCACCTCGCTGAATCTGTCTGATGTTCTTTGAGCCTGTTGTGCTGCCAGTCTGCCACTGAGCTTCAGTGAACACCTGCTTCCGGGTGCCAGCAGGCAAGCTCTAGTGGGTGGAGGGACCTGGTATCTCCCGTCCCTGTGCATCTGTGAAGCTGAGGAGTCCGTTTGGCATTGGGAGAAAAGAGAAGCCAACTGTATTTTCTTGCCTTTTTATTCATTCACTCAGCAAATATTTATTGTGTACCCACCAAGTACCAAGAACTGTGCTAGGCTCTTGGGATGCATCACAGACCAGATGAGAATCCCTGAGTCCACGGAGCCCACACCTTTGCACTGGCTGTTCCCTCTACCTGGGCCACTCTTGTCCTGGATGCCACAATGAATGAGTAGACACTTGGGCCCCCCGCCCCTACCTGCTGTTAAAGAAGCCTGGCCCAGGAGCCCTCCACTTGGGGCAGCCTCTGCCACTCAGTTTGCCTCCTTCCATCCCACGTCCCCTGCAGGACTACGAGAAAGCCCTGTTCTTCCCCTGCAAAGCCGCAGAGCTCGTCAACGACTATGGCAAAGGCTGGAGCCTGAAGTACCGGGCCATGAGCCAGTACCACATGGCCGTGGCCTATCGCCTGCTGGGCCACCTGGGCAGTGCCATGGAGTGTTGCGAGGTGGGGCAGCGGGGAAGGGGGCAGGTGGGTGATGAGATGGTGTGGGCCAGGGACTGGGGCCTGGGACAGCAGGGCCTCCTTCTTCCAAACCAGCCCCCGGAGGCCCCCCAGGGCTTGCCCCTGGCCCACCCTCTCTACAGCTGAGACCCGAAGGAAACATTTGTCCCCTAGCCTCATCCCAAACCCCACTCCCTTCCAATCCATCTGCAGGGGAGGGGGCGTCCTTCTGTCCCCAACACCCTATATGGGGTACTTTGAAGGGTAGAGATGGTACAGGGCCAGTTTCTGGAGTCCCACTGACCTGGGTTCACATCCCAGCTTTGTCACTTACCGGGTGACCCCAATCAAGTCACTTCTCTATGAGCCTCACTTTCCACCCACCTTGCTGGGTGCTGTGACTTCAGTGGTTCGGCGTGTGAGGCCTCAGCACCATGATAGATTCGCTAGGCTCTGAGGATGTTGCTTCCCTGGGCTGTCCCTTCAGAGGGGCCCGTTGAGGGGAGGGCACTCCAGTGGCGGTGGCAGAGGAGCAGGCCTGAGCCACTGGCCTCCCTCGCAGGAGTCTATGAAGATCGCACTGCAGCATGGGGACCGGCCACTGCAGGCGCTCTGCCTACTTTGCTTCGCTGACATCCACCGGAGCCGTGGGGACCTGGAGGTGAGGTCACCGGGATGCAGGGGCTGGGGGCGGGGGACTGGGGCACAGGCCTGATGCCGTCTGATTCCATCCCCCACCTGGCTCTGCAGACAGCCTTCCCCAGGTATGACTCCGCCATGAGCATCATGACCGAGATTGGAAACCGCCTGGGGCAAGTGCAGGCGCTGCTGGGTGTGGCCAAGTGCTGGGTAGCCAGAAAGGCGCTGGACAAGGTGAGGTCGGGCCTTTCCCACACCCTTCAGCCCTCCCAGCGCTCCTTACTTGGGGCCAGTAGGTCGGCTGGTTCTTTCAGCCACTTCGTCTGACGTCAGCCTCACTCTGATCCTACGAGGCCAGGACATTCCTGGTCATTTTCTGGGCTCAGAGAAGGCCCATCGCTTGCCCTGGGACCCACAGCTAGTAAAGGCCTGGAGCTGGGGTTGGAACCGAGGCTGCTGGGTAAACTGAGGCAGGAGGTCACTTGCCCACACAGCCCCTATGACTACGCCCTAGGCCCTTCCTGCTGCCTTCACACACAGGGCAGCTGCCATGTCACCCTCCCCAGGCCTGCCCCCCACCCCGTGCTTCCCTGTGAGCAAGGCCTGTCAGACAGCTCTGCCCGCAGCCCTGGCCTGTGCTCACCTTCCAGGCTCTGGACGTCATCGAGAGAGCCCAGGATCTGGCTGAGGAGGTGGGGAACAAGGTCAGACTTGATTCTGTGTCCTGGGTCTGGGGTCAGGGGCCCAAGTGGGGGACTTGGGTCTGGGGAAAGGCCTTCCTGAGCCCGTTCCCATCATGAGCACTTCCTGATCCCGGGAGCTGCCTGCAGCCAACCCCATACCCTGGCTCTCTCTCTGCCACACAGAGAGCACTCCTGAGGGCAGGGCAGGAGTTTCATAGCTTGGAGCATAGCAGAATTCCTCAGAAGCTTCCTGCTGTTGATTAAAACTCCTAACAGTGGACTGGACACGGTGGCTAACATCTATAATCCTAGCATTTTGGGAGGCCGAGGTGGGAGGATCACTTGAGCCCAGAAGTTTGAGAGCAGCCTGGGCCACATAGTGAGACCCACTCTCAAAAAAAAAAAAATTGTTTTTGAGATGGAGTTTCACTCTTGTCTCAGGCTGGAGTGCAATAGCACGATCCCAGCTTACTGCAACATCTGCCTCCCAGGTTCAAGTGATTCTCCTGCCTCAGCCTCCTGAGTAGCTGGGATTATAGGCACCCGCCACCACACCCAGCTAATGTTTGTATTTTTAAGTAGAGATGGGAATTCACTGTGTTGGCTAGGCTGGTGTTGAACTCCTGGCCTCAGGTGATCCACCTGCCTCGGCCTCCCAAAGCACTGGGATTACAGGCATGAGCCACGGCGCCCTGCCGCAAAGTATTACGGAGTCTGTGCGCCAGGTTTGGTCATAAAATCTTTCAAAAACATGGGGTCTGGCCGGGCGCGGTGGCTCAAGCCTGTAATCCCAGCACTTTGGGAGGCCGAGGCGGGTGGATCACGAGGTCAGGAGATCGAGACCATCCTGGCTAACATGGTGAAACCCCGTCTCTACTAAAAATACAAAAAACTAGCCGGGCGTGGTGGCGGGCGCCTGTAGTCCCAGCTACTCGGAGGCTGAGGCGGGAGAATGGTGTGAACCCGGGAGGTAGAGCTTGCAGTGAGCCGAGATCGCGCCATAGCACTCCAGCCTGGGCGACAGAGGGAGACTCCGTCTCAAAAAAAAAAAAAAAAAAAAAAACATGGGGTCTCCAGGCAGTTCTGGGGGGTGAAGACCTCTGATCTCTCCCACCCCCTCATTCTGCATGAAAGGAAGCAAGGTCCCAGAGAGGGCAGGACGTTTTCCCGAGGTCCATCAGGAAGACAGGGAAGTGGCTGAGACTGGAGCCTGCCTGCACTGACTTTGCTCTCATCCCCCACTGCCACTCTCCACTCCCGCGGGCCCCAGCTGAGCCAGCTCAAGCTGCACTGTCTGAGCGAGAGCATTTACCGCAGCAAAGGGCTGCAGCGGGAACTGCGGGCGCATGTCGTGAGGTTCCACGAGTGTGTGGAGGAGACGGAGCTCTACTGCGGCCTGTGTGGCGAGTCCATAGGCGAGAAGAACAGCCGGCTGCAGGCCCTGCCCTGCTCCCACATCTTCCACCTCAGGTGGGGACTCCTGCGGGGGGTGGACAGGGGTGGGCAGGGTCTCTGCGGGGCACTGTAGGGCCCAGCTGGCCTAATCACAGCAATAATACTAATAGCAAACACTTTTTTTTATTTTGAGACGGAGTCTCGCTCTGTTGCTCAGGCTGGAGTGCAGTGGCCGGATCTCAGCTCACTGCAAGCTCCGCCTCCCAGGTTTACGCCATTCTCCTGCCTCAGCCTCCCGAGTAGGTGGGACTACCGGCGCCCGCCACCACGCCCAGCTAGTTTTTTCTATATTTTTAGTAGAGACGGGGTTTCACCGTGTTAGCCAGGATGGTCTCGATCTCCTGACCTCGTGATCTGCCCGTCTCGGCCTCCCAAAGTGCTGGAATTACAGGCTTGAGCCACCGCGCCTGGCCAATAGCAAACACTTAACTTTGGCCAGGCGTTTTGGCTCACCTCTGTCTTGCCAACACTTTGGGAGGCCAAGGTGGGCAGATCACTTGAGCCCAGGAGTTCAAGATCATCCTGGCCAACATGGTGAAACCCCGTCTCTACTAAAAATACAAAAATTACCCAGGCATGGTGGTGGGAGCCTGTAATCCCAGCTACTCAGGAGGCTGAGGCAGGAGAATCACTTGAACCTGGGAGGCAGAGGCTGCAGTGAGCTGAGATCTGTGGTCATTCTTATCATAATCCCCAAAGAGAAGTCAGAGAGGCCCCTCAAAGGTCATTAGGTCAGACATCCAGGCCAGACCTGCCCTGGGTATGGCTCCATCCCATCCTCTGAACTCCCAGCCCATGCTCTGCCCTGGAGGTCCCTGGGGCAGAGGAGGAGAGGGGCAAGCAGGGTGCAGTGGGAGCCTGCCCCATTCCCTTCCCTTCCACTGCTGCTGAACAGCCACCAGGATGTGTCCCAGCCCCTGCAGAGGGCAGGCAAGGAAGGAAGAGAGGACCCAGGGCCCGGAGGGAAGGACAGGCCTTGGGAGTGGACAGGGCCCTTTGCCTCCCCAGGTGCCTGCAAAACAACGGGACCCGGAGCTGTCCCAACTGCCGCCGCTCATCCATGAAGCCTGGCTTTGTGTGACTCCCGGCAGCAGGTGTGGGCTTCCTCCTCGCCGCTCCTGCTCCTTCTCCACTGCACACTGGAGACCCATTTACTCCTGGGGCAGCTGCCAGCATGTCGTCACCACAGCCAGGGCCTTGGGACCTGCCCACGGCTGCTCCCCTGGGCCCAGCTCCCCTCCCTGCCTCTTTGTACTTTGCTCTTCATAGAAAAATAAACCGTTTGTACCTGGTCCCAGGGATTCCGACTTTCCATGCCCAAGGTCTGAGGAGTGGGGAGAGTGGGAGTGAGGCTCCCCACGGGAGCTTCCTCAGACGCAAGCGTTTCCTCTGCACATGGGTACAAGGGCCTCCAGCTGTCCCTCCAGGAACCTGGGATGCCACAGAGACGCGATCCCTGCAGTGAGAAGCTGACATGCAGAGGGTGGGAGGGTATATGATAAACAGGAAACACGTAGTTTGGAAAGCCTGGTGGGAAGCTGCTATAGACGAATCATGTCCCTCCACATTCCTGTGTTTGAAGCCTTAGTCCATTTGGGCTGTTGTAACGAAACAGACTGGGTGGCTTGTAAACAACAGGAACTGATGTCTCACAGTTCTGGAGGCTGGGAAGTCCAAGATCAAGTCACCTGTAGATTGGGTGTCTGGTGAGGGTGCACGTTCTTGTTCACAAATGGAATCTTCTTGCTGTGTTCCTGCGTGGTGGAAGGGACAAGCAAGTTGTCTGCATTGCATTGCTTTTTTTTTTTTTTTTTGGGACAGGGTCTCACTCTGTCACACAGGCTGTAGTGCGGTGGTGAGATCTCAGCTCACTGCAACCTCCGCCTCCTGGGTTCAGGCAGTTCTTCTGCCTCAGCCTCCTGAATAGCTGAGATTACAGGTACGCATCAACACGCCTGGCTAATTTTTGTGTTTTTAGTAGAGATGGGGTTTCGCCAAGTTGACCAGGCTGGTCTCTAACTCCTGACCTCAAAGATCCACCTGTCTCGGCCCCCAAAGTGCTGGGATTACAGACGAAAACCACCATGCTAGGTGCAGTCCCTTAATAAGGGCACTAATCCCATTTATAAGGGCTCCACCCTCATGACCTAATTGCCTCCCAAAGGCCCCACCTGCCTGATATGACAGTCCTAGCAGACTCATATAAAGTGATAAGTTCTTTGGAACAATAAAGAGTAGAGCCTGGTCGTGTGCAGTGGCTCCTGATTGTAATCCCAGCACTTTGAGAGGCCGAGGTGGGTGGGTCACTTGAGCCCAGGAGTTCAAGACCAACCTGGACAACACTGCAAAACCCTGTCTCTAGAAAAAAAAAAAAATACAAAAATTAGTCAGCATGGTGGCACACACCTGTAGTCCCAGCTACTTGGGAGGATGAAGCAGGAGATTCTTTTGAACCTGGGAGGCGGAGGTTGCAGTGAGTTGAGATCATACTACTGCACTTCAGCCTGGGGGACGGAGCAATACTCTGTCTCAAAAAAAATAAGAGTAGCCGGGCACCGTGGCTCACGCCTGTAATCCCAGCACTTTGGGAGGCCAAGGCGGGCGGATCACAAGGTCAGGAGATCGAGACCACGGTGAAACCCCGTTTCTACTAAAAATACAAAAAATTAGCCGGGCGCAGTGGTGGGCGCCTGTAGTCCCAGCTACTCAGGAGGCTGAGGCAGGAGAATGGCATGAACCCGGGAGGCGGAGCTTGCAGTGAGCCGAGATTGTGCCACTGCACTCCAGCCTGGGCGACAGAGCGAAACTCTGTCTCAAAAAAAATAAATAAATAAAAAATAAGAGTAGAGGTTAGGGGCAGGGGCTCACGCCTGTAATCCCAGCACTTTGGGAGGCCGAGGGGGGCGGTTGGATCACCTGAGGTCAGGAGTTCGAGACCAGCCTGACCAACATGGTGAAACCCTGCCTCTACTAAAAATAGAAACATTAGCTGGGCGTGGTGGTAGGCACCTGTAATCCCAGCTGCTAGGGAGGCTGAAGCAGGAGAATCACTTGATCCGGGGAGGTGGCGGTTGCGGTGAGCTGAGATTGTGCCATTGCACTCCAGCCTGGGCGACACAGCGAGACTCCATCTCAAAAAAGAAAAGAATAGAGCCTGGTCCCTCTTCCTCATGTTCATCCCCTTCCCTAAACCAGTCTTAAAACCATTAAGTGGGACAGAGCAAGACAAGTATCTGTGTGGAGGGGTGACCTGGTGTGAGGTGTTGGGAGTCTAAGCAGGCTGAAGAGTGTCCACACAGGGGAAGGCCTGGGGTGAGAGGTCAGAACCTGTGTGGAGAGAGGACGGAATCCACACATGGGGTTGGGTTGTTTTGAAGTGTCAGAGACCGAGCCCAAGGCGGGACAGCCTGATGTGGGCCACTGGGACCTCACCAGGGCAAAGAGGCATCCAAATTGGTGAAGGTTTGTGTGAGGCATCAGAGCTTGAGTAGAGCGAATAGGCCATGCACATGATTTGGGGCATCCTGGCAGGGGCATTAGGTCCAGGATGGAGTGAAGAGGGTTCTGTGTGTGGAAGGGAGTGGCAGTGGAACACTGGGTACACAGAGGGGGTAGATCAAACAAGTAAGTAGGTTGTGTGCAGTGGCTCACAATCTATAATCCCAGCACCCTGGGAGGCCAAGGCAGGTGGATCACTTGAGGTCAGGAGTTTGAGAGCAGCCTGGCCAACATGGTGAAACTCCATCTCTACTGAAAATACAAATAAATTAGCCGGGCGTGGTGGCGGGCACCTGTAGTCCCAGCTACTGGGGAGGCTGAGGCAGGAGAATGGTGTGAATCTGGGAAGTGGAGCTTTCAGTGAGCCGAGATCACGCCACTGTACTCCAGCCTGGGTGACAGAGCAAGACTCTGTCTCAAAAAAGAAAAAAATTAGCTGGACGTGGTGGTGCACACTTGTAATCCTAGCTACTTGGGAGGCCGAGGCAGGAGAATCCCTTGAGCCCAGGAGGTGGAGGTTGCAATGAGCTGAGATCACACCACTGCACTCCAGCCTGGGCAACAAGAGTGAGACTCCATCTCCAAAAAAAAAAAAAAAAGTAAGTAGATTAAGGACAGTGAAAGGCAGCTTTCTCACTTTTTTTTTTTTATGGTATCTCGCTTTGTCACCCAGGCTGGAGTGCAATGCCTCCATCTTGGCTCACTGCAACCTCTGCCTCCTGGGTTGAAGCGATTCTCCTGCCTCAGCCTCCTGAGTAGCTGGGACTACAGGTGCCCACCACCATGCCAGCTAATTTTTTGCATTTTTAGTAGAGACAGGGTTTCACTGTGTTAGCCAGGATGGTCTTGATCTCCTGACCTCATGATCTGCCTGCCTCAGCCTCCAAACGTGCTGGGATTACAGATGTGAGCCACTGTGCCCGGCTGCTTTCTCACTGTTGAAGGAGAGAATTACAAATATGGAAAGGGAGAGAACCAGAGTGGGCCCTGTGGTGTTGAATTGGAATTGTAGGAATCAGTGTGAACTCATGGACTTCAAAATATACAGGTAGACCTAGAAATAAATATAGTTATAAATGTATGTGTGTCCACTAGCCTGGGCACAGTGATATGCCAACAGCAATGAGCTCACCCAGCACCCAGGGCTTGGCTTCTAAACACCGCATTTCACTACAAGGAACCAAGGCTCTTTAGGGCTGGGTCATGGAGAGTATAAGATGAGCCACAGCTATTTTGTGCCAGAAAGCAAGGGGAGTTGAAAGAATGATGAGGAAAAGTCAAAGGACACAGGAGCCAGCTTGGATGGTCTCCCAGTGGCCACTGATAATGAGTAACAATGATTGTCTCAGCTCAGGCTGCCATAACAAGGCACCTTAGGATGAGTAGCTTAACAACTAAAACTTATAGTTCTGGAGACTGGAAATCCAAGATCGAGGTGCCAGAAAATTCAAGAAGCCTCTCTTCCTGACTTGCCCTTCTCTCTGTGTTCTTACATGACTTTCCCCCTGTGCTCCTGTGGTGACAGCAAGACCCAGCTTTCTCTCTCTCTCTCTTTTTATTTTATGTATTTATTTATTTTTGAGACAGAGTCTCACTCTGTTTCCCAGGCTGGAGTGCAGTGGCGTGATCTTGGCTCACTGCCTCAGCCTCCTGAGTAGCCAGGATTACAGGTATGTGCCACCAGTCCTGGCTAATTTTTGTATTTTTAGTAGAGACAGGGTTTCACCATGTTGGTCAGGCTGGTCATGAAGTCCTGGACTCAAGTGATCCGTCTGCCTCAGCCTCCCAAACTGCTGGGATTACAGGCACGTGTCGCCACACCCAGCTAATTTTTGTATTTTTAGTAGAGACAGGATTTGGCCATGCTGGCCAGGCTGGTCTCGAACACCTGACCTCAGGTGATCTGTCTCCCCACCCTGTCTCTTTCCCTCCCTCCCTGTGTCTTCCTCTTCCTATAAAGGCACTGATTGGCTGGATGTGGTGGCTCATGCCTGTAACTCCAGTACTTTGGGAGGTGGAGGCAGGCAAATCACTTGAGGTCAGGAGTTTGAGACCAGCCTGGGCAACACGGTGAAACCCCGTCTCTACTAAAAATACAAAACTTAGCTGGGTGTGATGGTGCACATCTGTAATCCCAACTAGTCAGGAGGCTGAGGTGGGAGGATCACTTGAGCCCAGGAGGCAGAGACTGCAATGAGCTGAAATGGCACCACTGCACTCCAGCCTGGGCCATGGAGTGAGACCCTGTCAAAAAAAAAAAAAAAAAAAAAAAAAGCTAGGCCTCATTGAGAAGGTGGCATGTGAGTGAAACCTTGAAGGAGGTGAGAGACTGAACTAAGCAGATTTCCTGGAAAGAGCGTTCTCTTAGAGAACAGAATCCAAGACAGGAGCTTGCCTGATGTGCTCAGGAGCAGCAGGGAGACCTGTAAGTGAGCAGGAGGGAAGGAGGAGAAGTGGAGGCCGGAAGGAGAGTGTGGTGTGAACAAACGAAGGCGTTGAGAAGGACTCTGGCTCCTGCTCTGGCGAGTCGGGCACCTGCTGAGGATTTTGAGCAGAGGAGTGACATGATCTGACTTGGCTTTACAAGAATTCCTCTGGTTGCTATGTGGAGAACAGATGTGATACAAGACAGCTGGCCTGAATGTTTCAAAAATGCCAAGGCCATGAAAGACCAAAATGATTGGGAGACTGTTCTAGAATAAAGGAGATTAAAGAGATGTGGCAACTAAATGGATCATGTGACCCTTGATACTGTATTTTTAAAATTTTTAAAATATTTTATTTTATTTTTGAGATGGAGTCTCGCTCTGTCAGCCAGGCTGGAGTACAGTGGCGTGATCTTAGCTCACTGCAAACTCCACCTCCCAGGTTCAAGCAATTCTTCTGCCTCAGCCTCCCCAGTAGCTGGGATTACAGGCGCCCACCACCATGCCCAGCTAACTTTGTGTATTTTTTTTTTTTTTTTGAGACGGAGTCTCGCTCTGTCGCCCAGGCTGGAGTGCAGTGGCGCGATCTCGGCTCACTGCAAGCTCCGCGTCCCAGGTTCACGCCATTCTCCTGCCTCAGCCTCCCGAGTAGCTGGGACTACAGGCGCCCGCCACCACCCCGGCTAATTTTTTGTATTTTTAGTAGAGACGGGGTTTCAACGTGTTAGCCAGGATGGTCTTGATCTCCTGACCTCGTGATCCACCCACCTCGGCCTCCCAAAGTGCTGGGATTACAGGCGTGAGCCACTGCGCCTGGCCTGGATTTTTTTTTTTTCAAAGGCTATAAGGGAGGCCGGGCGCGGTGGCTCAAGCCTGTAATCCCAGCACTTTGGGATGCCGAGGCGGGCGGATCACAAGGTCAGGAGATCGAGACCACAGTGAAACCCCGTCTCTACTAAAAATACAAAAAATTAGCCGGGCGCGGTGGCGGGCGCCTGTAGTCCCAGCTACTCAGGAGGCTGAGGCAGGAGAATGGCGTGAACCCGGGAGGCGGAGCTTGCAGTGAGCCAAGATCACGCCACTGCATTCCAGCCTGGGCAACAGCGTGAGACTCCGTCTCAAAAAAAAAAAAAAAAAAAAGGCTATAAGGGATGTTTAGGGAATAATTTAAGACATTTTTATATGGACTATATATTGGATATTATTGCATCAATATTAAATTCCCTGGGTGTGACTATATATATGTATACATACACACACACATATATATTTATTTATTTATTTATTTATTTTTTGAGAGAGAGTCTCCCTCTGTCACCCAGGCTGGAGTGCAGTGGTGCGATCTCGGCTCGCTGCTACCTCTACCTCCAGGGCTCAAGTGATTCTCCTGCCTCAGCCTCCTGAGTAGCTGGGATTACAGGCATGTGCCACCATGCCCGGCTAATTTTTGTATTTTTAGTAGAGACAGGGTTTCTCTATATTGGCCAGACTGGTCTCAAATACCAACCTCAAGTGATCTGCCTGCCTTGGCCTCCCAAAATGCTGGGACTACAGTCGTGAGCCACCGCCCCTGGCCGACTGTGTGTTATACTACCAATGTATCGTAGCTATGTATGAGAATATCTTTGTTTTTAGGAGACACAGGCTGAAATATTTAGAGGTGAAGTGTCATGAAGTCTGGAAGTTATTTTGATTTTTTTTTTTTTTAAACAGAGTATTGCCGTGTTGCCCAGCCTGGAGTGCAGTGGCCCGATCTCAGCTCACTGCATCCTCTGCCTCCCAGGTTCAAGCAATTATCTTGCCTCAGCCTCCCAGGTAACTGAGACTACAGGCGCACGCCACTGATTTTTGTATTTTTAGTAGAGACGAGGTTTCATCATGTTGGCCAGGCTGGTCTTGAATTCCTGACTTCAATCTGTTCACCTCGGCCTCCCAAAGTGCTGAGATTACAGGCGTGAGCCACTGTGCCCGGACAGAAATGACATTCTTTGTCATCCATGCCAGAGTGTGGTGGCACGATCATAGCTCACTGCCACCTTGACCTCCTGGGCTCAGGTGTTCCTCCTGCCTGTACCTCCTGAGTAGCTGGGACTACAGGTGTGTGCCACCACACCTGGCTAATTTTTTAAAATTATTTTTAGAGATGAACTCTCCCTACATTGCCCAGGCTGGTCTCAAACTCCTGGGCTCAAGAGATTCTCCTGCCTTGGCCTCCCAGACTGCTGGGATTACAGCCATGAGCTACCTCGCCCAGCCTGTAGCTTACTTTGAAATGGTTTGGGAATAAATATGTGTGTGTACACACACAGAGAGAGAGAGAGCAAAGTCAAATGTGGCAAAATGTTATCAACTGGCAAATCTAGACAAAAGGCACAAGGTGTTCATTGTCTATTCTTTAAACTTTGTTGTATGTTCAACATTTTTCAAAATAAAGGGTTTTTCAAAACAATAGATTTTAGGAAGCATTGTCCAGAGAAACAGAACCAGTAGGATCGCTTTGCTTGTACTTTTGTGTGTGTGTGTGTTTTTATTTGTTTGTTTTGAGATGGAGTCTTGGTCTAGTCACCCAGGCTGGAGTGCAACAGCACGATCTCGGCTCACTGCAACCTCCGCCTCCCACGTTCAAGCAATTCTCCTGCCTCAGCCACCTGAGTATCTGGGAATACAGGTGCCCGCCACCAATGCCCGGCTAATTTTTTTATATTTTTAGTAGAGACGGAGTTACTCCATGTTGGTCAGCCTGGTCTCAAACTGGTCTCTGACCTCAGGCGATCCACCCGCCTCGACCTCCCAAAGTGTTGGGATTACAGGCGTGAGCCACCGCACCTGGCTGCTTGTACTTTTAATGGCAAAAACTGCAATCACTTCTGCACCAACCTGCTATATAAAGAGATGTAGTATAAGGACTTGGCTCATGTGATTATGGAGTCTGGCAAGTCCCTAGATCTGCAGGGTGAGTTCTAGAGACTGAGGAGACTTGATGGTTTTGTTCTAGCCTGATTCAGAAGATCTGAGAACCAGGAGAGCCAATGGGATAGTTCTCCTCTGAAGGCTGTCAGGCTCAAGCCCCGTGAAGAATAATGTTTCAGTTCAACTCCAAAGGCAGAAAAGACCTTTGTGCCTGTCGGAAGGGAATCTGGCAGGAAGAACTCCCTCTGAGTCAGCCTTTCTGTTCAACTCACGCCTGCAACTGACAGGATGAGGCCCGCCCACATTAGAGAGGGCAACCTGCTTTCCTCAGTCTCCTTATTTAAATGTCAATCTTGTCTAAAAACAGCCTGACAAAAAGACCCAGAATAATGTTGAACCAAACACCTGGGCACCCCATGGCCCAGTCAAAATTAACCATCACAGGATGGTTAGGGTAGAATCCAGGAGACCAGTGGAAAGGCCCTGCAATAATCTAGGGGTAGTCAGGTGCGGTGGCTCATGCCTGTAATCCCAGCACTTTGGGAGGCTGAGGCGGGCAGATTGCTTGGGGTCAGGAGTTCAAGACCAGCCTGGTCAACATGGTGAAACCCCATCTTTACCAAAAATACAAAAATTAGCCAGGCATGGTGGCATGCGCCTGTAATCCCAGCTACTCGGGAGGCTGAGGCAAGCGAATCGCTTGAACCTGGCAGGCAGAGGTTGCAGTGAGTCAAGATAGTACCACTGCACTCCGGCCTGGGCAACAGAGTGAGACCATCTCAAAAGCAACAGCAACGACAAATAATAGTAATAATAAGCTAGGTCTGAGATGATGGTGACTTGAACCAGGGTGATAGGCATTGGAGGGAGTGAGAAATGGTCCTACTCAAGGGGATTAGGAGGAGGTATATCTTTTGTTTTGGAAATTTTCAAATAGATACAAAAGGAGAAAAACCAATGAATTTCCATCTCAGCCTTAACTATGCATTTCAGCACATGGACAATCTTGTTTACCCCCAAAAGCCCCGCTAAGCTCCACACCCTCCACTTGATTGTTTTGATTCAGATCTTGCTATTTCTGAATTCTGTATATATGTTTAAGGTAGACTCAATGGGATTTCCAGGTGGATTGGATTTGCTGTTGAGGTAGGAGGTGGGACTTGACTCTAGAGGCAGGGCTCAGACATTGGACCAAATTGAAGACTAGCTAAAACAGGGATGGGGCAGAGACACCTCTCCAGAAGACACGCCCACCAGTGTGCCCTGTCAGTTTGCCATTGCCATGGCAACGGCAACACCTGAAAGTCACCACCCCTTTCCATGGCAACAATTAAATGACCTGGAAGTTACCACCCTTTTTCTAGAAATGTCTGCATTATATGTCCCTTAATTTGCATACAGTTGGCCGGGCGCGGTGGCTCAAGCCTGTAATCCCAGCACTTTGGGAGGCCGAGACGGCCGGATCACTAGGTCAGGAGATCGAGACCATCCTGGCTAACATGGTGAAACCCCGTCTCTACTAAAAAATACAAAAAACTAGCCGGGCGAGGTGGCGGGCGCCTGTAGTCCCAGCTACTCAGGAGGCTGAGACAGGAGAATGGCCCGAACCCGGGAGGCAGAGCTTGCAGTGAGCTGAGATCCGGCCACTGCACTCCAGCCTGGGCGACAGAGCGAGACTCCGTCTCAAAAAAAAAAAAAAAAAAAAATTTGCATACAGTTAAAAGTAAGTGTAAATATGAGTGCAACACTGCCTCTGAGCTGCTACTGTAGGTACGCTGCCTATGGGGTGGCCCCTCTGCTGCTGCTGTACCCTACCTCTTCAGTAAAAGTTGCTGCCTAACCCCACCAGCTCACCTTGAATTCCTTCCTTGGTGAAGCCAAGAACCCTCCTGGGCTAAGCCCCAATTTTGGGGCTTGCTTGCCCTGCATCCCTGAGGGGAGAGAGAAGTCAAGAGTGACTCTAGGTGCAGTTGCTCACGCCTGTAATCTCAGGACTTTGGGAGGCAGAGGTTGATGGATCGCTTGAGCCCAGGATTTTGCGACCAGCCTGGGCAACATGGTGAAACTCCATCTCTACTAAAAACACAAAAACAGCCGGGCGTGGTGGCTCACACCTGTAATCCCAGCACTTTGTGAGGCCAAGATGGGTGGATCACCTGAGGTTAGGAGTTCAAAACCAGCCTGACCAACACCGAGAAACCCCATCTCTACTAAAAATACAAAATTAGCCGGGCATGGTAGCGCATGCCTGTAATCCCAGCTACTTGGGAGGCTGAGGCAGGAGAATTCCTTGAACCCGGGAGGCAGAGGTTGCAGTGAGCCAAGATTGCACCACTGCCTTCCAGCCTGGGCAACAAGAGTGAAACTCTGTCTCAAAAACAAAACAAAACAAAACAAACCCACAAAAATTAGCTGGGCATGGTGGCGTGCATCTGTAGTCCCAGTTACTTGGGAGGCTGAGGTGGGAGAGTCACCTGAGCCTGGGAAGTGGCGACTGCAGTGAGCTGTGATCACACCACTGCACTCCAGCCTGGGTGACAGACTGAGACTCTGTCTCAAAACAAACAAACAGAAACAAAGAATGACTCCAGGGTTTTGGCCTGGTGGCTCTCCCCAGCTTGATGCCAAGACAGAAACATCTGTTCTAGGCCTGGCCTAGACCTCTTCTCTCTAGAGGCCCAGATGGACCAGAGGCCCTTAATTCAGCCAGCCTTTTTCTCCCTGAGGGCATGCTCTGCCCCAGATTCCCAGCTCCTTGCTGGGACTGACCTCGTGGTACTTCCTTAATCTTTTTGAGCAGAGTGAACCATCATAAACTCTTCTCCTTTTTCTCCCATCTCCCCAAGACATTCCCACTCCTGGGCTCCCAAGATAATCAATCCCTGTCATTCTAGCCAGGATCAAAGACGGAGATGTTCAGGGCCGGGTACAGTGGCTCACGCCTGTAATCCCAGCACTTTGGGAGGCCGAGACGGGCTGATGACCTGAAGTCAGGAGTTCGAGACCAGCCTGACCAATATGGTGAAACACCATCTCTACTAAGAATACAAAAATTAGCCAGGTATGGTGGCGGATGCCTATAGTCCCAGCTACTTGGGAGGCTGAGACAGGAGAATCACTTGAACCCAAGAGGCAGAGGTTGCAATGAGCTGAGACTATGCCACTGCACTCCAGCCTGGGTGACAGAGCAAGACTCTGTCTCCAAAAAAAAAAAAAAAAAAAAAAAAAAAAAAAAAGAATGAGACGTTTAACATTCCACCGGGTTGTGGTCCGGCACTGGCTCTGGGGATTAGGAAAAAGATTGCAGTATAGAACTGAGCTCAATTCTGAATACAGCAAACACAGCTGGGAATTTATAATGAAAGCAAAGTGAAGGGGTCAGTGGATTGAAAATTACTAAGAGGAAGTGTCAAGAGTAGGGGGATTCTTGCTAAAACGGGATTCTTGTTAAAAAGCAGGCCAAGGGCCGGGCGCGGTGGCTCAAGCCTGTAATCCCAGCACTTTGGGAGGCCGAGGCGGGCGGATCACAAGGTCAGGAGATCGAGACCACAGTGAAACCCCGTCTCTACTAAAAATACAAAAAATTAGCCGGGCGCGGTGGCGGGCGCCTGTAGTCCCAGCTACTCAGGAGGCTGAGGCAGGAGAATGGCGGGAACCCGGGAGGCGGAGCTTGCAGTGAGCCGAGATCGCGCCACTGCACTCCAGCCTGGGCAACAGCGTGAGACTCCGTCTCAAAAAAAAAAAAAACAAAAAAAAAAAAAAAAAAAAAAAAAAGCAGGCCAAGGACAGACGGGCGTGGTGGCTCACGCCTGTAATCCCAGCACTTTGGGAGGCGGAGGCGAGAGGATCATGAGGTCAGGAGATTGAGACCATCCTGGCCAACATGGTGAAACCCCGTCTCTACTAAAAATACAAAAATTAGCTGGGCGTGGTGGTGGGTGTCTGTAATCTCAGCTACTTGGGAGGCTGAGGCAGGAGAATCGCTTGAATCCAGGAGGCGGGGGTTGCAGTGATCCAAGATCGCACCACTGCACTCCAGCCTGGGTGACAGAGCCAGACTCCATCTCAAAAAAAAAAAAAAAAAAAGCAGGCCAGGAACTTATACTTCAAATTTGAAGAATAAATGAGGACCAGGATCACATATCAAGAGGGATGAGGTATCGGGGTGGGGGGATTCCGTTAAACTGACTAGCAGGATTTTTGTGAAAACGGGGTTAGACAGGCTGATGACAGGGATGAATGATAGCCCACAAGGCCTAGTCAAAAAAAGAGGGCTCAGAGGAGCCGACCTGAAAGTTGGTTAAGGGGAGAATGTCTGCATCTGTGGGGAAAAGAAAGAGAGATCAGCCTGTTACTGTGTGTATATAGAAAGAAGCAGACATGAGAGACTCCATTTTGTTCTGTATTTGAGATGCTGTTAATCTGTGACCCTACTCCCAACCTTGTCCTTGCAAGAGACATGTGCTGTGGTGACTCAAGGTTTAATGGATTTTGGGCTGTGCAGGGTATGCTTTGTTAAACAAATGCCTGAAGGCAGCTTGCTGGTTAAAAGTCATCACCATTCTCTTAATCTCAAGTACCCAGGGACACGTACACTGCCAAAGGTCGCAGGGACCTCTGCCTAGGAAAGCTAGGTATTGTCCAAGGTTTCTCCCCATGTGGTAGTCTGAAATATGGCCTCGTGGGAAGGGAAAGACCCGATCATCCCCCAGCCTGACAGCCGTGAAGGGTCTGTGCTGAGGAGGACTAGTGTAAGAGGGAAGAAGCCTCTTGGCAGTTGAGATAGAGAAAAGCATCTGTCTCCTGCCTGTCCCTGGGCAATGGAACATCTCGGTGTAAAACCCGATTATATGTTCTGTTTACTGAGAAAGGAGAAAACCGCCTTAGGGCGAAAGGTGGGACTTGCTAGCGCAATGCTGCTCTCTATGCACTAAAAAGGTTTATGAAGATGTTTGCATATGCATATCAAGGCACAGCACTTTTCCTTAAACTTATTCATGTCACAGAGATCTTTATTCATATGTCTTACTGCTGACCTTCTCCCTAAGATGATCCTATTATCCTGTCACTTCCCTTTTTCTAAGATAGTAAAGATAATGATCAATAAATACTGAGGGAACTCAGAGACCGGTGCTGGTGTGGGTCCTCTGTATGCTGAGCGTCAGTCCCCTGGGCCCACTTTTTCTTTCTCTATACTTTGTCTCGGTGTCTCATTTCTTTTCTCAAGTCTCTCCTTCCACCTAACGAGAAAGTCCCACGGGCGTGGAGGGGCAGGCCACCCCTTCAACATCCCTCCTAGGCCCAGGCTGGAAGCTTTCTAAACATATTCCTATTTGTCAGGACCTCCAAAAGCAGGCCCCAGAATGGGACCCAACTGACCCAGGCGTGATGGGGCAGCACAGATCGGACAGTCTCTTTTCCCCTCTGGGTTTCTTGGCTTCTGTCGGGCAACTCAAAGTGAGAATTTGGGGTCAGCCGTCCTAGTGCTGACAGTGACTCACTGAATGACCTCCAGCAAGTCACTTAACCTCTCTGAGCCTCCCTATGCTTATTTAAAGTTGAGAATGGTAATTCAATCTGTCCACAAGGCAAGCTTGTTGAGAGAGTGGAATAAAACACTGTTACTTGAGGAGACGCTTTGTCAGCCTGAGTGAGCAGCTGTACATGTTGTTATTTAAAGAAAAAAAATCTGCTTTCCACCGTGTTCCAAAAAAAACTACTGCAAAGGCTAGGTGTAGTGGCTCATGCCTGTAATCCCAACACTTTGGGAAGCTGAGGCAGGAAGATCACTTACGCCCAGGAGTTTGAGAAACCCTGTCTCTACTGAACATGGTGAAACCCTGTCTCTACTGAAAATACAAAAATTAGCCGGGCATGGTGGTGGGCTCCTGTAATCCTAGCTACTTGGGAGGCTGAGGCAGGAGAATCCATTGAACCTGGGAGGTGGAGGTTGCCGTAAGCAGAGATGGTGCCACTGCGCTCCAGCCTGGGCAACAGAGTGAGACTCCATCTCAAAAGACAAAAAACAAACAAAGACAACGACTGCACAGATTTTCATCAAAGTTAAGAGGGTATTCCTTTTAAAAGGGCTCTGGGGCTCACCTCAAAGGATAAAAAGAGATCATTAAAAATAGTCGAGACAAGGGTACAACGAATGAGTCTCCCATGATCCGGAGACCCGCTCTGCTCACTGAGATTACTAACCATGGGCAGAGAAAACAATTGCAGACACGAGTCATAAGTTGTTTTTTTTTTTTTTTTTTTTTTTGAGTCAGTGTCTGGCTCTATTGCCCAGGCTGGAGTGCAGTGGCGCGATCTCCGCTCACTGCAAGCTCCGCCTCCCAGGCTCACGCCATTCTCCTGCCTCAGCCCCGAGTACTGGGACTACGGGCGCCCGCCACCACGCCCGACTAATTTTTTGTAGTTTTAGTAGAGACGGGGTTTCACAGTGTTAGCCAGGATGGTCTCGATCTCCTGACCTCATGATCCGCCCGCCTACGCCCTCCCAAAGTGCTGGGATTACAGGCGTGAGCCACCGCGCCTGGCCCTAGTCATAATGTTTTTTTTTTGTTTGTTTGTTTGTTTGTTTTGAGACGGAGTCTCGCTGTGTCACCCAGGCTGGAGTGCAGTGGCGCGATCTCGGCTCACTGCAAGCTCCGCCTCCCGGGTTTACGCCATTCTCCTGCCTCAGCCTCCGAGTAGCTGGGACTACAGGCGCCCGCCACCACGCCCGGCTAGTTTTTTGTATTTTTAGTAGAGACGGGGTTTCACCATGTTAGCCAGGATGGTCTCGATCTCCTGACTTCGTGATCCACCCGCCTCGGCCTCCCAAAGTACTGGGATTACAGGCTTGAGCCACCGCGCCCGGCCTAGTCATAATGTTTTTAATCGTAGAGGCTGATGGTCAATTGAGTTCTTCCCACGTGGACAATTCCGTGAAGCCTGCTCTGACGTTAGGAGCAGCAGCGATTTCTCTTTAAAGCTGGTTAATGATTCCCTGCCATAAATCCGGGTGGCCAGCTTGTACTTAAATAATTGTAAAAATGCGGTCTGAGGTGGCTTGCCTTTTTGGCCCTTTGCACACGGCTGGCATATGTCGTTTATGAATTGGGAGGCAGTGTCATTGTGTAAATCCCCTTATTCCTAGCGGGGTCATGGTCTGAGTTTGAATGCGTCCCTCCGCAAGCATCTGTCACTGGTCAGATTAAAAACTACATTTCCCAAAGGCCCTCGCGGATCCCAGCCTTCTCCGTCTCTTTCCGGTTTTACACCTAGGCCCCGCCCCCAACGCGCGTGTCGGCCAATAGCGGCCCCACCTCTCGCGCCCGGCAAAAATAGCACGCGGGAGGGAACGTTTCACGGGCCGCGGGGGCGGGGCCTGTGGCCAGGGGTTGGTCTTTGGAATCGGAGAGGCAGATTCGCTGCTCGGCAGCACGGCCGGAGCTGGTCCGGTCAGGAGTCGGGATTTGCGGGGAGAGGTTCTCCACTAGCCAAGAGAAGGCCTTAAGAAAGACGGTATTAACCTCCCGTTGCGGCTCCCGCCTGGTCCCATCTTCGGCCCGCTCCTGCAGGAAATGAATCTGCTGCCGAATCTCGAGAGTCCAGTGACTCGGCAGGAAAAGATGGCGACCGTGTGGGATGAGGCCGAGGTGGGCACCGGGCGACCTGGCGGTCCGGGAACAGGGCCCGCAGGGAGATGCCATTGACAGGAGGGAAGGAGGTGGCTGGGGGTCAAGGTCTGGCCCGGTCCCGGGGACGGGGTCGTTTGGGATGTGGGCAGGGGTCCTGACTCCTTCATCTTGGCTTTATGGGCGTGGAAACTGAGGCTGTGAGTGGGTTCGGAGAACGAGAGATGCTTGTCCTGAGTAAAAGTAAATATATAAATAAACAAATAATTTTTTACAGCAAGATGGAATTGGGGAGGAGGTGCTCAAGATGTCCACGGAGGAGATCATCCAGCGCACACGGCTGCTGGACAGTGAGATCAAGGTGGGTGCACAGCTCCTGTGCGGGCGATGGAGTCCCCACAGGACAGGCCCCAGCGATCCGAGTCGCCTCTCCTACTTCCTTCTCCGGCACCCTGGGGGAGACATGGGGCTCAGGCTTCCCCTTGGGACCAGGAAAAGAGGAAAGAAAACTAAGCCTTAAAAGGGACAGGAAGACAGTCAGGGGGTGGTGGGAGACCTGGGCTGAGATGAGAAGTTATCAGATTGCCTTTCCCAGTGATAACTGGGAATAATCCTCTCAAGCATCCTACTTTTAGTAAAATCCCTGTTTTACAGATGAGTAAACTGAGGCTCAGAGACGTTTGTACTGCGATAAAGCACCCAGTTCTTACTAAGAGGCAGAACCTAAAACCTATATTTGCCTGTCTCGGAGGCCTGCTTTTATTCCAATACTACCACTATTTCACAAGGAGGTTTCCACACTGGCCTCCTGTTTTGACTTATACGGGATGTGGACACAGTCAGACTCTGCCTTCAGAGAGCCTCAGAACTGGATGAATGGATGTGGGAGGGTCCCCTGGGCACCCTGGACCTCACCAGTTACAGGGCTCTAGCATAAGCTGTGCCAGGGCTTATATTTGCTCCTCCTCTCCTTCTCATCTCAGATCATGAAGAGTGAAGTGTTGAGAGTCACCCATGAACTCCAAGCCATGAAGGACAAGATCAAAGAGAACAGTGAGAAAATCAAAGTGAACAAGACCCTGCCGTACCTTGTCTCCAACGTCATCGAGGTGTGTGTGTATGTGGAGGGGAAGAGAGGGAGTCAGCGGGGACTGGGGACAGCCTGGGGTGGGGCCGCTAGGGAAAGAGTGGGTAGAGGTTTTGAGGCCAAACTGCATGTCAGAGCTACACCTCCTGGGGCACTTTCATGGGGAGACGGGGGCCTGCAAAGGCCTTGGAAGTCTCACATGTCTCCTTTTCTGTTATGTCTCCTCTGGGGTAGATGAGCCCTGTGCAGAGGAGGAGCACCTACACAGAGATCAATCCCTGGGCTTAGCAGGGGCACCCACCTTTGCTGGGCTCAGGGCTATTGGAGGAGGGAGGTAGGGATGGCCAGCCCTGCAGAGATTAGGAACTGACTTAGGAAGCACTGGGCCTTGGGGAGTTCAAGGGGCTGAGTTTTTTTCCTTCCCAGCTCCTAGATGTTGATCCTAATGACCAAGAGGAGGATGGTGCCAATATTGACCTGGACTCCCAGAGGAAGGGCAAGTGTGCTGTGATCAAAACCTCTACACGACAGGTGAGCATGGCTCAGCAATAAGAGACTGGAGGAGGGTGAGGAGCAGATGTGGGACAGGACTAGGGAGCCTTCCCTGAGGACACTAACTGAGACTGCCCCTGTAACTTGTCCACAGACGTACTTCCTTCCTGTGATTGGGTTGGTGGATGCTGAAAAGCTAAAGCCAGGAGACCTGGTGGTGAGTGGGGCCTGAGCCCAGGCAGTGCTTTTCTGGTGACTAGCTGAGCCCCTGCGCCCGCCCCAGGTCACTATTGGCTCTGAATCTCGGCAGAACAACTCAGAGAGTCTGGGATCCTGTCTACTTGCTGTTTGATTCTTGTATTGCCCAGTCCTGTGTCTTCCCCTCTGCAGACACCTGTTACCAGCCAATTGGGTAGCCCCTTGAGCTGGGCCAAATCTGAAGGCCCTGTGCTGTGTCCTTAGGGTGTGAACAAAGACTCCTATCTGATCCTGGAGACGCTGCCCACAGAGTACGACTCGCGGGTGAAGGCCATGGAAGTGGACGAGAGGCCCACGGAGCAATACAGTGACATTGGGGGCTTGGACAAGCAGATCCAAGAGGTAAGGGAGGCACGGCAGCTGCCAGCAGCCTCAACAGCGTTTCAGTTTCCCCACGCCATTGATGCAGCTCATCTCCCTAATGTGTCTTTTATCCCTATAGCAACCTAGGGAGGAAGGGAGGGCTGCCATGTGACGGGTGAGGAGACTGAAGCCCAGAGAGTTTAAATGCCTTCCCCAGGGTCACAGAAAGACCAGAGCCAGGACTGGAACTCAGGCTCCTGGTTTCTGGCCCAGCATCTTTTTTTCTTTTTTTTTTTTTTGAGACGGAGTTTTGATCTTACTGCCCATGCTGGAGTGCAATGGCGCGATTTTGGCTCACTGCAACCTCCACCTCCCAGGTTCAAGTGATTCTCCTGCCTCAGCCTGCCGAGTAGCTGGGATTACAGGCATGTGCCACCAAGCCTGGCTAATTTTAGCAGAGTCTCTATTTTTAGTAGAGACAGGGTTTCTCCATGTTGGTCAGGCTGGTCTTGAACTCCCAACCTCAGGCGATCCACCTTCCTTGGCCTCCCAAAGTGCTGGGATTACAGGCGTGAGCCACTGCTCCCGGCCCCTGGCCCAGTGTCTTTCTGCCATATACTCTTGTTCCTGGAGAGTCCATAGCCAGCCTTGGTGGGGATGAGCGTTCTGTGTCCTCTTGATACAGGGAAAGGAGTGGGCACGTCCCCGAGTTAGAGTGGGAGGGATTCAGATTGGGGTTGGAGCCACAAAGGGTTGGGCTGTAGGAGCCCTCAGGGCTTCATCTCCTCACCCAGGACTTCCTCCTGGCAGCTGGTGGAGGCCATTGTCTTGCCAATGAATCACAAGGAGAAGTTTGAGAACTTGGGGATCCAACCTCCTAAAGGGGTGCTGATGTATGGGCCTCCAGGGACAGGGAAGACCCTCCTGGCCCGGGCCTGTGCCGCACAGACTAAGGTGAGTACTTTGGGAGGGATGCGGGGGAAGTGGGCAGGAGCAGAAACTCTACCAGATGGGCTCCAAGTGTCTGCCTTTGACCTGACCCTACCACCTTTTCCTTCCAGGCCACCTTCCTAAAGCTGGCTGGCCCCCAGCTGGTGCAGATGTTCATTGGAGACGGTGCCAAGCTAGTCCGGGACGCCTTTGCCCTGGCCAAGGAGAAAGCGCCCTCGATCATCTTCATTGATGAGTTGGATGCCATCGGCACCAAGCGGTAAGGGAGGGCCAAGGATCCCCAGCAATCTCTGTGGCGGTGGAGGGAAGGGGTGGACTCTCAGTTGTGCTAAATTATGGTTCTTTCCCACCCTGTATCCCCTCCTGCCCCTGGATGGTGACTCCTCAGCTCTTGAGGTTCAGATTCCTAACTCTTGATCAATAGCCTCCCTGTTTCCCCAACCATTCATTCCCATAGCTGCCAGCATGTTCCTTTCAAAACAGGAATCTGGGCCGGGCGTGGTGGCTCACGCCTGTAATCCCACTGCTTTGGGAGGCCGAGGTGGGAGGATCACTTGAGCCCAGGAGTTTGAGCAACATAGGGAGACTCTGGGCAACATAGGGAGACTCTGTCTTTATAAAAAAATAAAAATATTAGTCAGGCGTGGTGGTGCACACCTATAGTCCCAGCTACTCAGGAGCTGAGGTGGGAGGATTGCTTGAGCCTGGGAGGTTATGGCTGTAGTGAGCTGTGATGGCACCACTGCACTCCAACCTGGGTGACAAAGTGAAACCCTGTCTTAAAAAAAAAAAATGCCTGTAATCCCAGCACTTTGGAAGCTGAGGCAGGTGGATCACTTGAGGCCAGGAGTTCAAGATCAGCCTGACCAACATGGTGAAACCTCGTCTCTACTAAAAACACAAAAAAATTAGGCAGGGGTGGTGGCGGCGCCTGTAGTCCCAGCTGCCCAGGAGGCTGAGGCATGAGAATCGCTTGAACCTGGGAGGCAGAGGTTGCAGTGAAGCCAAGATCGCGCCGCTGCACTCCAGCCTAGTGACAGAGCAAGACTCTGTCTCAAAAAAAAAGAAAACAAAAAATGCCAAAGCAGGAATCTGGCCCCCTTGCTCACATGAACCCACAGTGGTCCCTGACACAAACCAATCCTGTTAAAAACCCTTCCTGGCTGGACGCCGTGGCTCACACCTATAATCCCTGCACTTTGGGAGGCTGAGGCGGGCGGATCACTTGAGGTCTGGAATTCGAGACCAGCCTGGCCAACATGGTGAAACCCGTCTCTACTAAAAATAGAAAAATTTAGCCTGGTGTGGTGGTACATGCCTGTAATCCCAGCTACTCGGAAGGCTGAGGCAGGACAATCACTTGAACCCGGGAGGCAGAGGTTGCAGTGAGCTAGGATTGTGCCACTGCACTCCAGCCTGGGTGACAGAGCCAGACTCCATCTCAAAAAAAAAAAAAAAAAAAAAAAAAACACCCTTCCTGGGCCTTCCTGTTGCTCCCTGGGATAAACACTGGACTTGCAAGGCTCAACGTGTGCTGCCCTTTTGCGCCTCCAACCTCATCTCATGCCTGTCTCCCGCCTCCCCTGCTCTGGACTCCTGCCACAGTGTTTCCTGTGTTTCAGGCCCGCTGTGGCTCTTACCCTCTTCTCCACTGGTTGGTTGCCCAGTTGGTGTGCTTTCAGTCTTCAGATCCGAGCCTCAGGGACACTTCCTCGGGGATGCCTGCCTGGACTCTCCTGTACAGCACTGTCCAAGGCTGGGCCAGATCCCTGTGTTTCTAAGAGTTAACTCAGTTTGCAAGCGCACATTCATCACACTAACAGCGCAAGCAGTGACTGGTTTTGCTTTTTTGTTGTTGTTGTTGAGATGGAGTCTTGCTCTGTTGCCCAGGCTGGAGTGCAGTGGCATGATCTCAGCTCACTGCAACCTCCGCCTCCCAGGCTCAAGCAATTCTGCCTCAGCCTCCTGAGTAGCTGAGATTACAGGTGCCCGCCACCATGCCCAGCTAATTTTTGTATTTTTAGTAGAAACAGGGTTTCACCATGTTGGCCAGGATGGTCTCGAACTCCTGACCCCAGGTGATCTGCCCACTTTGACCTCCCAAAGTGCTGGGATTACAGGTGTGAGCCACTGCACCCAGCCTTGCTCACTGTTTTATCCTCAGTCCACCACATGATTCCAGGAGCCTCTTCAGTCTCTGAATGTGGTCAACAATTAATGACACCTTTTATGTGTCAGTCCCCGGGCTGGGGGCCCCAAGTAGAGTGAGCCATTTCCCTGCCCTAGACAGGTTAAGTTAGGCTTCCAACGGGTAGAGGAGGGGAGGGCTCTGCCTAAGCTGTGCCCTCACCAGCATCTTGGGCTTCCTGTGCCCTAGCTTTGACAGTGAGAAGGCTGGGGACCGGGAGGTGCAGAGGACAATGCTGGAGCTTCTGAACCAGCTGGATGGCTTCCAGCCCAACACCCAAGTTAAGGTAAGTATTAGCACTCCCAGGCGAAGAAGATGAGGCTCAGAGGTCAGGAGCTGTCAGGCCCCCAGCTAGTGAGTGGTGGAGCTGGAATGAGAATTGGGATCTGTCTTTAACATCCCATGTGTCTCACCTGCACTCTGGGGGCTGCCTCTCTGCCTTTTTTGACTGTGTCTGCCCATCTGGGAGCACCTTGCTCCTTTGTTCAAGTTGTGGCTTCTCTTCCTCAGGTAATTGCAGCCACAAACAGGGTGGACATTCTGGACCCCGCCCTGCTCCGCTCGGGGCGCCTGGACCGCAAGATCGAGTTCCCAATGCCCAATGAGGAGGCCCGAGCCAGAATCATGCAGATCCACTCCCGAAAGATGAATGTCAGGTGAGCAGGGGCACAGGCAGGGCACGGAGACCTGGACAGGCGCAGGGGGAGGATGCCTCTGCCGCGCTTCTCTGTACTGAGCTTCCCCAGCCTCCACGACCGCCACCTGCCCGGCCCCAGGCACACACAGCACCGTTCCACACCCCACCCTCCGTTTCTCTCCAGTTGCCTGATGTAGTATCTTGCCAGGGCCCAGGTCATAATTCCGGGTGCTCTGCTCCTTATACTTCACTCCTCATCTGAAGGCACAGAGGCTGGAGGCACTCATTTTCCCTGCCTCACACCTCAGCCCATGAGCACAGGCCAGGCATGGCCGGGGCCAGATGGACTTGAGTTCAGATATGTATGACTCTCAGCAGGTGGCATGCCCTCTCAGCCTCACTTCTTATTTGGGACTTGGGGATGATAGCACCGATTTCACAGGGTTGTGGCAAGGATTAGATGTGACAGTGTCAAGCACAGTGCTGGGCACAGGATGAGGACAGCAGGGCCTGCTGAACTGGGGGAGTGAGACCATCTTTTGTCCCCACATCCCCCTGCTCCCCTGCCTTATGCCAAGTCAGTCCCTGGAGTCTCAAATGCAGATTTCTAGAAGGTCAGAGCTCAAAAGACCCTAGAAATAACCTGGTATAACCTGCATTAACTTCCTCCCTTTGTCCCCTACATCTTGTACTGAGAAGAAAACAAGGTACATTGATTGGGTAAGGAACTCGCCTCTGATCTCAGGGCGACTTGACTTTGTTGCTTGACAGGGCCAGGGGAGGACATTTGGCCCATCTGCCCACTCTGCATGAGCCACTGAGCCTGTGGTATCTGTTCTCTCCCCAGTCCTGACGTGAACTATGAGGAGCTGGCCCGCTGCACAGATGACTTCAACGGGGCCCAGTGCAAGGCTGTGTGTGTGGAGGCGGTGAGTGGTCAGGCGGGGTGGGTGCGTCGCTTTGTGCCTTCTTGCCCCCTCCCTGGACAGGATGGGGGCATTTGACTGTTGGAGACAGCTGGGAGAAGAGGCCTGAGCCTCAGGGAGCCAGGGAAGGCATTCAGGCATTCAGACCTAGACTCTGTTTGTCCCGGCTGTAGGGCATGATCGCACTGCGCAGGGGTGCCACGGAGCTCACCCACGAGGACTACATGGAAGGCATCCTGGAGGTGCAGGCCAAGAAGAAAGCCAACCTGCAGTACTACGCCTAGGGCGCGCCTGCCAGCCCCGGTCTCACGGCTGAAGTGCGCAATAAAAGATGGTTTAGGGTCCCTGCCGCTGCTTGTCTGCCTTCCCTGGGCTCTGGCTGGAGGAGTAGGGGCATGTGCAGGCGGCCCCTTCCTCAGGTGCTGCAGCCTGGAAACCCTGAGACAGCCGTGGGCCCCACACCACTGGTCAGGGTGAGGCTTTCTGGTGCCGTGCGTGGTGCTGCAGCTGCTGCCTGGGCCTTCATGCCCCTTCAGAGCCCTCTCCCTGAGCACCGCTCTGCTCTGAGCTTTCAGAGGCTCATGGGCCTGCAGTTCCTGCATAGAGGACCTAGATAGAAGCCACCCTTTCCCTTTTGGCATTTTGGTGTCTGGCACCAGTCCTTGCCTCCTGGTAAAGCCAGACTTGGGTTTAGGCTTTCAGCCTCCTTCCTCCTTTCCTGGCCCTGTTTCTCCAGACGCCCCCTTAGCTCTTTCTGTCCCTGTCTTTTGGCCAGAAACTGAGCCTGAACAGGATCCACTGGGAGCCCCTCTAGGACTGATCTGTCACGCTGTGCTCCCCTCCCCCAGTTCGGCCGTCTCTTCACTCTAGCCGGCCCTTTGCCTTCCCTGGGTGGCCCTGCTTGGCTTCCCACTGACTCCTCAGCCCCCGCCTCAGGCGGCCAGCAGCACAGCCCCTGACGTGCTTCTGGTTCTGTCCCCTGCCCTGGACTCAGTCAACCCCAGTCCTGCATTCCTGTTCCTTCTTCTAACCAGACGGCATTTGCTCCTGACCATGACACCCAAGTTCCCCCACAGGGACCACACCCACCGTGCTTTGGCTTCCTCATCTCCAAAATGGGACCCCCGGCCTCTCCCAGTGGGCCGTGATGCTCGCACACACTGTCTGCCATCCAGCAGGGCTTGGCACCCTGGCTGGCAGCCCTGAGCACCTGCGTAGGTGAGGGGGGCAGCTGGCCAGGACGGCTGTGGTTCATTCCTTGGATCTGAGGCCAGGAGTCACTGGATCCTTGAGACAGTTATCTTACAGGATGTGTCGCAGCTAGGCGAAGCAAATACTATCATTTTAAAATGTTTTGCTGTTAGAAATATTGAGAGCTAAGCACTCCCAGCTAAGGACGTCACTGGGGTTTCATGTCCACCTCTCCCACGCTCCAGGACACCGCCCAGACTGCAGATCCCAGCCAGTGTACTATTGACAGTGGTCCTGGCTGGCCTGGGAGGGAAGAGGTGGACTGGGCACCCCCACCCACATTCTCTTGACGGGACTGGGGAAGCGGCGCCCTGTGCCTGGTGTTCTTACACTCCACACCTTCAGAAGAGAGGGGGTGTGGTTTTGAATAAGGGTCCCATATCATCTTTTCTTCTTTTGCTTACTTATTTTTGAGACGGGGTCTCGCTCTGTCGCCCAGGCTGGAGTGCAGTGGCGCGATAGCTCACTGCAGCCTCCGCCTCCCAGGTTCAAACAATTCTCCTGCCTCAGCTTCCTGAGTAGCTGGGATTACAGGCACCTGCCACTGCACCTGGCTAATTTTTGTATTTCAGTAGAGACGGGGGTTTCACCATATTGGCCAGGCTGGTCTCGAACTCCTGACCTTGTGATCTTTGGCTTCCCAAAGTTCTGGGATTACAGGCATGAGCCACCATACCCGGCCTCTCTCTCTTTTTTAAGCGAATGAGAGCTTAATTAATTTGAGGCCAAACCTGGAGATGACTTTGTGGCTGGAGCTTCCTTCCCTGGTTACATTTTCAGTGAGGGGAAATGGGGGGCAGGTAGGGAAAATGCTGTGGTTTGCAGTTCTATAAAATAAGGACAGCACCCTAACTGGGTGTGGTGGCTCACACCTGTAAGCCCAGCACTTTGGGAGGCTGAGGCAGGCAGATCACAAGATCAGGAGTTCAAGACCAGCCTGGCCAATATAGTGAAACCCCATCTCCACTAAAAATATATTAAAAAAAATAGCCAGGCGTGGTGGCAGGTGCCTGTAATCCCAGCTACTAGGCAGGCTGAGGCAGGAGTCATTGTTTGAACCCAGGAGGTGGAGGTTGCAGTAAGCCGAGACCGCACCACTGCACTCCAGCCTGGGTGACAAAGTGAGACTCTAAAAAGAAAGAAGGACAGCGTCCTGGAGTTGGTGGTGAGGGACTAAAATGGCACAGGGCCAGGCTGGTATAGGTGCTCCGTCATTATTGGAATAAGAAGCCAGGAAGACATGGAATGTTCAGAGACGCACTGCAGGGGTGACAGTTCAGAGACAGGCGACTGGCAGTGGCAGTGAGGAAGGCCCTGCGTGGCCATGGAAGGCTGTGCAGAACCAAGGCAGCCAGTGTGTGGATAATATTTATTTGTATCATCTATAGAACAAATATTTACAGATACAAACGGAATCACAGCAAAGTTGCTATAAAACCACCCAGACCTCTCGATGGCCACTTCTGAAAACACCCATGGTCAAGGGCAGGGCCAGGCCTGGCTGTGGAGTGGGCCAGCTGAGTACCTGGGCGTCAGCCAAGGGAAATGCTTGGGGATTATGGCTTCAGCACTCTCCCGGAGCACATTCCTGAGCGCTGACAACTCGGAGCCCTCACCGCCCCCACCTACCCCAACCCCAGTGGGGAAGGAAAGGGGCCTGAGCTGGGGAGAGCAGCCTGGGCTCGCTCTGTGCCTGCTCCAGGAGTCCCTGGCCCCTGTGCTGGCAGGAGCGTCCCTGAGCTGGACCAGGAGGCCTCTCTGGCCTGCGGCTGCTCCCTGCCCAGCAGGCTGCTGTTTGGCAGCTGGAGGTGACATGAGCTGCTGGTGCTGCCAGGGTGTGTTGACCAGGAATGAGCTCCCAGGGCGGGCAGCCCTGAGGAAAGGGTCTTAGGAAGCGCCTCCCAGCTCACTGCTAGAAGCTGAGGGCTGTCAGTGCTGAGTGGGGCTGGGGTACACGAGCACCTGCCTCTCCTTTCTTTGGTTTACAGGTGGGAAAGGAAGGGCCAGGAAAAGGGAGAAAAGCCGCCCCAGCCTTAGCCCCTAGGCCACCTGGGGACTGGCTGCGTGTACAGAGGGGGCAGCAGGAGGTGGGCAGCTCCGGAGTTCCCTGCACCCTGGGATCCTTGGGCTGCTCTCACTCCCGGGATCCCAGCAGGGCAAGGCCTCTGCTTGGGACCAGTGCTGCTGTTCCTCGCTGCTCACTCCGGGAGGTGCAAGATGCCAGGGTAGCAAGGAGAGGTAACCACAGCATGGCTGGGGACAGGCGTTACACTGGGCCCCGGACCCAGCACAGGGATCACAGTGTCGGTCTCGCACACACGCCTCTGGCCACATGTGCACATCACACACATCCACGCACATCTCCCTCCTGTCTGGTGGGAGGCTCATTCTCTCTCGCAGGCACTCGCCCTCTCTGCCTCTCACATAGGCAGTCACAGAGTGAATCCGAGCATCTTATTGCTGCAGGGGGCAGGGGCGTCAGGGCATCAGGGAAGGTTAATCCACGAAGATCGAGAACAGCACCATCACCACAATGCCCGCACAGAGCAGAAGCAGCTGCTGCAGGGAGCGCCTGTGGGGAGGGAACGGGGCTCACGGTAGAGGCATGGGCAGGGAGGAGCAGGCAGCGGCCAGGAGCCCCTCCCTCCTGAGCCTCTTAAGGGCCCTGTGAGTGGCAGTCCTCTTCCGCCAACAGGTCACTCACCACGGGTCCTCTTCTTCCAAGAGGTCAGGGAGCACGTTCACCAAGGCGATGTAGAGAAAGCCTCCAGAGGTGAAGGGCAGGACCCAGGCTGCCGTCTCCTCTGCAGCGGGAGAACACCCGACTGGGCACCCAGGGCACTGTGTATGCTCCCTGCCTCCCGGGCCTGGGGACCAGTGGTGAGGCAGCCAAATCCTTTGGCTGGTGCCCCTCTACCGATGCCACCCGCCACCACCACCCACCACGCCCGTACCTACTCCCTTGGGGGACTGGGTACAGATGGCAAAGCCGGCGCCCAGCAGGCCCCCCAGCGCTGTCGAGAGTTGCAGCTTGGCTGCGCTCCATCGGTCAAAGCCAGCCCGGAGCAGGATGGCAAAGTCGCCCACCTGAAGGGAGGTCCGGAGGTTCACCCTGCGCCCCAGCAGGGCCTGATACCCTGAGTGCTCAGGTACGATACACAAACTGAGCCCTTCCCCACCCTGCCCCTGGGACTCTCATCCTGAGTATGGCAGAGATGGCAGCTGCAGGCTGCTGGGGTGAGGAGCTCCGGCCCTCACAGCCCAGCCCCAGAGTGCCACACTGGGAAGGCCCACCCCCAAGCCCTCCTGAGCTCCACACTCATGCTGACCATGGGTACTGTGGGGGCCTGGGCCTCTGGGGGCCGCCCTACAAGCGCTCACCTCATGGGGGATCTCGTGCAGGAGGATGGCCATGGTTGTCAGGAGCCCAATCTGCAGGGAGGGGAGCCGTGGCTGCAGGGTCTGTGCTGAGGCCTGGGCACCCCACTTGCCCACTCATTCCACAGAGGTTTACTCTGCTCTGAGCTGGCCCTGGGTGGGCACTGTGTTGGCCACTGGAAATACAGCAGTGACTAAAGGGGACAAGGAACCTGCCTTCACGAAGCTAGCGGTCTAGAGGGGAGAGACAGGACTCACACACTCATAGGCGCTGGGAAGGAAAGGATGGACAGGGTGCCCAGGGGAGCAGGCCCAGGGACCAAATTTAGATGAGGAGGTCAGCAAAGGCCTGGTGGAGGAGTCCATGTAAGTCGAGGCCCCAAGGATGAGTCGTCAGCCGCTCAAAGCGTGGGCGGGAGAACATTCCAGGCAGGGGGAACAGTGTGAGGTGGGAAGGAGCTCGGCCAGCTGCAGAGTAGGCCGCCCCTGGGCCAGAGGCCAGAGGGAGGAGGTGGAGGAAGAAGCATCTAGGAGCAGGCAGGGTCCACGCCTAGCAGCTTGATAGAGGCACCCAACAAGGAGTGCTAGGAACAGGAACAGACCAGGGGCTCAGGATCAGAATGGTAGCGGCCAGGACAGCAGCAGGGAGGATGGGGATGAGGGTCTTAGATGAGGGTGCTGGCAATGGAGGGGCAAGAAGCAGAGACTCCAGACACAGGCGGAGTCCACATGGCTGCCACCAGAATCGCCAGAGCCCTACCAGCCCCGAGCCCCTCACCTTCTTGCTCACAAGGAAGCTGGCAGCCACAGCCAGCCCATGGGTGAAGTTGTCGATGGTGTTGGCCAGCAGGTTGAGGTAGCCGCTGACCTGGGAAGGAGGGAAGGCAGGAGGCAGGGCTGAGTGGGACTGGCCACTCAGGGCTGTACGGCTGCAGGGGCCCTGAGCAGGCCACTCACTTTGATGCTCCGGACCACGGCACCGAGGCCGGGCTCTGCGGCCGGCTGGGCCAGACAGTGGCCTCCATTGAGCGCAGCGGCAGCAGCAGTGGGGTCTTTGTTGGGGGCCTAGGGCCAGGAGAAGGAGGGAGAGGTGACATTAGATGCCCCCCACTCAGCCAGGGCAGACAGAAGGGGAGAGAGAGATGGAAAAAGAGAGACAGGGGGCCGGGCGCAGTGGCTCATGCCTGTAATCCAGCACTTTTGAGAGCCGAAGGCACATGGACCACCTGAGGTCAGGAGTTTGAGACCAGCCTGGCCAACATGGTGAAACCCCACCTCTACTAAAAATACAAAAATTAGCCGGGCGTGGTGGTGCACGCCTGTAGTCCCAGCTACTCGGTAGGCTGAGGCAGAAGAATCGCTTGAACCTGGGAGGTGAAAGTTGCAATGAGCCGAGATCATGCCACTGCACTCCAGCCTGGGTGACGGAGCAAGACTCTGTCTCAAAAAAAATAATAATAATAATATTTGGGAGGCTGAGGTGGGTGGATCACGAGGTCAGGAGATCGAGCCATCCTGGAAAACATGGTGAAACCCTGTCTCTACTAAAAATACAAAAGTTAGCTGGGCATGGTGGCGCGAGCCTGTAGTCCCAGCTCCTCGGGAGGCTGAGGCAGGAGAATCGCTTGAACCTGGAAGGCGGAGGTTGCAGTGAGCCGAGATTGCACCACTGGACTTCAGCCTGGGTGACAGAGCGAGACTCCGTCTCAAAAAAAAAAAAAAAAAAAAAAAAAAAAAAAAAAACAAAGACAGGAGCCCCTCTTTTTTCTAGCTAGAATTCTCTGATACTCTATCAGCTGGGTGCCCCCAAACTCAACAAACCTTCCCCAACTGCTGTCAGCATCAGGCTACCAGAACAAGCTACATCAGGGGCTAATGCTGTCACTCCCAAGGAAGGTGGCCCAGCCTCCCGCAGCTCCCAGGGGAGGGCCAGGAGACCCCTCTTTTCAGGGCTCAACTCAGAACCTGGGCCTCCAGGCCCCAGGCACCACCACAGAACAGAGGCTGATATATCCAGGCCCTTGGGTGTGGGGCCCACCTGGCTGGTCCTCTCCGCCTTGCTGTCCAGGAACATCTTCTCCAACGCCAGGAAGGTCAGGATGCCAGCAATGACCCATAGCCCCAGCTGCTGCTGCTGCTGCAGGCTCTGCCCCTCACCACCTGCAGGGGGCGGCAAGGCCAGGCCAAGCCAGGGCCATAGGAGGGGGCCATTTGGAATGGGATCTCATCCAGGGCACCAGGGCAGTGACAAGGGTGGGTCGGGCAGCTGGGGCCTAGAACTCCCACTAAGGCCAGGGCCCTGAGACCAGGATGATGACCCTCTCTCCCTCCCTCCCAGGCAAGCTCCTGCCAGATACCCAGAATCCCTCTCCTGGTCATCCTGGCCATCCCTGGGCGTGGGCACCAGGCCCCCACTCCTGGCACCGTCTTGCCCCTGGCCTGTGGCCTCACTCACCAGGGCCGGCGCTGCACGTGTAGGCCCAGGCTTCGGGCAGCAGGTGCAGAAACACATTGCCCAAGAGTCCCCCCAGGGCGAAGCTGAGCAGCTGCTTCAGGCGCCAGGCCCCAGCTACAAGGGAGAGATGTGGGATCTGGGGGCCGACCCGACCCGCTGGAGCTCCTGGCCTGACCTCCGTCCCACTCCACTCACTGGGCTCTTCCTGGGCCTGCAGAAGGCTGGAGATGGGTGGCTGCTCTTCCTGGGCCCCCCACCTCACAGCAGAAACACCACACCCTGCCAAATGCCCATAGGGCCACCACCACATCATGGTGAAGAGCTGACAGGTCCCAGCTCCCAACCCACTAGCTGGTGACCTTGGCAGATGACTTTGGAGACTCAGTTTCTCCATCTGTAAATTGGGTCTTATGGGAATTATTATTTTATCTTTTGAGACAGAGTCTCACTCTGTTGCTCAGGCTGGAGTACAGTGGCGTGATCTTGGCTCACTGCAACCTCTGTTCAAGCGATTCTCCTGCCTCAGCCTCCTAAGTAGCTGGGATTACAGGTGCGTGCCACCACATCCGGCTAATTTTTATATTTTTGGTAGAGATGGTGTTTCACCATGTTGGCCAGGCTGGTCTCAAACTCCTGACCTCAGGTGATCTGCCCACCTCAGCCTCCCAAACTGCTGGGATTACAGTCGTGTGCCTTTTATGGGCTCTTATGGGAATTAAATGACAATATGTATAGCAAGTGCTCAATAAGTGGGAATTTTTCTCAGCTGCTGTCACTCAGAAAAGTGGCAGAGATTTGGGGACTTGCAGCATCCAGAGTTGGAAGTCGCCTGCCTGAAAGCCATGTCCAACCCTTTGGCTTGATAGAGAAACTGAGGCCTAGAGGACAGAGGCAGCTGAGTTTGGGGTGGGATCCCAGGGGAAACTGCTATTTCCTGGCTGGGTGACCTTGGGCTGGTCAAAGAACCTCTCTGTGCCTGTGCATCCCCACTTGTAAAATGGAACTAATAATCCAAGTGCTCCCTGCACTGACCTCGCAGGGCTGCTCTGAAGGGTGAGCACAGGCCTGACTGTCGCCCGAGCAGGGTCACAGCCGCCCTCAGCTCAGTGCCTGGCACAGAGTTGCTGGGTAACTATCTGGTAAGTGAATGATTCCTGAGCATCCAGCAGGCAGCACCAGCCTCTGGGATGCTTGTTTCTAACAGATTCCCAGGGCCCTGGTCCACCCCTCTTGGGTGGGGGATAGGCACATGCATTCTTAGCAGCTCCCTAGAGCTCTCCTGCGTGTTTTGTTACATGTTATTTATGAACGGGCAGTACATGCTCCTGGTACAAAAGGGTAGTCAGGGCAAAGCTCCCACCCGTGCCTACATCCCCATCTCCTGGACCCCCTCCCCAGGGGCAGGCCCTGCTACCAGGTGCTCATAGCTTCCTGGGGAAGCCAGAACCAGCCACCCCTGGCTAGATGACTCCTGAGAGTACCAAGGGGAGAAGTTCTATTCAATCCTCTCCCTCCATCTCAGACACTCTGTGACCCCGGGGTCTCCTAAGAAGAGCAGCAGCGTGCTTCCCACACGCTGGCCGGCCCTCGGCGCCATCGGAGAGCCACCCACCTTCTGAGCGCAGCATGGTCCCCATCTCTAGGGGAATGACGAGCAACGGGAAGACCCCACTGAGCCCCACCATGAGGGAACCCAGGAGGGAGCAGATCCAGGTGTCCAGCCGCTCTCCGCTCAGCAGAGCCCCCCAGGACTCGCTTTCCTTGTTGTCCAGGCGGCAGGCCGTCGCAGTCCCCCGGCTCCGGAGGGCCGGCTGGGAACCCCCAGCCCTTCCCAAGAGCTCCAGGGCAAGGGCGGTGAGGAAGAGGAGCCTTGGGCCCGCCATGCCACAGCCAGGGCAGGGACATCCAGGCATGCCACGTACTGAAAAACACAAAGGCCACCTACATGAGCTGCCAGCCTTGGCCGCACACCTGCTTAGGAAACGTGGCGCCTCCCTCCTCCCTCCAAGGGACCCTGGCATCCACCCTCCTGCTGTCCTTGCCAGAGCGTCTGAGCATCCAAATGCTCGGTGCACAGCAATGGGGCCCTGTGTCTCCACACGCCACTCCCGATCACCGCGTATTTTTTCCTTCTGAGCAGCTCCAGACTGTGTCAGCACCTCCGCCTGAGGCTAAACTTTCCCTAATGACAGGGTGAGGCGCTGGCTGGCTCTCCTCAGCCACCGGCGGCCCGGCCCAGTCTGGTATCTCTGGCTGCCAGGGGAGGCTCTGCCGCCCGCGACACCCCAGAGACTGAGGCTCCCCTTCTAAGGGCATGGGGTGGATTCAGAGAGACACACGTGGAGAAACTGAGCAGCTGAGCCAGGGCAAGACCATCCACGCTTCTTCCTAGGACATGAGACCAATGTCCCCGGGGCACTGACAGCGACAGGAGGTGGGGCTGATGAAGAAGGAGCCTTTAGCCAGGGGATGCCTCTCCCATGCAGAGAGCAGACTGCAGAGCCCCCGCGGTGAACTCTACACTGCACTCTGAGCTGTCTGACTCTGGGCAAATCTCTGAAGCCCCCTCCCCGTCTGAACCTCAGTGCCCTCATCTGCAGGACAGGGATCAATATCACCTGCCTCAGCTGTGAGGGCGAGGTAAGCCTGAAAGTGCAGCTGGATGTGCATGAGAAGGCGCAGAAGCCTTGCCTGTGCCAGGGAAGGCCTGGAGCTCCCTGCAACAGGAATGTGCCCAGCCGGCCGATCACAGGATGTGGACGTGAGTCAACCAAGCGAGAAGTTCCATCTGGAAACTCAGGCATGAGGTTTAAATGTGGTCTGCCCTGCCTCAGGCTGGCTGTGACCTTGAGCTAGTGACGTCCCTGCCTCAGTTTCCTCACCTTCTGATGGAGATGGGAGGGGAAGAAAGCAGCTGCCTCTGGGTGGTGGCAGAGATGCCCATCTCTAGGACCTCCAGGCCTTAATTAATCAGGCATACTGATGAAGCCACCGGGGCTCCACTGGGGACCACAGGCAAGACTGGGCCAGGCCGAGGCGGTCACGCAGAGGTGAGGGGACCACCGGTTAGCGGGAGAGAATACACTGAGAGTCCGAGGGGAGAGGAAAGGAGAGAGTGAGAGAGCCAGAGAGAGGCGGGTGGGACGCTGAGGGGACAGCGAGGGAGGGATGGGGCGCAGGGCGCGGAGCGATGAGGGAGAGGAGGCCGAGGTGGGCAAGCCTGACTCCTGGGTCCTGGGAGCCGGCCCAGGTCTGATGAGGACCAGTCAGACGGGGCGAGGGATCGGCCGGGTCCGTCACGCCCGGGACGCGGGCCCCGAGGGTCCGGCGGGCACTCACCGTGCGGCTGCGGCGGCGGCGCTCCGGGCGGCCCCGGCCATCCAGCTGCGGTGCCGCGCCCCGCCCAGGCTCTGCCCCGCCCGGCCGCCCGGCCGCCCGGCCCCCGGCCCGGGGCCGCCCCCGGCGCGCGGCCACGTCACAAGGGGCCTGTCCGGAACCCGAGGCGCAGCGTGCCGAGGGGCCGGGGGGAGTGGCGGCGGAAGGGCGCTTCCGTCTCGCGGCAGTGGGGGACCCGGACAGAGGGCGCACTTCCGTTTGGGCCGGGCTGCGGGTCGGAGGGGAGGGCCGGTCGGAAGTGGGAGCGCCACACGCACCGCGCTCAGCCAGGCTGCGCAGGGACGGAGGCGGCGGCTCTGCGGGGACCGCGATCGGCCGAGCTGCGGGGCTTGCGGATCTGGCCGCCGCTTCCCGTCCAGGGCCGCAGTCTGCCCACGGCCGCACGGGGGCGCACCCTGCTGCCAGACCACTCCGCCGAGGTCGGGCTGGGAGGACGGCTGTGCGCTCCTGCTCTGAGTCAGCCCGGCCTGGCTCCTCCATGAGCAAGGGAAAGGGGAAGTGCCTGCCGCAGGGAGGGGCCTGGCCCCGGGAACCTCAGAAGAGGGAATTTTATTCTTACTCATCGAATTATTTTTATGCTTTGGTTTTTCGCTGGGAACCTCAGGCCACTGTCTCCAGGGCTTGTAACCCTTTGGGGTCCAATGCATGGTGGCTGGACCCTGCTGATGGGAACTCCAAACCTGGGAGGCGAGGACTCTGTGCTCCCCCCACCTGGAGGAAGCTAGACCTGACCTCTTTGGTTAGACTAGGGCAGCAAACACTGGATGGCAGTTCTTATAACCGCAATTTACTGAGCACCTACTATGTGCTATACACTCGCATTATCTCACTGAATCTTATCCCGTTGTGGTGGGTACTGTTAGCCCAGGGTCACACAGTGGCACAGATGGCAGAGTCAGGATTCAAGCCTGGGTGTCCTGAAGCCAGAGTATGTGATACCACTTCTCACTTCTACGTCCTGAACAGCAGTGGGAGTCTGGCTTGGCGTTTCCACTTTGTATTCTCTGGAAATCAGCCACTGTAGGAGAAGATTCAGGAAGGGGCATGTGAGTACTCTCTTGGGCAGAGATAGCGACCGAGTACAGGTCTCTAAGTCTCTGACCCTCATCAGCCTCCCGTGGCAGCTCCAACCATTTGCTCTGTCACTTTCCCCTCTGCTGGGGCTCTGAGAGCACACTCAGCTCTCAGGGCTGCCTCTGGTGCCTGTCCCACCTCATGTTGCAGTGTTGACCTTCCTTAGACCTCCAACTTCTCCCTGGTGGCCCAGCTTGTCTTCTGAAGCTTTCCGTCCATCTCATCCCACCGGGCCCATACAACTGCCAGGATGTTCTGTTCCCTCCCTGAGTTCCAAAATGGAATCCCTGGGTTAGTTTCTTGGCAAAGAAAGCTACTCAGGGATCCTGCCCTAGGACTTCTAAAATGCCCCCCTCCCTGTATGCAAAGCACTCCCATCTTTTGCAAAGCACTTCACAATATGCAAATGATTTCACAATAACACAGTCAGCATTCCTGCCTCTGGTGGCTGAGGGCTCCTGGCCACCCAACAAGGGAATGGGCAAGACCCAGCCAGAAACGTTACTTGGTGCCAATGCACTAGCCTTTCCTCCCACCTGGCCTGGAATTCCCATCGGATTCCTAAGGCCCAGTGGCTCACATCTGTAATCCCAGCACTTTGCGAGGCCTAGGAAGGAGGATCTTTTGAGCCCAGGAGTTCCAGACCAGCCTGGGTAACAAACTGAGAACCCGTCTCTACAAAAAAATTTAAAATTAGCCAGGTGTGGTGGTACACACCTGCAGCCCCAGCTACTCAGAAGGCTGAGGTGGAAGGATTGCTTGAACCCGGGAGGTCAAGGCTGCGGTGAGCCCTGATCTTGTCAATGCACTCCAGTGTGGGTAACAGAGTGAGACCCTGTCTCAAAAATAAAGAAATAAAAAAAATTTACAAATTAATAAAATGCTGAATTAGATCTGCAGCAGTTTCCAGGTGTATGAGAAAAGTGAGATGCAGAAATATTTAATATGATCCCCTATTTTTATTTTGTAAGAGACTATTTTAAAATAATGACAAAAAGAAACATTGTATATGTATATGTGATTAAAGGTATCAGTATATGTAAGTCTATGTATAATGAATACATAAAAAACATAGATAACACATTAAAGTGATATTATGGATTCTATGGTGGGAAGAACTAATGTAAAAAATGTTAACACTTTAACATAATGCAAACAACACATTGAAAGATGTATATGGCCATATGTGGCCAGGCATGGTGGCCCATGCCAGTAATCCCAGCACTTTGGGAGGCCAAGGCGGGCAGATCACCTGATGTCGGGAGTTCAAGACCAGCCTGGCCAACATGGAGAAACCCACTCTACTAAAAATACAAAATTAGCCAGGCGTGGTGGCGCATCCATGTAATCCCAGCTACTTGGGAGGCTGAGGCAGGAGAATCGCTTGAACCTGGGAGATAGAAGTTGCAGTGAGCCGAGATCACGCCATTACACTCTAGCCTGGGCAACAAGAACAAAACTCCCGTCTCAAAAAATAAATAAAAGATGTGTATGATCACATGTATGCAATGTGTAAAATTGCATAGCTATATCAAATCTCATCTCAGATATATGAAAATCTCACCATATAAAATCTTTCCCTTTCTCTCTTTTTTTTTTTTTTTTTTTTTGAGAGAGGGTCTCACTCTGTCACCCAGACTGGAGTGCGGTGGCATGATCTCGGCTCACCGCAACCTCCGCCTCCCAGGCTCAAGTAATTCTCCGGTTTCAGCCTCCCAAGTAGCTGGAACTATAGGCACAGGCCACTACTCCCTGGCTAATTTTTGTAGTAGAGATGGGATTTCACCATGTTGGCCAGGCTGGTCTTGAGCTCCTTACCTCAAATGATCCACCCACCTCAGCATCCCAAAGTGCTGGGATTACAGGTGTGAGCCACCACATCCAGCCTCTCTGTCTTTCTCTCTCTCTCTGTCTCTCTCTGGCCTAGCTCTTGGTGTCTTGGTGATTAAGACAATAAGATTCTTTTGTTTTGTTTAGAAAGACGATAAAGGGAACAGAAGAGAAAATTCAAAAGTGAATATAACAATTTTTTTTTTTTTTTTGAGACGGAGTCTTGCTCTGTCGCCCAGGCTGGAGTGCAGGGGCGCGATCTTGGCTCACTGCAAGCTCCGCCTCCCAGGTTCATGCCATTCTCCTGCCTCAGCCTCCCAAGTAGCTGGGACTACAGGCGCCCGCCACCACGCCCGGCTAATTTTTTGTATTTTTAGTAGAGACAGGGTTTCACCGTGTTAGCCAGGATGGTCTCGATCTCCTGACCTCATGATCCACCCGCCTTGGCCTCCCAAAGTGCTGGGATTACAGACATGAGCCACCGCGCCCGGCCTGTTTTTTTGTTTTTGGGATGGAGTCTCACTGTGTTGCGCCGGCTGGAGTGCAATGGTGCGATCTCGGCTCACTGCAACCTCCGCCTCCCAGGTTAACGTGATTCTCATGCCTCAGTCCCCCGATTACCGGCACCCACCACCATGCCCGGCTAATTTTTGTATTTTTGGTAGAGACGGGGTTTCACCATGTTGGCCAGGCTGGTTTCGAATGACCTCAGGTGATCTGCCGCCTCGACTTCCCAAAGTGCTGGGATTACAGGCGTGAGCCACCATGCCCGCGTGGCCACAAATGAGTGTTTTCTGACACATTTATCAGTTGGTTTGGAGGCCATAGGATTTTCCTGGGTTGAAGTGCTGGACAGACAAACTTCAGCAGAGCTGGATGGGCCTGGGTCCTGCGTGGCTCTAAGTGGCTGAGAGGTGTCTGGGATCGGGAAGCCACAGATCCATTTCTCTGACTTCACTTCAATGCCCAGAATCTGTCTCTGGCCCCTGCAAGACTGGCTGACCTGGCAATGGCCAATGCTTTGACATCCTTCCCTCCACTCTGGCAGTCGAGGGCTAGAGACGGGCTGGGGATGGATGCTTCCAAAGTGTGATCTCTAGTGAGAAATCCGGACTTCTCCTTGTCACAGGGCTTCCTCCCGTGGGGGTTAGCAGGCAGGTGGCAGTCTCTTATTGAAAGGCATCTGGGGCTCAGGATGGTGAGCACATTACCCAGGGTCACAGCTAGAAAGAGGCACAGCAGCTCCCCCAGGGCCACAGGCTCAGCTTCTCCAAAGGAGGCCTGCCCCTCTGAAACCCCTGACCCCAGTCCTTTCTCAAGTCGTTCTTTCCAGGCGGCCTTAGCTTCCTCATGAGTTCCTGGGGTATTTTCTCCACTGAATCCTAAGCCCTGGCTGGGCGATGCTCCAGTGACCTCACAGGGCCTCTCCCCTCTTCCTCCGCCACCAGCAGCTCCACCATGAACAGCTGAGTCCCACTACTGTCTGTCCAGCCTCTCCACTGTGGCAAGTTCTGTCACCCCCACCCCACCCTCGGCAGGCCTGGGATGTCCTTCGCCTTTTGCCATCTCAGTCGATTGAAACCTAGCCTGTTGATAAGGCCTTCTCCTCCCTGCAACCTTCCTGACCTGTCCATCCTGAAGGCCCTGGGTGTCGGTGTGTCTTTGGAGCCCTTAGCCTTGTCCCCTGGATACACAGGCCTCTTTCCCTGCCAGGTGTGGGCTGCTAGAAAAAACAAGCTTTTGCCTCTACTCTTAATAAAAGCCTGTCCAAATCAATTTCATGTCTCCCCTTCCCCTTCTCTTGTCTCAGGTGCACAAATTGGGGTAAAATCCTTGTGCGTTCTGCACTGTCCTTTTGGTCCCTGCAAGGCTGTTTAATTTTTGTGTTGATTTACATATTTCCTTACCTGTCCCCTATCCCATCTCCCTGTCCCATTCTTCAGGGAAACCTGAATTTTGTGATGATCGCTCTTTTTCTTTCCTTTTCCTTCCTTTTCCTTTTCCTTCCTTCCTTCTTTTCTTTTCTTTTCTTTCTTTTCTCTTTTTCTTTCCTTTCTCAGATTCTAGCTCTGTCACCCAGGCTGGAGAGCAGTGGCACAATCTCGGCTCACTGCAACCTCCGCCTCCCAGGTTCAAGCGATTCTCCTGTCTCAGCCTCCTGAGTAGCTGGGACTACAGGCACCCGCCACCATGCCCGGCTAATTTTTGTATTTTTAGTAGAGACAGGGTTTCACCATGTTGGCAAGGCTGGTCTTGAACTCCTGACCTCAAGTGATCCGCCGGTCTCAGCCTCCGAAAGTGCTGGGATTACAGGTGTGAGCCACCAAGCCTGGCCTCTTTCTTTCTTTTTTTAAAATGAGAGATGGGGTCTCTCTGTGTTGCCCAGGCTGGTCTCAAGCTCCTGGGCTCACATGATCCTCTCGCCCCAGTCTCCCAAGAAGCTAGGACCACAGGCGCACACCATCACGCCTGACTCTTGCTTTTATTTTTTTGATAAAGCTTTTTCTGACATACATATGCATACCTAGACAATATTCCATTTGAGTTGGCTTAAAAAAAAAAAAAAAGCTGTTTTAAGGTTTTACATTATTTAGTGATTTTAACAATTGTTTTCCTGTAGGTTCTGCATAATTATTACCAAGTTTACTTCTAGATATTTTATATTTTTGTGGAGATATATATGTATATATATATATTTTTCTTTTTCTTTTTTGTTTGTTTTTTGCAACAGAGTCTCGCTCCGTTGTCCATGCTGGAGTATAGCACAATCTCCGCTGACCACAACCTCGGCCTTCTGGGCTCAAGTGATCCCTCCACTTCAGCCTCCCAAGTAGCTGGGACCACAGGCACTTGCTTGGCTTTTTTTTTTTTTTTTTTGGGCATTTTTTGTAGAGATGGGGTTTTGCCATGTTGCCCAGGCTAGTCTTGAACTCCTGGCCTCCCAAAGTGCTAGGAATATAGGCTTGGGCTACCGTGCCCAGCCTAGACTCTTTTATGTGGGTAATCATATCATCTCCTAATAACAAAAGTGTTAGAAAGAGGGAAGGAACATTGTTATTTGTAAAGATGTGGCTTGGCTTGGTTTTGAACTTCATGAGAAGGGTAAGGACAGCTGTCCTTTGGCATCCTGGCGGGGACTGAGGGGAGTTGGTTCCAAGACCCCCTAAGAATCCAAAATCCACAGATGCTCAGTCCCTGATATAAAACGGTGTGGTATTAAATATCTGCATATTTAGCCTACCACATCCTCCCATATACTTTAAATCATCTCTAGATTGCTGAAAACAATGTAAATGCTATGTTAATCATTGTTACACGGTATTGTTTCGGGAATAATGACAAGAAAAAAGTCGTACATGTTTAGTACAGACTCAACCATCTATTTTTTCCCCAAAATATTTTCCATCTGAGGTTGGTTGAATCCATGGATGTGGAACCCAGGGATACAGAGGGCCGCCTGTATCCGTCTCCTGGGACTGACTTTTTTCACTCAATACCATGGTGCAAAGATTCCTTCATGATATTGGTGATCCCATGGGTCACCTACTTGCACTGCTGAATGATCTCTACCCTGCGAATGTGTCTACTGTAATTTATTTATCCATTCTCTTATCAATGGGCCCTGCGGTTATTTCAGGATTTTTTTGCTATTAGGGACAATGCAGCTGTGAATATTTTTGTCCCTGTCTCTTGGCGCACATGCCAGAGAACTTATCTTGATTTTTTGCCTGGGGGGATGTGTGGGTGACAGCCTCTGTACCTCCACTTCATGAGATAAGGCCAGATTGCTCTCCCTGGGGGGCTATTTGGAGCTGCACCCTGACTAGCCACATGCAGGAGGGTCTGCCGCTCCCCTCCTTGCCAGCTCTGGCTGAAGGACAGTTCCCTTCTGCCCTTCAGATGGTGTAAATAGCATCTCATTGTGGTCTCAATTTGCATCGCCCTCATCAGCAGTGAGGTTGAGCCTCCCTTAGATGGTATTTGAACAAATTTGTTTCCTCTGCCCTAACATGCCTGCGCTCCGTGTGTGTTATCTATTTTTTATATTGGATTGCTTGATTTTCTTCTTCCTTGATTTGCAAGAGTTCCTGATGTATTTTTGAGGCTGTCCCCCGCTGCACTCCGCAGACATCTCCAGTTGTGGCTTGCTTTTCACTTTCTCTAAGGTGTCTCCGCTTCTCTCTTCCCCCCCACACCTGTGCCAGGGAGGCCACTTAGCATTCCTAGTGTGGGGGGAGGTCGTGTGCCTCTCAGAACCCTGTTTAAACTGACCCCACTGTTTCTCTTGTCCCTGGCGCCTTAAGGGACCCCTTTCCTCTTCCTTCTCAGACCCCCTCCCATTTTTGGCGAACACAACTTAGTTTGGGGAGCTCCTATTGGGTTGGGGGAGAGCATCCTGGGGCAACTCGGGCCTCACTGCAATGGTGCCCTCCCACCTCGGTTATTTATCACTTCCGGCTGCCCACCTGGGGGGCTGGGCCTCCAATCCGCTCCACTGGGCCGCAGCCGGGCAGCTCCGGGCGCTCCCATGGGGGCGGGCGGCGCGGGGGAGGGGCCCTCGGGGGGCGGGGCCGGGGGCCGGGCCTGCGGCGGGGGCTGGGGCGGGGGGGGCGGAAGCTGCCGGAGCAGATAAGGGCCGAGGTCGGCCCTGCGGTGAGACAGTGCGGGACACCGCCTCTGCCCCTGGTGTCCCCAGAGCGCCTCCGCACCCTGGAGTTCCCCCTCCTGCTACCCCGGCTGGGCATCCCGGGAGGAGACCCCAGGGAGCAATGGGGGATGAGGCTCCAGCCTGCTCACTCCGCCTCAGTGACGAGAGGCAGCGGGGCTCCACGCCTCAGTTATCTCAGCTGGAAAATGGGGGTAGGAGCTCGGTTTTCCCCACAGGGCTGTTGGGGATGCACCAAGTGCAGGCTTGTGAAGGTCTCTGTGGGTTGGGCGAGTTTTGAACAGAGGGTCCCCTGAACATCGCATCGCATCATTCATCCCTATTGTATAGATGGCAAAGTGGGGCGTTTCACCCAAAGCCCCAGAGCCAGCATGCAAAAAGCAAGTGGGAGGGGGCTGGAACGCTTTCCACTGCCCCACCCTGGGGACAGATCTAGGTTCGGTGGAGCCTGAAGCTTAAAACCATTTGGGAGGCACTCTTTAAGGAAAAGATTACAAAGTCACAAATACAGAATTGCTGAGGCTGGGCGCAGTGGCTCACGCCTGTAATCCCAGCACTTTGGGAAGCCAAGGCGGGCAGATCACTTGACATCAGGAGTTCGAGACCAGCCTGGCCAATATGGTGAAACCCTGTCTCTACTAAAATACAAACATTAGCTGGGCGTGATGGCGGGTGCCTGTAATCCCAGCTACTCCGGAGACTGAGGCAGGAGAATCGCTTGAACCCGGGAGGCAGAGGTTGCAGTGAGCCGAGATGATTGCACCACTGCACTCCAGTCTGAGTGACAGAGCGAAACTCTGGCTCAAAACAAGAAACAAAAAACAAAAACAAAACAAAACAAAACAGCCGTTTGCGGTGGCTCACACCTGTAATCCCAACACTTTGGGAGGCCAAAGTGGGTGGATCACCTGAGGTCAAGAGTTCGAGACCAGCCTGGCCAACGTGGTGAAACCCTGTCTGTACTAAAAATACAAAAAATACAATGAAATAAAAAAAAATTAACTGGGCATGGTGGAGTCCTCCTGTAGTCCCAGCTACTCGGGAGGCTGAGGCAGCAAAATCACTTGAAATCGGGAGGCAGAGGTTGCAGTGAGCCAAGATGGCTTCACTGCATTCCAACCTGGGCAACAGAGTGAGACTTCATCTAAAAAAAAAAAAAAACCCACCAAAAAACAAAAATAAAATTGCCAAGGCCCCTTCCAGGGCCTCGGAAGGAGCTGAGCCAATGAGGAAGCTCGAGTGCAACTTTCTTAGCGTTCCAGCCCCACCGTGCAGGCCCCCTGGAAGGGGTTATACCCCTCTCCCAAGAAAGTCAGACACCAACAAGGTTAGAGGGCAGGGTGACCCAAGGCAACATGGCAGGGAGGTGCTGCTGCAGCTGATCCCCAACTCTTTGAATGCCCAGGCAGCAGTCCCTCAGCCCAACCAAGAGCAAGGGCAGTTGAGTATTTGGGGACTGCAGCCTCAACCAGGCAAGGTCAAGCCCTCCAGTCCCATCCAGTCATGGTTCAACTTGCCACCCAGGGCCCAACCCTGTGGGATAGGAAGGTACAGAACTCCTAGGAGAAAAGGAAGGAGGAGATCTCGGGTATACGTAAGTGCATGGGACTTGGAGTTAGACAAGATTAGGGTTCAATCCCCTGCAAGGCTGTGTTGGGTTTCCTCGTCTGTGAAATGGGAGTAATAATCATACCTACCGGACCAAGCCGGTGTGTGAAGGTGGGCTGGGCTCATGGCTGTTAGAAACACATTTCCCCCGGGCGCGGTGGCTCACGCCTGTAATCCCAGCTCTCAGGGAGGCAGAGGCGGGAGGATAGCTTGAGCCCAGGAGTTCGAGACCTGCCTGGGTAATATAGCGAGACCCCGTTCTCCACAAAAAGGAAAAAAAAAAAAAAAGAAACACATTTCCCTCCTGTGAGATCTCCAGGCCAGGAGAGGCATTTTCTCCCATTTTCATGTTGTCACCCAGCGGGTGGTCTCTCCATTGCAGAGCTGAGATTTAAATGTGGGAATGTCTGGTGCAGATGCACTCAGTTCTCACTACCAGGAATGATGCCTCTTTGGGCCTGTCTCCCAGGGAGTTAAATCTCACTGTTACGTGTTCGTGCCCAGGACTGAGAGCCAAGGGGAGCCTGGCTCATTCCCTTTCTGGATTTTACCATTTCTCTGCTCCTATGGGAACCAGAGGCTGGAATTTTTTCAACTCTTATATCCTCCAGCCTGGACCAGGAGAAGCAGGACAACTGAAAATAGGGACAGGGGTAGGAGAGCTGGGAAGAGGTGGTGGCGATGGGACTGGAGGCAGCAGTGAGAATCTAAAAGGCTTGAAGTCTTTTTCCAAAGAGATGCTGCTTTGCCTCAGGGTTTGCATGGGCTTTCCACTGGATGGGCACACGGGAAAACTGAGTTCTCATCGCAGTGCTGCCCCTTTTGTTTTTACTTTTTTTTTTTTTTTGAGATGGAGTCTTGCTCTGTCACCCTGTCACCCAGGCTGGAATGCAATAGCATGATATCGGCTAATTACAACCTCTGCCTCCTGGGTTCAAGCTATTCTTGTGCCTCAGCCTCCTGCCTCAACCTCTTGAGTAGCTGGGATTACAGGCACTTGCCACTATGCCTGGCTAATTTTTTTTTATTTTTAGTAGAGATGGGGTATCACCATGTTGGCCAGGGTGGTCTCGAACTCCTGACCTCAGGTGATCCACTTGCCTTGGCCTCCCAAAGTGCTGGGATTACAGGTGTGAGCCATTGCGCCCGGCCAGCCATGCCCCTTTCTAGCCAGCTGAGCTTGCACCTGTCAGTCCTCCCCGATCCTCCGTTTCCTTATCTGTGAAACGGGGATGAGAACACCTGCAGCGTCAAGGATTACAAGATGCTGTGTATGTAGAGTGCCTGGTGAATACCTCTAGTTATTAAGGCAGTCTTGGGGCGGGGGCGGGGATGTCATGTAAGGGGCATGAAGTGTGAGCAGAAGTGAGGAGTCCTCCCAGGGTAGGAGTGGAGGCCTCTAAGGTTTCTGTCCCAGAGAGGGAGCCCCTTGAGGGTGGGGCTGGGAGCCTCAGCTTCAGCACTCCCCCGGGTCAGGAAGGGCCAGAGGGAGGCCAGGGAGGGGCCCTGGGGGTTCTCAGAGAAGAGTAGGGAGCTGGAGTGTTCACCCCAACTCAGGCAGGCGAGAGGGAGGCGACAAGAGGGTGGCCACAGTATGTTGCCGGCCAAACAATTACCCCAAGGCCCCACTCCACAGCCTCATTTGTTCCTCATTGCAAACTTCTGAGCTAGGCATTTCTCCATTTGTTTATTTACTTATTTTGGTTTTGTTTTTGTTTTTTTTGAGACGGAGTCTCACTCTGTCACCCAGGTTGGAGTGCAATGCCATGGACCTGGCTCACAGCAACCTCCGCCTCCCGGGTTCAAGCTATTCTCCTGCCTCAGCCTCTCAAGTAGCTGAGACTACAGGTGCGTGCCACCACACCCTGGCTAATTTTTGTATTTTTAGTAGAGACGAGGTTTCACCATGTTGGCCAGGCTGGTCTCGAATTCCTGACCTCGTGATCCGCCTGCCTTGGCCTCCCAAAGTGCTGGGATTATAGGCGTGAGCCACCAAGCCCAGCCTTTTTTTTTTCTGAGAGGGAATCTCACTCTGACTCCCAGGCTGGGGTGCAGTGGCACAATCTCGGCTCACTGCAACGTCCGCCTCCCAGATTCAAACAATTCTCCTGCCTCACCCTCCCGAATAGCTGAGTAGCTGGGATTACAGGCATGCGGCACTGCACCTGGCTAATTTTTGTATTTTTAGCAGAGACAGGGGTTTCACCATGTTGAGCAGGCTGGTCTCGAACTCCTCGCCTCAGGGGATCCACCTGCCTCGGCCTCCCAAAGTGCTGGGATTACAGGTGTGAGCCACTGTGCCCAGCCTGAAATTCCTTATTTTATCTTTAAAAAAATCATGTAAGTTTGCATCCTTCTCTTTAATGTGTGGGGATTTCCCTCCCCTTTCTTAAAAACATCTTCCCCTCTCAGTATTCTACCTGAGTGGATGTTCCAAGAAGATACACCCAGGTTATGTCCCAAGGCTGTGGACATCTCATGCCCCATGGTGACCTTTAGGCCCTTCAAGCCCCAGGCCCCGGGCCACCTGGTCTGGCTGGGGAGAAGTTCAGGGATGGTTGAGGTTGATGGTTGAGGGCCTGCCAGCTGTCACGGCCTGGGGCTGGCCCCATCTCTGCTCTGAACTCTGCTGCCTCTCCCTCTCGTCTTGGCTCCCAGACGTTTGTCCATGCAGCTCCAACTGTCCCACTAGGAGTTCTCAGGACACCTCACCCCACCCTTTGTCCACTGAGGGTCCTTGTTTCAGAGGGGGGCACTGCCTGTCTTCTGTCTTCATCCTTCTCTGCTGGGCAGCCTGACTACATGACCCAGGGCTTTCTGTGCCAATTAAGAGGAAACTGAGGCCAAGTGGAGAGGTGCCAGCCTGGGGAGTGCAGTGAGGAGGGCTGTTGGGTGTCCAGGGGCGGGTGTCTCTGGGTAGATGGGGGTACCTAGGCCTGAAGAGAGATCTGGGCACTGGCCAGGGAGGCAGGAGGAAGGAGGGAAGGCCGCGGGGCACCCGGGGGCTGCTGCCTGGCAGGTCCCCGTGCCCAGGCAAGGGAAGTTTCTTATTTCTCCTGCTCCGACTTCCCCCTTTGATTTATTATAGCCATGAAATGCTCTGCTCTCTTCTCTTTTCCTTGCTGTCCCCGGGGCTGGAGGAGCACGGGCCTCCCCGGGAGCGGGCCTCGGCCTCCCTGGACTCCCGTCTCCTTCCGAGGGCTGGGCCTGGGGAACCAGAAGCAAGAGGTGAGTGAGGGCCGGCAGGGTGGGAGGAGGAGGGCCCACGCCTCCCCAAGGCAAGGTGGGGCAGGACCCCCAGGGACCAGCACGGTCCTTGTTGAGAGGGGCTGGGGCCCGGCGGAGGGTGTGGCAGGTGTGGACCTGGCAGCAGGCGGCTCCCAGGGGTCTGGGGGGATGGTGGGCTCTGGGCCAACAGCCTCAGTGAGGACTGCCAGGGTGTGAAGGTTGGGCACAGAGTTCCTGGACACCAAACACTAGGTCAGAGAAATGGTTCTCTGTGACCCCTGACCCCACATTCTGATTTAAGGGTGGCCAAAGTAGGCCTGGCCCTGGCTGGCCTGGGGATTGGGCTGAGAGCCCAGAAGAAGGCTGAGGCCCGAGGCCCGGGGGACTCCGGGCTCCTCCAGGCCGCGGCTGGACATCCCCCTGAGGCCTGGCCCAGGCTGGTGAGGGCTGGAGGCTGTGTCCAGCTCCTCAGCAGGCCTGGTGGCCGGAGCGTTTCTCCTGGCCGCTGTGCGGTGCCTGTGGTAATGGGCTGTTGGCGTTTTGCAATGGGCCGGGGGTGGGGAGGCGGCGCACACATGCTTCCTGTGGTGACTGGGCGCTTCCTGTTTTCTCAGGCGCCGGCCTTGCTGCTGCCGATGTGGAAACAGGGGCAGCTGCAGCCCGGGCGGCTCCAGGCTGGGCGCCCCGACCCTGCCCAGAGGGGCCTACGTGGGCCCAGCACCCCCAGGCCCCAGACCCGGGCAGTGGTGGCCTGAGTTTCCCCCACAGCAGGCCACCATCCCTCCCTTCCCTAACAGCTTCCGCCAAGAGGAAGGGGCCAAGCAGGTGGTCCCGGAGGTCAGAAGTCCAGGGGTGAGAGCGCTAGGTAGGGAGTCAGGGCACGTGGCTCTGCTCTCAGCTCTGCACTTGCCAGGTGCCACCGCCATCTCTCCCTCTCTAGGCCCACCTTCCTCTTTCCTGCAGTACCTCAGCATCCATGGTCTAAAACCCCTCGCCCATTCCCACCCCGGTTCTGACATTCGTTGGGCTTTGCATCCCAAGAGCCAAAGCTTTGGGGACAGCACGAGGCTGGGGCCTTGGAGGTAGAACTTGGTGTAGATCTTGGCAGAGAGGGGAACAGGCGAGGCCAGTGGGGGTTCCACACTGGAGCAAGGCTTGGAGTTGGGAGGAGCAGGCCCACGTTTGGCAGACAGGGTGCTGATGGAATCAGGGGCGGCAGAGGCCACACTGATCTGGGAGGAATAGGCTTTTAGGAGGCTTTATTCCTGCAAACCTTGGGAAAGGGCGTGACACCGCCTAGCACGCTTCCTCACAAACACAACGCGGTGATTTGCAGGGTGGGGCAGGGCCAGCCCTTCCCAGCTGCCGAGGAGGTGGGTGCTGGTGTGGGGTGACGTGGGCGCCTCAGCAAAGACCCATGCTTCTCCCACCTGCCAGCCCGCCTGGGGTCGGGCCTTCGGTGCCCGAACTGCCCTTTCTCCGAATCTGTCGTGTTTTGTTTTTAAGCTGATATTGCAAGAAGGGGAGGGGAGATGACTTTGCTTCTGGTCGAGTTTGCTGACAGCATCTGACCTCGGGAGGAAGAGGCTCTTTTCGAGAAGGCCGAGCCCTGTGCCCCCTGGGAGTGGCCAATTCACTGGCTGGGCTCAACCATCCCTTTGGTCCAGGAGGTTCAAGACGCCGGCTCCACAAGAAGCTCCCCTAAAACCCAAGTCCCGCCCATCACATCACAGTCCCAGCCAAAGAGGCCTTGGAGAACTCAAGACCCCTTGGTTCAGCCTGCGGGGCCGTCAGGGCAGCCTGGCCCTCACTGTCCTGTTGCCTGCCTTGGTGTTTTGGGCCAGCCTGAGTGCTGAGTTGGCGGCTCAGCAGCTGCTCTGGCCACGGAGGCCCAGTTATAAATAAGCCAGGGTGGCCGAGTCATCATGTTCCGAAGCTCCCCCAGCCCAGCTGCATTACCTCAGTGACCACAGGTTGCGACTGCCCAGAACTGGGCCCCCAGAACCCACCCACCCAGGCAAAGGCTGACCAGGCTGTGGGCCTCCTGGGGTCCCCAAATCCAGGGCTTGAGCATCTGTAGCTCCTGAGACCTGGGCTTCCCTGGACACAGGCCGCAGAAGGGACAGGCCCATCCCGCCCCACGGAGCCGGCAGCTATTTACAAACCGAAACCGGGAGAAGCGAAGTGGCTGCGGCCAAAGTGGCTCCAGGTCCCCAGCCCCCACCCCCACTCCATCCCCAGCAGCCCATCCCCCTCTCCCCTTGGCTTCCTCTTTCCTTCCCCGCACAGCTCCCCCACCTCCCACTGCCTGGCCAGCCCACTCTGGATGACCTGCAAGCACCCTATGGTGTCCCCAACCCCACCTCCGCCGAGCCCCTCTCCTCTCCACCCCAGAACCCCATCAGTCTGAGCTCTTGGGAGCAAGCCCCCTCCCATGAGGCCCAGCCCACCCTGCACTACACAAAGCCCATTCCCACAGTTCTCAGTTCCCCTTCATGCTTGGAAACACTCCAACCCCGATGGTCGCCTCCATGCCGCCGGTCCCTGCCTGAGGGCAGCTTCTCAGGATGCCCTTGACCTTCAAGCAGACACGAGAGGGCCCAGAAATCTGGGGTGCTGTGGTGGAGCTGCAGCAGCTGAGGCCTTCAGGGGGCACGTTTCTGGACAGGAAGCCCTGGCCATCATTCTCAGTCATCCAAGTTGGGTTTTGGCCCCCTTGTCAGGCTGGCGCAGGTCATAGGCCTTCACCAGGCACAGAGGAGCTGGGACAGATGGACGCTGGGCCTGAGCCTAACACTGCTTAGGAGATGGCTGGTGGGATGGTACTGCCACAGCCCCCAGGGAGAGACCAGACTACACAATAGCCACTGCAGCTAACGGGCAGTCTCCCTCACATCGGTACAGAGGTTTACAGTTATACCCGTTAGTTTATTCTGCCCTCAGAACAAGCCTATTCCATTTTCTCCATCATGAAGTGGAAATTAAGGGCAAGACACAGTAGCTCATTCTTGTATTCCCAGCATTTTGAGAGGTCAAGGCAGGAGGATCACTTGAGCCCAGGAGTTGGAGGTCAGCCTGGGCCACAGAGTGAGACCCCGACTCTACAGAAAAAAAAAAAAATTAGTCCGGCATGGTGATGCATGCCTATAGTCCCGGCTACTGGGGAGACTGAGGTGGGAGGATTGCTTGAGCCTGGGAGTTCGAGGCTGCGGTGAACTATGATCACACCACTGCATTCCAGCCTGGGCAACACAGGGAGACCCTGTCCAAGTTCAGGCAGCTACAAAGTGTCTGGAGATTCTAGATTTCACTGGGAAAATCTAGAACCCAGTGTCCTTCTCTATTCCTCTGACTGCCCCTTGCTTCATCTTGTACCTTCATCTCCCTCCTGGGAGGGCGGACGTTTTCTAGCGCTGTGACCAGGGCAGTAGCAGGGCTGGCCTGAAGCTCAAGGGGGAAGCAGGGCATGGACCATAGCACCACCTGTTACCTTCCCTGCCTGGCCATCAGCGCCCGGTGGCCCCTGCCATCTCCCCCTGCCCTACCCCAGGGGAGGGATCTTCCTGCCATGTTCCTTCCCTCCTGACCAGTCCCAGCTGAGGAGGCGCCCGGCCTGAGCCCCACTCTGCCGCACCAGCTGGCTGACTGAGTGCCACCTCTCTGGGCCCCACATTCCTCTTCTGCGAAATTGTCATTCCACAAATACAGAGCGCCTACTTGGTGCTGGCCCTGTGCTGGGCACAACCTGTTTCTACAGCTGGGACACAGCCCCTGCCCTTGTGGAACCATAGTCCTATAGGGAAGGCAGATAACATAAAATCCTGTGAGCTCCAAGCGGGAAACCGAGGCAGTGGGACTCAGAGGAGCTATGAGTGTTGCCTGCGGTGGGAGAGGTGTTACTTGGGATGAGCCTTGAAGGACAGGAATGAGTTTGCCAGCAAAAGCAGGGTGGATGGGCTCCATGCTGAGTCACAGCCCTGTGCCTTGGCTCTAGCAGTTCCTCTGGCCTGGTGAACTCCTACTCATCCATCAGGGCCCATGGACACACCATAGCACAATCAGGCCTGGCCTGGCCTGGCGGCTCCTCATCTCCTTCTTCCCGCCCAAGGCCTGAGCAGACCTTGACGCCAGGCCTCCTTTGTCACAATAGCCTCACCAGCCCCACCCAGGCTGGTGTCTGCTCCCTAGCTCCAGCCCCCGCCGTCCCCTGCTCCGAAAAGCACCGTTTCCCTTTTCTGGGTGACCACACGCCATGCACAGGGAATTTCCATCATAGCCTGCGGAGCCTCTGATTCACTCGGGCCCCTCACGCAGTTAACTCCTTCCAGGCCCAGGCCTCCTGCTCCTTCACCCTGCGCTGCCCCCGACCCCTAGCCCGGGACCCCTGGGCAGCCCTGCACTGGCCTGGGGCCCCAGAGCCTCAAAGCTGAATTCAGCTCCTCACTTACTGGCCCCTCCGGGCCCACTCTCCCTTGTTTGTTCCAAGGGCTCAAGGCACACACTCAGGCAGCCTTGGGCTGAGAGCACAGGCTTGGGAGGAATTCGAGCCTGGGTGGAAATCCTGATTCTGGCCCTTCTTCCTGGAGGAGGTGTAAGCGTCCACTCTGAGCTCCATTTCTCATCTGTAAAATGGATCACCCGATTGTAAAGATCTTGTGTGCTGGGCCCATGGTGGGAACTGTCATGATTAGTTTCCTTGTCTTTTCAGAGGGCCCCGCTCATCCTATCACAGGATCCCTACTCCAGAGCTAGGCCCTTTCTCCCAGGCTGGCTTTTTCGCCCAAGAGCTGGTTTCTCAGACAGGGAGGGTGAGAGCAAAGTGCAGCCCGGGGGCCCCAGGCAGGTGGGGAATCGTCCAGGGGCAGAGGCTAAGATGCCACTGCCTCAGGGCCTCCTCTGCCAGCTTCCAGAGCTTCTCCCTACATTTCTGTTTCTCCGAGGCGGCGGTGGAGAGGCCCAGGGTGGGAGCTTGGAGGGCTGAGGACAGGGCTGAACTTGCTCCCCGTGGTGGGATGCAGGGCCTGTCACACACGGATAGCCACGTGCTACCTCATCTAGTTCATGCAACTCCGTGAGGTATGTTCTATTAATGTTCCCATTTTGCAGATGAGGACACTGAGGCTCTGAGAAATCAGTGACTTGCCGTCAGCCACACAGTGAATGAGGAGCAGGAATAGGATTCTAATCAGGGTCTCCGAAGCCACACTCCTAACCTCTGCATCTGTGGAGGTCAATGGAGGAAATGTGCACTTATTGAACCCCTACTGTATACCAAGCAAAGGCTTTCACAGACCATCTCTTTCAGTCCTCAGGACAATGCTGGGAAGTGGGTACTGTTGACTGCGCTGTAAAATTGGAGCATCTGAGCTCTGCAGAGGGGAAGGAACTAACCCAAAGGCCACACAGCCAATCCTTAGGGAAAGACTCAGGGGAACCTAGAGCCAGGGCATGGTGGAGGGGGCTCCACAGGGGAAGGGTCTGGGCTGGGGAGGCAGCTCCTGTCCTCAGTGAGCGCGCAGGGGGGTGTGGTGCTGCCCGTGGTGAGCAGAAGGAAGTCGCTGTGGGTGGCGGTGGGTTTGAGGTGCCGAAGCCTGAGTGATGTGGCTGGGAGGTGAGCGCCCCATCTGTAGAACTGGTCAGCAGGGACAAGGGTGTGGGGGGCTGGCCAGGATTTGGGGTTCAGAGGAGGTCTAGCTGCCCCTGGCCACTGGGGCTGGGGCAGAGTGGGATGAGAGACTGAGGCAGAGCTGGGGAGCGGTGGGGGGAATCTAGGGGAAAGGTGGTCTTGGGTGGCAGCCTGGAGGAGGCAAGCTCTTAAAAGACAGAGGTCTGAGGGTGTGGAAGTGGGTGGGCTTGCGCGCAAAGGCTGGGGAGACTGAGAAAGGTTCTGGGAATGCTGAGCGCTGTCCTCTGGCTGGAGGCGGAGGTGGGGCTGTCCACTTGGGCTGGGGACGGGCAGAACAGCTGGCCGGACTCCAGGCGTTGGAGGTTCCCGCACAGGCCTTGGAGGTTTGGGCTTCAGCTTGAGGACAGGCGAGAGCTCAGGAAGACTTTTAGGTGGGGCAATATCCATCAGAGAACCTCGAGATAGGGACAGCCACAGAGGCACAGGCCCGAGGGGCCCTGAGAACCACGATGGCCTCCTGCCCTGCCTCCCGGCTCTGTGCCCTTGGCCGTGCCCCTCACCTCCGGGAACTGCACTTGTCATCTGCAAAATGGCACTGACAAGGCCTGCCTCATAGGCTTACGTGAGGGTGGGATGAGTGAGTGCCCAGCACGGGCACCCTCCAGTGCTTGCCTGTCACCACCCACAGGCACTGGAGCACTGCCATGGGGTACGGCTGGGGTCTAGGTCTCAGGCAGACCTGGGCGAGAGCCTCATCACCTACACCCTGGATTGGCCAAGCCACGCTGTGCCAAGTCACGGCCACTTCTGAGCCTCAGTCTCTTCATCCGTACCACGGCACCAGCTTCAGATTCGAATAAGAGAGGCCACACCCTGCGACACACTCCATGTTTCCTAGAGTCGAAGCCAAATTCCATACCATGACCTGACCTGACTGGCCCTGTCTGAGCTTCTGCCACTGACTGGGCCCCCATAGGCCTCCTTAGCGTCCCTGGCTCACGCTTCTGCCTGGGGCATTGGCACTGACTAGTCCCTCTGCCCGGAATTCTTCTCCCTGGCTCGCTCCCTCACTTGCTTCCGGGGTTTGCTGGATGCACCTCTCTTGGTGAAGCCTGCCCTGCCCGCTCTCATGAATGCTGCAAACTGTCCCCACCCACTCTGTCCCCTACCACAAGCCCCTTACCCAGCTGCGTGCCCTTGTTCCTATGGCGAGTGTCACCTTCCAACATGCAATGGGACACTCACTGTCATGAGTTCATCATGGTCTTCCCCTGCTGAAGAGCAGGCCCATGAGGGCGGGAATAAAGGGCCCTGCCTGTTTGGGCTGCCTGTCATGCAGAGGCCCCAAGTCAATCATTGTTGAAGGCCTTAATACACCGAAGAGCCAGCCCAGTGCTGTCAGCAAAACTTGGGGAGCTCGGAGGGGCCCAGGTGACCCTGGCTGGGGCCCAAGGAGCCTCTCCCAGTGTCTCAACCATGAGAGGAAGTTGCAAGACTGCCATTTCTGTCCACAGGCTCAGCTCTTTTTGGTCAACTTTCCCAGTTCTTGGTCTGAGGCCTGTGTGTTCTCACATGCCCTGTCACACCCTGTGGGGACAGGTTGCTAGGAAAGTGGGTGGGGGGACATTTCCTCATTTTCTAGCTCGTTTGGGCCAAGGCTGAGGGATCTATGAGGTCAGGGGTCGTGCTCCCCTCTGTGGACTCAGCTTTGAGGACACCTGCTCAAGTTTCCTGTTGCCCGCCTGCCTTGCGATTGCATTAGCACCCGGCCTGCCCCTATCAGCAACCCAGCCAGCAGGGGCAAAGGGTCACACTACCCTAGACCTGCCCAGCCTCCCTGTCACTCTGCAGGGCCCAGCCCCTACAGGGTCTCCCACTTGTCTAGTAGGTTGGGAAGCTGCACTGTCTAGCAGGGCTGGTAGGACAGTGAATAGGTATAACTTTTATTCTTATTATTATTTATTTATTTTTGAGACGGAGTTTCGCTCTTGTCACCCAGGTTGGAGTGCAGTGGCCCCATCTTGGCTCACTGCAACCTCTGACTCCCAGGTTCAAGCTATTCTTCTGCCTCAGCCTCCTGAGTAGCTGGGACTACAGGTATGCACCACCACACCCAGCTAATTTTTGTATTTTTAGTAGAGACAGGGTTTCACCATGTTGGCCAGGCTGGTCTCAAACTCCTGACCTCAGGAGATCCACTCGCCTTGGGGAGTGCTGGGATTACAGGCCTGAGCCATCATGCCCGGCTGATACAACTTTTATTAATGGCAATGTGACAATATCTGTTTCCAGTCTTATTATTTTTTTAAGAGAGGGTCTTGTACTGTCACCCAGGCTGCAGTGCAGTGGCATGATCATGGTTCACTGCACCCTCATCCTCCAGGGCTCAACCAATCCTCCCATTTCAGCCTCCTGAGTAGCTGGCACCACAGGCACACACCACCACCACCACACCAAGCTAATTTTGAAATTTTCTTTAGAGGTAGGGTCTCCCTGTGTTGCCCAGGCTGGTCTCGAGCTCCTGGGTTCAAGTGATTCTCCCACCTTGGCCTCTCAAAGTGTTGGAATTACAGGCATGAGCCACTGCACCCGCCTTGTCTGTCTATCCATCATCTGTCTCAAAATTAACAATGCACAGAGGGCATAGTGGCTCACAAGTGTAATCTCAGCACTTTGGGAGGCCAAGGCAGGAGGATGGCTGGAGGACAGAAGTTTGAGACCACCTGGGCAGCAAAGGGAGACTCCATCTCTAAAAAATAAATACAGGCCGGGCGTGGTTGCTCATGCCTGTAATCCCAGTACTTTGGGAGGCCAAGGTGGGTGGATCACTTGAGCCCAGGAGTTCGAGACCAGCCTGGGCAACATGGCAAAACCCCGTCTCTACTAAAAACACAAAAAACATTAGCCGGGCATAGTGGTGTGCACCCGTAATGCCAGCTACTACAGGAGGCTGAGGCAGGAGAATCGCTTGAACCCTGAAGGTGGAGGCTGCAGTGAGCCAAGATTGCTTCACTGCACTCCAGCCTGGGTGACAGGGCAAGACTCCATCTCAATAAAATAAAATAAAATAAAATACATACATACATACATACATACATAAAATTAAAAAATGAAAAATGCACTGCCCTTTGACCTGGTAATTCAACTTTCGGGAATCTCTCCTAGACATCCTCCTGCATATATGTAAATTAGCATATATTATTGATTACTGCATTTATTTGTAATAGCAAAAGACTCAAAACAACTCAAATGTCCATCAATAAGTAGTTAAAGCTACTTGGCGGGGCTGAGGTGGGAGGATCGCTTGAGCCCAGGGGGTCCAGGCTGCAGTGAGCCATGATAGAACCACTGCACTCCAGTTGTGTGTGCAGAACGAGACCCTGTCTCAAAAATATATATATACTGATAAGAGACTGGTTAAATAACAATGGAATGCTGGGTGTGGTGGCTCACGCCTGTATTCCCAGCACTTTGGGAGGCTGAGGCAGGTGGATCACTGGAGGTCAGGAGTTTGAGACCAGCCTGGCCAACATGGTGAAACCCTGTCTCTACCAAAAATACAAAAATTAGCTGGGAGTGGTTGCGCATGCCTGTAATCCCAGCTACTGGAGAGGCTGAGGCTGGAGAATTGCTTGAACCCAGGAGGCGGAGGCTGCAGTGAGCCGAGATCATGCCAGTGCACTCCAGCGTGGGTGATAAAGTGAGACTCCATCTCAAAAAAATAAGTAAGTAAATAACACTGGAATACTATCCAGCAATGAAAATGGACCATAGCGACATGTAATAACATGGTGGGGAAAAGAAGAAAGACCCAAAAGGATATTTACATTGTGATTCTTTTAATATAAAGATTAAAACCCATTAAAATAAATACTGAACTATAAGGGATAGTTATAAAGGAAAGCAAGAGGCTCACGCCTGTAATCCCAGCACTTTGGAAGGCTGAGGTGGACAGATCATGAGGTCAGGAGTTTGAGACCTGACCAACATGGTGAAACTCTGTCTCTACTAAAGATACAAACAATTAGCTGGGTGTGGTGGCACACAGCTGTAATTCCAGCTACATGGGAGGGTGAGGCAGGAGAATCACTTGAACTTGGGAGGCAGAGGTTGCAGTGAGTCAAGATCATGCCATTGCACTCCAACCTGGGCGACAGGGTGAGACTCTGTCTGAAGAAAAAAAAGAAGGAAAGAAAACAAAAGAAAAAAAAGAAAAGAAAGAAAGGAAAAGAAAAGAAAAGAAGCAAGTAGAAAATTACCGAGAAAGTTAGGACAGTGTTACTTCTAGAGGGAAGTAAGGGACATTTGGGGATTCTTCTGGGGTTCCGGCAACGTTTTTTTGTTTTTGTTTTTGTTTTTGTTTTGAGGCGGAGCCTCGCTCTGTCGCCCAGGCTGGAGTGCAGTGGCGAGATCTCGGCTCCGCCTCCCAGGTTCACGCCATTCTCCTGCCTCAGCCTCCCGAGTAGCTGGGACTACAGGCGCCACCACCATGCCCAGCTAATTTATTTTTGTATTTTTAGTAGAGACGAGGTTTCACCGTGTTAGCCACGATGGTCTTAATATCTTGACTTTGTGATCTGCCCGCCTCGGCCTGCCAAAGTGCTGGGATTACAGGCGTGAGCCACCGCGCCAGGCTGCTTTATAATTATTCTTTAAACTGCACATAAATGTTATTTACTCTTCTAAATGAACGATGTCTCTCATGACTTAAAAATACCCTAGTACATCCAAATAGTGGAATACTATACGGCCATTCAGTCGACGATAATTTATAGCGTATTTAAAAATAACTAAAAGAGTATAATTGGAATGTTGGTAACACAAGGAAATGAAAAATGCTTGAGGTGGTGGATACTCCATTTACTGATGTGATTATTACATAATTTATGCCTGTACCAAAATATCTCATGTACCCCATAAATAAACACACCGACTATGTACCCACAAAAACTGAAAATGCAAAAATCTCAAAAGGACAAGACAGTTCTGCATGGGTGTGACATGGACATTGGGGAAAAAAACAAGGGAGCTACAATATGTTTAGTGTACCCCCCTCCGTGTAAAAATTTTAAAAATATATCTGCTACATGCTGTGTAGACGATTTCTAGACCAAAACACAAGATCAGGTAACAGGTGGGCTAGTCTGTGGAAGGGGAGCTGGACAGTGGTTTACCTTTTTTTTACCTTTTGTATTTTGTACCATGTGCACATGTTATCTGTTCAAAAAATAAAATAATTAAAAATGATTTTTGTTTTTGTTTTTGTTTTTCAGTCCCTAGAGCTTCCAAGATTTTTGGTTTCAAACCAGTTTCCTGGTGACCAGAATGAAAGGGAGCCACATTCCAGCACAATGCACCTGGTGACCTCCTGCAAATCCGGGACCTTCTCCGCCCCTCTTTTGCTCCGCTGCAGAAGGGGGAAGCTGGGAATGTGCTGCTCTGGGGTCCCGCCACCTCCAGCCAGCCACTGTCCCTGTCTTCCCAAAACCTCCTCGTTGTCCCTCCTCTGTCCTCCTCCTCCATCCTCCCTCGCCCTGCTCTCCTCTTTTTTGCCTGAGGTTCACGCTGCCTCCTCACCTCTTGTCCAGTTTCTCCCTTCTCTCTGCTCCCTCCTTTTATCTTGTTATTTTGCTTCTCTTTCCTTTCCTCTCTTTTCCCCCTCCCCTTCCTCCCTGCTCCCTGCCTCAGCTTCTCCATCTCTCCGTTCTTCCTCTAGCTTCCTTCCCTCTCCAGAAGACCCAGCCCTTCCTAGAGCCCCAGCAGCCAGGGTTCATGCCCCAGCTCTCTACCGCACATGCTGTGCAACCCTGGGCCAGTCACTCATCTCTTGGGCCTCAGTTGAATGGATGGCTCTCTTGGTGATGTGAGATCATAGGGTGGAAGCACCCAGCATGGTGCCAGGCACTCAAAACTTTTTTTCTTTTCCTTTTTAAGGAACTACTAACTGTGAGGTTGTGGATTACCAAACCCTTCCTGTTCTTGGAATCTGGGTCCTCCTATTCCCAAGAATTTGAATTACCACGGGTCCCTGGGGATGTAAGGGGATGAGGCTTCTGGTGTCCTTGGGGAGGGGGAGGAGCGGGAAGAGGAGCTGGGAGGACACTCTAGCATTGCCCAGAGGGCAGAGGACATTCTGCCTATTTCCAGAGGTTATTGACTCTGGATCTCTTTTGTGGACTTCCTCACCCAGGCCCCTTGAGCTTGGCCATACTTGATGCAATGGGATATCTTCCTTCTTCTGGAGCCCCTTGAATCTTAGGCCTTGGGAACATGTAGCCTACCTGGTTTCTTGGCTGTACCCACGGAGGAGAGCCCCATACTCCCTACTTAAAACCAGCAAAGGCTCCACAGCCATCCCTGTACATGACTCAGGCTCCTTGGCTTGGCACTCAAGGCTCTTTGCCTTCCTGTCCTGCTTTGCTTCCAGCTGCAAGGACGGTGGCTCCCTGTTTTCCTGTTCTTTTCCTTTGCTTAAGTTGATTCTCAGCCAGACATGCCTTCCCCTCACACGCTTCCCTAAGCCATCCTATCTGGGACGCTGACCCCATCAATCGTTCCCAAATGCACCTTTGAGACCGAGTGTACCTGGCACCTCCCCTCTTGCCCCACTATCTGCTCACATGACCCTCTGCAGGCCTGTAAGCAGCTGGAGGCTCCGAGGATGCCTCATTCATGTCTGTCCTCCTTACTAGGCCCAGACCTATAATCCCAACATTTGGGAAGGCTGAGGCAGGCGGATTGCTTGAGCCCAGGAGTTCAAGATCAGTCTGGGCAACATGGTGAAACCCTATCTCTACAAAAAATACAGAAAATTAGACGAGACTACAGGTGGCACACACCCGTAGTCCCAGCCACTCTGGAGGCTGGGGCGGGAGGATCACTTGAGCCCAGGAGGTCCAGGCTGCAGTGGGCCGAGATCACGCCATTGCACTCCAGCCTCAGTGATAAAGCAACATTCTGTTTCAAAAGAAAAAGAATTGACTGGGCATGGTGGCTCACGTCTGTCACCCCAGCACTTTGGGAGGCCAAGGCAGGTGGATCACCTGAGATCAGGTGTTCGAGACTAGCCTGGCCAACGTGATGAAACTCTGCCTCTACTAAAAATACAATAATTAGCTGGGCATGGTGGTGGGCACCTGTAATCCCACATACTCGGGAGGCTGAGCCAGGAGAATCACTTGAATCCAGGAGGCGAAGTGAGCCGAGATTGTGCCACTGCACTCCAGCCTGGGTGACAAGAGCGAAACTCAGTCTCAAAAGAACAAGAAAAAGAGAAAAGAAGAAAGAAAAAGAATTATCATTTGATCCAGTCATCTCACTGAGTATCTAACCAAAGGAAAATAAATCACTATATCAAAAAGATACTGCATTTGTATGTTTATCATAGCACTATTCATAATAGCAAAGATACAGAATCAACCTAAGTGTCCATCAATGGATGATTGAAAAAATAAAATGTTATATTGTGTGTATATATATATATATACACACACACACACACACAATGAAATACTATTCAGCCATAAAAAAGAACGAAATTATGTCTTTGCAGCAACATGGATGGACTTGGAGGCCATTATCATAAGTGAAACAACTCAGAAACAGAAAGTCAAATACTGCCTGTTCTCATGTATAAGTAGGAGCTAAATAATGTGTACACATGGACATAGACTGTGGAATGACAGACACTGGAGGTTTGCAAGGGTGGGAGAGTGGGGAGGCATGGTGAGGGATGAGAAATTACTTAAAGGGCACAATGTACATTATTCCGGTGATGGATAAACTGAAAGCCCAGACTTCTCCATTATGCAATCTATCCATGGAACAAAATTGCACTTGTACCCCTTATATTTATACAAAAAAGTGATTGAATGAATGAATGAATAAATAGGTATATAAACAAACCAAAGCAAGATGATAACACACACATGAATGAATGAATGAATGAATGAACACATTAAGCAGGGCCTAGATCTTGTGGAGTGGATAACCTTACACACCCCACTGCACCCAGTCAGCTGGGGGTTGGCCTTCTTGATGGGGAAGTGGGAACGAGGATGGAACTGATGCCAAGCCAGTCTGTCCTTCCCCTCATTTTGGGGAGAGGCCTTGGTCAGGTTCCTAGGGAGCCCTGAGGACCTGTGGCCTGGAGCCTTTGGAGAGTCCCAAGTGCAGATACAAAAAGTCAGTGAAGGTGGAAGTCAAGTAGATCTAATGGTGAGCCCAAAGCTGTGGAATTCTGGTGTTTGCTGCTAACGAAAAAACACTTGAGGCCTGGGAATCCACTGGCAAGAAGGCAGGCCTGTCTTAGTGGAGTGGAAATTTAAAGCAAGGGGCTAGATTATACAGGGGAGGACACTGAATGCTCAAAAGTTCCTTCCCAGCAGAGAGGACTCACCAGAGATCACTGGGACACACACACAAAACACCTCTACTCATCCCTCAACTCTCCAGAAATGATCAGGAGCGCTCTGAAGGCAGGGGTCTTGTATAACACTTTTTTGTTTTCCTAGAGCTCAGCTTAGAGCCTGGAACTCAACACTGAGAAGATGCATGGATGGATGGATAAGTGGATAGACAGATAGATGAATGAGTAGATGGATGGATAGGTGGATGAATTAATAGATGAATGGGTAGATGGGTGGATTGGTGGATGGGTGGATTAGTGAACTGGTAGATGTGTGGATGAGTGGATGGATAGATGGATGGATGGATGGATGGATGGATGGATGGATGGATAGATAAGTGGATGGGTGTATTGGTGGATGGCTGGATGGATGACTGGAAGGATGGATGGGTGGATGAGTGGATGGGTGAATGGGTAGATGGCTGCATTGGTGGATGGGCAGATAAGTAAATGGGTAGATGGGTAGATGGGTGGATGGGTGGATGAATGGATGGATGGATGAATGGAGGGATGGATGGATGCGTGATGGGTGATAGGTGAATGGATGGATAGGTGGATGAATAGATGGGTGGAATGGTAGGTGGGTGGACTGGTAGATGGGTGGATGAGTGGACTGGTAGATGGATGGATGGATGAATGAAGGGATAGGTGGATGATGGATGGGTTGATGGACAGATGAGTGGATGGGTAGATGGGTGGATGAGTGGATGGGTGGACGGATGGATAGGTGGATGAATGCATGAGCAGGTTTATAGATGGATAAACAGATGGAATTGTGGACTGATGGACTGATAGTAGGTGGACGGGCTGATTAATGGACATATAGATGGCTAGACAGACAAGTAGATAAGCAGATGGGTGGGTGGATGAATTGACTGACAGATGAATGAACAAATATATGGAGAGTTGGATAAATGGACAAATAAGTGAATGCATGGTGGGCTTGATGAATGGATAGCTGGATGGACAAACAGACAGACAAACAGATGCACGGGAAAACAGACGAATGGTGGATAGGCAAGAAAGGTTTGTAAACTAGGAAGGTTACATTCATATTCAGGCATTGGCAAGGGATGGGGAAACTGAGAAACCTGGGCTGGAAACAGAGCCCTAGGGATTTGAATGTGGTACTCAAGAAGCTGGGAGGGAAGGGTATAAGGACCCAGGACCCTCTTCTAGTGGAAGAGAAGCCCATGTGAATAGACTCAGAGGGAAGGAAGAAAGGAAGAAAGCAGCACTGTGCTGAAGACCCTACCACGGAGCCCAGCCTCAGCCGAGGGACAGCCTGGGCAGTGGGGGTGCAGGGCCACAGGAAGAGGCAGGCCTAGCCTGCCAGATCAGAGCCCTCACCTAGCAAGGCTGACCCCAGAAAGTGGAGGCCCCAGGAGGCCACCCCTTCCAGCTCTGACCCCAACAAGGTGACTGTTGGCTACATAGGGAGCTCAAAAGCAGCAGACATTTGTTGGGTTAGAGCAAAAGCCTCCCAGTGGTGTGGCGGAGCTACACGTTCTCCCTTCCAACCTCCCTCCCCAGCTTAGCCCCCAAAGTCATCCCTCTCAGTCGCAGCTTCCTCTGGGCAGGGGGCCTGGACCCCATGGCTTCCCAGGCCAGCCCTTTGAGCACCACCTGCCCCAGCCGGCCAGAGACTTCCTGTATGTAGCGCAAGAGATTTATGCAAACGGGTTGGGGCGGTGATGTCACCCCAAGGGGACTATCTCCCAGCGGCAGGCCCTTCGATAAAATCAGGAACTTGTGCTGGCCCTGCAATGTCAAGGGAGGGGGCTCACGCAGGGCTCCTGTAGCTCAGGGGGCAGGCCTGAGCCCTGCACCCGCCCCACGACCGTCCAGCCCCCGACGGGGCACCCCATCCTGAGGGGCTCTGCATTGGCCCCCACCGAGGCAGGGGATCTGACCGACTCGGAGCCCGGCTGGATGTTACAGGCGTGCAAAATGGAAGGGTTTCCCCTCGTCCCCCCTGTGAGTACTGGGACTCCTCCACCAGCCCAACCCGTGGCCCTCGGACGCCTGCCTGCCTGCCCATGAACCCACCAGCCCACCCGCTGCCCTCCTGGCTTGCTATCAGTGGGAAGTCAGGGTTTCCTCCCTGGAACTCCTGGCCTGAGACCCAGCGCGGGGGCCACTGGCTTCCTCGGAGCATGCCCTGGCGGGCTGAGGCCGGGCCCATGGTGGGGCTGTGATCGGTGGGGCCTGAACAGTTATTTATAGACAGGGCTTGGGTGGCAGGCGGAGGCCGGGGCTCCTGGGGAGGGTGCTGGGCTGAGGATGGTGAGGGCAGTGGTAGAGAGGTAGAGGAGAGAGATGGGGGGACTGGCTTGGAGGAGGCCGATGCCCTGGACAGGAAGGGGCTGAAGGCAGGAGGCAACAGGCAGAAGCCTTGGCCCATGGCCTTGGGGCTCCTGGACACCGAGGCTGATGGAACTCTGGGTCCCCAACACCCAGTCTGGGGCCTGGCACAGAGGACATGATTGTTGACCAAAGGGTCGGGGCCACAGGCCCACAGGGGGACCCACAGGAGACAGGGGCCGGTGCTGGAAAGGAGCCAGGAGTGGAGCTGAGACAGTGCAGTTGAGGCTGGTCCCAGGGCTGGAGTTCAGGGAGAGGCGCGGCAGGGGACAGGGCTGGGACAAGGTCAGGACTGAGATTGGGGCTGGGTGGGACCTGGGGTGAGCATGTGACAAGTTTGAATGGGGGCTGAGGCTGGGACAAGGACAGGGACTGGATCTTGGGGGTGAAAAAGTGGGAACCCCAGGGGACCCTGAGAAGAGAAGCAGATCGCCACTGCTCCTCACTCTCAGTGACAGTTGCAGCCTGAGGCAGGTATCAGACCAGGGTCCCTCTGAGAGGACCCTTCTCCCTTTTCCCACCCCATGACCTCTCAGGAGTAGGGAGGCTTGAGGGGAGCCGGAAAGGGCTTGGCAGGATGCCCTCCTGACTCCACTTTCCTGGCCTAGAGGCAGCTCCCTTCCCCCACCGTGCCCCAGCTCAGAGCCACCCCAGGAGGCTGGGAGTCACCCCAGGCCTGACATCACACCAATCCGACCAGAGTCAGGCTGACATCCTGCATCGAGGCTGCACTACCTGGAAACCCAGAGGGGCAGGCTCAGTGCTGGGCTCCTGGCCTCCTCACTTGGCCAGACACAGGCAGGACCAGGCAGGACCAGCCAGCCCGCTGTGGCATCCACACCCTGACACCCCTTCCCACCTGGGACCACGAAGGGGGCGGCGCAGGCAGAGGGTGATGGAGGTTGTCTCAGGAAGAGCCAATTCTGCCTCAAGAAAGCCACAGGCCCACTGTCTCTGACCCCTGACCTCTCAATCCTGAACTCCAGGTGGAGCTGAACGGGTGGCAGAGCTCCTTGGGCCATCCCTAGGCCCCCCAGCCCTCTCTGCAAGCTCCAGGGTCACTCTGAGTGTCTCCTGGTAGGGTGGGCTCCCAAGGCAGCCCCAGTCCCCCAAGCCCAGCCCTGAGGGCCACAGTGACTGTTGTGCAATCCTGGGCCACACACTGTGGGGGCGGGGAGGGCTGACGACTGTTGGGAAGGCTCCTGGGTGTGCACGGCCCTGTGTCTGTGCCAGTAGGGGGAGGAGGACAGGGAGGAGGGAGGAAGGGGGGGAGGAAGAGGAGGAGGAAAGGAGGAGGACAGGGAGGAGGGGGAAGAAAAGGAGGACAGAGGGTAGTGAGGAGGGGGAGGAGGAAGCAAAGGAGACAGGGTGGGGGTGGCGGTGAGGAGGGAAGGAGGAGGTTAGGGAGGACTCAGGAGGGAGAGTGAGGGGATCAAGGCCCTCCATGTACTCAGCCCCCAAGCCTGCCCCGGTGACCCCTGCACCAACCATCATGTGGACGGTCATTGTGGTGCCACTCTTGCCCAGGCTGTGTGAGAGGCATAGGTTGTGACAGTGGGACTGGGTAGGCGAGTGTGTGCTGTGCAGGTGAGTGTGCGGGTGGAATGTGAGTGGCTCTGGGGGTGTGAGTGTGTGTGTTGATGGCTGGAACGTGGTGTCATGTGAGTGTCAAGGAGACTGCGTGTGCGCATGAGATGAGTGTACAATATCTCTGTGAGGTGAGTGACTTCTGGGTGGGTGTGAAGATGTGTGTGAGAGGAACAGTGTGCAGGCGCCTGCATCGGGGTGGGTAGGGGCTGTGAGAGTGAGTCCACATGTGGGATTATGAGTGTGAGGGTGTCACAGGGATCGTGTGGACATGTGCATCAGTGTGACCAGAAGAGGGGTGTGGGATGAGGATGGGGGCACACAGGCATGAGTGTGAGTGTGAGCATGAGGTGGCTATGGGGAGTAGCCCAGCAGGGGGGGACCCTGGTCCTCTTCTGACCTCTGACCCCCAAGGTCCCTGTCACCCCTTTTCAGGCCTCCCGGGTCCCCTGCCCCACTCTCTGTCCCAATTCTAGGCAGAGGGAGGGCTGTAGGCCCAACGCAGTCATTGAGCCAAGGAAGGTGGTGGGGACCCAGCATGCGGGGGTGCTGCAGGCCTGGTTGGGGTCCCCCCACACAGTGCAGGCCCTGACACCTCCTCTCTCAGCAGCCATCGGAAGACCTGGTGCCCTATGACACGGACCTGTACCAACGCCAAACGCACGAGTATTACCCCTATCTCAGCAGTGATGGGGAGAGCCACAGCGGTGAGTACAGTGCCTGCCACGCCCCCACCCCGTGGCCCAGCCTGGGCTCCTGGGGTCTGGAGAGAGAAAAAGAAGAAATGATTCCCAGGACCTCTTTGGAATTCTGAGAATCAGATCCAGTTTGCTCTCAGGGGAAGTGAACCGCAGCATCCTTGCTGCACCCCCGCACCTGAACCTTCATTATGGAGCCTCTGCAGTGTGTCAAGGCGCAGGGTTCATTTCTTCTATGATTATCTGCTGGTTCTGTCCTTGTGGTCTTTCTTATACACAAGGAAACCGGCTTAGGGTGCTAGGAGACTTGCACAAGGTCACACGGCTGCTGGGTGGGACCCAGGTCTGTCCGCTCCAGGTCCTGTGCTTTGTCTTCTGCCCCTGCCTAACTACCCACCTCCTCCTCTCTGTTCTCGCACCTCCTCCTCTCTGTTCTCGTCACTCTCTTTGTCCCAAACTCCCACCGGCACACCCACACTCCCTGCCATGTGTGGTTGGCAGGGTTTCCTAACCGTGGCACTGTTGACTTTTGGGTGGGATGATTCCAGGGTGGGCTGTCCCGGGCACCGTGGGAAGCTTAGTGGCATCCTTGCTTTTACCTACCGCATGCCAGGGGCACGGCCAATCATGACAACCAAAAATGTCTCCACCCATTGGCAGATCCCCCCCGGGAGGCAAAATCACCCATAAGTGGGAACTGCTGGACCAAAGGAAACCCTATGGGGACCTCTTGTTCAGCAGAGGCCAAGGCCCCCAGTTTGCTGAGGTGGGAGGAAGAGGCCTGGGCCGGGGGTCCTTCTGTCTGTCCAGTCCTTCTGGGTCTGACTGTTCACCCCCTAGCCCAGCCTCCGTCCTGGAGCAAATTCAGGGGATGGGAGAGAGGCATTAGGTGCCTGGGACCTGAGCAGCGGGCTGTGGGAGGTTGCCCGAAGTGGATCTTGGCTTATTGATGTGGACATCTCTGACCCAAAGTGAGGCGGCCCAGTCAGTGAGTGAGTCGTCACTGTGGGGATTCCTCAGGGCATCTGGGACCTGGGCAGACCAGCAACTGGGGTGTCTGCACCTCAGAGGGCAGAGGCCCACAGCCTAGGAAGGTGTCACTCCTGAAGGTCACCCCTGCGGCCAGTCATGCCTGTAGCTCCATTCTGCAGATACACCTGTGGCAGTCTCAACCTGATGGGCCCAGCTAGGGATCCACATGTGCCTGGTTCACATTTAGGGCCCCAGATTCATCCGGAACTCAGGCTGGAAGCCATATCCCGGGGGTAGGCGGATATGCCTCCAGACCATAGCTGAGAACGCACAGGCATCTTTTAGAATCTTTCAGGTCTAGAAAGCCTTTAAAATATCCTTTTTAATTCCTTCAAGCTTATTTGTAATTATATAAAAAACCCATCCTCTCGGTGGAAAACCCAGGCAATGTAGAGAGAAAGTCCCCCTCCTCCAACTCCATCCCCAGCTCTCCCTACCAGGGTGAAGAGCCGGGTCTGCTGGACTCACAGACCGCGCACCCACCTCCCCAAGCAGTTCCAGGACTCCAGGAGGTCCTGCTGGGCCCCAGGACAGGCGCCCCCTGGTGGCTCAGGTCCCCACAAACAGTGCTGCCCAGCCTCCTCCATCAAGGACGCATTCTCCCTGGCCCCAATCCCTCTTCAGTTCACTGGGCTTGGGTGCATTTCCTTTGGGCTTTTTGCAGCCTCAGTTTTCCTTCCTGTAATATGAGGGCGCTGCCCACATAGCTGGAAACCAGTGAGCCTGGGGCTGGGCCTGATGGAGTGAGCGCTTTAGATAAATCATGTGTTTTCCTGGTTCAGGGCCCAAGCAGGTTCCTTATATCTGGGGTGGGGCTCTAGGAATGACTCCTGATTGGATGCCTGGGCACCCCGTTTTCGTCATGAACCCCCAATTCCTCCAGAAACTCCACCGGTGTTCCCAGGTATCCTCGGCCCTGGCCCTGTCCCACTGTTAATCATTGCCAATCAGGGCATTTGGGCTGTCCCTTTCTTTTTTTTTTTTGAGACAGTCTTGCTCTGTTGCCCAGGCTGGAGTGCAGTGGCCCCATCTTGGCTCATTGAAACCTCTGCCTCCTGGGTGCAAGCAATTCTCTTGCCTCAACGTCTCAAGTAGCTAGGATTACAAGCGTGCACTACAATGCCTGGCTAATTTTTGTATTTTTAGTAGAGACAAGGTTTCACCATGTTGGCCAGGCTGCTCTCAAACTCCTGACCTCAAGTGATCCACTTGCCTCGGCCTCCCAAAGTGCTGGGATTACAGGTGTGAACCACCGCGCCTGGCCTGTCCCTTTTTTTTTTTTTTTTTTTTGAGATGGAGTCTTGTACTGTCGCCCGGGCTGGTGTGCAGTGTCATGATCTTGGCTCACTGCAACCTCTGCCTCCTGGATTCAAATGATTCTCCTGCCTCAGCCTCCCAAGTGGCTAGGATTACAGGCGCCTTCTACCACGCCCAGCCAATTTTTTGTATTTTTAGTAGAGACAAGGTTTCACAATGTTGGCCAGGCTGGTCTCCAACTCCTGACCTGGTGATCCACCTGCCTCGGCCTCCCAAAGTGCTGGGATTACAGGTGTTAGCCACCGCGCCCAGCCGGGCTGTCCCTTTCTATACCCGCTGGAAGGTATTGTCTGAAGACTCAACCATAGAGACCCCCACACACTTCTGTCAATTCCTGCACGTCCTCTTTGTCCACATTTTTAGCTACCAAAGCTTAGTGAAAAAGCTTTGACCCAGCCCTGACTCCATCACTCACCAGCTGTGAAAACTTGGGGCAAGTAACATAACCTCTCTGAGCCCCTGTTTCCCCATTTATAAAACTGAGAGCATGAAAACACTTACCTCCTAGAGCTGTGATGATTCAGCGAGGTAAGGCACGTAATCTGTGAGGTACGGTAATGTGCAGAGGACAAGGCCTGTGCTAGCTTCACTGCATCCCCCAAGGCAGGAGGGACAAAGCGGCTGGGGAGTAGGAGAAGCACAGAGGGCTCTGTGAGAGACCAACTGGGTTGTTTTCTACTGACCCAGGGGGCAGCCAACCTGCCACCCACCCCCACATCCATGCACTCACCCTCCCATCCACCCACCTACTCGTCCATCCTGCCAGCCGCTTCCCATCTGGTCCACTTTTCCTCCCTATTCCATCCATTAAATAGTCTCTGAGTATATGCCATGTACCAGACACTGCTGTAGGCTCTGGGAAGTCCATGGTGAGCACCCAGACACAGCCACTGCTCTCACAGAGCTCACCCTCCAGCGAGGGGACGGGGACATAAAGAATCAGACAAACAGGCTGGGCGCAGTGGCTCATGCCTGTAATGCTAGCATTTTGGGTGGCCGAGGTGGGTGGATCACGAGGTCAAGAGATCAAGACTACCCTGGGTAACATGGTGAAACCTGGTCTCTACTAAAAATACAGGCGGTGGTGCCCACCTATACTCCCAGCTACTCAGGAGGCTGAGGCAGGAGAATCGCTTGAACCCAGGAGGTGGAGGTTGCAGTGAGCCAAGATCACGCCACTGAACTCCAGCCTGGTGACAGACAAAGCGAGACTCCAGCTCAAAAACAACAAAGAATCAAACAAACAGACTGTTTTCCACAGATGTAATGCAGATTGTCTACATGGGGGGCTGCTTTCATTTGAGTGGTCAGGGAAGGCCTTTGAGGTGGCAGCTGAGCTAAGAGAAGGAACTCGTAATTCATATGTGACCGTAGGTAGGGGAGAGGTATCCAAGGTCAAGGCAACAGAAAGTGCAAAGGCAGAAAGGACCCTGACAGAGGACCAGAGAGGCCAGTGAGCACAGGGCAGGGGACAGAAAGGGAAGCCAAAGGGGTCAGTGGCTCACGCAGGGCTCGAAGGCCATGGCAGGCGTTTGTATTTTATCATACACACAATGGGAAGCCACTGGAGAGTTCTGAGCTGGGAAATGACATGATCATGATCTGAATAACCTTCTGTGTATGTGTGTGTGCTGAAAATTTAAATACGTTTACAATTTTTTTTTTTTTTGAGACGGAATTTCGCTCTTGTTGCCCAGGCTGGAGTGCAGTAGTGCGATCTTGGCTCACTGCAACCTCTGGCTCCCAGGTTCAAGCGATTCTCCTGCCTCAGCCTCCTGAGTAGCTGGGATTACAGGTGTGCACCACCATGCCAAGCTAATTTTGTATTTTTTTAGTAGAGATGGCGTTTCACCATGTTGGCCAGGCTGGTCTCAAACTCCTGAGCTCAGGTGATCCTCCTGCCTTGGCTTCCCAAAGTGCTGGATTACAGGCATGAGCCACCATGCTTGGCCTTTTTTTTTTTTTTTTTTTTTTTTTTTGAGATAGAGTCTCACTCTCACCTCAGCCTTCCGATTCACTGGGACTACAGGCACCTGCCACCATGCTCAGCTATTTTTTGTATCTTTTGTAGAGATGGGGTTTCGCTATGTTGCCCAGGCTGGTCTTGAACCTAGGCTCAAGCGATCTACCCACCTTGGCCTCCCAAAGTGCTAGAATTACACATGTGAGCCACTGCGCCTGGGCAAAATCTTCTAATTTTTATTTTTACATATTTTGGGGGTTTTATTTATTTTTTCAGATGGAGTCTCGCTCTGTCACCCAGGCTGGAGCGCAGTGACGCAATCTCGGCTCACTGCAACTTCTGCCTCCTGGGTTTAAGTTATTCTCCTGGCTGGGCACTGTAGCTCACACCTGTAATCCCAGCACTTTGGGAGGCCGAGGTGGGCAGATCATGAGGTCAGGAGATCGAGACCATCCTGGCTAACACAGTGAAACCCCATCTCTACTAAAAATACAAAAAAAATTAGCCGGGCTTGGTGACAGGCGCCTGTAGTCCTCGGGAGGCTGGGACAGTGTCTCAGCCAGGCACGGTGGCTCACACCTGTAATCCCAGCACTTTGAGATGCTGAGACAGGTGGATCACTTGAGGTCAGGAGTTCAAGACCAGCCCAGCCAACATGGTGAAACCCCATCTCTACTAAAAATAAAAAAATTAGGCCAGGCGCAGTGGCTCACGCCTGTAATCTTAGCATTTTGGGAGGGTGGAACACCTGAGAAGGGTGGATCACCTGAGGTCAGGAGTTTGAGACCAACCTGGCCAACATGATGAAACTCTGTCTTTACTAAAAATACAAAAATTAGCTGGGCGTGGTGGCACTTGCCTGTAGTCCCAGCTACTCAGGAGGCTGAGGCACAAGAATCACTCGAACCTGGGAGGCAGAGGTTGCAGTAAGCCAAGATCGCACCACCGCACTCCAGCCTGGGCAACAGAGTGAGACTTCCTCTCGAAAATTAAAAAAAAAGGCAGAGTCTCACTTTTTCACCCAAGCTGGAGTGCAGTGGTGCAATCTTGGCTCACTGCAGCCTCTACCTATGGGGTTCAAGCAGTTCTCCTGCCTCAGGCCCCCATCTAGCTGGGACTACAGGTTTGTGCCACCATGCCTGGCTAATTTTTTTGTATTTTTTATAGAGATGGGGTTTCACCATGTTGCCCAGGCTGGGCTCGAACTCCTGGGCTCAGGCAATCCTCCCGCATCGGCCTCCCAAAGTGCTGAGATTACAAATGTGAGCCACCACATCCAGCCTAATTTTTAATTATTAAAGTAACAAATACTAACTGCAAAAACTTAAAACATACAACAGCATATCAAGTAACACATCCTCCTCTTTTCAATGCCATTTCCCACTGATAGAACCTTAGTTAATCCTTACAGACGTTTTATTGTGCATATACAATCCTAAGTGTTGGTAAGTATATATATATACTCATGTATATTTTATTCATTCAAAAATGGAATTTCATATCATGCCAGTCTGCATTTCTCCATGACATATGTAGCATATCAGAGATTGATAAAAGCTATTTTTCCAGTCTGTCTTTCTTTCTTCTTTTTTTTTTTGAGATGGAGTCTCACTCTGTTGCCCAGGCTGGATTGCAGTGGTGAGATCTCAGCTCACTGCAACCTCCACCTCCTGGGTTCAAGCAATTCTCCTGCCTCAGCCTCCTGAGTAGCTGGAACTACAGGCAAGTGCCACCACGCCCGGCTAATTTTTTACATTTTTAGTAGAGAAGGGGTTTCACCGTGTTAGCCAGGATGGTCTCGATCTCCTGACCTTGTGATCCGCCCGCCTCGGCCTCCCAAAGTGCTGGGATTACAGGCGTGAGCCACCGTGCCCGGTCTCCAGTCTTTCTATTCGAGTGCTATGTAAACGTACAAATGAAGATGTGGAATAGAGACTTAGAGCATTACTTATTGGCAAACATTTATTGAGCGCCTTATTATTATTATTATACTTATTATTGAGTGTCAGGCAGCCTGATTTTTCAAAACAGCTTGATTTTTCAGTTTGAGATATATTTTATTTACTTATACAATCAGAATTCAACTTTAGTCATTCACAACACACACTCACATTTTCCCACACATCCCCAATTCATTACTGTATATGGTAATATTTGTTAAATCAGTATTTGAATTTTCCATTGTTATGACTGTGTGGCTATTACTCAGCTGAGCCACACGGCGTCCTTTCTTCCTTTCTTTACCTGTACTTTCTCATCCCCATATTTCTTTTTCTTTCCTTTTTTTTTTTTTTTTTTTTTTATGAGACAGAGTCTCGCTCTATTGCCCAGGCTGGAGCACAGTGGTGCAATCTCTGCTCACTGCAGCCTCAGCCTCCTGGGTTCAAGCGATTCTCCTGCCTCAGTCTCCCAAGTAGCTGGGATTACAGGCCCCCACCACCACGCCCAGCTAATTTTTGTATTTTTAGTAGAGATGGGGTTTCACCATGTTGGCCAGGCTGGTCTTGAACTCCTGACCTAGTGATCTGCCTGCCTCGGCCTCCCAAAGTGCTGGGATTACAGGCGTGAGCCATGCACCCAGACTTTTTTTTTTTTTTTTTTTTGAGATGGTGTCTCTCTGTGTTGCCCAGGCTGGAGTGCAGTGGTACGATCTCGGCTCACAGCAGCCTCTGTCTCCCGGGTTCCAGCGATTCTCCTGCCTCAGCCTCCCAGGTAGCTGGGATTACAGGCGTGTGCCACCATGCCCGGTTAATTTTTATATTTTTAGACACGGGGTTTCACCATGTTGGCCAGGCTGGTCTCGAACTCCTGACTTCAGGCGATCTGCTGGCCTCAGTCTCCCAAAGTGCTGGGATTACAGGCATGAGTCACTGTGGCCGGGCCTCACCCCCATATTTCTGAGGGGCAATGTAGCAAGGAGATAAGAACCCTTCTTCTGAAACCAGGCTGCTGAAACTCATCCCCCATCTCCTCCATCGCTATCCGGGGGACCATGGGCAAGATCTCCAACCTCTCTGTGCCTCAACTTCTTCATAACACCACCAACTTCACAGGACTGCTGTAAGGACTGAACGAGCTACTGTATGTCAAGTGCTTAGAACAGTGCCTGGAAATAGCAAATGTTTTGTACAGATTTGTTATCATGGTTGCCTCCTAAGAAAGGGTGTGTGGGAGGTGAGGTTTTTGTTGTGGTGGTGATGGTTTTATTTTGTGTTTTGCCTCATGTCTTTTATTCTATGCTGTCACTTGATTAACCACAGTTTGGCTGTGTATGGAAATCTAGGTTGAAAATAATTTTTTCCCTTCAAAATTTGAAAGCATTTTTCTACTGTCTTCTGGTTACTAGTTTTTCCTATGAAGTCTGATGCCACTCCATATTCTTTTAAATTTCTTTCATAATTAACCTAGCTTTTTGTTTGTTTCATTTGCTTTTTTTTTTTCTTTCTCTCTCTCTCTTTTGTTTTCTTTCTCTGGAAGTTTTTAGTATCTTCTCCCAATGCCTCATGGTTCAACTGAATAAGCTTTTTAAAAGGTCACTCTGGGTGGAGAGCAGATGGAAAGGAGGCGAGAATAGGAGCTGGAAAAAAGAACATTGAGGAAACTATTGGAATAATCCAGGAAAGAGATGCTTGTGACCTGGACAAGGCAACAGAGACAGAAAGGGGGGGACAGATTCAAGATAGATTTTGAAGGGCTCACAGGATTTGCTATTGTTTATTACTTTTTGTTTATTTCTTTGCTTTTTTGAGACAGAGTCTCACTCTGTCACCCAGGTAGGAGTGCAGTGGAGTGATCTCAGCTCACTGCAACCTCTGCCTCCTGGGATCAAGTGATTCTTATGCCTCAGCCTCCTGAGTAGCTGGGATTACAGGCATGTACCACCACACCTGGCTAATTTCTTTTGTGTGTATTTTTAGTAGAGACGGGTTTCACCATGTTGACCAGGCTGGTCTTGAACTCCTGACCTCAGGTGATCCACCTGGCTCAGCCTCCCAAAGTGCTGGGATTACAGGAATAAGCCACCGTGCCCAGCCTATTACTTTTAAATTGTGGCAAAATACACATAACATTAACCACTTTTTTTTTTTTTTTTTACCATCTTAACCATTTCTTTACATTTTAAGTGTATAGTTCTATGATATTAAATATATTCACGTTATCATCACCATCCATCTCTATAATTCAACTTGCAAAACAGAGACTCTGTATTCAATAAACAACAACTCCTCATTTTCCCTCCCCCTAGCCTCTGGCAGCTACCATTCCACTTTCTGTCTCTATGAATTTGACTATTCTAGGTACCCCACATGAGTGGAATCATACAGTATTTGTTCTTTTATGCCTTCATTTAGCATAACGTTCTCAAGGTTTACCCATTTACCCATGGTGTAGCACGTGTCAGCATTTCCTTCATCTTTTTATTTTATTTTATTTTATTTTTTGAGACGGAATCTCGCTCTGTTGCCCAGGCTGGAGTGCAGTGACGTGATCTCGGCTCACTGCAAGCTCTGCCTCCCGGGTTCATGCCATTCTCCTGCCTCAGCCTCCTGAGTAGCTGGGATTACAGGCGCGTGCCACCACACCTGGCTAATTTTTTTGTATTTTTAGTGGAGACAGGGTTTCACCATCTTGGCCAGGCTGGTCTTGAACTCCTGACCTCGTGATCCACCTGCCTCGGCCTCCCAAAATGCTGGAATTACAGGCGTGAGCCACCGCGCCCGGCCTTCCTTCATCTTTAAGGTTGAATCATATTCCATTGCATGCGTGCACCACATTTTGTGTACCCAGCCATCCCACACTTGGGGTGCTTCTGCCGTTTGGCTATTGTGAAGAAAGCTGCTATGAAGAAGGGTGTGGAAAGACCCTGTTTTCAGTTTTTTTGGATATATACTCAGAAGTAGGATTGCTAGATCATATGCTAATTCTATTTTTATTTTTATTTTTTTGAGACAGAGTCTCACCCTGTCACCCAGGCTGGAGTACAGTGGCGTGATCTCAACTTACTGTAACCTCTGCCTCCCAGGTTCAAGTGATTCTTCTGTCTCAGAATCCTGAGTAGCTGGGATTACAGGTGTCCACCACCATGCCTGGGTAATTTTTGTATTTTTAGTAGAGACAGGGTTTCACCATGTTGACCAGGCTGGTCTCGAACTTGTGACCTCAGGCAGTCTGCCCGTCTCGGCCTCCCAAAGTGCTGGGAATACAGGCGTGAGCCACCACGCCCAACCTATTTTTAGTTTTATTAAAAATTAAATCATCGGCCAGGCGCAGTGGCTCACACCTGTAATCCCAGCACTTTGGGAGGCCGAGGCAGGCGGATCACGAGGTCAAGAGATCGAGACCATCCTGGCTAATACAGTGAAACTCCATCTCTACTAAAAATACAAAAAATTAGCTAGGCGTGGTGGCGGGTGCCTGTAGTCCCAGCTACTCGGGAGGCTGAGGTAGGAGAATGGCGTGAACTCGGCAGGCAGAGCTTGCAGTGAGCCGAGATTGCCCAACTGCACTCCAGCCTGGGTGAGAGCAAGACTCTGTCTCAAAAAAAAAAAAAAAAAAGAAATTAAACCATCATCTATTTCCCATAGTGGCTGCATCATTTTACATTTGCAACAGTATACAAGTATCCTAATTTTTCTGCACTTTCACCAACACTTGTTATTTTCTTTCTTTTTTCTTTTTTTTTCTTTTTAACTAGTAGCTATCCTAATGAGTATGGTGGAATTTGCTATCTACGATAGGATTTTTTTTTTTTTTTTTTTTTTTGAGGCAGGGTCTCACTCTTGCCCAGACTGGAGTGCAGTGGTGTGATCTTGGCTCACTGCAACCTCCACCTCCCAGGCTCAAGTGATTCTCCTGCCTTAGCCTCCCAAGTAGCTGGGATTACAGGTGCACACCACCACGCCTGGCTACTTTTTGTATTTCTAGTAGAGATGAGGTTTCACCATGTTGGCCAGGCTGGTCTCGAACTCCTGACCTCAAATGATCCACCCACCTCGGCCTCCCAAAGTGCTGGGATTACAAGCGTGAGCCACCATGCCTGGCCTACAATAGGATTGATGAAGAAAAGAGAGTTCCAAAATGTGAATTCTATCCATCCATCCATCCATCCATCCAATTTCCATATACTTCTTCATCCTTTCATAGCACTAACTATCTACCCATTCATTAATTTATTCACACACCCATCTAATCATCCACTTAGCCATCTTTCCAACTGTCCTTCCCTCTACCTACCAAGCCCTCCCTCTACCTACCAAGCCCTCCATCTTGCACCAGCCTATCTGTCTAATAGGCAATATGCCAGGCACATTGCTGGATGCTGTGGAATGAATAAAACACAGGTTCTACAAGATCCATCTTTGTAACAAGGGAAAGAATTAAAACTCTAATAATTAGAATCCAAGGTAGAGAGTAACAAGTGCCATGAAACCTTCAGTTGTCTATTCTCTGAGCCTGTTTCTTTCTTTTTTCTTTTTTCTTTTTTGAGACAGCGTTCCACTCTTGTCATCCAGGCTGGAGTGCAATGGTGCGATCTTGGCTCACTGCAACCTCCGACTCCTGGGTTCAAGCGATTCTCCTGACTCAGCCTCCCGAGTAGCTGGGATTACAGGCACCTGCCACCACGTCCAGCTAATTTTTTTCTATTTTTAGTGGAGACAGGGTTTCACCATGTTGGCCAGCCTGGTCTCGAACTTCTGACGTCAGGTAATCCACCTGCCTCGACCTCTGAGCCTGTTTCTACGTCTGAATAATTTTCAGGAGAGGCTGGGCTTCGGGAGCCCTAGTCTAGTGGTCTATGATCTTCTGAGAAGGTTTTTTTCTTGGCCCCTCCTTTCTTGATTCCTCATCTTTCTTCTCTGTTTTGATCACACTTTTGTTCCCCTGGGAAGAGCCCAGGGCTTCAGGCTGGAGGTTCTGTTCTGAGGAGATAAGGTCAGCTGAATGACACTTAAGGCTTGACATTTTTTGTGGGGTTGTTTTGAATATGATTTTATTTTTGTACTCATGACGTACAGGTGTTAGTGACACCAAAAAACTGAGTAAGACTAGGGATGTGTGGGTAGGACTTTGGCCCCAGATTGAGAACTGGTTTAGAGCGAGGAAATGAGAGATGAAGATGAATGGGTCATTTCTGGCTGGCTGGATGATAGCTGGATGGATAATGGTTCCATGATGAATGGATGGATGAAGGATGGGTGGACGATGGGGGAATCATAGATGGATGTAGGTTGGATGAAGAATGACAGGTGATGGGTAATGATGGTGCATAAAAGTAGCCATTAAAATCTCTCAGTGTTGGCTGGGCACAGTGGCTCATGCCTGTAATCCCAGCACTTTGGAAGGCCAAGGCAGGCAGATCACAAGGTCAGGAGTTTGAGACTGGCCTGGCCAACATGGTGAAACCCCATTTATACTGAAAATACAAAAATTAGTCGGGCGGGGTGGCATGCGCCTATAGTTGCAGCTACTTGGGAGGCTGAGGCAGGAGAATCACTTGAACCCAGGAGGCAGAGGTTGCAGTGAGCCAAAATGGTGCCACTGCACTCCAGTCTGGGTGACAGAGTGAGACTCCATCTTAAAAATACAAAATAAAAAATCTGGCCGGGCGCGGTGGCTCAAGCCTGTAATCCCAGCACTTTGGGAGGCCGAGACGGGCGGATCACGAGGTCAGGAGATCGAGACCATCCTGGCTAACACGGTGAAACCCCGTCTCTGCTAAAAAATACAAAAAACTAGCTGGGCACGGTGGCGGGCGCCTGTAGTCCCAACTACTCGGGAGGCTGAGGCAGGAGAATGGCGTGAACCCGGGAGGCGGAGCTTGCAATGAGCTGAGATCCGGCCACTGCACTCCAGCCTGGGCGGCAGAGCCAGACTCTGTCTCAAAAAAAAAAAAAAAAAAAAAAAAAAAAATCTCTCGGCGTCACCACAGGTCTTACTTAAATTTTTCATTAATCATCTTGTTTCTCAGCGGTGATATGGTGTAGTGGTAAGATTTCAGTCCTTGGGGTCAGATACAGGTGGGTTTGGGTCCTAATTCTATCAATATCTGCTTCAAAGGACTTAACTTCTCTGAGACGTAGATTCCTTCCACGCAAAAGACAGATTATACTGTAGTGGCCACTTCCTGAGAGCTAGGGTTAGGATTAAATGAGATAATGTGGATTGAACACTTAGCACAGTGTCTGGTGTATAAAAAATACATTAAAAGCTAACTTTTGTTGATCATTTGATCAAAAAGGGATTGAGATCTACTGCGTGTTGGGTGCCTATCAATCTGTAGAAGTGAGGGTCTGGAGCCATGTCCAAATGTTATGCAAATGACATTATATTCTTTCTAGGAGCTGAGAGTCACGCTAAGGGGGCATGTGGGTGACTCCCGAATGTGTGGTCTGGGTGGCCCAGTGAAGGGACACAAAGAAATAAAGCAATTTGTTCTCGAAGAGTCATCCGGAAATGAGGTCTGAAGAGCCCAGGAGTGCTGACCTCTGCACTAGGAAGGATTCCTTGTATTGTGTTCTCACAGAGGGCTCCATATTTGGAATAGTTCTGCCTACCAGACAGTATTTATTACATAATTGCCTGAGCACTAAATCATGGGTAAAGGCGAGGTAGCCATTGGACCTTCTGAAACCTTAATTGTAGTTCGGGAGTCTCTGTTGCAGCCTTCAGGAGACCCCGGGTGAAATTCCAGAGTTTTCGTGAGCACAAAACTTCCTTGGGTGGTTTTAGATGCAGATTCCCAGCTCCCCTTAGTGCTTCTGCTTCAGTGGGTCTCCAGCAGGACCCCACATTTACAGGCTTTTCCAGCCTCTCCAAGTGACCGATGAAGGTGAACTGAGACCAGCTTTGGGAAATGCTGGCCTCAGACTGGGACCACCACAGCGAGGTCATAGGTCTAAAGTGGAGCTAGAACAGAGGTGGGGGTGGGGTGGAAAACAGAGCAGTCGGGTGCCTCTTACCCCATACCTATGGAGTGCATGCACTCAGGGTGCCTCCAGCCCTGGAGTGGGAGTGGGTTCGGGCATGGGGGTTTGATAGGCAGGATCCATACGGCATTATACCAGGGCACTCCAACTTGGGCAGGGGAAGGCAAAAATGGGCAGAACCAGGAGTGAGGCTGAAGCAGGGATCAACAACTGGAGAGGAATCCTCTCACCAAATCCCAGAGCCCCAGGACAGCCTCCGCACTAAAGAGCAGAGCAAACTCTCCCACAGCGAGGAGAGTTTCAGGATCTCGTTAGCTCACTGCAAGATGAAAATGCAAATTAAGTTTTGTTTTGTTTTCGCTTCAGGTTTAGATAATTTTGCAGAGGAGAGTCTCAGAGGTTTTTTTTTTTTTTGAGACCGAGTCTTGCTCTGTTGCCCAGGCTGGAGTGCAATGGCGTGATCTCGGCTCACCACAACCTCTGCCTCCCTTGGTTCAAGGGATTCTGCTCCCTCAGCCTCCTAAGTAGCTGACATTACAGGCACCTGCCATCACGCCCAGCTAATTTTTGTATTTTTGTAGAGACGGGTTTTCGCTATGTTGGCCAGGCTGGTCTGGAACTCCTGACCTCAGGCGATCTGCCCACCTTGGCTTCCCAAAGTGCTTAGATTACAGGCGTGAGTCACCACGCCTGGCCTGAGAGGCTTCTTAAGAGGCTAGGATTCGGCTGGGCTTGGTGGCTCATGTCTGTAACAAAACCATTTTGGGAGGCTGAGGTGGGAGGATTACTTGAGCCCAGGAGCTGGAGGCAACATAGTGAGATTCCATCTCAATTTAAAAAGAGATTTTTTAATTTTTTGGGGGATGGAGTCTCACTCTGTCACCCAGGACAGAGTGCAGTGGTGTGATCTTGGCTCACTGCAACCTCCGCCTCCCAGGTTCAAGTGATTCTCCTGCCTCAGCCTCTCAAGTAGCTGGGACTACAGGCGCCCACCATCATGCCCAGGTAATTTTTTTATTTTCAGTAGAGACGGGGTTTCATCACGTTGGCCAGGTTGGTCTCGAACTCCTGACCTCATGTGATCCGCCCACCTTGGCCTCCCAAAGTGCTGGGATTACAGGCATGAGCCACTGTACCTGGCCTAGAAAGACATTTTTATTTTTAAAAAGAGGCAATAATTCATTCATTCATTCAGGAAATGTTTGTCGAGTGTCTACTCTACTTAAGCACTGGGAATACAGAGGTGAACAAAACCAGTCCCTGCCCTCAAGAATGCCATGCTTGGGCTTCAACTGCAGTGACAACATGGTCCCCTGAAATTATTTCTCTGGGCCATTGACTAAGGTGGCCAGGAGCAGGGAGAACAAGAGGAAAGAAACATGTATTAAAAGCGTTTGCTCTATGCTTGCTCAAGTGCTAATCCAGGCTCTTTTTTTTTTTTTAGTTAAAAAAATTTTTTTGCCGGGCGCGGTGGCTCAAGCTTGTAATCCCAGCACTTTGGGAGGCCGAGGCGGGCGGATCACGAGGTCAGGAGATCGAGACCATCCTGGCTGACACGGTGAAACCCCGTCTCTACTAAGAAATACAAAAAACTAGCCGGGCGAGGTGGCGGGCGCCTGTAGTCCCAGCTCCTGGGGAGGCTGAGGCAGGAGAATGGCGTGAACCCGGGAGGCGGAGCTTGCAGTGAGCTGAGATCCGGCCACTGTACTCCAGCCTGGGCGGCAGAGCGAGACTCCGTCTCAAAAAAAAAAAAAAAAAAAAATTTTTTTTGTAAGCCCCTCCACTGCACTCCAGCTTGGGCAACAGAGTGAGACATCACCTCAGAAAAAAAAAAAGAGAGAGAGAGAGAGAGAGAGACAGGGTCTCACTCTGTCACCCAGGCTGCAGGCAGTGATGTAGTCATAGCTCACTGCAGCCTCAAACTCCTGGGCTCAAACGCTCTTCTCGTATCAGCCTCCCAAGTAGCTGGGACTACAGGTGTGTGCCACCATGTCTGGCAAATATAAAAAAATTTTTTGTAGAGATAGGGTCTCACTATGTTGCCCAGGCTGGTCTCAAACTCCTGGGCTGAAGTGATCCTCCCTCTCCAGCCTCCTGAGTAGCTGGGATTATAGGTGTAACCTCACTCAGTGGGAATCTAGGCTCTTTAGAATAAACTATTATTATTATTAATAATAATAATGATAATGATGAAGTTAATGTTTATCAAGGTCTTACTTTGTGCCAAGTTCTAGTCTAAGCACTTTGCAAGCAATAGGTCATTTGCTTCTCAAAACAAGCCTGTGAGATGGGTATAACTGTTAGGTCCATTTAAGAGATGAGGACACTGAGGCTTGGAGAAATAGAATGACCTGCCCATTGTCACACAGTGGTAAATGGCAGAGCCAGAACTGGAACCCAGTTCTGCGTTTCTCTCCTCTCTGCCATGTGGCTTCCTAAAGGTGGGAGTCTGGGCTGTCTGGACTGTGGGGCCAAATAATTATACATGTAGACAGGGCCTCAGTAACTACCCAGGTGCATTTCTGACTTTTAGACTGGGGAATGAGAGGCTTGGGGAGAAAAAAACGTCTTGTCCACAGTCACACTGCAAAACCACCACTGAGCAGGTTTAGAAAGCGAGTACTCTGAGATCCAGTCCGGAACCAAAAATCATCATTGTGGCCGGGTGCGGTGGCTCAAGCCTGTAATTCCAGCACTTTGGGAGGCCGAGACGTGTGGATCACCAGGTCAGGAGATCGAGACCATCCTGGCTAACACAGTGAAACCCCGTCTCTACTAAAAAATACAAAAAACTAGCCAGGCAAGGTGGCGGGCGCCTGTAGTCCCAGCTACTTGAGAGGCTGAGGCAGGAGAATGGCGTAAACCTGGGAGGCGGAGCTTGCAGTGAGCTGAGATCACGCCACAGCACTCCAGCCTGGGTGACAGAGCAAGACTCCCTCTCAAAAAAAAAAAAAAAAAAAAAAAAATCATCATTGTCTATTAGGGATGTGTGAGTAGGTGTTTGCGTGAGAGAGAAAGAGAGAGGCAAGCAGACAGACACGTGTACACCTGTGTACACATGTACACACACACACACACGCATGGCTGGTGGTGGACTTGTCCCAGAGACACAGTCTGGACTTGAAGTCTCATAGGCTCCCTCTTTGGCCCACATGAGACAGCCAATCTTGTCACTTTATTACCACATTTCACTTTGGACCCCGAATTGTACCCAGGAAGTCCCACAGATGCGTGGCAGTTTTTGTTCCTGGAAAATGTGCTCATGCTGAAGATCTTCCCCAGTTCCAAGACTTTCAGTGGCATGGGGCTATTCTCTGGACTTGAGTCCACTCCACCGCAGACTCTCAAGAGACCCACAGGGGGTTTTCCAGGAAAGTCTCAGGTCCCAGGAACTTCACGGGAACACAGGTGCCACTGCCTAAGGTCATGGCTTTGAAGAGGAAGGGCCACCGTGTGCCTGGACAAGTTCTGGTGTGTGAGGAATGTCAGCCCTATGACTTTGCTGTCACACCTTGGCCATGTGACAAGGCTGTGAGTGTGTGTGTGTGTGAGAGAGAGAGAAACTGTGGGCAGCCAGGGAGCTCAGGAACCCGTGGGAGGTTTCTTTTTTTTATTTTTATTTGAGACAGAGTCTCGCTCTGTCACCCCAGGCTGGAGTGCAGTGGCGTGATCTCAGCTCACTGCAACCTCCACCTCCTGGTTCAAGCGATTCTCCTGCCTCAGCCTCCTGAGTAGCTGGGATTACAGGCGCCCACCACCACGCCCGGCTAATACTTTGTATTTTACTAGAGATGGGATTTCACCACATTAGCCAGGATGGTCTCCATCTCCTGACCTCGTGATCCGCCCATCTCGGCCTCCCAAAGTGCTGGGTTTACAGGCATGAGCCACCGCGCCCAGCCCCGGCCGGGAGATTTTAACAGGATGGGAGGGGAATCAACTTTCCCTGAGGGCCAGCTCTGGTGCGAGGTGTTTTACAAATGTGTACTCATTTGTATCCTCCCAATAACTGTGATCCCCATTTTACAGGCAACTCAACTGAGGTTAGAGAGGCCACACATATGCATGAGGTCACACAGCAAGTAAACGGCAGAGCCAGGATTAGACGCTCAGTCTGTGTGACTGCATGGGAATCAGGATGGAATTGCTGAGAACACGAGCTTTGCTTCAGCCCTGAGTCCTGGCTCTGACCTGCATGCTTTTGACCTTGGGCATGCTATAGCCGCTCAAAGCCTCAGTGTCCTTATCTATAAAATGCAGTCCTAGAGTAACCATGCAGGTGGCGAGCGTTAAATGAGATGGTTAGGCCCCATATGGCCTGGCAGTATTATTTAATGTTATTACAACCTTTTCCTGCCCTGCCCAACCCTGAGCTCACCCCACACTGCCTGGCTGTCCCCCACAGACCATTACTGGGACTTCCACCCCCACCACGTGCACAGCGAGTTCGAGAGCTTCGCCGAGAACAACTTCACGGAGCTCCAGAGTGTGCAGCCCCCGCAGCTGCAGCAGCTCTACCGCCACATGGAGCTGGAGCAGATGCATGTCCTCGACACCCCCATGGTGCCACCCCATCCCAGTCTTGGCCACCAGGTGCGTGTCACCGCTTGCCCCGTCCCCCAGGAGACTGCCAGGCCTGTGGTGGGGCCCGGGAGCTTCACAGGAAGCTGACACAGGCTCTTACCCAACTCGGCTTCCTGCCCCACAGCGCCAACGGCGGCTGGAGCCCCAACGGCTGCTGCCTGACCCCCCGAGTGACCTCGTGACCCCACACCCCTTATCTCATCTCACCCCGAGTATGGACAGACCCCAGATAATTCTTGCACCTCACCGAGCCTCCCCACCCCAACGCCTTGTTGTGAGCCCTCGTGGGCCTCACTGTCTTCCACCCCCATTCACTTGCCCTCATGGATCCCACACCAAGTCACTGAACATGTCTACTGACCCTGCCTCTCCCCAGTGACCCTCCCTACTGACCCTAATCTGAATCAGTGACCTCTGCTGACCTCTACCACCCCTACTGGCCTCCAGGGTCCCTCCACCACTCATCACCCCACCTATCAAACCCCCTTCCAGACCCAATGCACCAGCCCCCAGCACCAGCCCACTGTGGGCCCACATAACACCTCAGCAGGGAGGGGAGCAAGCCACCGCTTCCCCGGTGCCCACAGCCCTAAACCAGGAGGCCCAGCTGGGAGGGCTGGGTGGGCTGGATGTCAGCACCCCTCGCCCCACAGCCTGCACCCTATGTGCAGTGCCTCAACTGGCCCCACTTTTCCCTGGCCTTCCTCCAGTCTCCTGTGCCTGCCATTGTCCCCTGCCTTCTGCACTCCTTCTCTCCCCAGCTAACCTCCCTCCCAGCCCCTCTGAGCTGTAAGCTGGCCCTTCCTGACTCTGATCTCCTTCCCCCACCGTCCAGGTCTCCTACCTGCCCCGGATGTGCCTCCAGTACCCACCCCTGTCCCCAGCCCAGCCCAGCTCAGATGAGGAGGAGGGCGAGCGGCAGAGCCCCCCACTGGAGGTGTCTGACGGCGAGGCGGACGGCCTGGAGCCTGGGCCTGGGCTCCTGCCTGGGGAGACAGGTGGGGCATCTGGCCCTCCACCCTGGCCCCAACCCTGGCTGTGTCTGTGCCCTCCCCCACCCAGCCAGGCCAACTGACCCAGCAGCCATGCCGCCAAGTTGCGTGTGTGTGTGTGCATGTTTGCCAATGTATGTGTTTTGTGGGGCTGTCTGTGGCCGTCTCTATGTGTGTGTGTGTGTGTGTGTGTGCATCTGCTGTGAGTGCATACAGGCATCTCCATGAAGTGTGCCAGGTGTGTATGTCTCTGTGCCATGAGTGTATGTAGATCTGGGTGTGTGTGAGCAAGTGTGCAGAGTGAGTGTGTGTGTGAACAGATGTAGGCAGGTGCATGTGTGCAAGTGGCTGAGTGGGTGTGTGAGAAGGTGAATGTGACAGCTGGTGTGGATGAGAGTGGGTGTGGCCATGTTTGTGTGTATCAGCATATGAATGTATTTCAGTGTGTGTGAGTGGTTGTGTGCACGTGTGTGAGGTGTGCATGTATGATCATGTCAGTGGGTGTCAGCAGTGTGTGGGTATGCGTGTGTGAGCAGGGATGTGAGCATGGTATATGTGAGTGGGTGTGAGCAGGCGTGAGTGATATGTGTGAGTGGGGGTATGACAGGTGTGTGAGCAAGTGTGTGTGTGAATGTGTATATAAGCAGGGATGTGTGTGATATAAGTGAGTGTGTGAATGGGCATGAGTGTGTAGGTGTCAGTGGATGTGTGAGTGGATGTGAACATGTTTGAAGGTGTATGTAAGCAGGTGTGTGTGAGCAGGAAGGTGTGAGCTGGGGTGTGTGAGTATGTATGTGTATATGTGAGCAGGTTTGTGCATGTACGTGAGTAGATATGTGTTTTAGCATGTGTGAGCATGTGTGTGTTCTTGTGCGTGAGCAGGTGTATGTGGGGGGTGAGGGCATGCTTGAGCACCTGGGTGTGTGAGTGGGTGTGCATGTGAGTAGGTGTGCGAACGTGTGTGTGTGAGACAGAAGATATATGAATGAGTGTGTGAGAATGGGTGTGAGTGGGCTGGGCATGGTGGCTCATGCCTGTAATCCCAGCACTTTGGGAGGCTGAGGCAGGCGGATCACCTGAAGTCAGGTGTTTGAGACCAGCCTGGCCAACATGGCGAAACCCCGTCTCTACTAAAAAAAACGAACATTAGCTGGGCGTGGTGGTGAATGCCTGTAATCCCAGCTACTTGGGAGGCTGAGACAGGAGAATTGCTTGAACCCGGGAGGCGGAGGTTGCAGTGAGCCAAAATCATGCCATTGCACTCCAGCCTAGGCAATAAGAGCAAAACTCAGTCTCAAAAACAAGAGAATGGGTGTGAGCAGATGTGACATGTGAGCTTGTGAGCAGGTGTGTGAGCTGCTGAGTGGGTGTGAGAGCAGAATGTGTGTGAGCATGAGTGTGCAAGTGGGTGTCTGGTTGTGTGTGAACAGGTGTGTAAGCATGCAAGTGGGTGTGTATGAGTAGAATGTGTGTGCATGCGTGAGCAGGTGTGAGTGAGGTGCAAGTAAGTGGTGTGAAATATGAGTGAGCAGGTGTCAATGAGGTGTGAATGAGCTGGTGTGAGCATTGTGAGTGCATGTGTGAGCAACTGTGAGGTGTGAGCAAGCCTGTGAGCAGGAATGTGTGAGGTGTGGGCATATAAGGTGTGAGCATGTGTGTGTGGGTATGTGTGGGCTGGTGTGTGAGTGGGTGTGATTGAGAGATGTGACCATGTGTGTGAGGTGTGATTATGTGTGAGGTGTGAGCATGTGAGTGGGTGTGAATGTGTGACGTGTAAGCATGAGTGGGTGTGTGTGAGGTGTGAGCATGTATGAGGTGTGAGCATGTCTGTGAGCATGAGCGTGTGAGCATGTGTGTGTGAGAGACGTAGTGTGAGGTATGAGTGTGAGTTGTATGAACAGGTGAGCATATGAGCAAGTGTGAGTGGGTGTGTGTGAGTGAATGGTGTGAGGTGTGTGTGAGCATAAGTGTGTGAGCAGGGGCATGTGTGTGGGTGAGTAATGTGATGTGTGTGAGGTCTGTGTGTGCAAATATGTGTGTGAGCAGGTGTGGGCAGGTGTGACCATGTGTGAGTGGGTAGGTGTGTGTGTGAATGGTGTGAGGTATGTAAGCATGCGTGTGCTGAGCAGAGGCTTGTGTGTGTGAGGGTTAGCAATGTGAGGTGTGAGGGTGAGCAATGTGAGATGTGTAAGCAGGTGTGTGTTTGTGCAAGCATATATAAACAGGTGTGATTATGAGACCTGGTGTGAGGTGTATGAGCAGGCGTGTGAGCACATGAGTGTGTGAGACCTGGTGTGAGGTGTATGTGTGAGTGGGTGTGACTGGGCATGTGTATAAGTGTGAGAAGATGCATTGTGTGGGTGTGACCGTGCATCTGGGGGTGTGAGTAGGTCTGAGTGTGTGTGCATGTGAGTGGGTGCATTGCATGTGTTTGTGTGCATGTGAGTGGGTGTGAATGAGGTGTGAGCATGAGTGGGTGTGAGTGGGGTGTGAATGGGTTGTGAATGTGTAAGCAGATGTAGTGTGTGGGTTTGAGCATGCAGGTGGCTGCAAGTGTGCGAGTGGGTGTGTCATGTGGGTGCCAGTGTGTGGGCATGTTAGTGAATGGGTGTGTTTGTGTGCATATGTGTGGGTGTGAGCAAGTGCATTGTGTGGGTGTGTGTGAGCAAGTTTGAGTGGGTGTGTCGTGTGTGAGAGCAGATGGTGTGAATGTGCAAGTGGGTGGGTTATGTGGGTGCAATCAGGTGTGTGAGCGGGTGTGAGGGTGTGGGTGCATTGCACAAGCATGTGTGTGAGCATGTGGGTGTGAGTCTGTGTGAGCATGTGCATTGTGTGTGCGTGTGTGTGTGAGCATGTGTGAGCATTGTGTGTGCGTGTGAGTAGGTATGAGTGGGGGTATGTGTGAGCAGGTGTGTGGGTGTGAGCATGTGAGTGGGTGCACTGTGAGCATGAGCGTGAGTGGGAGAGGTGCGCTGTGTGAGCACGTGTGTAAGTGGCTGTGGGCGTGGTGTGTATGGGTGCAAGCAGGTGTGGCTGAGTGGGTGCGTTATGTGGGTGTGTGAGCATGTGTATGCGATTGGTGCATTGTGTGGGTGCGAGTGTGTGTGCACAGGGGTGTGTGAGTGCGTGTGTGAGTGGGTGTGTGAACGATTGTGTGTAGGCCAGAGGCTGTTTGTGTGTGTGAGTGTGGGTGCGCTGTGTGTGCACGCCCGGCGCGGGCTGGGGCAGCCGTTCTCCTGCCCTTCCTGGCCACCCCGTCCCCGGGTCCCCGTGTGTGCGCAAGGCGGTGGGGGCGGCTCCCATGTGGGCCCCCGGGCCCCCTCCCACCGGGCCCTCCCCCCGCAGGCAGCAAGAAGAAGATCCGTCTGTACCAGTTCCTGTTGGACCTGCTCCGCAGCGGCGACATGAAGGACAGCATCTGGTGGGTGGACAAGGACAAGGGCACCTTCCAGTTCTCGTCCAAGCACAAGGAGGCGCTGGCGCACCGCTGGGGAATCCAGAAGGGCAACCGCAAGAAGATGACGTACCAGAAGATGGCGCGCGCGCTGCGCAACTACGGCAAGACGGGAGAGGTCAAGAAGGTGAAGAAGAAGCTCACCTACCAGTTCAGCGGCGAAGTGCTGGGCCGTGGGGGCCTGGCCGAGCGGCGCCACCCGCCCCACTGAGCCCGCAGCCCCCGCCGGGCCCCGCCAGGCCTCCCGGCTGGCCATAGCATTAAGCCCTCGCCCGGCCCGGACACAGGGAGGACGCTCCCGGGGCCCAGAGGCAGGACTGTGGCGGGCCGGGCCTCGCCTCACCCGCCCATTCCCCCCACTCCAGCCCCCCTCCACATCCCGCTTCGCCTCCCTCCAGGACTCCGCCCCGGCCCCGGGAGGCCACCTGGGCGTCAGACCCCACCGGGGCAACCTTGCTGAGGACGACCCGGGGTACTTCCTTGGGAGTCTCAAGTCCATGTGTAAATCAGATCTCCCCTCTCACCCCTCCCACCCATTAACCTCCTCCCAGAAAACAAGTAAAGTTATTCTCAATCCATCCTCTTGCAGCACGGAGTCTCTTTTAAAATTTGTTGTACACCTCTTCTGGCCCGTGTATGCTGCGACGTCTCTCTTTTTGTCATTTGTCCATCGGGTGTTTACTGAGGACTGTACCCAATGCTGGACCCTGGGAACATGAGGACCAATGACACAGGCGCCTGACCAGGAGTTAGAGTTTGGTGGAAAGAACAAGTCCTCGATTGTGATGAGGGGAACAGATCCTATTTAAAAGCTCTCTACTCCTGGTGGTAGTTGTTGGTTTTAAGCCTTGATGAGGTTTGAACTCATTTGATGATGATGATGATGATGATGACCATAGCAACAACATTGGATTTTCTGGTCAATTAGTACCTGCCAACCTTGAGATGTGGAGCCTAATATCACTCTATAGAATGGGAAACTGAGGCTTGTAGAGGTCAAATTATTTCCCCAAGGTCACAGCCTCTGAGTGGCCAAGTTGGATCACACTCCAGGTCTGTCCCCGACACGTCAACATGGAGTAGGAGGCTTCGCTTATGTGGAAGAGGATACTCTTCAGCATTCCAAGGACAGGACTTAAGCCCCAAAGCTCCTGTGGGCCACACAGCATTCTCATGAGCTGCACGCCTAGCAGGACTTTAGACCCAGGTGAATCCCTGGTGGGACCCCCAGGGTCTGTTTGCTTTCCAGCTCCTCGCCACAGCAGGGGAGAAACAGACCGAGCTGAGCAGAGAAGCCTGTGAGTCCTGTGTTTTCCTTCAAGAAGTGGCAGTAGACAGCACGGGAGTGAGAGGCTTCCCAACGCTGTCAGAGACCTCAGGGAACCCAGATTCTGGGGTCATCACCGTAGCGGCAAATGCCCCTCCACACCTCCTCACCCCCAGAGGGCTCACTGCAGCCCAACCCTGCAGCTCCCTAGTCCTACTTCAGGGCCACAAGAGAAGGCAAAATGGTGTTGTGTCTTCATTATTCTATTTTTGTTTTTATTTTTTTTTGAGACAGGGTCTTACTTTGTTGCTCAGGCTGGAGTGCAGTGGCACGAACACGGCTCACTGCAGCACTGACCCCCTGGGCTCAAGCGATTCTCCGGCCTCAGCCTCCCCAGTAGCTGGGACGACAGGTGTGCGTCACATGCCTGACTGATTTTTGTATTTTTTGTAGAGATGGGGTTTCATCATGTTGCCCAGGCTGGTCTCGAACTCCTGAGCTCAAGTGATCTGCCTGCCTCGGCCTCCCCAAAGTGCTGGGATTACAGGCGTGAGCCATTTCGCCTAGCCCATTTTTATTTTATTATTATTTTTTGAGACGGCGTCTCACTCTGTCACCCAGGCTGCAGTGCAGTGGTGCGATTTTGGCTCACTGCAACCCTGAACTCCTTGGACTCAAGCAATCCTCCCCCCTCAGCCTCCTGGGTAGCTGATACTACAGGTCCACACCACCACACCTGGCTAATTTGTGTGTATTTATTTTATTCTTTATTTTTTTAGTAGAGGTGGGGTTTGCCATGTTGCCCAGGCTGGTCTCAAACTCCTGACCTCAAATAATCTGCCCGCCTCAGCCTCCCAAAGTGCTGGGATTACAGATGAGCCATCACACCCGGCCTAACATTTTAAAAATTATAAACCAACCTCATACGTGTGACAATCCTGTGCAGTGGGTGCTGCTATCACCTGCCCTGCTTTACAGATGAGGAAACCAGGTGCTTTGAGATTAAAGAGATGGCAGTGCCAGGACTCAGAGTCACCCTGGCCCCAGGGTCTGTGGACATGACCACTGCCTGAACTGCCCACAAGGATGCTTCTGACCCGTTAGCCTTAGGGTTATGGGCCCAGCATGCTCCCAGCGTACAATTTGCTGTAAGAGGGACACACACAGGGCTTGGGGGTACCCCTGAGACTCGCCAAGGGTTGGGGAGGCAGAATTGTGCTGAGGGGGGTGGAGGGGAAGGGACAGGAGCCAGCCAGGGACAATGTGGCCCTACCTTCTCCCTGGAGAGACCTCAGCTCTCTGGAATCCATCTATATTTAGCAGGTGGCTGGACAGGAGGCAGATAAGCAGAGCCTGGGGAGGGGGGAGGTCCCCATATATAGTGGGAAGGACAAGACCCCACTCAGTCCCTCTTTGGGTGACCTGTGCCTGCTTGGTGCCTGGTGTGACGTCTCTCAGGATGCCTGAGCCGGGGAAGAAGCCAGGTAGCTTTAGGACTAGGGTTGGGTCTAAGTGGGGGAGCAGGGGGGTGTCCACAATTGGGGAGCAGGGCTAGGAGGGAGTTCTTGAGGGGGCTGATGAGGACGTGGCCTCTGAGCCCCAGGACAGGGGCAGCCAGTCCTCGGGGGTCCTTTTTGATTCTCGGTTTCTTTTTCCTATCCCTCTGACGAGAGGTGAAGGTAAACCCAAGGTCAGGGACCACAGACAGAGGACGCAGCTGAGACAGGAAGCACCCGGGGTCAACCCATTCTGAGAACGCAAAGGACCCCTTCCCTGTCCCATTTCCCTCGCCTTCCACAGCAAGGTTGCCCGCAGACAGAGCCCGTGTTTAGTGTGGAGCTGAGCCAGGCTCACGGCATGCCTTCGGACCAGTCTCTGCCCACTCTGGGTCTCAGTCTCCCAACCTGGGGCGCTGGGGGTAGTGGTGGCATTGGGTTGGTTCCTCCTGGCTGTGACATTATCTGCTTCATGAGCCTATATGGTGTGGCCCCCATGTTGAGGGTGACACAGCCCCTCCTTCTCTGAGAGAAGACAGTCGGGAGCCCCAGAACCCAGGCCAAGGGCAGGGAAAATCACAGCCCAGGGTCCTGGGCCTGGGCTATGCCCTTACCAAGGTTGTCCAGGGCAGAGATCCAGGTCCCCATCCCCCAACGCCCTCCTAGGTCAGCTTTATCTCAGTTGCTGATTCTCAGCCTGAGGTCCTTGGAGGACAAATTTGGCCACATTCCAAGTAGGCAGAATTCCCCGCCCCCTGCCAAGGGCCCCAGATGGTGGGGGGAAGGGAAGCCGAGTCCATCACGGGTGTCTCCAAGCAGGGAAAGTGGAGTATCCAGGGGACACATGCAGCAAAAGTCTTGCGTGGAGGTCAGGACCACAGCCCTGGCTCTTCCGGCTACTAGCTGTGTGAACTTGGAGGAGCTGCTTAGCTTCTCTGAGCCTCAGTGTCCTCTGAGAAATGAACAGAATAACTGCAACTACCTAGGAGAACTGGTGGAGTATTACACGAGGGGATGCGTGGAAAGTGCTAGCACAGTATTTACTAAGAGGGGCTGCAGGGGTGGGGTGCACACTCCAACCAGGGGCCGCTGTAGCCTCCACCTGGCCCTACAGTCTCAGCTTTCAGCAAGAAGCCACGGTCAGTGGAAGTGGCCGCAGGCAGCCCTGCCGTGTTTGAGGTGGAGACAGAGCGGGCAGGAGTGAAGGTGCGCTGGCAGCGCGGAGGCAGTGACATCGGAGCCAGCAGCAAGTATGGCCTGGCCACAGAGGGCACACGGCATACACTGACAGTGCGGGAGGTGGGCCCTGCGGACCAGGGCTCCTACGCAGTCATTGCTGGCTCCTCCAAGGTCAAGTTCGACCTCAAGGTCACAGAGGCAGGTAAGATTCTGGTCAGGCTTCCCTGAGGTTCAGGCTCCTGGGGGGAGGGACAGCCCAGCACCTCTCTATCCATCCAGGGAACAGGAGGTACTTTCACACTTCCTTGCCTTTGCTGTGGCTGTGCCCCCCGCCAGGAACCCCCTTTCCCCCCTTTCTTTACATGACCTCTCTGAGTACCCCAGGTGCCATCCTGGCCTGTTCCAGCCATGGGGTAGGTGGGAGAGATGAACAAGACACAAGCCCAGTCTCCCCCTGCAGACCTCCCTGGGGAGATGACCCTGCACAGAGGGCACCTTGTGTGCTGGCAGTGAAGTCCCAGGAGGTGTGGATGAGGGGAGTGCAGCCCAGCCTGTGGGGCTGCTCTAAGGCTGGGGCAGAGCAGGGTTGGACCTGGAACTGTTCAGGGCAGGTGCAGAGGATGTGGGAACTGATGACCTGGGACAGGGAGGAGAATGTGAGAGGCAGGGTGGCTCTCCAGCTGAGCATGAGCTGCCTCTGAGGGGCCCAGGCAGCGGGAGGACAGCCATGGCAGACTTTCCTCATCCACAGTGGGCTCATGGGTCCGACACTCAGGAGAGAGAGGGTGGAGGGGTCTCTGGTTAGTGACTGTACCACGACTCCTATCTGATCCTCTCCAGAGAAGGCAGAGCCCGCCCTGGCCCCTGCCCCTGCCCCTGCTGAGGCCACTGGAACCCCTGGAGAAACCCTGGCCCCAGCCGCTGAGCTGGGAGAAAGTGCCCCAAGTTCCGAAGGTGAGAGGGGCTGGGCAGGGAGGGGCAGGATCCGTGGGTAGAGGGTGTCCAGGGCAGGTCTCAAAAGCCTTTGGTTGGCCGGGCGCCGTGGCTCAGGCCTATAATCCCCAGTACTTTGGGAGGCTGAGGTGGGCAGATCACGAGGTCAGGGAATCGAGACCATCCTGGCTAACACGGTGAAACCCCGTCTCTACTAAAAATACAAAAAAAAAAAATTAGCCGGGGTGGTGGCGGGCGCCTGTAGTCCCAGCTACTCGGGAGGCTGAGGCAGGAGAATGGCATGAACCCAGAAGGCAGAGCTTGCGATGAGCCAAGATCACGCCACTGCACTTCAGCCTGGGCGACAGAGCAAGACTCCATCTCAAAAAAAAAAAAAAAAAAAAAAAAAGACCTTTGCTCACAGGGTCAAGCTCAGCAGCTCGCAACGACCCTACCCCTGGAGCCCCTGATGACCCCATTGGCCTCTTCGTGATGCGGCCACAGGATGGCGAGGTGACTGTGGGTGAGTGTGAGCTGCTGTGCCCAGCACTGGGGTGAGAAGGGGGGCAGCAGGACACTCCCCAAGCTGGGCCTGTCGCCCTGCCCTTGCAGGTGGCAGCATCACCTTCTCAGCCCGTGTGGCCGGCGCCAGCCTCCTGAAGCCGCCTGTGGTCAAGTGGTTCAAGGGCAAATGGGTGGACCTGAGCAGCAAGGTGGGCCAGCACCTGCAGCTGCATGACAGCTACGACCGTGCCAGCAAGGTGGGTCCGCCGGGGTCGTGGAGACACGGAGAGAGGGGACATGGAGAATCCTGGAAGGCACAAGGCACACAGAGGGCACCATGAGACCTGAGGCACACACGAGCTGCAAGCAAGGGGCGTGGGGAATCTGGGAGGCAGGTGGAGGGGTCCAGGGGCCCACAGGGAGATCCTGGAGGCCTGGGGGCCAGGGAGCGCGATGAGACGCATGGGAGTGCTGTGGGGGACATGGGAGACTTGAAGGACATGATCGCCTCAAGGGAGCACCTAATAAGGCTTGGTGGAATCGGCGGGGGGAGGGGGCGGGGGCACGGTGGTCAGGAAGTCTGGAGGACACCGTGAAGCATGGGGCACCAGCTAGTGGGGTTGTAAAGCCCCTGGATGGGTATCAGGGCTCAGGGCTCAAGGGACGCTCAGGGATTGACCAGAACAATTCCTCATTATACTGACGCGGAAACCAACGCTTGAGAGGTTAAGTGGTTGCTCCAAGGTCACCTAGACATAGGCCTAGAACCTTAAACCTTGGTTTTTTGTGTTTTGTGTTTTTCCACCCTGCCCACCAGAACCTTAAGACTTAAGTCTCCTTGTGTGTTCACTCCAAGCCTCTGCTTTTCCCAACCTTCCACAGTCCTGGGCCAGGAGACGGGGCCTGTAGTAGGAGAGGGCCAACATGTGCCGGGCTGTGCATTGCACAAAAGCACTGTAGTTCACCACAACCATGTGCCAGCAGATGGCAGTCATGGGTTTTGAGATAGTCCCCTTTCTCTATACAAAAACTATATGGGTTAACTAAACCCGAGGGTGAGAAGGTTGATGAGCATTTGTCACTCCCAGCCTCCTTTTTTTTTTTTTTAATATTAGTTGAGATAGGGTCTCCCTCTGTCGCTCGGGCTGGAGTGCAGTGGCTCTCCACTACCATGTTCAAGCGATTCTCCCACCTCAACCTCCCGAGTAGCTGAAACTAGAGGTGCACACCACCATACTTGGCTAATTTTATTTTTAGTAGAGATGGAATTTCACCACGTTGGCCAGGCTGGTTTGGAGCTCCTGGTCTCATGTGATCCACCCGCCTCAGCCTCCCAAAGTGCTGGATTACAGGCACGAGCCACTCCCAGTCTCCTTCAACGGTGCAGAGCCTTGTCTCCCGACCCCTGGTGTCCCCTGACGCCCTGTCCCTCCATGCACACAGGTGTATCTGTTCGAGCTGCACATCACCGATGCCCAGCCTGCCTTCACTGGCGGCTACCGCTGCGAGGTGTCCACCAAGGACAAATTTGACTGCTCCAACTTCAATCTCACTGTCCATGGTGAGGGGGCCCTCGTGACTGTCCTGGGCTTGGGCTCCCCATGGGTCCTGGTCCCCTGCCTCCGTTTCCCAACACTAAGGAGGATGCCTCGTCCCGTCCAGGCACGAGTGCTGGCCACGTGCCCAGTGCTGCACACACAGTGTGTGAGAGAAATCCAGAGGCTTGCAGGGTAGGCGTGGGGACCTAATTAGGGCTGAGTCCGGGTCTCATCTGGGTGGGACTCTGTTTTATCATCTTGGTGTCACGGCTCCTGGCCCACGGCCTGGCACTGTCTGAATGTTTGGTCCATGGGTGAAGGTGAGTTGAAAGATGGGTGGGAATTGGGGACAATAAACCGTCCCGCCTCCCTGGTACCTTGACCCTGGGAAAGGCTGGGAAGGTGAGGTCCTGGGGCAGATGCCCAGCTTCACAGGGTCATGAATGGCCAAATCTGTGAATACCCAGAGGCCACCCCCAGGGCAGGGCTTCTCAAACGACCCCCCTCTGAAGCCCCTTCCCCCATCTCTCCACCCTTTGAACCCAGAGGCCGTGGGCACCGGAGACCTGGACCTCCTATCATCCTTCCGCCGCACGTGAGTGACCATCCTCAGGACCTGGGGGAGGCCAGTGCTGGAGTCTGAGGCCCTTCAGGGTCTGGACTGGGGGTCAGGGCTGGGGATGATGTGTGGGGTGGAGCTGAAGTCAGTGGGGGCTGCGGGGGACAGCAAGCTTCCCGGGCAGGTGAGGATACTGAGTCTAACCCCCACAGGAGCCTGGCTGGAGGTGGTCGGCGGATCAGGTACCCCTGCCCCAGGCCCTATCTGCACCATCCACAGACCTCCAGGGGTATGAGATGGGCGGGAGCCCAGTCTGGCCAGTGTCACGTTCTCCCTCCCCACTCCACTCCCTGTCCTGCTCCTAATCCCCTTCCAGTCCCTCACTGCAGCCTCACTGGGGGTCCCTCTCCATAGTGACAGCCACGAGGATGCTGGGATTCTGGACTTCAGCTCACTGCTGAAGAAGAGGTGAGTCCTGCGTGGCAGTTCCTGGGGCAGCTGGTGAGGCTTGGCTCCAAATCCCAGCACTGTGGTTTGCCAGCTGTGTGACGCTGAGCACAACACTGCACCTCTCTGAGCTGGTTTCCTTGTCTGTCGAGGGGATGGTCCCGGTGTGGAAGGAGTTAAAGGGCTCTGCAGACATTATGTCCCGTGAACAGGCATCCTCACAGTGTCCCCCACGGCCACTCCACACTTAGGGCTGCAGAACTCCCTCCGTAAGCTCCGGGGACCCAGAAGCAACAGAGAGAGGGTCCCCAGAGCTGCAGGGTCTACCAGGCCGGCCCAACTGGCTTACATTCTCTCTGCCCTCTCTCTCCCTCTCCCCCGGCCCCTCCATTATGGCTGCTGCTGCTGTGGCCCAGAGAGTAAGAAATGGGGTCTGGGTGTTTGGGGGCAGCCGGGCGCTAGTGGGTGCAGAGGGGATCCCGTTCCCTCCCTGAGAGGCTGTGGTGAGAGACTCAGAGCAGGGTGTGGCTTCCCATGGACAGGGGTAAGTCTCTGTGCCTTGGGCTTCTCCTGCCACCCACCTATCTGTCAGAGCTTAGGAGGGATAAGAAAAAGTAATGCACACAGGAGATCCCGCCAGAGCCTCCGGAGCAGCGTGGGTGCCCCACAACACAGGGAGTGCAAGTGTGGAGAATAGGGAGGAGGTAAAGGCCCATGGGTGGGGTCTGGGTCTTTGAGGGAAGGCGGCCACACCTCTCATGTGTCTCCTACCCTTTCTGCCCTCCCCCTGCCCCCGGAGCAGCAGTTTCCGGACCCCAAGGTGAGTGCCCATCATAGCACAGCACCCTCATCACCCTTAATTCTGCCGGGAACTCCTCCAAATCTCCAGCCCCACTTAAGCTCCCTTGGCCCCCAGACCTGGCCTGGGACCCAGACCACCTCCAGCTGCCCCACCAGAAGGGTAGGGGCAGAGGGACAGGGGTGGCTATAGCTCCTTGGTCCTGGGTCCAGGAAGCCCCGCCCAGGGGGCTGCAGTCTTGCCCCCAGCCACAGCCTGGACTGCGGGACACAGGGACTCAAAGCTGGAGGCACCAGCAGAGGAGGACGTGTGGGAGATCCTACGGCAGGCACCCCCATCCGAGTACGAGCGCATCGCCTTCCAGTACGGCGTCACCGACCTGCGCGGCATGCTGAAGAGGCTCAAGGGCATGAGGCGCGATGAGAAGAAGAGCACAGGTTAGCCCTTCCCCAGAGGGGAGAAGAGAGGGCACAGGTTAGCCCTTCCCCTGAGGGGAGAGGAGAGGGCACAGGCTAGCCCTTCCCTACACAGGAGAGGAGAGGGCACAGGTTAGCCCACCACCCCATCCACATACATGGAAAGAGCAGAGTCCAGCTTAGCACAGAGACTCACAGGAAAGAAGAGTCCAGGTTAACCCCTCCTTGTGTAGAAAAAGTCAAGAATGCCCAGGTTAGCCCCTTTCCACAGAGACAGAAGAGAAGAACAAAGGTTAGGCCAGGACAGCCACAAGGAAGAGGACAGAACTCAGGTTAACCCTCCTCACCAAGGAAAAATCAGGCTACCCTTTTTTTTTTTTTTTTTTTTTTTTTTTTTTTGAGATGGAGTCTCCCTCTGTCGCCCAGGCTGGAGTGCAGTGGCCGGATCTCAGCTCACTGCAAGCTCCGCCTCCCAGGTTTGTGCCATTCTCCTGCCTCAGCCTCCCGAGTAGCTGGGACTACAGGCGCCCGCCACCTCGCCCGGCTAGTTTTTTGTACTTTTTAGTAGAGATGGGGTTTCACCGTGTTAGCCAGGATGGTCTCGATCTCCTGACCTTGTGATCCGCCCGTCTTGGCCTCCCAAAGTGCTGGGATTACAGGCTTGAGCCACTGCACCCGGCCTACCCTTTCTTTCTCTACCCTCTTCTGAAAAGAAATGAAGCCCAGTTAACCCTCTCCACACCCGAAAGAAAAGGGAAGAGACCCGCTAAGCCTGGAGAGCCACACGCAGGCAAAGAGAAGAGCCTGGTTAATCTTCCTCACAGGCAAACAAAGCAGGAGGGCTCAGGTTAGCTCCCCTCACCCCCAGCCAGGTGGAAGGAGGAGAGCCCAGGCTAGCTCTTCTCCACTGAGGGGTTGACAAGGGCGGGTGTGAACCGGCAAAACAGGAGTCTCACATGCCTGCTCCCCACCGTGTCTGAGTCTAGCACAGGGCCTGGCACACACCTCGAGCGCTCTATAAACACCGACGGAATGGAGGGGTCAGCTTCCATGCAGGGTATGGGAGACAAGCCCCTCCCAAAGCACACACACAAAACACACACGATCGTGGGGACAGGGAGAGGAGTTGGTTAGTCCCTCCTTGCTAACTTTCCCCAGGCCCCTTAGCCGTCCGTTCTGCCTTCCTGTGTCTCAGCCTCACTGGGTTCCCTATCACCCCATCACTAGGTGGCCTGGCCCTTACCTGCACTGTGGCCTCATTGAAGTCAGGGATCCCCTGGATGCCACCAGTGTTCCTCTGGGTTAACCCCTGAACTGCTGATCCCAGAGGACACCAAGCAAAGGACTGCAGGTGCCCCGGGAGGAACAGATGGAGGCCGGCAAGGCAGACCGGGACCTCCGAGGGTAGAGGTGTCTTCCAGGAAGGGCAACAATAGTAAAAAGAGCAAATTGCTGGCCGGGCACGGTGGCTCACGCCTGTAATCCCAGCACTTTGGGAGGCTGAGGTGGGTGGATCACCTGAAGTTAGGAGTTCGAGGCCAGCCTCACCAACATGGTGAAACACTGTCTCTACTAAAAATGCAAAATTAGCTGGGCATGGTGGCAGGTGCCTGTAATCCCAGCTACTCCGGAGACTGAGGCAGGAGAATCGCTTGAACCTGGGAGGCAGAGGTTGTAGTGAGCCAGGATTGTGCCATTGTACTCCAACCTGTGTGACAGAATGAGACTCCATCTCAAAAAAAAAAAAGAGCGAATTCCTTCCTAAGCCAGGGACTAGGTGCTTTATGTAATTGTCTCATTTAATTCTCAAAACAATACTATGATGAAAGGACTGTTACCATTCCCATGTTACTAAGGAGGAAACCGAGGCACAGAGGGATTAAGGAACTAGCCCAAGGTCACAGAGCACCCAGCAGTAGATCTCTGCCCCTCCGCAGCTGACTCCAGGCCCAGCCAGAGTATTTGAGGACTCAGAGGTCCTTCTCTGCTCCGTGGATGGAGCCCTTACTTCCTCCCTGGGCTCAGCAGCAACAACACGAGCTTTTACAAACACGGCCGCAAGAGGAGGCATTGTCGCGGGGCAGGGCCAGACGCAGCTCTGCCACACACCTGCCGGGCTGGTGGCATGGGCCAGTCACCTCTCTGAGCCCTGTTTCCCCCACTGCAGCAGCACGGGGATCACCGCACTGGCCCCAGGGGCTGAGATGGGAGTGACAGCGCTGGGCACAGAGGGCCGCTAGGTGGGAGCTCCTGGGAAGAATACAAAACTCAGGGGTTGCTGAGAGAAAAGAAGGCACATCTGTCCCAGCCCCAGTTCTCCTGACAAGCTTCTGTCTTTCTGGAAGCCCCTAACCCCATTCCTGAGCTGAGCAGGTGGAGAGGACCCCAAGGAAGACAGAAGGACAAGGTCAGAGAGACAGAGACAAGGAGGTGGATAGACACATAGACACAAATACATGGAGACACTACGCCTGTAATCCCAGCACTTTGGGAGGCCGAGGTGGGCGCATCACCTGAGGTCAGGATTTCAAGAGCAGTCTGGCCAACATGGTAAAACCCCGTCTCTACTAAAAATACAAAAATTAGCTGGGCATGGTGTCACACGCCTGTAATCCCAGCTACTCGGGAGGCTGAGGCAGGAGACTCACTTGAACCTGGGAGGCGGAGGTTGCAGTGAGCTGAGTTGGTGCCACTACACTCCAGCCTGGCTGACAGAGTGAGACTCTGTCTCAGAAAACAAACACACAAAAAGAAAGAGAGGCACAGAGAGCGAAGTGGAGGCGGGGCGGCACAGAGGGGATTGGGGGAGGACCTGGGCCCCAGCCCCAGCCACAGTAGCCTGGCCTGGGGGAGCAGGGTGTGGGCGGTGGGGGTGGGTTGGCCGGGGCTGAGGGGTGGTGCTCAGCCTTTCAGAAGAAGCTGGAGCCGGCCTACCAGGTGAGCAAAGGCCACAAGATCCGGCTGACCGTGGAACTGGCCGACCCTGACGCTGAAGTCAAATGGCTCAAGAATGGCCAGGAGATCCAGATGAGTGGCAGGTGCGGCCTGGGGTGGGGAGGGGGCCTCAGGGGGAGGTGGGGACCCCCACAGCCTTGCCTCCTGTCCCTCTCCACATGCGTGTCTCTGACTCACTGTGGCTCTCAGCCCCATCTCTCTGGGCCTAATTTCCCCTCCTCTTGCTCCTGCCGGTCCTCTCCCTCTCTCCTTTTGTCTCGGGCTCACTTCCTCCCGTCGGGAACACTCCAATGGCCCCTTCTGTTCCACAGCAAGTAAGTTCCCCTCTGGATGGCCTGGGGTGGGGGGCACAGGGGTTTTCATGGGGCGCGCTGGGCCCGGAGGTGTGTCCGCGACTTTCCTGCCACTTCCCTGTGGCTCCCACCCAGGTACATCTTTGAGTCCATTGGTGCCAAGCGTACCCTGACCATCAGCCAGTGCTCACTGGCAGACGACGCAGCCTACCAGTGCGTGGTGGGTGGCGAGAAGTGCAGCACGGAGCTCTTTGTCAAAGGTGGGCCTGGGGCCTGAGGCCGTGGGAACCTGGGGAGGAGATGGCCTCAGGAGCCACCCTCATGCTCACCCTGCCTGGACAGAGCCCCCCGTGCTCATCACGCGCCCCTTGGAGGACCAGCTGGTGATGGTGGGACAGCGGGTGGAGTTTGAGTGTGAAGTATCGGAGGAGGGGGCGCAAGTCAAATGGTGAGTTCCAGAAGCATGGGGCATGGGGCAGGGCTGAGCATCGGGGGCATCTGTGCAGAAGAGGCCACAGCACTTGCCACCCACCCACCCGGCTAGGCTGAAGGACGGGGTGGAGCTGACCCGGGAGGAGACTTTCAAATATCGGTTCAAGAAGGACGGGCGGAGACACCGCCTGATCATCAACGAGGCCATGCTGGAGGACACGGGGCACTACGCACTGCGCACCAGTGGGGGCCAGGCGCTGGCTGAGCTCATCGTGCAGGGTGAGCCAGGCTGGGGCACGTGAGGCTTCAAGGCTTGGGCCTCCCAGCTCCCACCCCACCCTGTAGGGGAGCAGGAAAACCTGGGCTCAAGGCCCCTGTGACCTTGGGCCTTTAACAGCCTAAACCTCACCCTTCTCATCTCTAAAATGACGATGCTGAAGTGACCACTCCAGAGGGTACTGAGAGGCTCAGACAGGCCTGGTGAGTGTCACCACCCCTCAAACACTTGAGGTTCCTTATGTGCACTGCACCGTCATAGGCAAACATGGCACACACAGGCACACACGTTTTCACATGCACACATGCACCCAGACACATGCGCACCAGCGCCCAGGAGCCTACACGCCCTCCACAGGGACTCACGCCACACCCACACACCCTCCCGAGCTCAATGGCTCAGCCCTGCCCTGCAGAAAAGAAGCTGGAGGTGTACCAGAGCATCGCAGACCTGACGGTGGGCGCGAAGGACCAGGCGGTGTTCAAGTGTGAAGTCTCAGATGAGAATGTGCGGGGCGTGTGGCTGAAGAACGGGAAGGAGCTGGTGCCCGACAGCCGCATAAAGGTGTCCCACATCGGGCGGTGAGTGTGCAGGGCAGGCGGATGGGACAGGTGGAGACTGAGATGGAGGCAGAGACAAAGACAGGAAGAAACAGAGAGAAAGAGAGATAAAGACAGGTGAACAGAGAGGCAGATGCACAGAGACTGGGACAGAGACTGAGACAGAGACCCACAGAGAGGGAGAAACAGACCCAAAAAGACAGAGACAGAAAGACAGAAATAGTTTTATAAAGACAGAAAGATATGCACAGGGAGGCACACACAGAGGAGAGTTCGTCAGAGACAGAGAAGAATGAGGGACAGAGACAAAGAGGCAGCAGGGAGAGACACAGACAGGGTTGAGAGCTCCCTGGCGCCCTCCCCCAGCTTGTGACCAGGGCAGGGCAGGAGGCCACCAAGGAGGCCGGCTCTGGCCAGAGGCCCTCGCTGCCTCTCCCGCCCTCTTGCTCATCCCGGGAGCAACTGGGCTGGCCATGCTGGGCCCAAGTTCACAGAGATTAATGACACCCAACCCCTGCCCAGTCTCCAAGGGCCCAGCCAAGGGGATGCTTTGATGTGGAAATCACTTTTACACTGCCTACCTCTAAAAGCACATGGGAGAGCTGGAAAATGATATAATATAGAAAAAAAAGGCATTTTTAAAAATCAGAATACCAACAAGCCAGGACGAGGTGAGGGCCTCCTGGGGACCCTGGCTGGGGTATCTGGTGAGGCCAGGGGTGTGTGGCCCAGTGGGGTCCCCTAAGCCTGTGCTTCCCTGCAGGGTCCACAAACTGACCATTGACGACGTCACACCTGCCGACGAGGCTGACTACAGCTTTGTGCCCGAGGGCTTCGCCTGCAACCTGTCAGCCAAGCTCCACTTCATGGGTGAGCCTGCTCCGGGGTAGGGTGGGTGGGGGCAGTGGGGCCAGGAGCCCCTGTCACTGGGCCCTGTCTTTGCCCCCATGCCACTTGCCCTTCCTTCTCTTGCAGAGGTCAAGATTGACTTCGTACCCAGGCAGGGTGAGTCTCGGGGCCCCCGAGTCTTGGTTCTGCTCGCTTTCCGCAACCCACCCACGCAGGCCTCCCCTCCACTCACAGAGGGAAGAGCAAGGATCAAAAGTGGGGGTCCTGGGGCCCAGCTCCAGCTTTGCCACTCATGACCACAGGTCAATTATAATCTCTGTGAGCCTCAGTTTCCTCTTCTCTAAAATGGGAACCCTGATAGTGCCGCCCCCATAGGGTAGTTATAAAGATGAGGTGACATGATGTGTCAGAGCTGTCAAGTGCTGTCACAGGTGTGACTTTTATTATTACATCTTTTCTTCTTCTTCTTTTTTTTTTTTTTTTTTTTTTTGAGACGGAGTCTCACTTTGTTGCCCAGGCTGGAGTGCAATTGTGCAATCTCGGCTCACTGCAACTTCTGCTTCCCATGTTCAAGCGATTCTCCTCCCTCAGCCTCCTGAGTAGCTGGGACTACAGGCGCATGCCGCCACGCCCAGCTAATTTTGTATTTTTAGTAGAGACGCGGTATCGCCATGTTGGCCAGGCTGGTCTTGAATTCCTGACCTCACATGATCCACCCGCCTCGGCCTCCCAAAGTGCTGGGATTACAGGGGTGAGCCACCACGCCCGGCCCAGGATTAAGCTTTAATCAGACATTTCACAAGTTTAACTTCAGGAGAATAATCCAGATTGCAGCATACTTGGAGTGCTTTCCAAACTGGGTTCATTTAACATCGTTAACCCACTTGAAAAGAGTTCTCTGATGAAATTAGTTTGGGAAGCAGCGAACACCTGCCCCACCTCTTGCTTCTTCGGAAGCAATCGAATCAGTAAAGAAACTTGCCTTTGTTTAGCTTTGTTTAACTGAGGGCAGATTCCTGATTTGGCCAGGGAACCTTTTTTTTTTTTTTTTTTTTTGAGACGGAGTCTCGCTCTGTCGCCCAGGCTGGAGTGCAGTGGTGCGATCTCGGCTCACTGCAAGCTCCGCCTCCCGGGTTCACGCCATTCTCCTGCCTCAGCCTCCGGAGTAGCTGGGACTACAGGTGCCCACAACCGCGCCCGGCTAATTTTTTGTATTTTTAGTAGAGACGGGGTTTCACCGTGGTCTCGATCTCCTGACCTTGTGATCCGCCCGCCTCGGCCTCCCAAAGTGCTGGGATTACAGGCGTGAGCCACCGCGCCTGGCGGCCAGGGAACCTTTTTAATGTGTGTGTGTGTGTATGTATGTGCGTGTGTGTATGTGTATGTATGTATGTGTGTGTATGTATGTATGTGTATGTATGTATATGTGTGTGTATGTATATGTGTGTATGTATGCGTGTGTGTATGTCTGTGTGTGTATATGTATGTATGTATGTGTGTATGCATGTGTGTATGTGTATGTATATGTGTATGTGTGTATGTATGTGTGTGTATGTGTATGTATGTGTGTGTGCATGTGTGTGTATGTGTATGTATATGTGTGTATGTATGTGTGTATGCATGTATGTGTGTATATGTATGTATGTGTATGGATGTATGTGTATGTATGTATATGTATGTGTGTGTGTATGTATGGATGTGTGCGTGTATGTGTGTATGTATGTATATGTGTGTATGTGTGTATGTGTATGTGTGTATGTATATGTGTGTATGTGTATGTATGTATATGTGTGTATGTGTGTATGTATGTGTGTATGTATGTGTGTATGTATGTGTGTGTATATGTATGTATGTGTATGGGCGTGCATGTGTGTATGTGTATGCATGTATATGTATGTATGTGTGTATGTGTGTGTATGTGTGTATGTGTGTGTGTATGTATGTGTGTGTGTGTGTGTGTGTGTGTATGTGGGGGGGGCAGGAGCAAGACACTGATGTTCCCCCAGTTTTCAAAATGCTATGGTAGGTGACCTGACCTGAATATTACAAGCCTCCCAGCCAACGTCCTGGGATGATGGGAATGTTCTAGATCTTGGTTGGGTTAATGGTTGCATGGGTGTATTCATCTGTCAGAACTCATCAGCCTTCAGTCAGATCTGAGCATAAACTATACCTCAATACAAATCTAAAAAACCAACAAACAGGGGCCCGGGCTCTCAAGTGGCCCCTCCCCAGTGACCTATGCTCCTCCCGGCTCTCCGGTTTCTCTGAACTACATTGTCTCTTCTGCAGAACCTCCCAAGATCCACCTGGACTGCCCGGGCCGCATACCAGACACCATTGTGGTTGTAGCTGGAAATAAGCTACGTCTGGACGTCCCTATCTCTGGGGACCCTGCTCCCACTGTGATCTGGCAGAAGGCCATCACGCAGGTACGGTGGGTCCCTCCTCAATCTCCCCATCTGTGAGGTGCGTGTGTGGAGCCAGCCAAGTGCTTGGACCTGCTGCACACCCCACCCACGTGTGCATGCCCTGCTGCTGGCTACCCCGTGGGAGAGCAGAGGCTCGACTGGCCAGGGGGCAGGCGAGATGGGCAGTGTGGGTTGGGGGTGGAAGAAGCAGCAGAGGGGTGCTTCCAGGCTGAGTCAGCTCCTCTGCTCCCTACTTCCCTCCTGCCCTGTTCCCAGGGGAATAAGTCCCCAGCCAGACCAGCCCCAGATGCCCCAGAGGATGCAGGTGACAGCGACGAGTGGGTGTTTGACAAGAAGGTGAGTGAGGCTCAGGTCAGGATGGGGCTCGTTTGTCTTCCATCACTTTCTGCCCATTTGGTGTCGAGCCCTTGGTGAGGTCTCCATGGAGGTGCCACACTTGGCCAGGTGTGTTGCTGCCCCCAGCAGGGTCCCTGTGGGGCCCTCACACCTCAGGCAGGGTCTGTGGAGTGTGCTGATGGCCGTCACAAGGATGTGGACACCCTCTTATTGTGAGGAAGCCCTCATGACTGGGCTGCTCCCTGGCTCCCGTCATCCTGAGCTGACCTTGACCTTGACCTTGTGCTTCCTCTCAACTCCAGAGTAGTTTCCGAGGCAGTTTCCTGCCACTGTAGCTGCTGGGGTCTTTTTCCTGCCCAGCACTGTTGGTTCTTCTGAAGGCTGGGGTCTTAAGGGGTCCTCACGCTAGCTCATCTGAGAGGACAGGTGGTTGCCCCAGGTCTCCTGACAAAGCTAGAACCTGAGCCCCTGCCCTCGGTCGGTGCCACAGAGAGGATTTTGAACTAGATGCTGACATGGGTGCAGTCTTCCCACAGGCTGTGTTACCCCCATGGACCCCGGGACATCTGGTTGTTGCAGAGACTGCAGGGGCCTCTGGGGTCTGACTTGGATCTCACCTCAACTCTCCATCCCCCCAGCTGCTGTGTGAGACCGAGGGCCGGGTCCGTGTGGAGACCACCAAGGACCGCAGCATCTTCACGGTCGAGGGGGCAGAGAAGGAAGATGAGGGCGTCTACACGGTCACGGTGAAGAACCCTGTGGGCGAGGACCGGGTCAACCTCACAGTCAAGGTCATCGGTGAGGCCGGCCAGGGTCCAAGCTGGAGAACACAGAGGGGCAGCCCCAAGGAGGGCCCATCCGTTCGCTCATTCAGCCACTCGACAAACATCACGGGCATGCTCCCTGAGCTGAGTGGCAACAGGACAGGTTTTTCTGCCCACAAGGAGCCCCGCTGTGGGGGAGATGGAGGCAGTTGCATCCCGCAGATTTCCTGCGACACGGCTGTACATGAGCCGTGTCCAGAGTGCCATGGGAGCACTGAGCAGAGAGCCATCCCAGAGAGCCTGGGGGGGATGCCTTTAGAAGGCTGAGAAGATGGTGAGGAAGGGCATCCCAGGCAGAGGAAACTGTGTACAAAGGGGTGGAGAAGGGAAAGGGTCTTTTGGGTGTGGAGAATGAATGAAACGTGTCAGGAGAGGACTGGGTAGGGTTGGGAGGATCAGAGCCAGGACAGGGGTGAATATGGGCAGTGTGAAGCCTTGAAGTGTTGATGGAGGGCTGGCGACATGATGAGAAATGCATCCTGTCGAGACCCAGCCTGGACAACACAGTGAGACTCAGTATCACTAAAAAAAAAAAAAAGAAGAAGAAGAAGAAGAAGAGGAGGAAGAGGAAGAGGAAGAGGAAGAAGAAGAAGAAGAAGAAGAAGAAGAAGAAGAAGAAGAAGAAGAAGAAGAAGAAGAAGAAGAAGAAGAAGAAGAAGAAAGAAGAAAGAAGAAGAAGAAGAAGCAGCAGCAGCAGCAGCAGAAGCAGCAGCAGCATTCTAGAAAGATCTCTTTGGATTTTGGATCTGGAGGTGGTGGGGGCAGCCGGTGGCAGTTAGTTGGAGTGGGAAGGGGACGAGCAACATTACTCAAGGCCCCGAGCGGGGCAGGGCTGATGTGTCCACCGCACCCCCTCCAGACGTGCCAGACGCACCCGCGGCCCCGAAGGTCAGCAACGTGGGAGAGGACTCCTGCACCGTACAGTGGGAGCAGCCTGCCTACGACGGCGGGCAGCCGGTCCTGGGTGAGTGCAAGGGCGCCAGGCGGAGGTGCGAGGGCGCTGAACAGATCCGAGGGAAGGTGGTGTGGGGATGCCTGGGTCCCAGACCAGAGCCGCCACCTCCCCCGAGCCAGGCTACATCCTGGAGCGCAAGAAGAAGAAGAGCTACCGGTGGATGCGGCTGAACTTCGACCTGATTCAGGAGCTGAGCCACGAAGCGCGGCGCATGATCGAGGGCGTGGTGTACGAGATGCGCGTCTACGCGGTCAACGCCATCGGCATGTCCAGGCCCAGCCCTGCCTCCCAGCCCTTCATGCCAATCGGTGAGCCTGCCTGACCTGGTCCTGCCTCCGCTCCCTCCCCAGTCAAAGGCCCCCAGTAATAGCAGCTGCTCCGCAGGCAGCCACGCTAGACACTCACATCCACGGTCTCCTTTCAGCCTCGACTGGGGATACTCAGCCGCATTTTACAGATGAGGAAACAGGCTCCCCGCAGTTAAACGACCTGCCTGAGATCTCCCAGCTGGTTGGGGTGGAACTGACTCTCACACTACACCGACCCCTAGTTCACTTTCAAGCCTCTCTTTCCATGTCTACAAAATGGGAATAATGACACTGCCTACCTCAGAGAGCTGTTAGGATGAGATGGGATGAGCAGGCAGAGGCCATCTGGCATCTAGCAGGTGCCCAGTGAATGTTCATTGTCCCCTGTTCCCCACACCCTTCAACCCAGGGTTTGTCACCTATGGGATGGGGCAAGGGCTGTGGTTAGTGGAGGGGTCTCAGGGGCGTCTGTCTGTGGAAAGAGTCCTGGACCAAGACTCAGAGATGGCAGAGGCAGCTCCACGGTCTCCAGGAGGCCAACTGGAGTCAACCCTCCCTGAAGCCTCAGCTTCCTCATCTGTATAATGGGGTCTGAGTGGGTAGAACAGGTGCTGAGGGTGTGGCAGGGCTCGGGAGGACACCTGTTCCCACCAGGGTGGGTGAGTCCAGGGGCAGCTGTCTGTGGCAAGTGCAGGCCAGGGACCCCTGGGCCCAGGGATGGGGCACAGCTTGGGAAGATGGCAGGAATTGGGGCCTGTGGGGAGAAGGGTTCAGGCCTCTCTTTTTAGGGACTGACTCCTGGTTTGTTCAGTTCTTAGTCAACTCACCTAATCATACGGTGCCAGGAAATTCCCATGTTTTCCTGTAGTTTTAGGGGTTTTTTCTCTTTTCTCCTTTCTTTCTCTTTTCTTTTCTTTTGATGGAGTCTCGCTCTGTCACCCAGGCTGGAGTGCAGTCCTGGAGCGATCTAGGTTCACTGCAACGTCCGCCTCCCAGGTTCAAGCGACTCTCCCACCTCAGCCTCCTGAGTAGCTGGGATTACAGGCATCCACCATCGTGCCCAGCTAATTTTTGTGTTTTTGTAGAGCCGGAGTTTCACCATGTTGGCCAGGCTGGTCTCAAACTCCTGACCTCAGGTGATCCGCCCACCTTGGCCTCCCAAAGTGCTGGGATTACAGGTGTGAGCCACCATGCCTGGCTGCTGCTGCTGTTTGTTTTTTAAGCCAATCTACAGACAAGTCTTGTAACAGAGACAAAATATTCCTTAAAGTGGCTAAAAGCCAGCTGAACAGGAAGTGCCCCCTATGTGACCAGTGGGCAGTTCGGGGTCTAGGCCACGGATCTCCAGCTTCCCCAGGCTTGCTGAGACCCCTCTCTGACCTCTCCTCTGCCCAGGTCCCCCCAGCGAACCCACCCACCTGGCAGTAGAGGACGTTTCGGACACTACGGTCTCCCTCAAGTGGCGGCCCCCAGAGCGCGTGGGAGCAGGAGGCCTGGACGGCTACAGCGTGGAGTACTGCCCAGAGGGCGGTGAGTGTCCCCACCCCCAGCCACCTCCCCAAACGAAGAACATGCTCACCTTGCCATTGAGCAGATTCACCCATAGTCAGGTTTTTTTGGCCCACTTTTGCCTAAAGTTGAGGACATCCAGGGAAATACCTGTTCTGTTTTCAGAAGCAAAAAAAGCTTGCCTAGTGAAAAACAAATGCAGAGTAAAGCTGACTGTAACACTTCTTTGAGCAGTGCGAAATCAGCAACTACATTTTAAAAACATATTTAAGGCCAGGCGCGGCGGCTCACGCCTGTAATTCCAGCACTTTGGGAGGCCGAGGTGGGCGGATCACCTGAGGTCGGGAGTTCAAGACCAGCCTGACCAACATGGAGAAACCTCGTCTCTACTAAAAATACAGACTTAGCTGGGTGTGGTGGTGGGCGCCTGTGATCCCAGCTACTCGGGAGGCTGAGGCAGGAGAATCGCTTGAACCCAGGAGGCGGAGGTTGCGGTGAGCCGAGATCACGCCATTGCACTCCAGCCTGGGTGACAAGAGTGAAACTCCATCTCAAAAATAAATAAACAAATAAAATTTAAAAAATAAAAACATATTTAAATCCTGGAGATTCCTATCAGAGGAGTGGGCAGTGGGGATGGGGTGTCGGTGGTGACACAGTCTGTGGCCTTGACTGCCCCTCCCCACCCCCAGGCTCAGAGTGGGTAGCTGCCCTGCGGGGGCTGACAGAGCACACGTCGATACTGGTGAAGGACCTGCCCACGGGGGCCCGGCTGCTCTTCCGAGTGCGTGCACACAATATGGCAGGGCCCGGAGCCCCTGTTACCACCACAGAGCCGGTGACGGTGCAGGAGATCCTGCGTGAGTGCCCCTTCATGCAGTCACAAGACCCGCCATTGACACCCCAGGCCCTTGGTGTCCGGTGGAGGTGGGGACGTTTGGGGAGGCCCAGAACGCTCTGCCCAGAACGCTGGCAGAGACAGGAGGGGTTGGAGCCATCATCCATGCTCTAGGCCTAGGGAAAAAGTGCAGAGAGGGTGGCCAGGCACAGTGGCTCAAGCCTGTAATTCCAGCATTTTGAGAGGCTGAGGCAGGCAGATCACTTGAGGTCAGGAGTTTGAGACCAGCCTGGCCAACATGGTGAAACCCCGTCTCTACTAAAAATACAAAAACTAGCCGGGTGTGGTGGTGGGTGCCTGTAGTCCCCCAGCTACTTGGGAGGCTGAGGCAGGAGAATTGCTTGGACCCGGGAGGTGGCAGCTTCAGTGAGCTGAGATCACACTACTGCACTCCAGCCTGGGTGACAGAGTGAGACAATGACTCAAAAAAAAAAAAAGTGCGGAAAAGGCTTTCTTGGTCTATGTCAGACCCCTAGTTCTGGAACAGGGAAAATAAAAGCCACAGTATCCAAGCTCTCTTCCAGGAGCGTCTCAGCTCCAACAGGTAAGTATTGTCTATGTCTGTCGTCAGATTGGTCCCTCTGGGATCCACTTCCCATTCCTCTGTTCCTCGTCCCAACAAAGGGTCCATCTTTTGTAAGGATTGGTTCTCAAAGCTGGAACGAGGCAGCAAACTCGAGTGGAAACAGCACAGGGCATAGGGTTTACACCCTGGCCTATGACTTACTAGCTGTGTGACTTCAGTCAAGTTGCTTACCCTCTCTGATCCCTGCCTCTTGAAGCAGTGTGGTGAGGCTCGGGGAAGCCAGCTGGGCTTGGGCAGGCTGGAGTTGCTGTGTCAGCAGGAGCTAAAAGGAGGTGCAGGGCCCAGCAGGTGGCTTTTTTCTTAGCTGCAGTTCTCTGGGGCTTGTCTCAAGGGAGGCTGGAGCTGTGGCGCCCCTCAGAGCCGTGGCAGGCCCTCACTTAGCTACCCACTCTGTATCCACAGAACGGCCACGGCTCCAGCTGCCCAGGCACCTGCGTCAGACCATTCAGAAGAAGGTCAGGGAGCCTGTGAACCTCCTCATCCCTTTCCAGGTGGGACTGGCCCCTCCCTGTCCCCCAGGGGAGAGAGGCTATGGTGTGTTGTTTCCATCCAGCGGACTGATGTCTCAGGGCTGGCCCAATCTGAGGTTCCAGAGGTGGGGGTGGCAGCTGGCCTTTGGAGAGATCCACATTCAGGGTTAAGCTTTTCCTCCCCTCAGGGCAAGCCCCGGCCTCAGGTGACCTGGACCAAAGAGGGGCAGCCCCTGGCAGGCGAGGAGGTGAGCGTCCGCAACAGCCCCACAGACACCATCCTGTTCATCCGGGCCGCTCGCCGCGCGCATTCAGGCACTTACCAGGTGACGGTGCGCATTGAGAACATGGAGGACAAGGCCACCCTGGTGCTGCAGGTTGTCGGTGCGTGGCCAAGGCCTCTTTGAGCCCCCTTGTTTCCCATCCCTGAGCTGGGCTGCTGGGTCCAAGGGCTGACCCAACCCACAGCTCACATTTTCCAGTTCAGTGCCCCAGCAGGCCTGGCCCTGGCTGGTAGGGGTGGCATAGTCCCTGGAGCCCAGTGTCCCCCTGCTCACTGTCGGAAAGAGTGGTGACCCGACTGGGTCTGTCTCCCGCAGACAAGCCAAGTCCTCCCCAGGATCTCCGGGTCACTGAGGCCTGGGGTCTTAATGTGGCTCTGGAGTGGAAGCCACCCCAGGATGATGGCAACACGGAGCTCTGGGGGTACACAGTGCAGAAGGCTGACAAGAAGACCATGGTGAGCCCGGGGTCCGGGGTCTCCACGTGCACTCTGCCTAGGCCCGGCAGACCCAGGCCGCAGCCACCCTTCACTGTCCTCACCACGGGCCCCTCACCCTCCCTCTGCTGATCTGAGTCCCTCCACAGTACGGGTGGAGATGCCCAGGGCACCCAGGAGAGGCTCTCGGCATCGGGGAAGGCCTGGCCCAGAGATGCCTCCCCTCCCTCCCCGCCCCCAGGAGTGGTTCACCGTCTTGGAGCATTACCGCCGCACCCACTGCGTGGTGCCAGAGCTCATCATTGGCAATGGCTACTACTTCCGTGTCTTCAGCCAGAATATGGTTGGTTCCAGTGACACAGCGGCCACCACCAAGGAGCCCGTCTTTATCCCCAGACCAGGTGCTGTACCCTCATTCTCCCCAGCAGGGGCTGGGGCAGGGAGGCCATCGGAACAGGGAGGGGGGCCTAGTTTGGTGTGGCCCTCTCAGTACCAAGTCCTGTCACCAACAGGCATCACCTATGAGCCACCCGACTATAAGGCCCTGGACTTCTCTGAGGCCCCAAGCTTCACCCAGCCCCTGGTGAACCGCTCGGTCATCGCAGGCTACACCACTATGCTGTGCTGTGCTGTCCGGGGTAGCCCCAAGGTAGGGAACTTTAGGCACTGGTCCAGGCTGACCAGGAGGCGGGGCTCACAGGCCCGGATGTCGAGCAGTCCTCTCCCCAGCCTGTCTCCTCTGCTTTCTCTCCACCTTGGGGTGTATGGACCGGGTTTCTCTCCCTGGGCAGGGCCGTGGTACTCGCTGTTGGTTCCATGTTTGTTTCCAGCCTTGGGCATAGTCAGGGACTCCGTGGGACCACCCCCCACTGAGTATAAACAGAAATGCGTCTCCCTGGGTCCCTGCCAGGTCCCCTCTCAGCCTGGATGGCTTCCCTCCCTCTCTTTACCTTAATTGTAGCCCAAGATTTCCTGGTTCAAGAATGGCCTGGACCTGGGAGAGGATGCCCGCTTCCGCATGTTCAGCAAGCAGGGAGTGTTGACTCTGGAGATTAGAAAGCCCTGCCCATTTGACGGAGGCATCTATGTCTGCAGGGCCACCAACTTACAGGGCGAGGCACAGTGTGAGTGCCGCCTGGAGGTGCGAGGTGAGGAGCCCTTGGGGCCAGGGCCTGGGAGGCGGGAAGAGCAGGGCAGCAGTGGGGACCCTGGGCTTTGCTCTGTTGTCCCGGGCCAAGCACCTGCTGTGACTGCAAGGGCAAGGACCCTGTCATGACCAGATGGGTACTAGCTTCCAGAAGGCTGGGAGGACACAATGACATGGCCTCCTCTTCTGCAGTGCCTCAGTGACCAGGCTGGCTCCCGGGGATGGCCAGGTATGTACTCCAGACCACCTGACACCCAGGGCACAAGTCAGTGGCTAAGCCCTGGCCCTTGGTTGGGGGGCAGCCATCAGTAAATGGGAGGCTGTAGGGGGCCTCCGTTCACTCATAAGATAACCTGTGTTGCAGGTACAAGATGCCAGCCCCATACCAGGAGCCTGCAGGGAAGTTGGGGAAACCGCTCCCTGCTGTAGGATGTGTGTGTGACAAGTGTGTCTCCTGGGCTGCGGTGGGGGATCAGCAGGACAGCTATGTTGGGCAGGCCTGAGTGGGTGTTGCACAGACTGGTCCACAGGGCTCCTGAAGGAAGCTCCTGGATCTTTGGGGTAAAAGGAGGGTGACCTCAAGAAAGGATGTCTGGGGACAGGCCTTTCTGGCCTGCTGTGTCTTCCCAATGTGTACTGGGCAATAAAAGATTAATGCAGTCACAGAAAACTCACTCTTCTCACTCAATTTCAGTGTGCCTCTTTTTTTTTTTTTTTTTTTGAGACGGAGTCTCGCTCTGTCACCCAGGCTGGAGTGCAGTGGCCGGATCTCAGCTCACTGCAAGCTCCGCCTCCCGGGTTCACGCCATTCTCCTGCCTCAGCCTCCCGAGTAGCTGGGACTACAGGCGCCTGCCACCTCGCCCGGCTAAGTTTTTTGTATTTTTAGTAGAGACGGGGGTTTCACTGTGTTAGCCAGGATGGTCTCTATCTCCTGACCTCGTGATCCGCCCGTCTCGGCCTCCCAAAGTGCTGGGATTACAGGCTTGAGCCACCGCGCCCGGCCGCAGTGTGCCTGTTTTCATAAAAATACACAGGGGATGGCCAGGTGCGGTGGCTCACACCTGTAATCCCAGCACTTTGGGAGGCAGAGGCGGGCGGATCACCTGAGGTCAGGAGTTCCAGACCAGCCTGGCCAACACGGTGAAACCCCATCTCTACTAAAAATACAAAAATTAGCTGGGCATAGTGGCGTGCCTGTAATCCCAGCTATTTGGAAGGCTGAGGCACGAGAATCACCTGAACCCGGGAGGTAGAGTTTGCGGTGGGCCGAGATCACGCCACTGCACTTCAGCCTGGGTGACAGAGTGAGACCCTGTCTCAAGAAAAAAAAAAAAAAAAAAAGGCCCAGGGACATTATCTTCACAGCAAAGTGAGGGCAGATATTTTTGTTGTTTTCTCAATGATTAAACCAGGCCCAGAGTGGTTTCTGAGTTCATAAAACATTAACACTAGAAGGAACCTGTCTTCCCCTGCGGCATTCACTCTTCAGATGATGAAACTGAGCTGTGACAGCGGAAAGCGCATTTAACCGGTCCTAGGTACTCAGCGTGATCCTTGTGCCAGCGGCCCCGGTCACAGCCACTTGGGGGTGGAGTGAGGCAGAATCTGTGTTGTCCTGGGGTGGAGCTGCACTAGGTGGCTTTGCGGTCCCAGCCATCAATAAGCCAACAGCCGGTACACACTCATATCCCCAGTGGGAGACAGCAACCCAATCCAGCCCAGGACCCTGGGGACCAGAAAGGTGTCAGGGCCAGGGCCCCACTCTGCTCTCACTTCCCCATAAATCCGAGCATCAGTTTCCCTTTGGGTGGGGGAAGCCAGCAGGTCTCAGAAATTCCCTGAGCGCAGCCAGGTTTATCCAGGACAATTCCATGAAGGCGGCTCCTAGGGGAGCTTCTGGGAGTTCTACCCAGTGGAAGACACTCCTGGCCAGGAGTCCGGGGCCCTGTGGGAGGCCCTGGCTGAGTCACCACACCTCTCTGGACCATACCCACCTGTAAGGGAACGGAGCGGGCCAGGGCCTTGGCTTTCTTTCACTTAATCTCAGTTCAGGCGAGGACACCCGCTGGCTGCTCCCTCTAGCAGCCCGTTCGTTCAGTTCACGGCAGCCCAACTCTCTGCAGGGCCCCCAGGTGCCCAGGAAGGAAAGCTCCTCCCGCAGCCTTGCTCTGGGAGACGAGAACAGGGGAGCTGGGGCCTCCGTGTGCCAAAGCTTGGACGTGGAGGACCTCATCTCCTTCCTTCCTTCCAGCCTGAGGTGCCTTTTTAGAGTCCAGGGACAGCCTTCCTCAGGCCTGAGCCAAGAGGAGGTGTCATTTAATGCAAGGCAGCCAGGGAGCCCGAAGGGAGTCAAGGACATTTATTTCACATTCACACAGCTGTACATTTTCTATAAATAATGTGGGGCTGAAATATTTACAGTCATCTCTTGCCCATGCCCAGGCTGCCTCTCCCTCCTGGCACCCCATGCCTGGAGACACAGCCTGCAGACACAGATGTGCAAACCCAGCTTGGCCTTTCCTGCCCACTCCCTGATGCTCAGGCAGAGCAGCCAGTGGTCCCTGGGACTCCACGAGCCTCGCCCACTCCGTCCTCTGATGCCGAAGGCGTGGCAGGCCACAGGGAATTTGCTGCTCCACTGCAGTGACGGAGGCTGTAGCAGGCAGCAGCCCACACTTGCGGGCCCCGCGCAGTAGCTGCCAGCTTGGGAATGCAGAAGGAAGCAGGGAGGCTGCCACTCGCTCCAGCTGCCCCAATTCTTCCCTTCCTCTCTGTGCCCTTCCTCTGAGAGGGCGAGCCCCAGGGTTCCCTCATTCCTCACAGAGTGAAACTGCTCCAGGCGCCCAGTCGTGCCGGGTCAAAGAGAAGGGTGAGCCAGACTCTTGCAGTGGACAGTTATAACGCCAGGGACAAGGACAAGGAACCACAACACAAATGTCTCAAGGACACACAACAGTGGGTTCACACCAGCCCCACAGACACACGCTCTTGAGCCCTGAGGGGAAGGCAGTTTGGTCTTCTGGGAGTGGAGAGGGGAAGGTGGACACGCTCAAAGACACACTCAGAGGGACACATAACCAGTAACCAACTAAGCCACAGCAGGGGCTTGCAGAGGACACACGAGCATCGTCCACTCCTCAGTCACAGCAGCATCGTGCACTTGGGAACAGAAAGGGGCCAGGGGCGTGCCCTGGGCTGGGGCGGCTTCGTAGCCCCTCTCCATCAGCTAGAGACAGGCCGGGGTGGGGTTCTGAGATCTTCCTCACTGCTACGAACTGCAGCCACGTACGAGAAGAGACACAATACAGAGTAGCAGATTTCGTGGGCCTAGAGGGGAGAGAAAACCAAGCGGATCACGATACTGAGACTCCTGCATCTCCACGTGTGGAGGATCTGCCAATGGGCAACTCCTGCCCTGGGCATGGGCCTCTGGACTAAACGTGAGCTCCAAGCAAGGAAGCTGTCCCCGTGGGAGAGGGGATCCATGTGTGTGTGTCTGTCTCCCGGGGCTCAAGACCCGTTTCAGCTTGAGTTGAACCTTTGGCAACAAGACCAGGTCCCACTCAACCCTGTGCGCTCAGAGGGCCCACCCCTCCTCTTGTCCGAAGGTCCCCAGGGAGCCCTGCACACTGTGGCCCATCAGGGTTGAGCAGCACACTCACCATTGGTGTCTTGTACTTGTGGCTCACCACTTCTTTAATTTCAGGAACTAAAACCGGACGGGCAAGAGACAAAACAGAAAGTTCAACACTAAGAGCAGTAGTGCCATGCTCCCCCAGGCGGCAGCGCCGGCGTCAGGGTCCCCTTCCCCTCTGTGGCCTCTCACAGTGGCTGCAGCAGCTTAGGCTATGACAGGGCAGAGGCCACCAGAGGCTCTGTCCAGACCCTGCCGGCTGGGAGGACATGGCCCCAGCCTCCTCAGCTAGGCCTCTGCCGTCCGCAGTGGCTTTTACTTGATGGCTGTGATTCTAGCCACTTCTTTGAAAGCCCTGGATGGGAGGGATGGACCTTTCACCAGCCTGGTCACGGCTACTGTCCAGGGCCCCTGAGGAGCTGCCGTGGGGAATTCCCAGGTTTTGGCTGGGAGGAGAGAGCTGTTCTAGCTTGTGTCCAACTTTGCTGAGACACCCGTGAACTCATCTTGTCACCAGCCTGAAAATTGGTCATGTTAAACACAGTTCCCTTTATTCCCAGCCCCCTACATAGAGGGTCTTGAGGCTGAAGAGGTAACATGATACTAAACCCACAGGACGTGGCAGTGTCCTTCCCTGAGTGGCAGGAGAAGCCCAGGCCTGCCTGTGTGAGGGAGAGCGTCTGAGGGCTCTGGAGCAACACACCCAGCAGAAGACAGGCGAGTACAGCACCCAGGGAGGGAGGTGACAGGAGCATCAGGCAAAATACACACATGTCCACAGCCCGGAAGGCAAGAGAGCCCCCGCTCCAGCCATGCAGGGGTTCTGCTTGGCCAGAGGAGGAGTAGCCCCCAGGCTCAGCCATCATCATGGCCCCTTGAGACTGGGAGCGGAGGGGCCTGGCATCTCCCTGGGGGCCAGAAAAGGCAGGAGGAGAATTGGCTGTACCTTCCTCTGACCCTGGGAGGCAGAATTTGGGGAAACTCAGGGTCAGCAGGGAATAAACTCATCAAAGTAGAGCAAGAAGCCCAGGCCATTCTCCTGAGTTGGAAGATTCCCCAAGTATCTCTCTGACAGAAGAGAGAAGGGAGCACACGGGGAGGAAAGTCCAGTGAGCCAGTGAGAGGGGGAGGCAAGGTGGGAAGAAAGAGGGTGGCGGAGAAAGGAAGAGATGAGCTGGCAGTGTGAGGAGCTGGTTCGGTGGAAGGGAGCTACCACCCAGGGCAGGGCCCAAGGCAGAGACCTGGGGAGAGGCAGCACGAGCCGAGGTCACTTTACCTGCTGGAGAACGAAGTTTTCATAGCAGCGATGAGGGGCACAAAAGAATGAAGCACAAACACAGCAGGAACTCAAAGCCCCAGGGTGAGAACCCACTACACCACTCCCTAGCGCTGGCTCCCAGCTTCGGGCTACAGCTGCCCTGCTAGGCTCCTCTGTCCCTCAAGTGAGTCTGCCTGCGATGCCCCGTGCCCTTTGTCTGGCACAGAGGCCAGGTGGAGACCAGAGTGGTGCCAGGGAGGCTGGGTGGAGGACTGGGCTGCTAGAGAGATTGCAGCAGGTGATACAGACGTAGTGGAGCTTGGGGTCACCAGTCTGCTCTATCCCAAACTTTCTGACCACTGGCTGGCCCAGCACGGGGAGGTGGTGCTACTTCGCTGAGCTGCTTCAGGACCACCTCTAAACTCGAAACCCACCTGAGGCCCCATTTGCTTTTCTGTGATCCATTATCTATCTTTCCCTTCCACTTCCGGCTCTCATCTCAGGGGTCCCTTTTCTTCCTTGTCTCTCCTGCTCCTCCTGACCTCTCTACAGAGGTTCTTCTTCTCCCTGACCCTAGACCCTCCTCTGGAGCTCCGAGGTTGAGTTACTGCCATGTGAGTCCAGACCTAAGAGCAAAATAGTGTAATTACCAAATTCCTCCAGGACAAAGACGCCTCGAACTGTATTGCACTTTTTAATGTGATTCAGCTCTATGAAAACCTGCAAGAGAGGGAGGGAGGGCGGGGTAAGGCCCACAGGCTCCACCCCTGCCCCACACAGCACACTCTCCCAGCTACAGCCCCACCCGCACAAAGAAAGTCTATTTCCCAAAGAGAGGACAGAAGAATCCACACGCACACAACTCAAAAGCGCTAAGAAGCGAAGATAGCAGAAAGGGCATGTACCTTCCGCTCCTGGCCGGAGGAGAAAGCATGGGAGAGAAATGAAGGCGTTAGTTTCAATGGTCAAACCCAACCCGAAGGCCCCGCTGCTGGCCTGGGCTGCCCGCCCGTACCCTCTGCCCAGGGCAGTGCTTGTAAGACACCGTGCCCCAGGGATCCCCACTCAGCCCATCAGGTCTCTACCCTTCCATGCATCCTCCTCCGGCGCAGAGGGCTGGCACGGGCACAAAGCTCCCCTCAGACTGTCCTTGGGGTGGGAGGTGTTGGTATCCTCCTTGAAACAGGATCCAGGATCTCCCAAGAGGTATGTGGTGGTGATAATATCCGCTACCACTTGCTGAGCACATACTTGGGTTTACAAATACGATTTCTAATCCCTGCGCCTACATGACACAGTATATAGTATTACCCCATTTTCTACATGAGGAAACTATGGATCAGAAAGTTTCTCTGCCCATGAACGTGGAAGCTGGGCTTCAAATCCAAGCACGTCCTGACACCAAAGCCTGTGCTTTTCCCATTCACCCCAGACTGCACAGCTCCACCAGGTCTGCTGCCCCTTCCAGTCAACTGACCACTGTGTGGCAGAAGAGGGACAGGTTGCTATCTCATTATTAACTGTGAGGTGAGATTGAGAAGCTGCGCTTTCCTCCCCTTCTCTGCGCAATCTATCTTCTAGGGGCCAAGCTTCAACCACAGACTGGCTTGGATGGCTGCCCAGAGGAGCTGTGCCAAGGGCAGGACAAGGAACAGGGCAGAGCACCTGGGCGTTGCTCAGCAAGATCTCATCTTCAGACAGGGAGGCCACAGCACTAAAATGTGGTCAGGAGCCTGCTCCTCAAGAAATACTGACACCTCTGTGGTCCAGAAAAGCACTTAGGTAGACCCCTCTCTGGGCTGGTCCTAAGGTCTTTGGGGTTGGCTACCGCCCTAAGTTCTAGATTGAAAATACACTAAGGGCTGCTGGCAGCCTGGGCAGCTGTTTCCCGTTAAACCAAAGCTGCCCAGCTACGTTCCTGAAGAGAGATACAACGGCTAGCAGAGGGAGGGAGACAGCCACATCAGTCAGGCATCCACCTCCCCTGAGGGTCTGCAGCCTGGCCAGGGGCTATGGGGCTTCCACACATTCGGGTCTGGCTCAGAGCCTCAGGGAGAGCAACCCGGACATCAGGGAAAGAGGAGGAAGGCACTTGTGTGAGGAGTCAGAGCTGTGAACGGACCTGGGATGATGCGCTGGCCTCAGAAAGGAATTAGCTTAAGGAATGTCCACTGAGAGAAAAAGGTAACACTGTGTTAAAAGACCAAGAGAGAGAAAAAAAAAAAAGTCAGCTCCTATGGTGGAATACAATGAGGGAAATATGTATCCAGAACTGCTTCCCAATCAAAAGAAGGGGAATGGGGCCTGTGGAGCAGGGGACAGAGTGGGAACACTCAGAGGAAGGAAAAGAACAGAAGAATCCGCAGAAGAAAAAGGCAAATAAACACACTCCAGAGAGGACAGACACAAGCTACTTACACACAGGCACGCACACACGCACATGCAAGCTGCACGCACACCAGAAAGACACAAAGAGATCGGCCAGTCTAGACTCTCAAAGCAAAACCACCAAGCAGAAGCATACCCTGGGAATAGAGGAAGGCAGAGACACTGCAGGGGAAGGGCCAAGTGAGACGCTCCACTCACACTGTGTGGAGTCCAACGGATGGGGCAGCGTGGCCACCCGGCCTCGCTTCTGCCCAGCCTCCCCCGCGGGCTCCCTGGTGCACCTTCACAGCGCCAGGTGGTCGCCAACGTCACTGTGCCCTCCCCTGGGATTTCTTTCCTGGGTCCAGCTGCTCCAGTTCTCCCTCTAGCTCGAGGGCCCTCTCTCATGCTTTGCTGGGGAAGTACTGGGGGCCTGGACACTGGTCCTTCTTACAGGGAGCCTTGTGCTGCTGCTCGCACCTACCTGATTGTGCATAAACTTGAGGTTGATCCCTTCCAGGGTGACCTGCAGCAGGCCACCCTCACCAGTCTTCATGTCCTGCACAGGGAACTCGCCACCCAATTCAGGTCCTGTGGTGAGGGAGGGGCTATCAGCTCACTGGTGCGGTGGGGAATCCCACCCCTGACTTCCCTGCCAGACCCCTGACACTCAGAAGGACTGGTGGAAACAGGGAAGACACTCTCAGGAAAAACTCTCCTCACCGGGTTTGATGCTTTGCTGTCGGGCGGCAGCGCGCTCCATGCTGTCCTTCACACAGTAGTACAGCTCCCGACACTGTGGCACAGGGGGAGAGCGGGTCCCATCATGGGGGCTGTCCATGGTTCCCCACCCACTGCTCTGTAACGGCCACTGAAGGCTTGGGCTGACGCCAGGACCTCCGAGACAGCTTTAGGTACCCCACCCAACAGCTGGAGACAGAAGTGTGGCTCCAGACATGGGTTTTGGAATTTTAACTTCCAAAGATAAACTCACTATTTGGTCTTCAATGCCTACCCTAGCCCCAATCCAAACACAGATCCTGGGTACCTTTTTAGTATAGAACTTGTTGAGCTGGGTCTCAGAGCCATTTCTACGCCACAAGCACAACACCTTGGTCTTGGGACAGTAGGTCATGTTGATGAGCTTCTCGTACCACCAGCGCTCATATACTGTTCCGATGTTACTACGCAACACCACACAGTCATCGCACACCTGGAGAAGTGCACAAAGCGGCTCAGTGGTTTCTGTCTCTGACAGCCTCTCCCTAGACTGTTTCCTACAGGGAAAGGGTGGGACAACTGGCCCTGCGGCATCCCCATGGTCAGGTTTTCTGCCTTATACTCGTGGTGTCCCTAGTTGGAGACACAAAACAGAACTACTGACATGCTGCCTGCTACAAGGATTGGTGAGAGATGGAGTCATTAGAAGAACCTGTGTATAAGTGAAGAGGCACAAATCAATCAGTTTATTTATTACTTTTTTTTTTTTTTTTTTGAGACAGGGTCTCACTTTGTCCCCCAGGCTTGAGCGCACTGGTGCCATCTCAGCTCACTGTAGCCTTGACCGCCCAGGTTCCCCCAAAGTAGCAGGGACCACAGGTGCACACCATCACACTGGCTATAATTTTTTTTTTTTTTTTTTGAGATAGAGTCCCACTGTTGCCTGGACTGGAGTGCAGAGATGCAATCTCGACTCACTACAACCTCTGCCTCATGGGTTCAAACGATTCTCCTGCCTCAGCCTCCTGAGTAGCTGAGACTACAGGCACATACCACCATGCTTGGCTAATTTTTGTATTTTAGTAGAGACAGGGTTTCATAATGTTGGCCAGGCTGGTCTTGAACTCCTGACCTCAAGTGATCCACCCGTCTCGGCCTCCCAAAGTGCTGGGATTACAGGTGTGACCCACCACACTAAGCCAGTTATTTATTTATTTATTTATTTATTTATTTATTTATTTATTTTTTGAGATGGAGTCTCGCTCTGTCGCCCAGGCTGGAGTGCAGTGGCCGGATCTCAGCTCACTGCAAGCTCCGCCTCCGGGTTTACGCCATTCTCCTGCCTCAGCCTCTCTAGAAGCTGGGACTATAGGCGCCCACCACCTCGCCTGGCTAGTTTTTTGTATTTTTTAGTAGAGATGGGGTTTCACCGTATTAGCCAGGATGGTCTCGATCTCCTGACCTCGTGATCCGCCCGTCTCGGCCTCCAAAGTGCTGGGATTACAGGCTTGAGCCACGTGCCCGGCCAGCCCAGTTATTTATTTACCTTTTATGTGCTCTATGGACTTAAAGTATTTGGAGGAGATCTCATGCCTCCATCTTACGACCTCAGGAATCATCTTTGATCTTTGTTGACAAACACAAAGGCAGGAGATCATGACAGACTTAACCAAGGAGAAAAATGGGAGCTGATGTACTTTCTAATCCTGGGTCTACCCTATATCTATAAAAATATATATATTTGTATATATATATTTTTTGATACGGCGTCTTGCTCTGTCGCCCAGGCTGGAGTGCAGTGGCGCAGTCTCGGCTCACCGCAAGCTCCGCCGCCTGGGTTCACGCCATTCTCCTGCCTCAGCCTCCGGAGCAGCTGGGACTACAGGCGCCCACCACTGCGCCCGGCTAATTTTTTTTTTTTTTTTTTTGAGACGGAGTCTTGCTCTGTCGCCCAGGCTGGAGTGCAGTGGCGCCATCTCGGCTCACTGCAAGCTCCGCCTCCTGGGTTCCCGCCATTCTCCTGCCTCAGCCTCCCGAGTAGCTGGGACTACAGGCGCCCACAACCGCGCCCGGCTAATTTTTTGTATTTTTAGTAGAGACGGGGTTTCACCGTGGTCTCGATCTCCTGACCTTGTGATCCGCCCGCCTCGGCCTCCCAAAGTGCTGGGATTACAGGCGTGAGCCACCGCGCCCGGCCAACCGGCTAATTTTTTTGTATTTTTAGTAGAGACGGGGTTTCACCGTGTTCACCAGGATGGTCTCGATCTCCTGACCTTGTGATCCGCCAGCCTTGGCCTCCCAAAGTGCTGGGATTACAGGCGTGAGCCACCGCGCCCGGCCCTATAAAAATATTTAAAAAAATTAATACAAGTGACACACGAACCGTGCCTACTGCATAAAAATGATACAATTCAGGATGATATAAATTAAAAACCAAATATCTTTGACACCTTCTGTTCAACATTCTCTTTCAGGTGAAGTTATCCGTTCTTTTTTTTTTTTTTGAGACAGAGTCTTGCTCTGTCGCCCAGGCTGGAGTGCAGTGGCGTGATCTCAGCTCACTGCAAGCTCCGCCTCCCAGGTTCACGCCATTCTCCTGCCTCAGCCTCCCAAGTAGCTGGGACTACAGGCGCACGCCACCATGCCCGGCTAATTTTTTTTTTTTTTTTAAGTAGAGACAAGGTTTCACCGTGTTAGCAAGGATGGTCTCGATCTCCTGATCTCATGATCTGCCTACCTTGGCCTCCTAAAGTGCTGGGATTACAGGTGTGAGCCACTGTACCCGGCCAGTTATCTGTTCTTAAGGCTTCAAATGTTACAGGAGACATTACAGCACAGTGGTGAAGGGTACAGGTCTAAAGTCAGCCTGAGTTTAGATTCCAGCTCTGCCATTACTGAGCTGTGCCACCTGAGCAAGTTCATCTGTGTCCACAGTTCCTCACGGGTAAGACGGGGATAGTAACAGTAATAACTTCCTACAGTTACTACGAAGACTAAATGAGTTAATGTGCATAAAGTACGTAAGGTGCATACAAAGCCAGGCACACAGAAAGTACCCTAATTGGCTACTAGATATCAGAACTATGAAACTAATGATTATTACCACGTTGATGGTTCTTACCTCTTTCTCCATCTTAGACCTCTCTTCCTGAGCTCCTGAGCCTCTCAATGTCTGGATGCTTCACATGTAGCACCTCAAACTCATTGTGTCCAAATCTGAACTCAACATCTCCTCCTGGGCAGATCCTCCTTTTAAGTCTGCTATTTGAGGAAACGGCACCACCATCCACCCAGCTGCCCCAGCCTGAAAATGAAGAAGTGATGCCCGACTCCTTCCTCTTCCCTCTAACTACACTCCATCACTGAGTCCCATTGGTTCTAGCTCAAATATCCCTGACTGCTCTTCCACTCCCCAGCCATTAACTCTTACTTTTTCTTCAAGTATAAGCTCAAAGGTCAACTTCTCAAAGGAGTTGTCCACAGCTCCAAGGCCCTCTGCTATATATTCCCATAACTCCTGCCCCCTGAGCTTCTTTCATAATGCTCACTGTATTTTATAATACTCTTTATTTATTTGATTTCCCCGATAGCTAGTCAATGCTAAGGGCAATAGAAATCACGTCTGTCTTATTCACTGCTATAATCCCGACACCCAAAAAACTACCTAGCACATAATATGTGCTCCATAAATATTAGGTGAGTAAGGACTACACAAGACTATCAAGTTTAAGCTACTCTATAAGAGTTTACTGGAGTTCTAAAGCCTTTGGAGAATGAGTCAAAGTGGCAGAGTAGGAATGGGAAACCTGAGTTCTAGCCCCAGTCTGACTCTGTGGTTTTCTCCAGGGGGAAAATGGACCATACCACTCCACCTTTCATAATCCTTTAAGAACATCATGTAAAGGCAGGCAGAACACATTTAGGAGAACACATGATTTCTAAGCTAGAGCATTCTAGGCTAGAGAAATGCTCGTAATATACTGTTAGAGTCGCCTAAGTGGCTGTTGAAGGTGTAAACTGGTATAGTCTTTGGGATGGCAATTTGGCAAAATCTAATGAAATTTTAAATGTAATAAGCTTGACTTGAAAATTTCATGTCTAGGACAATATCCTATAGAAATTCTCATGTGAGGGTGCAAAAATATATGCTCAAGGATATTCAATGAGCAATTTTTATTTTTTATTTATTTATTTTTGAGACAGGGTCTTGCTCTGTCACCCAGGCTGGACTGAAGTGATGCAATCAGAGCTTACTGAAGCCTTGATCTACCAGGCTCAAGGATCCTCCAGCTTAACCTCCCCAGTAGCTGGGACCACGGGCATGTACTAGCATGCCTAGCTTACTTAAAATTTTTTTTTGTGGAGACAGGGTTTCCCTATGTTGCCCAGGCTGGTCTTGACCTCCTGGGCTCAAGCGAACGTCCCACCTCAGCATCCCTAGTAGCTGGGACCACAGGCATACACCACCACATGTATGACTAATTTTTAAATTTTTTGTAGAGACAGGGTTTCTCTCTTGTTGCCCATGCTGGTCTCAAACTCTTGAGCTCAAGCAATCCTCCTGCCTTGGCCTCCCAAAATACTGGGATCACAGGCGTGAGCCACCATGCTTGGCCCAATGAGCAATTTTTTTTTTTTTTTTGTGACAGAGTCTCGCTCTGTTGCCCAGGCTGGAGTGTAGTGGCCGGATCTCAGCTCACTGCAAGCTCCGCCTCCCGAGTTTACGCCATTCTCCTGCCTCAGCCTCCCGAGTGGCTGGGACTACAAGCGCCCGCCACCTCGCCCGGCTAGTTTTTTGTATTTTTTTTTGTAAAGACGGGGTTTCACCGTGTTAGCCAGGATGGTCTCTATCTCCTGACCTCGTGATCTGCCCATCTCGGCCTCCCAAAATGCTGGGATTACAGGCTTGAGCCACCGCACCCGGCCTGAGCAATATTTAAAAAAAAAAAACAGTGGGAGGCACTAGTTAAACCAATTATGGTATACCATATAATATCTAATGGCTAAGCATCCATTAAACTAAAAAAAAAAAAAAAGAGAGAGACATGGAAAGATATCATTAAGTGAAAAAAGCAAATTATTTAACAATATCTGTAATTTGTTTGTTGTTTTCTTTTTGAGATGGAGTCTCGCTTTGTCACCCAGGCTGGGGCAATGGCATGATCTTGGCTCACTGCAACCTCACCCTCTGGGTTCAAGCAATTCTCCTACCTCAGCCTCCCAAGTAGCTGGGATTACAGGCGCCTGCCACCACACCCGCCTAATTTTTTTATTTTTAGGAGAGACAGGGTGTCACCATATTGGCAAGGTTGGTCTGGAACTCCTGACCTCAGGTGATCTGCTTGCCTTAGCCTCCCAAAGTGCTGGGATTATAGGCTCATGTGAGTCACCGCGCCCAGCCCAACATTTGTTTTTTTTTTTTTTTTTGAGACGGAGTCTCGCTCTGTCGCCCAGGCTGGAGTGCAGTGGCCAGATCTCAGCTCACTGCAAGCTCCGCCTCCCGGGTTTACGCCATTCTCCTGCCTCAGCCTCCCCAGTAGCTGGGATTACAGGCGCCCGCCATCTTGCCCGGCTAGTTTTTTGTATTTTTTAGTAGAGACGGGGTTTCACCGGGTTAGCCAGGATGGTCTCGATCTGCTGACCTTGTGATCTGCCCGTCTCGGCCTCCCAAAGTGCTGGGATTACAGGCTTGAGCCACCGCACCCGGCCAACATTTGTAATTTCATACCACTTCCACAAGTGCCAAAACAAAATTCCATATAAATAAATTATATTTACACAAATATGCATTTTCAATAATCTGAAAGAAGTCACACAAAACTCTTTAATAGTGGTTACCTCTGGGACAAAGGATTGAGAGGGAGTAAAACTTTTAATTATTTTTAAACTTTTGGTTGGTTTGAAACATTTATAGCATATACTGTTTTACTTCTGTAACTAAAAAAAGGGCAATAAAAACAATTTTTAAAAATCTTTGGTGGCCGGGCGCGGTGGCTCACACCTGTAATCCCAGCACTTTGGGAGGCCGAGGCGGGCAGATCACGAGGTCAGGAAATTGAGACCATCCTGGCTAACACGGTGAAACCCTGTCTCTACTAAAAACACAAAAAATTAGCCGGGCAAGGTGTTGGGTGCCTGTAGTCCCAGCTACTTGGGAGGCTGAAGCAGGAGAATGGTGTGAACCTGGGAGGCGAAGCTTGCACTGAGCTGAGATCACACCACTGCACTCCAGCCTGGGCAACACCGCAAGACTCTCTCTCAAAAAAAAACAAAAAATCTTTGGCCGGGTACGGAGGTTCACACCTGTAATCCCAGCATTTTGGGAGGCCGAGGCAGACAGATCACTTAAGACCAGGAGTTCAAGACCAGCCTGGCCAACATGGCAAAACCTCATCTCTGCTAAAAATACCAAAAATTTGCCGAGCGTGGTGATGCGTGCCTGTAGTCCCGGCTACTTGGGAGGCTGAGGTAGAATTGCTTGAACTCAGTGGGTGGATGTTGCAGTGAGCCAAGATTGTGCCACTGCACTCCAGCCTGGGTGACAGAGCAAGACTCCATCTCCAAAAAAAAAAAAAAAAAAAAAATCTTCCTTGGCCAGGCACGGCAGCTCACACCTGTAATCCCAGCACTTTGGGAGGCTGAGGTGGGCGGATCACTTGAGGTCAGGAGTTTGAGACCAGCTTGGCCAACATGGTGAAACCCCATCTCTACTAAAAATACAAAAATTAGCCAGACATGATGACATGTGCCTGTAGTCTCAGCTACTCAGGAGGCTGACGCAGGAGAATCGCTTGAACCTGGGAGGCAGAGGTTGCAGTGAACCAAGATTGCGCCACTGCACTTCAGGCTAGGCAACAGAGTGAGACTCTGTCTCAAAAAAAAAAAAAAAAAAAAAGAAAAAAATTCCCAAATTGCTGTCCAATTGATCATGCAGAAAGCAGGCTATGCTCTGAGAAAGGCAAAATCAAATAGCCTCACAGTAGCCAGGTGATGTCACAGTGACCATGGTGCACTCTTCCCTGGCATGGCACCACTTCAAGGAAGTGGCATCTATTTGGGCAATGCGTCCAGTCCCACACTCCAGAGACTTAGCATGAGGCTCCCTCTGTACAGTGGTGAGAGTAAGAGTAGTCCAAGGAAACTGCTGGAGAGATTTTTTTTTTAAAGGAAAAGAAAAGGGCAAGAGTCATGTGGCACTTCTACTGTGGTGCAGGCGTCCTGAGTCAGCCCTCAGCTCCGAGAGGCAACAAGGCAAATTCTAACACTTTAAAGGGTGACATGAAAATGACTCCTTCTTGGCTACACTGACGTGTATGTTTCTGCTTCAGGGTAAGCCCCTCTGTTTGGTAAACCACCTGTTCAAAAAACTGTGACTGTGGAAATCAAATTCAGCTAAATCACAGGGGAACAGATAACATAAGCAAAATTTCACTACTTTATATTTAGGAGTTGTACTTGGTCCTTAAAATTACTTAGAGGTCTGTTTCAGAATTAAAAACACAGAAATGAAGAAAACATAGTCAATTTCCTTTATAATTCTAGAGAGTAAGGCTTTTTCTAACTATGTCTCAAAATCCAGAAGCCGTAAAAGAAACTATTGATTAATTTAATTATATAAAAGTAGCCAGGCGTGATGGCTCACACCTGTAATCCCAGCACTTTGAGAGGCTGAGGTGGGTGGATCACTTGAGGTTAGGAGTGCGAGACCACCCTGGCCAACATGGTAAAACCCCATCTCCACTAAAAATACAAGAATTAGCCGGGTGTGGTGGCAGGCACCTGTAATCCCAGCTACTTGGGATGCTGGGGCAGAAGAATTGCTTGAACCTGGGAGGCAGAGGTTGCAGTGCGCCGAGATCATGCCGCTGCATCCAGCCTGGGCGACAGAGACAGACTCTGTCTCAAAAAAAAAAAAAAAAAAAAAAAAAAATTATATCCAAGTAAAAAATTTATGTGTCAAAAAATATCATAGGCAAAATCAGAAAAGACAAATGAGGAACTTTCTGGTGGGCAGATCAGACTGCCCACATCTGAGCCCACTGATCAGTAGGACAGGGATGACCATAAGAGGCAACAAGAAGCATATAGCACCACTCATTAAGTGTTCTTCCCAGAAGAGTGAATCTGAAAGTGATCAAACCTCTAAACTGAACTACCAGTCTATGAGAAATATGTGACAGAGAAACACGCTAACAGAAAGGAGACACAATCAGCAAAAAATCTAGAATGTAGGAGACTCCACAGGGCAAATGATCCAATTTCTTCAACAAAATAAATTGCAAAGGGGGTATTACATGTTATGAGACACTTAAGAATTCCATCAACCAAAATTACAAATACATTGTCCCTCTGACCCAGCAATCTCATTTCTGGGAATCCTTAGACACACTTGCACATGTATAAAATGAAGCAGGCACAGCATCATTCACAGTATCACTAACAGCAAATTTGGAAGCAACCCAAGGATCCATATGTAGTGACTGGTTAAATAAATTAAGGCACAGTCACACAGTGGAATACACGTAGCCATAAAACGAGTGGGAAAGCTTTCTTGGTACTGATACAGAAGAGGACCAGGACAATATTAAATGAAAAAACCCAAGGAATAAAGCAATTGATAAGATGCGCTATCTTTCTGAAAGAAAGGACAAAAATAGGTCAGGTGGCGTGGCTTATGCCTATAATCCCAGCACTTTGTGAGGCCAAGGTGGGCGGATCACTTGAGGTCAGGAGTTCAAGACCAGCCTGGCCAATATGGTGAAACCCCGTCTCTACTAAAAATAGAAAAATTAGCTGGGCATGGTGGTGGGTGCCTGTAATCCCAGCTACTTGGGCGGCTGAGACAGGAGAATTGCTTGAACCCAGGAGGCGGAGGGTGCAGTGAGGCGAGTTTGGACCACTGCACTCCAGCCTGAGCAAAAGAGCGAGACTCCGTCTCAAAGAGAGAAAAAAAAGAAGGGAGAAAAATAAGAATTTGTGTTCATCGAGACTCCATCTCAAAGAGAAAAAAAAAAAAAAAAAGAAAAATAAGAATTTGTGTTCATATTTTATTGTTTGCATAAAAATCCACTGGAAGGCCTGGGGCACTGGCTCATGCCTACAATCCCAGTTCTTTGGGAGGCCGAGGCGGGTGCATCACTGAGGTCAGGAGTTCGAGACCAGCCTGACCAACATGGCGAAAACCCATCCCTAAAAAAAAATACAAAAAATTAGTCGGGCATGGTGGCAGGCGCCTGTCATCCCAGCTACTTGGGAGCCTGAGGCAGGAGAATTGCTTGAATCCAGGAGGTGGAGGTTGCAGTGAGCCGAGATCACGCCATTGCGCTCCAGCCTGGGCATCAGAGCAAGACTCTGTCTCAAAAAGAAAAAAAAAAATTCACTGGAATTTACAAAGGAAACTAATAAAAGTGGTTGTCTATAGGATGAAGGGGTGAGGGGAGTGGAAAATTCAGTGGAAGGGGACAAGAATGAGTGTAAGACTTCCCAATGTGTACTATTTTCTGTTATTCTGATTTATGAACAATGTGACTATATCATCTACATATAGATATCTTTATATCTGTGTGTGTGTGTGTGTGTGTGTGTGTGTGTATAAAATAAATAGGGCTGGGCGCGGTGGCTCACACCTGTAATCCCAGTACTTTGGGGGGTCAAGGCAGGTGGATCACTTGAGGTCAGGAGTTCAAGACCAGCCTGGCCAACCAACATGATGAAATCCCGTCTCTACTAAAATACAAAAAATTGGCCAGGCATGGTGGTGCATGCCTGTAATCCTAGCTACTCAGGAAGCTGAGGCAGGAGAATTGCTTGAACCTGGGAGGCGGAGGCTATAGTGAGCCAAGATCACGCCACTGCACTCCAGCCTGGGTGACAGAGCAATACTCTGTCTCAAAAAAAAAAAAAAAAAAAAAAAAAAAAAGAAATGGGTATCATCTACTATAACTATATAAAATTTAATTATCTGAATAACAATCTGATAATCTGGTTGGGTGCGGTGGCTCACGCCTGTAACCCCAGCACCTTGGAAGGCCAAGGTGGGTGGATTACTTGAGGTCAGGAGTTTGAGACCAGCCTGGCCAACATGATCAAATCCCATGTCTACTAAAAATAGAAAAATCAGCCGGGCATGGTGGCTGGCGCCTGTAATCCCAGCTACTTGCGAGGCTCTGGCAGGAGAACTGCTTGAACCCGGGAGGCGGAGGTTGCAGTGAGCCGAGATCAAGCCACTGCACTTCAGCCTGGGTGACAGAGCGAGACCCTATCTCAAAAAAACACACACAAAAAACCCAGAAAATCCCAATCTGATAATTTAATGATAAATGGATCATGAAGATGAATGAGAGAAACGAGAAAAATATTCTGGCATCAGTTCTAGGAGTTCCCTGTGACTCTCCAACAGCCCTTTGGGCCCCCAGCGTGAACCAGCACCTACCTCCATGAAAAAGATATCTCCATTTGTATCTGTCCCTGCATGTACCACAAATGTCTGCTTCTTCATATGCCGGCTGCCACTGGACCAGATAGAGAGATCGCGTCCATTCTGATGAAAGAGAGATTTTTTTGAGACAGTCATACATCCCTCTCAAGAGGGCTCTGGGCCAAGAATTCCCCATCCAGCAATCAAATTCATATCAGCTTTCTCAGCACAGTCTCATCTGCTGGCCACTGGTCACCCGGGAAGTGGTTTCAGATGTTTTGGTCTCAGAAGCCCCATATCTCTTAAAATTTATTGAAGATTCCAAAGAGCTTTTGTTTATGTGAGTTATAGATATTTACATACTAGAAATTTAAACAGAAATTTCTCAAATAATTATAAAAACAATTAATTCATTAATAACCCATTACATAGTAATATAAACATTTTTAAGAACTATATTTTCTAAAAAAAAAGGCACCATTTCACATTTTTGCAAATCTCTTTAATGTTTGACTTAACAGCAAATAGCTGCATTCTCCTATCTGCTTCTGCATTGAGTCTGTTGCAGTATGTTGCTTTGGTTGAGGTATATGAAAAAAACGACCTAACAGTTACGTATTTGGAAAATGGAAGAGGATTTTCATAGCCTTTTCAGATAAATAGACGTATTCTTTTTTTAACACTATACCAGAACTTGAGAAGTAGCAGCTTCTTTTTTTTTAGAGACAAGGTTTCGCTCTGTCACCCAGGCTGGAGTTCAGTGGCACGACCATAGCCCATTACAGCTTTGAACTCCTGGGCATAAGTGACACTCCTGCCTCAGCCTCCCAAGTACCTGGGATTATAGGCATAAATCACAACACCCAGCAACAGCAGCTTTTGAAAGTTAGCTGCAGTGTGGAATCTGAAAGCACATCAATGAACATTTTTTTTTTTTTTTTTGAGACGGAGTCTCGCTCTGTAGCCCAGGCTGGAGTGCAGTGGCCGGATCTCAGCTCACTGCAAGCTCCGCCTCCCGGGTTCACGCCATTCTCCGGCCTCAGCCTCCCGAGTAGCTGGGACTACAGGCGCCTGCCACCTCGCCCGGCTAGTTTTTTGTATTTCTTAGTAGAGACGGGGTTTCACCGTGTTAGCCAGGATGGTCTCGATCTCCTGACCTCGTGATCCGCCCGTCTCGGCCTCCCAAAGTGCTGGGATTACAGGCTTGAGCCACCGCGCCCGGCCACATCAATGAACATTTTACACTATTACATTAAAATCCATTTAGGCCAGACATGGGGGCTCATTCCTATAATCCCAACACTTTAGGAGGCCAAGTCGGGAGTACTGTTTGAGCCTAGGCAGGAGTTGGAAACCAGCCTGGGCAACAGTGAGCTCCTATTCTCCATACATCTTTTTTTTTTTTTTTTTGAAACAGGGTTTCATTCTGTCACCCAGGCTGGAGTGCAGTGGTGCGATCATGAATCATGGCAGCCTCAACCTCCTGAGCTCAAGTGACCTCAGCTTCCCAAGTAGCTAGGACTACAGGTGCATGCCACCGTGCCTGGCTGATTTTTTTATTTTTTGTAGAAATGGGGTCTCCCTTGGCTGGGAGTGGTGGCTCACACCTGTAATCCCAGCACTTTGGGAGGCCGAGGTGGGTGGATCACAAGGTCAGGAGTTAGAGACCAGCCTAACCAACATGGTGAAACCCCGTCTCTACTAAAAATATAAAAATTAGCTGGGCGTGGTGGCGGGGGCCTGTAGTCCCAGCTACTAGGGAGGCTGAGACAGGAGAATGACATGAACCCGGGAGGCAGAGCTTGCAGTGAGCCGAGATGGCACCACTGCACTCCAGCCTGGGCGACAGAGCGAGACTTCGTCTCAAAAAAAAAAAAAAAAAGTATAATCAATCAATTTAATAAAAGTAACAGTTTTCACTGCTTCTTCAAGGACATTTATAAGCACAACTAGCATTTTTAAAAAACTAAGAGTGTAAGCCAGGTGCAGTGACTCACGCCCGTAATCCCAGAACTTTGGGAGGCTGAGGCAGGCAGATCATTTGAGGTCAGGAGTTCGAGATCAGCCTGGAGAATGCCCGTCTCTACTAAAAATACAAAAATTAGCCAGGCATGGTGGTGCATGCCTGTAACCTCAGCTACTCAGGAGGCTGAAGCAGGAAGACTGCTTGAACCCACAAGGCAGAGACTGCAGTGAGCCAAAGTTGCACCATTGCACTCCAGCCTGGGCAACAAGAGAGTGAAACTCTGTCTCTCTCTCCCTCTCTCTCTCGCGCGCGCGCTCTCTCTCTCTCTCTCTATATATATAAATAAATCAGTTGGGTGTGGGGGCACACGCCTGTAATCCCAGCTACTCGGGAGGCTGAGGCATGAGAATCGCTTGAACCTAGGAGGTGGAGATTGCGGTGAGCCAAGATTGCACTACTGCACTCCAGCCTGGGCGACAAAGTGAGAGTCTGTCTCAAAAAACAAACAAAACAAAAATAAAAAACTGAGAGTGTATCGAGGCAAGGAATACAATGGCTGCTGGCATAGTTTGGGGCCATTGTCTTCACTTGGGTTAAAGTGCCAGCAGTTGTACCCACCACTGCTTTGGTACCATCAGTGCAAACGTAACCCTGTGAAAATGGCAAGTAGCCGGGCGCGGTGGCTCACGCCTGTAATCCCAGCACTTTGGGAGGCCGAGGCGGGCGGATCACAAGGTCAGGAGATCGAGACCACGGTGAAACCCCGTTTCTACTAAAAATACAAAAAATTAGCCAGGCGCGGTTGTGGGCGCCTGTAGTCCCAGCTACTCGGGAGGCGGAGGCAGGAGAATGGCGTGAACCCGGGAGGCGGAGCTTGCAGTGAGCCGAGATGGCGCCACTGCACTCCAGCCTGGGCGACAGAGCGAGACTCCGTCTCAAAAAAAAAAAAAAAAAGAAAATGGCAAGTAACATTTTAGAATCATTTGAAATAGTTTTCACCTTCTGAAACCTCAGCAGTCCAGACCACACATCAAAACTGATGCACTATGATAGTTTTATACAGAGAATCCCATCACAGAACACAGGGACTAATGCCTCATTTAGAGTCAAAGACAACTGCTCCATTTGCAAAATCAGGGGTGAACTGGACTGGAAGTGACACAAACCAAGAAACGACCCATGGGAAGCCTAAGGGGTGGCCAGATGTGCTTACCAGGTTCGCCAGCTGATCAAGCACCTCATTGATTTGCTGGCTGTACACAAGCCCAATGTGCGACTTTCCCATTAGGCGCCTCACCTTCTTGCGGATGTCATTCTTATTTACCTGAAAAGCCAAAACAGGACTCTTAACAAGGGATCTGCTCTCCTCTCGACTGAGGTAGAGAGAAGAGAATGTACAAGTGGGTTTCCCACCATCTGAGAGAAGTGAAATTCTGAAAGACCACATCACTGAACAAGGGAGAAAACTTTCAACTATGTATTCTGCCACCATGAGGGGAAGAAAAGTCCTGGCTCTGTCTCTAGTTAGCTTCTGCAGAAAAGTGGCTCTTAGAGCAGTTCTGGTTCCAGAGGAGACTTTCTCCCTATCCCCACTCAATACCACAACATTCACCCCTACAAGGGCTCTGAAAACCCCCAAGGCTCTTCATAGTGTAATTCAGAAATGACTTAGAGTGGCAACACCAGACTGGGTTGTAGCTAAGACATCTCTGAAGGTTAGGGATCATCATCCTTTCCCAGCCAGAGTCAACCAGTACCCTCCAAATTCCAGAGTACAGTGAAACTTACACCAGGAAATGAAGCAAACCAAGAGGGGCTGGGGGCATTCTCTGCATTTGATCAACTGATCCCTTCACACTTAGGGAGGTTAGGGAGAACAAAAGGAGGAGAAACCCAGTGGCTCCTTCTCCAAACGATTCTCTTCTACCCATCAACTCCAGACTTATGTTTCCCTTTGAGAGCAGAACTCTTCTACTTGGTAACATACTTCTTCCACAGCCACAAAACCAAGTACAACATACCAAGTTCTATCTACTATTACTTTGTTAATGGCTGGCTCTTCTTATAACTATGGAAAATTCTGTAAGATATAGGGCTGTCCTGAAAAACAAAATCTGAGCATCGTTTCTTTTTTTTTTTTGAGATGGATTTTCACTCCTGTGGCCTAGGCTGGAATATAATGGTACGATCTCAGCTCACTGCAACCTTCTTCTCTAGAGTTCAAGCGATTCTCCTGTCTCAGCCTTCCAAGTAGCTGGGATCAGAGGCGTGAGCCACCATGCCCAGCTAACTTTTGTATTTTTAGTAGAGACAGGATTTCACCATATTGGTCAGGCTAGTCTAGAACTCCTGACCTCAGGTGATCCATCTGCCTTGGCCTCCCAAAGTGCTGGGATTACAGGCGTGAGCCACCACTCCTGGTCCTGAGCATCCTTTCTAAGTTTTAAAAATCTACTACTGTAAAAAAGAAAAATTAATTCATTGTATTTTGTGGGAAGCTCTACTGGCATCCTAAAACTACTCAGTAAAGGGAGACCATATAAATCTCAAAATAAACAAACAATGGCTGGGCATGGTAGCTCCTGCCTGTAATCCCAGCACTTTGGGAGGCTGAGGCAAGAGGATCACTTGAGGTCAGAAGTACGAGACCGAGGCGCCTGGCCAACATGGTGAAACCCCATCTCTACTAAAAATAGAAAAATTAGCTGGGCGTAGTGGCAGACATCTGTAATCCCAGCTACTCAGGAGGCCGAGGCAGGAGAATTGCTTGAACCCGGGAGGCAGAGGATGCAGTGAGCCAACACCGTGCCACTGTACTCCAGCCTGGGTGACAGAGTGAGACTGTCTCAAAAAAAAATGAAAATAAAAATAAATAAATAAATAAATAGTATGGAATCATCAGTTCTTGGCCAGGCGCAGTGGCTCATGCCTGTAGTCCCAGCACTTTGGGAGGCCAAGGCGGGTGGGATCACCTGAGGTCAGGAGTTTGAGACCAGCCTGGCCAACACGGTGAAACCCCGTCTCTACTAAAAATACAAAAACTAGCTGGGTATGGTGGTCTGCACCTATAATCCCAGCTACTGGGGAGGCTGAGGCACAAGAATCACTTGAACTGGGGAGGTGGAGGTTGCAGTGAGCTGAGATTGCGCCACTGCACTCCTACCTGGGCGACAGAGCAAGACTCTGTCTCAAAAAAAAAAAAAAAGAGAATCATCAGTTATTTCTACAACACTCCTTAGTAAAACAGGCTGGCAGCTTCAGAGAAACAGAACATTGTTAAGCTGGCAGAGAGGCCTCAGACTTTCAATCAAGAAGACAGCCCTAAGTAAGATACCTTGATAGCTTCCCAGCTGCCCCGAAATTCAGGTGACAGGAACAAGCCTTGCCCTTCTAGCATCAGTGGAGCTGGACACAGCAAAATGACATTACCTTCATCAGCAGCATGTAGGAGATGAGGTTGTGCAAAAGGGTGGCCAGCAAGCGATCTTCATCATCTTCCAGGCGCTTCCGGTCATGTTCTCCCAGGGACAGGTACCTAAGCAGAAGACAAAGCACAAGTCAGCCCTCAAGTGGGAGACCACGGAACTAACCAGGAGGAGGCTGTCTGCATATTCCCAATGGTTTCCTAAGCCCCATACCTGTCGATCATTTCCTGGGGACCCTGGTCCATACCCATGCCTTCTCTCTCCAACATCACAGCATCTAAGAAGGCATCTTCCCAGAATTGCATTTGGTCCCATAAAGTAGAACGCTCTTTGCCTGCATAGAATAAAGGTTTCTTAGGGGGCCTATTTAACATTTAAGAATATAGCTGCCAAACAAAAATAAAGAGTAAAATCCAGATAAAAGGGAATAATTACAAATTCCAGGGCAAAGCAAACACAATCTCTCTACCCCAGATCTAACATGCCTGCCACCAGCCCCAGATGCCTTCAAGTAACGCCCAGTCCCTCCCAAGGAGGAGGGATGAACACAGCACACAAATAAATGTGGTTACTTATAGAAAAGGTCTCCATAGCTGCATCCTCTAACTGGTCCCACATGGATCCTTTGTCCCTTCCTGCCAATTTGAGAGCAGGAAGGACCATGGTAGCAAGAAAGGAAAGAAAGGAAGACAGAAAGGCAGAGGCTGTTGATTAACACCAAAACCCAATCTTGTCCAGTTTTCACCCACTGCTTGTTCTGGACACAGTAAGTCGCTTGCTTCAGGTATAAAACTGCTATCTAATGTCAGCATTGAGATCAGCAGAAAGCCAACCAGCTACTTGTTCAGTGTGACCCTCTCCCCTGGCTGAGCCAGCTTTCTCCAGTGCAAAGGGCCTTCCCAGTGTGTTTCTCACCTAGGAGTCCCTCATAGAGATAGACTCGCTGGCTCACATCTTCAGAAGTGCGAATGGGGCTGCCTGCCAGCTTCTCCTTTACGCTTGGCTTCAAGCTATGGGCTTTACCCTAGAGAGAAGAGATGATAGGTCAGTGGCCGAGGTAGCAATGAACAGGGGCAAAGGAAACCAAGCATTTCACTAAGAGGCTGTCACACCAGTCACCATCCATTAACAACATAAACTCCAGTACCCATGCTTCTGCAAGTCCACCATGCCTCCTAAACTATACAATAAAGTTTTCATTTTTGACTTATCTTTTTACTCCTTAGTCTCTGTAAGATTATTTTCTCTTTAAAGCAACAACAATAACAATCAGATTAATTCTCTGTGGAGTTACGTAACACAGCAGAAAGAACCCAGGGTTTACCATCAGACTGACTAAGGCTCAGATCCCTGCCTCTTATTAGCTTATGTGGCCTTAGGTACAAAAATCAGCTTCCCTGAGCCTCATTTTCCTAATCTGTCAAAGGAAGGTTATAATACCTACCTCATAGGACTACTTTACAAGAATTAAATTTGAAAATACATATAAAGCACCTAACAGTGCCTAGCACATGGCTAGTAATCGAGAAATGTTCATTTCTTCTTTCCTATCTTTTACTGTCCCTAAGAAATATCACTAACTTCATCTGCTACTTCTGAGTAGATTTTCTATTCATTAAAAGATTTTCAGCCGGGTGCAGTGGCTCACGCCTGTAATTCCAACACTTTGGGAGGCCAAGGTGGCTGGATCACCACGTCAGGAGATCCAGAGTTCCTGGCTAACATGGTAAAATCCCGTACCTATTAAAAATACAAAAAATGGGAGGCTGAGACGGGCGGGATCACATGGTCAGGAGATCGAGACCATCCTGGCTAATACGGTGAAACCCCGTCTCTACTAAAAAAAATACAAAAAACTAGCCGGGCGAGGTGGCGGGCGCCTGTAGTCCCAGCTACTCCGGAGGCTGAGGCAGGAGAATGGCATGAATCCAGGAGGCGGAGCTTGCAGTGAGCTGAGATCCAGCCACTGCACTGCACTCCAGCCTGGCGACAGAGCCAGACTCCGTCTCAAAAAAAAAATTAGCCAGGTGTGGTGGCACACGCCTGCCGTCGCAGCTACTTGGGAGGCTAAGGCAGAAGAAACGCTTGAAAACCCTGGAGGCGGAGGTTGCAGTGAGCCAAGATCGCACCACTGCACTCCAGCTTGGGCGACAGAGTGAGAGACTGTCTCAAAAAAAAAAAAAAAAAAAAAAACCCAACACCTAAAAAGAGACAAAATAATTATATAGTAACAAAGGGATCACTTCAGCAAGAGGATATAACAATTGCAAATACATATGCATTCAACACCAAACAGTTATATAAAGCAAATATTGCAAATATTATTAGATCTAAAGGGAGAGATATACTCCAATACAGTAACAGTTGGGGACTTCAATACCTCACTCTCAGCATTGGACAGATCATCTAGACAGAAAATCAACACAGAAACACTGGATTTAAACTGCATTTTAGATTCAGATTGCTTTTTAGACCAAATGGACCTAACAGACATTTACAGAACATTCCATCCAACAGCTGTAGAATACACATTCTTTTCATCAACACCCAGAACATTCTCTAGGACAGACCACATATTAGGCCACGAAATAAGTATAACGAGAAATTTAAGAAAACTGAAATCACAGCAAGTATCTTTTCAGACCACAAGGGAACACTGTGCTCTGAAAATTAGAAATAACAAACTTTTAAAATCATACGAATACACGGAAATTAAATATGCTCCTGAGTGACCAATGGGTCAACAAAGAAATTAAGAAGGAAATTTAAAAATTTCTTCACACAAATGAAAATAAAAACACAGCATACCAAAACCTATGGGATACAGCAAAAGCAGTATTAAGAAAGAAGCTTATAGCAATAAATGTCTACATCAAAAAAGTAGGAAGATTTCAAATCAACTTAATGATGCAGCTCAAAGAATTGTGAAAGCAAGAACAAACCAAACCCAAAATTAGTAGAAGAAATAATCAAGATCAGAGCAGAAATAAAATTGAGACTAAAAAATATAGGCCAGGCATGGTGGCTCACGCTTATAATCCCAACACTTTGGGAGGCTGAGACAGGTGGATCACCTGAGGCCAGGAGTTCGAGAGCAGCCTGGCCAACATGGCGAAACCCCATCTCTAGTAAAAATACAAAAAAAAAAAAAAATAGCCGGGTGTGGCAGTCGGCACCTGTAATCTCAGCTACTTGGGAGGCTGAGGCAGAAGAATCACCTGAACCCAGGAGGTGGAGGTTGCAGTGGGCCAAGAATGCACCATTGCACTCCAGCCTGGGCAACAAGAGCAAAACTCTGTCTCAAAATAAATAAATAAATAATCAACAAAATGAAAAGTTCATTTTCGTAAAGAGAAACAAAATCCACAAACCATTAGAGCTAGACTAACCAAAAGAGAGAGAGAGAGAGAAAGAGAGAGAGAGAGAGAGAGAGAGAGAAGACTCCCGCCAAAAAAACACCAAAAACAAAAAAGGAAACATTACAATTGCCATCACAGAAAAACAACAAATAACAAGGGACTATAACTACATGCCAACAAATTAGAAATGGATACATTCTTAGACATAAACAATCTACCAAGATTTAACCAAGAAATAGCAACCTGAACGGTCCAATTACAAGTAATGAGATTGAATCTGTAATAAAAAGCTTCCCATCACAGAGCACGATGGTTAATGCCTGTAATCCCAGCACTTTGGGAGGCTCAGGCAGGCAGATCACTTGAGGCCTGTAGCTCGAGACCAGACTGGCCAACATGATGAAACTCTGTCTCTATTAAAAATACAAAAATTAGCCAGGCATGGTGGTGAATACCTGTAATCCCAGCTACTCGAGAGGCTGAGGTATGAGAATTGCTTGAACCTGAGAGGCAGAAGTTGCAGTGAGCCAACATCACACCACTGCACTCCAGCCTGAGCAACAGAGCAAGACTCTGTCTCAAAAAAAAAGTTGGGCGCAGTGGAGCACACGCCTGTAATCCCAGCACTTTGGGAGGCCGAGGGGGGCAGATCACTTGAGGTCAGGAGTTCGAGACCACCCTGGACAACATGGCGAAACCTCGTCTCTACTAAAAATACAAAAATTAGCCAGGTGTGGTCGTGGGCGCCTTTAATCCCAGCTACTTGGGAGGCTGAAGCAGGAGAACTGCTTGAACCTGGGAGGTGGAGGTAGCAGTGAGCTGAGATCGCACAACTGCACTCTAGCCTGGGCAACAGAGCAAGACTCCGTCTCAAAAAAAAAAAAAAGAAAGAAAGAAGAGAAAGGCTCAGGACCCAATAGCTTCAATGCAGAATTCTAAAAACATTTAAAGAAAAACTAGGCTGGGCGCGGTGGCTCAAGCCTGTAATCCCAGCACTTTGGGAGGCGGAGACGGGCGGATCACGACGTCAGGAGATAGAGACCATCCTGGCTAACATGGTGAAACCCCGTCTCTACTAAAAAATACAAAAAACTAGCCGGGCGAGGTGGCGGGCGCCTGTAGTCCCAGCTACTTGGGAGGCTGAGGCAGGAGAATGGCGTGAACCCGGGAGGCGGAGCTTGCAGTGAGCTGAGATCCGGCCACTGCACTCCAGCCTGGGCGACAGAGCGAGACTCCGTCTCAAAAAAAAAAAAAAAAAAAAAAAAGAAAAACTAATACCAAATACAAAAGTATTCAATAAAAGTCAACATCCCTTCATGATAAAACCTCTCAACAAGTTAGGTACAGAGCGAACATACCTCAAAACAATAAAAGTCACATATGACAAACCCACAACCAACATCATACTAAATGGGGAAAAGATGAAAACTTTTCCTCTACGATCTGTAACAAGACAAGGATGTCTAATTCCACCACTTTTATTCAACTGGAAGTGCTAATCAAAGCAATTAGGCCAGAGAAAGAAAGGGCATCCAAATTGGACAGAAGGAAGTCAAACTGTCCCTCAAAGCGGGCTGGGTATTGTGGTTCACACCTGTTGATCCTAGCACTTTGGGTGGCCAAGGCAGGTGGATCGCTTGAGCCCAGGAGTTCCAGACCAGCCTGGGCAACATGGAACACCTTGTCTCTACAAACACAAAAATCAGCTGGGCATGGTGGCGCATGCCTGTAGTCCCCGCTACTCGAGAGACTGAGATGGAAGGACTGCTTGAGCCCAGTAGGTGGAGGCTGCAGTGAACCGATATTGCACCACTGCACTACTCCAGCCTGGTTCTATCTTAAAAAAAAAAAAAAAAGAAAAAGAAAAAAGAAAGCCCTAAAATCTCCACTAGAAAACTCAGAACTAATAAGTGAATTCAATAAAGTTGCAGGATATAAAATCAACATATAAAAATCAGTAGTGTGTCTATACACCAACAATAAAACAGCAGAGGCCAGGCGCGGTGGCTCACGCCTGTAATCCCAGCACTTTAGGAGGCTAAGATGGGCAGATCACGAGGTCAGGAGATCGAGACCATCCTGGCTAACACGGTGAAACTCCATCTCTACTAAAAAAATACAAAAAAATTAGCCGGGCATGGTGGCGTGCACCTGTAGTCCCAGCTACTCGGGAGGCTGAGGCAGGAGAATGGCGTGAACCCAGGAGGCGGAGCTTGCAGTGAGCCGAGATCACACCACTGCACTCCAGCCTGGGCAACAGAGCGAGACACCATCTCAAAAAAATAAATAAATAAATAAAAAATTAATGCCCTACGAATAAATTCAATGAAGGAAGTAAAAGATCTCCATGAGGAAAAATAGAAAACACTGATGTAAGAACAAGTTTAGGGAAAAGATGTAAAGATACATACACCATGTTCATGGATTGAAAGAATATTGTGAAAATGACCATACTACCAAAAGTGATCTACAGATTCAAGGCAATTCCTACCAAAATACCAATGGTATTCTTTGTTTTTTTTTTTTTTTTTGAGACGGAGTCTCACTCTGTCGCCCAGACTGGAGTGCAGTGGTGCGATCTCGGCTCACTGCAAGCTCCACCTCCCGGGTTCACGCCATTCTCCTGCCTCAGCCTCCCGAGTAGCTGGGACTACAGGCGCCTGCCACCACGCCCAGCTAGTTTCTTTGTATTTTAGTAGAGACGGGGTTTCACCGTGTTAGCCAGGATGGTCTCGATCTCCTGACCTCGTGATCCGCCCATCTCGGCCTCCCAAAGTGCTGGGATTACAGGCGTGAGCCACCGCGCCGGCCACCAATGGTATTCTTCACAGAGATAGAAAAAACAATCCTAAAATCCATATGGAACCACAAAAGACCCCAGATAGCCAAAACAATACTGGGCAAAAAGGTATCACACTACTAGACTTCAAAATACAAGAGAAAGCTACAGTAACCATAACTGCATGCTACTGGCATAAAAAACAGACCCATAGACCAATGGAACAGAATAGAGAACCCAGAAAGAAATCCATATATTTATAGCCAACTGTTTTTTGACAAAGGAACCAAGAATATTCACCAGGGGTACGGATAGTCTCTTCAATAAATGGTGCTCGGAAAACCTGATATCCATTATTCAGAAAAATAAAACTAGACCCCTACCTCTCACCATATACAAAAATCAACCCAAAATGGATTAAAGACTTAAATATAAGACCCAAAACTATAAAACTACTAGAAGAAAACGTAGCAGAAATGCTTCAGGACATTGGTCTGGGCAAAAAGTTTATGGAGACCTCAAAAGCACAGGCAACAAAAGCAAAAGTAGACAAACAGGATTATATTAAACTAAAAAGCTTCTGCACAACAAAGGACATGATGAACTGAGTGAAGAGACAGTCTGCAGAATGGAAGAAAATATTTACGAACTATTCATCTGACAAGAGATTAATATCTAGAATATACAAGAAAGAACTCAACAGCAAAAAAACACAATCTATTAAAAAATGGGCAAATGAGCTGAACAGATCTCTCTTAAAAAAAGACACACAAATGGCTAACAGGTGTTTTGGAATAATGGGCCTCTACAAAGGCCTTGAAGCCAAACTGCTGTAGACAGTTCTCACTGCCGCTTCCATTTATGAGAAACTGATGGTTGCTATCCTCACAGCTATGCGGCTGAAGGGTACAGCAAGCACTGAGATGTCTTACGGTGAAAAGTTCAGAAGACGCTCAAGGTGGAGGATTTTCTTTGAAGCGAAGAGAAGTAATTTTCCTATTACTCTGGCTCCTTCCACCACAAATGTAACCTCTATTGGCTTGAAAAGCATCTAAAGGTAAACAGGAAGTATAGCAGGCTAGACCTGTTGTCAACTTAACTTTTACGATCCATGGTTAGATTTTGGGGTGAAGGTTGAACTAATATGAAAAGAAAACATTATTGAAAATCCCTGGCCGGGCGCGGTGGCTCACACCTGTAATCCCAGCACTTTGGGAGGCTGAGGCGGGAGGATCACGAGGTCAGGGGATCGAGACCATCATGGCTAACACGGTGAAACCTTGTCTCTACTAAAAATACAAGAAATTAGCTGGGTGTGGTGGCGGGCACCTGTAGTAACAGCTACTTGGGAGGCTGAGGCAGGAGAATGCCGTGAACCCAGGAGGCAGAGCTTGCAGTGAGCCGAGACTGCACCACTGCACTCCAGCCTGGGTGACAGAGCGAGACTTCATCTCAAAAAAAAAAAAAAAGAAGAAGAAGAAAGAAAAGAAAACCCCTAATAAACTGTCAGCACAAAAGAAAAATCAATTAATCATTCAATCAACCAACCAGTCTGTTCAGACTCAGAGAGAGTTAAGGCCCATTAACTTGAATAGCCTCTCAATCCTATTCCCAATCTTCACTCTGGGAGGTCACTGAATCTATTAAAAACACATACAGAAGGCTCTGCGAGTGGGCATGATTACCAGTCTTAAATAGCTGGTTTCATTTAAATTTTTCTTCCTTTCACCCCACGGGCCAAAGATAAGGACCTATGCCTATAAGTTCTTATAGAGCACATCCATTCTCATCTCCGTTTAATAAAGTGGCAAGTCTATCAGTGTTTTAACAGCCTATAGAGGCACATATACATTAAAAAGCAGAGGCTGGGCACAGTGGCTCATGCCACTTTGAGAGGCCAAGGCAGGAGGCTCACTTAACCCAGGAGTTTGAGACTGGCCTAGACAACAGAGGGGAATCCAATTTCTACAAAAAACTAAAAAAATTAGCCAGGCATGGTGGTGTATGCCTGTAGTCCCAGCTACTTGGGAGGCTGAGGTGGGAGGACCACTTGAGCCTGGGAGGTTAAGGCTGCAGTGAGCAGTGATTGTGCCACTACACTCCAGCCTGGGCAACAGAGTGAGACCCTGTGTAAAACAAACAAACAAACAAACAAAAAACCCAGATGTCTAAGGCAAGGACTAAAAAGAATTCATCTCCTTCCAGCTGATTACAGGCTTACTGTGTGATCTAGGGAAGTTCTTTTTTCCTAAGGCATTGTTCCCCTCACCTATTAGAAAAGACTAGTCACAGCAATATAGTGAATCATAAACTTCTTGAGTAAAAATTATGCCTTTTTCATCCCTGTTTCTTTAGCGTAAAATCTGGCACTTAGTAAATCACTTCATGGATGTTTATTAATGAATGAAAACTTCAAATAACTGTTAGTAATATACTGAAATAGAATGCTATAAAATATAGAAATAGATGCTATATAAATAGAGCAGAGACCAAAATAAAACTGGATACTCCATAGAAACAGACTGGTACTAAATGAGAGCTGTGATTGTCCTGACAAATACCACAAAGGCATCACTTTGCCTGTGTTAGACCTGGGGATTAATACTACATAGGATTCGAAGCCCTTATCTGACTGGGCAAGGAGCATAACTCATCAGTGATTCAGGAGAGGGTTCTAAAAGTCCCAGATCGTAAGTCAAAAACGACTGAAAAAAGCCTTAAGAAATGTTTTCCTTACAGCCAAATATATGAGGATTACCTCTTCCTTATTTAACCTTCACCTCTTTAGTGTCTCTTAACTTTCATTCTTTTCTAGCCTGCTTCCCTCCCCCATTAAAGAAATGGTCTTCTTTTGTTGGCAAACAAAGCTTACAAAGATGGTGCTTGTAGCAGAGTTGGTCTCAATTTCACTATCAGACAAAGTGCCCCGAGAGCTTGCCAGGTGAACACTGCCCTCGCCACCTGGTCCGTCACCTGCATTGCTGCTTAAGTCACTGTCAGCTCCAAGAGTCTCTCCAGAGCTATTACTCACCTGTAAAAGAAAAAAGGTAGTAAGAGATAGTCCCCAGGGATGGGCCCCAGAAATGCCAAGCTGTTAGAGCTCCCTGCCACCATAAAAAAATATTCAATTTCAAAGGTGTGTCAGACAGCCTCTGGAAGTACCTTCTTTATAAGATGAGAAGCTCTGGGTGAAATCTCGTGTACACACACTTATGATGCTAAACCTCTCCACCATGAGAACCATGCTGACCTGAGACTCAGAGCAGCCTCCAAAGAGAAAGTAGCGCCCTTTTCCAAAGGGGAAATCCACACCCCACCCACCAAGATGCCAGTGTGGTGTTCCCCTACCACGGTGCTAACTTCAGAATCCTGACTTGAGCTGCGGATCATAACAGCTGGACTCACGCTGATGACAGAGTCTTGATCAGTCCTCTGAAACAAGACACAGGAACATTAGGGGAGGTGTCCAATCTCCTCTCAGTTTCCCACAGAAATACTGTACCTTCTTTCTGCCCATCCCCACCCTTCTGTTATCATCCCTAGAGAAGTCACGAGCAACTTTTGTTTCCGGAATATAAAATATGTACAACTTATATAATAAAAAAAATAAATAGGCCTGGCAGAGGCTCACGCCTGTAGTCCTGGCACTTTGGGATGCTGAGGTGGGAGAAGCATTTGAGCCCCGGAGTTGGAGACCAGCCTGGGCAACATGGTGAAACCCTATCTCTACAAAAAAATACACAAACTTAGCCAGGCGTGGTGGTGGGCGCCTGTGGTCCCAGCTACTCAGGATGCTGAGGTGGGAGCATCACTTGGGCCCAGGAGGTTGAGGCTGCAGTGAGCTGAGAGCACACCACTGCCCTCCAGCCCAAGCGACAGAGTGAGACCCTGTCTCAAAAACAAAAAACAAAAAACAATGCATTAAAAAAGTACATGCTCACTGTAGAAAATACATGAAAGAATAAGGAAATAAGAACAAGTTGTAAATCTACCTCCCACCTTAAGCACTGTTTTTAGTATATTTCCTTTCAGTTTCTTCTCAATACATTTTAAAAATAAAATTGGAATCACACTATATGCAGCTTTGTTAAACATTTTCCCATGTCACTAAATTTTTGAAAACACAACCTTTTTTTTTTTTTGAGATGGAGTCTCGCTCTGTCACCCAGGCTGGAGTGCAGTGGCCAGATCTCAGCTCACTGCAAGCTCCGCCTCCCGGATTCACGCCATTCTCCTGCCTCAGCCTCCCGAGTAGCTGGGACTACAGGCGCCCGCCACCTCGCCCGGCTAGTTTTTTGTATTTTTTAGTAGAGACGGGGTTTCACCGTGTTAACCAGGATGGTCTCGATCTCCCGACCTCGTGATCCGCCCGTCTCGGCCTCCCAAAGTGCTGGGATTACAGGCTTGAGCCACCGTGCCCGGCCGAAAACACAACCTTTAATGGATACTAATATTGCATTACATGGATCTATTACACTTATTTAACAATTCCTTATCATTAGATATTTATATTGTTTTGAGGGTCAATTTTTTTTTCTTTTTTTGAGACGGAGTCCCACTCTGTGGCATAGGCTGGAGTGCAGCGGAGCAATCTCAGCTCGCTGCAACCTCTGCCTCCCGGGTTCCAGTGATTCTCCCGCCTCAGTCTCCGGAGTAGCTGGGATTACAGGCGACCACCACCACACCGGGCTAATTTTTACATTTTTAGTAGAGACGGGGTTTCACCACGTTGGCCAGACTGGTGTTGAACTCCAACTCCTGACCTCAAGTGACCCACCTGCCTCAGCCTCCCAAAGTCCTGGGATTACAGGCATGAACTGCTGCACCTGGCTATTTTTTTTTTTTTTTTTTTTTTTTTTTTTTTGAGACAGAGTTTCACCCTTGTTACCCAGGCTGGAGTGCAATAGTGCAATCTTGGCTCACCACAACCTCCGCCTCCTGGATTAAAGCGATTCTCCTGCCTCAGCCTCCCAGGTAGCTGGGATTACAGGTATACGCCACCACGCCTGGCTAATTTTGTATTTTTCATAGAGACGGGGTTTCATAATGTTGGTCAGGCTGGTCTCGAACTCCCAACCTCAGGTGATCCGCCCGCCTCGGCCTCCCAAAGTTCTGGGATTATAGGCGTGAGCCACTGTGCCCGGCCGTCTGGCTGTTTTGTTTTTTTTTTAACTTGAAGTATTCTGAGACAGCATATTTAATCCTCGTAATTTTCAACAAGGTTGTCACAAACCTGGGAACTAGACGTCAGGCTCACACCACTGTCTGCGCTGATCTGGGACTTTTTCTCCTCTGTCTCACCAAGGTCAAAGACAGGTTTGATTACTTCAGGCCCTGAGTAGGGGAAGACTTCTGTTACTCCGTGCACAAAGGCTAGGGGCAGGCTGGTAAAGGGGGAGGGACAGCAGCACAGGCTGGTCCCAGACCTGTTCAGCCCATCCCAGTCACCTTTCCAAGGACTACTCCCAACTCAGGACCCACTGCAAAAAGAGGTCCCCAGATGCCTTAAGAACCAAGTAAGACAAATCAGACCTGGTCCCAACGGGTTCTCCAGTCATCTTCTCAACCTGAGAAAATTATGAGCAAATCATCTTAAAACAAAAAAGCTCCACAAGGCTGGGCATGGTGGCTCACGCCTGTAATCCCATCACTTTGGGAGGCTGAGGCAGGTGGATCACCTGAAGTCAGAAGTTTGAGACCAGCTTGGCCAACATGATGAAACCCTGTCTCTACCAAAAAATACAAAAATTAGCCAGGCGTGGTGGTGCATGCCTGTAATCCCAGCTACTCGAGAGGTTGAAGCACGAGAATCGCTTGAGCCCTGGAGGCAGAAGTTGCAGTGAGCCAAGATCGTACCACTGCACTCCAGCCTGGGCAACAGAGCAAGACTCCATTTCAAAAAAAAAAAAGAAAAAGAAAAGTTCCACAAACAAATGTCTAAACCACATTCCATGGCACTCAGAGTCTGAGCTTTGCTGATACCTGAAACCATTTTATGGTCCCCAGGTCACTTAATGCTTCCCAAACAAATGTGTCTAAAGGAAGTAGAAAAGGTTGGGCCCGATGAGATAAGAAACACCAGCTGTTTTGGTGGGCACTGCCTACCTCCATCTACGTTTGAGATAAAAACCACCCCCCTTGTCCCCCACCCACCCACAATGGTATGGCAGAAGGACAGAATGACAGAAAGCAAGAAAGCGTGCCTAGGCAAGCCACCAGAGAGTTGGGCAGCTACAGACTCAACACGGAGGGACAGCAACCATCTCTGCCAACTGTGCCCACAGGCCTTCTAACAGGTGAGGGAGATATCAGCCAATGGGGGGCACTAAAATAGGCAAACGTTCTCCCCACCAACTCTGAAGCAACAGAGAACCAAGTTCTGGGGAGTTGTATTCAGTAGACACCTGGTTATAACCTGATTGACACGAGGGGAGGAGGAAAGAAGCGGCCTACGTGCCACACGCCTAGGAGTCACATGCTACCTACCTGCTGCCATTCCAAACACCCTCTAAGAGCAAATTTGGGGTGGGGCTGACAAAGGGAGCCTGCCCCAACTGGGCCTGGGGAGTTGGCAGGTATGGGAGACTTGGGAACAGGAAAGGGCATTTGTTCCTTACTCTGTTTTTCCAAAGCTTTTTGCTTTTTCACTTCCTGGTGCTTGTTCCACAATTCTACCCCAGATGCAATGCAAGCAGGAGAGAAAGACAGAGAGTCAGAGGCTGGTCAGACAGATGAAATGGAAACCCACCCACCCAAGTCGATTCAGTCTCAGGCACTGGATTACCAACCAAGAGATACAAAGATATCTTCATGGGGAGAAGGGGCAGAAAACAAGACATCTAACCCCTCCACCCAAACTCATGAACAGATTCCAAATTTCCAATTCCAATCCCAATGTGGCAGTAAAAACCCTGCAGAATGTTAGAGCTGGAAGGGCCCTTAACAAAGCTCCTTCATTTTTGCATGAGGAAACTGGTCCTAAAGAGGCTGGAGCACTTGATCAAGATCATGTAACTTAGGATCCATTTAAACTCCCACCATGCCACACTCTCTCTGCCAAATGAGCTGGGGAAGGACAATTTTTACAGATTCCAGATGAGACAGACGAACACCTCAAGCGGCCAGAGTTTCAGAAGCATGAACACCAATCTGTTTGATTCACTGGACTGGACAGAGGCCAATTCATGCAGGCAGTTAGCACCCCTCCTCATTGCTCCTCAAGAAACTGCAGGCAGTTAGCACCCCTCCTCATTGCTCCTCAAGAAACTGCAGGCAGTTAGCACCCCTCCTCATTGCTCCTCAAGAAACCACTCACCCCCAGAGCCAGTGCCTGCACTACCAACCAGCAATCTGGAAAAATGCTTCCAGCTGAGGTGACAGAGAACATAAAATGGTCAAGACCAGCATCCTCATAGAGGAAAACAGAATGGCAACCACAGCAATTCTTTTCCTCGAAGGAACTTCAGAGTGTACTTAGTATGATTTCCTTATTTCCGTATGATTTCCTCATTTCCCAGGTGAAGAGACAGAGACCCTGAGAGGGGAAGTTATTTGCCCATTGCATTCCTAGCTGGAGGCTGATATGGGACTAAAACTCCAGACCTCCATACTAGCAGGTCAGTACTTTTTCTAGAACATCATATGAGGCAGGAGAAAGCCAGGAGTTGACTGCTACTAGAATAATATTCTGCTGGCTAGGAAAGTGTAGCTCCCCTAAAAAGGAATCAGTTCCACATCACCATTTATGGGAGCACATGGCAACTGCTAATGGCCATGGCAATGAAACATCAGCTGGAAGCAGAGTGCCTAGGGACCTAGAACCAGAAAAAGAAAGATCCAACCTTGATGACTCAAGGTCAAGCAGGGAGTGAGCCAAAGAGAGGTGATGCCCAGAAAGCTCACTAAGGCACGGCCTTTGTGGGAATGGAGAAACACCAAATGTAAACAAGATTTTAATCAAGTCCATGAGGAAGCATTTAAAGAACTGACTTGGAAACCTATACCTCAAAGATCCAGAACCCAGGGAAATGGGGTTGCCAGACATGGCCCAGAGGAGCACATTCCAGAGCAGTGTAATGGCTGGATGGGAGGACACTGGCTTCAGAGACACAAATGTCATTTGTATAGCCCAAAGATGCATCTATAAACTTCCTGAGCACTTCCAGGAATTCTCTCCACTATGTGAAGAAATGCAGATGTAAATAAAAAGAGCGGCCAGGAGTACAGCTCACACCACCTGCAGTAAGCCTTACTGGGCCCTCTAAACAAAACCTCCATTCTTCCTCTAAGATACAGGGTGAGGGGTGGCTGCGGATGAAATATAAAGACTAGAGAAGTACAAAGAAACACCACTAGAAATGGACACAGGTCTCCTTCTCTCTCTAGGAAGCAAAGCATGGGGCAGAGAAAGGCAGGATTCTGGATGAATTGAGGAGAAAGGGATATTTAAGAAGCCAGGACCCCTCTACCGCACCAAACACACTGATACGTACCAATAGACGCTATAAAATTTTCTTCCTTTAAACTTCTGGTGTCCAGTTCCTTAGGACCCTTTCCTGTGGCACTTGGTGCCCGAGGTCCCACCTGGGGAACTCTCAGCTGTGCCATAGCCTTTGGGTCCCCCCGCCCAGCTAGGCCAGGATCCTTGCCAACTGGGGTATTTACACTTTCTGTTGGACTTCTCTTCCGCTTGTCTGGTTCTGAGAGAAAAAAATCAAGAGGTCAAGAGAAGTAATGAGTAGGAATCAAGGTGCAGACATGAGGTGGGAGGAGCCAGGATACAGAAGGGTGTGGAATGAAGGAGTTCAGGGAAAGACGAGCTGATGTCTTATTTTTCATAACAAAAAACACTCACTACGTATAAACATGCATAGAAAATAAAACCCCAAAGCCAGATGGGAAGCAGCATGGTACTGGAAATCTGTCCTGGGGACAAATACATTTTCTCTTTGGGAGACAAGTGGGAGAGTTGGGGATGGCATGGTGCCCAGCAGATACAATCCCTACCTTTACTATAGTAGTGGGTCTGGGCGATCTCCAGAAGCCCAAAGATGCTGGCCATGCCACCCAGACCCGCATGAGCATAGGACTGCTCCAGGCTGAGGATTGTACACTTGAGGAGGTCTAACATTCCCTTGTACACCTTCCGACTGACCTCCTGCAACAATAACCCAGGGGCTAGCGTTGGCAAATTGCCTTTGGTATTCACATCCCTCTCCCCCGTTACTCTGACTCCCTACCCCCAACACTGACCACATCCGGGATAATGTCCTGCCGGGCATCGTCCTCTGACTGCACCGTACGGTTCAGCTTGCTCAGGACAAAGACTCGCAGTTGCTCGCTCTCCAGGAGCCGGCGCACCTTTTTCATGTTGAGCCAGCCAACTCCCTGGCCGTCCAGCACGTTGTGTACCACCTCCTTCAGGAACTGCTGGTTCTCACTACAGGGTCCACACACCGCTTCTGTGGTCACCAGCTCCTTTGCAGAGCACCCCCCACCTTTCACCCAGACTAGATGCCTGCCTCCAGGGGTAAAACACAAAGCCACATCTCTGAATGTCCAAATCCACCACATCCCCCAACTCTCCGGAGAACCTGATTTGCCCAAATACCCACCACTGCTGATTCACTCCGCTCAACACTGTAAGCTTTCAATTGCATGGAGATCAAGCCAGAATGAGAAGTGCTGGCAAGAAATTGATTACATCTACCCCATTGAGAGCTTCTCTCCCACTTTATCCCTAAAGTTCTGCAGAGCAACCACCCCACCTCTACCTGAGAACTTTTAAAACAGCTCTACCATTTATTACCTAGAATTGCTGGATCGACCCTGGGGTGATGGAGGTTCTCTTTTCACTGTTGGGCTGTGTTTAATGACAGATGACTTCTGATCCACTAACGCCCTCCTGTTTCCTGTGGCAGGGGAGGCAGGAATGAGAGACATCACTATTATAGTGCAGGAGCTCATGCCAGCACAGCCCTGAGTAGCCATGTTCCATGCCCGTTCCTCAGAAGGGCTGGGTGAGGGTAGCACCAAGGCATCATACGTAGGTAGAAACCAGCCATGGCAATGTGGAGGAGGTGGGGATGGAGACTCAGGCCACTCCACATGCACCAGCAGCACGCCCCATGGGCAAGCATGGGCGTCACGGGGAACGGGGCAAGCAGGTCACTCATGTGATGCTGCTAGCTCCATGAGAAGGATGGCCCTCGGGCAGGCACAGAAGATGCTAGAGAAAAAAAAAAAAGATCATGCACAGCTCACAGGCAAGACCCACCTTCACCACTCCCGGGGCCGGCTTCAGTAACAATCTCCATTAGAGTATTTAGCCCAAATACTGGGACACAAAATACACAATTAGTAGGTGCACCACAATACCGCAACCCCTCTACCCCTCCGAGGAGCAGTAAGCCAGATAACCTGAGCATTCTCCCAAAGCTTGAGGAATGCACATAACTTTGGTTCTCGGGCACCTCAGAGCTGGAAGCCAAGTGACCAGGAGACAACCAAGGCTCTAAGAAAAGACCATCCTTAAGACGTGGCCTCTCAAAGCCAGGGGCGGGTAAATGACACAGGGAGGCTTCAGGTACTGCACACACACATGCATGAAAGAGGGACCGCTGGTTTTCAGAAAACATCCAGCACAGGGGGTCAGGGGCCTGAGGGCATGTGCAGGGAAGCGACCCATCTTGCAGATGCTATTGTTGGGAGTGGGGGTCAGGGCATGAGGATGGGAGGTGGGTGAGAGGGTAAGTGCAGCAAATGCGACAATGCATCAGCATGCAATGAAAGAGTTTCAATTGCTCTCCTCTTCAAATGTACCAAATGAAGGCCAGTGTCACTGACACCCTTCCATCCCTAGCCTACCCGGCCACATGTGGATTCCCTGGCAGTGCTAGTTCGCTCCTTACACTACCAGCTCTGATGTCCCTTTGCCCATTTATCCAATGTTCCCATCACCACCTAAGAACATGCCTTAGACTCCTGACAATGTTATTTGCTTGTTTCTGTTGGTTTCTTTTAGAGACAGGGTTTCACTCTGTCGTCCAGGCTGGAGTACACTGGCCTAATTATAGCTCACTGTACCTCAAACTCCTGGGCTCAAGTGAACCTCCTGCCTCAGCCTACCAAGTAGCTAGGATGACAGGTGTGAGCTACTGCACCCAAGTAACCTGACGTTTTTTACCAATAGGAATGAGAGGTCAGTTAAAGAATACATGAGGTTGGCCGGGCGCGGTGGCTCACGCCTGTAATCCCAGCACTTTGGGAGGCCGAGGCGGGTAGATCACGAGGTCAGGAGATCGAGACCATCCTGGCTAACACAGTGAAACCTTGTCTTTACTAAAAATACATAAAATTAGCTGGGCGTGGTGGCAGGCGCCTGAAGTCCCAGCTACTCGGGAGGCTGAGGCAGGAGAATGGCGTGAACCCAGGAGGCACAGCTTGCAATGAGCCGAGATTGCGCCACTACACTCCAGCCTGGGCAACACAGCAAGACTCCGTCTCAAAAAAAAAAAAAAATAGAATACATGAGGTTGCTTCTCACTGCACTTCCTACCACAGTTAAATATTTCGGCACACCATCCAGAGAAAACAAAAAAATCAGGCCAGGTGCGGTGGCTCACACCTGTAATCCTGGCACTTTGGGAGGCCGAGGTGGGCAGATCACTCAAGGTTAGGAGTTCAAGACCAGCCTGGCCAACATGGTGAAACCCCATCTCTACTAAAAATACAAAAATTAGCTGGGCGAGGTGACGTGTGCCTGTAATTCCACCTATACGGGAGGCTGAAGCATGTGAATCACTTGAGCCTGGATGGCAGCACTTACAGTGAGCCAAGATCGCCACCCTGCACTCTATCCAGCCTGGGATGTGACACTCTGTCTCAGGAAAAAAAAAAAAAAAAAATCAAATTCAGAAAAGCCCCTGAAACTGTCAGATGGCACAAGCCAAATTCAAATAAGGTCTTTTTACTTTTTAAGATAGAGTCTTGCTCTGTCGCCCAGGCTGGAGGGCAGGGGCATGATCTCAGCTCACTGCAAGCTCCGCCTCCCGGGTTCACGCCATTCTCCTGCCTCAGCCTCCCAAGTAGCTGGGACTACAGGCGCCCGCCACCACACCTGGCTAATTTTTTTTTGTTTTCAGTAGAGACGGGGTTTCCCCATGTTAGCCAGGATGGTCTTGATCTCCTGACATCGTGATCCACCTGCCTTGGCCTCCCAAAGTGCAAGTGCTGGGATTACAGGTGTAAGCCACTGCGCCTGGCTTTCAAATAAGGTCTTAACTGCCCCTAGAAACTAACAAATACTACCTGGCGCGCTCACAAGCCCTGGGTTGACAGGCTTATGAGTGCGTGAGAGGTGAGAGGCTGTGCTCTATAAATGCTGCCAGGCTCTCCATAACCATTCTCTGGTAGGCCAGCTCCTTGGCATGGAGTTTGTCCTAAGTTCATGCAGTGGCAACCCAGCAGACGACTGGAGGCGGCTGATGATCCCTATGTTAATCATGTACCCTGACAGGGTCCTCCCGAGAAGCAGCAGTAATCCCACAGCTGCCATTGTCCTAAATGACATAACAGGGCCCTCTCTAGCTACGAAGATGGTTTCCATTTGACAACCATCGGAGCCCAAGATGTGCAGTGAAAGCCATGAGGAGCAACATGAGGGATGACAACCAGGTCAAAGGATTCACCAGACGCAGGGCTCCTGACATGAACCCACAGCCTGAAATATCTCCCGGAGAAACCTGGCTTGGCAAAAGGAAGGCTGTAGTTACCTTTCAGACTGGGGAAGGGTGTGGCCTTCTCTCGGACACCTTTGGTGGGCAGTGTGAGGTTTGAAAGACTGAAGCTGGTACTGTGGTTCCGATAGAGGCTGCCTATCAAGGGGAGGGTGCGAGAGTGATGACTTGGCAGAGTAAGTAATCAAAGCATTAGACTAATGACTATCAGCATCTGCACCTCCCTCCTTTCCAAACACAGTCCCAGTTTGATGGATCAGATCATCTCTGATCTGTCTTAGAAAGGATCAAGTCTAACTCCAGGCAAACAATGGAGCCATTGCCAGGAGCAGCCAAAACCCAGTAACAGCTTTCTCTGTCCACCTCACATGATAATATCCGAGTCTCTCATCTACTGCTGCACAGCATGAAAGCTGGCAGTTAACGGGCTTCTGGTCTGAAGCTGGCACTGTCCCTCCCTGGCTGCTGAAGAAACTCACGATAACAGGGATCCTCGATGTTGGCTCTCTCTAGTCCATAGTCTGTCTTCAATCTTTAACTGATACCACCCCACACTGCTGGAAATACTCTCTAAGCACAAAATTCAATCTCGTATCGATTTCAAAGCACATTCATGGAAGAGTCCGTTATGAGGCAAAGAAGATACCAGATATAGACTCAAATCAAATTTGACCAGAGTATTTCCACTAAATATAAGTACAAGTGTGTGATTCTGAATTTACTGCCTGTTTTCCAGTTACCCATCCAGCTCTTACCTGAAATAGACTGAAACGACCAGGCATAATAATGACTAATCTGTCCCTGTCCTTTACTGCCCTCACTTGAAAACACCTTATTCAGTATCACCCAAATGACTGAATTAGAGCTTGCTAATGCTAACCTAGCCCTACATGTGAAGTTCTAAACAACATTTGCGATAGTCAGGCTCTGCTGTAGAGAAAATGGAACACAGGAATGAGAGAGACAGCTGAAGGCACTTACTGGCAAAAGACATGATGCCCCCGAAGCCCTCGGTGCTGGTGTTGGAGACGGTGGAGTTGGGAGAGCTTGCCCGAGAGTCTGACTCTGCATCTGAGTCACTTGCCAGTCTCAAGCTGTTGGGCCGCAGCAGCTTTTGAGCCCTTGAATGCACAGTGGCACCTATGAGCCCCAGGCAGGGGTACTTGACCTTGGGAGTATGAGCCTTACGCTACACTGCAGCTGCTGCTCCCTTCCTGTAATTCCTAAACCCCTGGATCAAAACACCACCCTCTGGGGATGGCAGGACCACGAGAGCATTCAGACTTAGACTTTCTGATTAACCCTCGACCAGGGTCCACTGAGGTGAGGTCCTTCAGTCACCCATCTAGAAGGGATCCCCAGGCTCTCACCGATTGCCACTGACATGTTGGCTGAATCGGGGAGTGTAACTTTCCCCCTGCTCATCCTCATCTTCCTCAGGGGGAAAGCCATATTGGGGCTCGAAGTATGGATTGTCATAGATTCGTCGGCGCACTGACCCCTCTCCAATTTCTGCCTGACGTCTGTCCACGTTCGACTTGCCAATGCTGGGAGGCACGGAAGGGAGGGGCTTGGAGACGCCTACTGCTGCCTTATCATCCATCTCCGTAGAGTCAGCAGGTTCCTGAAGGCCACATGAAATTGAAAGTGGTTAGCTGGTGCCCAATGGTACCTTCCTGTAATCCCAGTATGGCAGTGCTGGACCAGGCCTGTCAGATTTCTAGCCTAAGGAATGTGTGGGAAATGATCTCTGTGGCACCTGTTCTCTGTCCCCACAAACTATATAAGGGGGATCACAGTTGTACCCTGAACAAAGCCTGATGAACTCCTTTTGGGGTCAAAACTAGGTCTCTTAGGCTCTAAGCTCTAGGGCCCATGAAGAGGAAGATGAGAAAATTGTGTGAGAAGAAGCAAATGAATAGCTACAGCCTGGCTTTCCTAATAGATGAGGCCCACATCCCAGGCCATGGTTCTCACTCATCCACCACTCCTCACTTACAGAGTTGGCTCCGTGGATGATGGTGCTGGGGCTGCTGCTGGCAGTGGTGCTGGAGCTGGAGCGCAGTGGGGGGTTTTCCTGAGAGTTCTCACTGTCTAGGCCAGGCTCTTCTGCTTCCTTCTGATTCTGCAGCTCATCAATCTCCACCTCGCTGGCATCCCCCAGTGCTGCATGCGTGAGAGGGTCCACATCTGCCAAAATCCAAGGGAGGCAGGTAGAGACCACCCCATCCCTAGACCCCCAACCCCTGCCCAGGGCTGGCCAATCTCCCCAAGCACACTTACTGGGAGTATCACCATTAATGTCACATTTCATCATTTCACTGACAAAGTCACCAAGGGAGGAGTAAGAAGAGCTTGAATCGTCATAATCCATACTATCACTGCCACTGCAGAGTGAATTGCATAAAAAACAAAACAGAAAGGGGCAGGGAGAACACCTGCAATCAGCACTAGGAAAAATAAAAGGGGGAGCACTCTGAACGCAAGGCCAGGGTACAAATCAAATAAGGAAGCCAAGAAAAACAGTCAACCAAAGCATAAAGACTGATAATGGGGGCTGGGACAGTGGCTCACGCCTGTAATCCCAGCACTCTGGGAGGCTAAGGCGGATTGATCACCTGAGGTCTGGAGTTTGAGACCAGCCTGGCCAACATGGTGAAATACCATCTCTACTAAAAATACAAAAAGTAGCCGGGCGCAGTGGCTCGCGCCTGTAATCCTAGCACTTTGGGAGGCCGAGGTAGGTGAATCACTTGAGGGCATGAGTTTGAAACCAGCCTGGCTAACATAGTGAAACTCTGTCTTTACTAAAAATACAAAAAATTAGCTTGGCGTGATAGCATGTGCCTGTAATCCCAGCTATTCAGGTGGCTGGGGCAAGAGAATCGCTTGAACCCAAGAGGGAGCTTGCAGTGAGCCAAGATCATGCCACTGCACTTTAGCCTGGAAGACACAGCGAGACTCCATCTCAAAAAATGTATATATATAAAAATTAGCCAGGTAGTCCCAACTACTTGGGAGGCGGAGGCAGGAGAATCACTTGAACCTGGGAGGCGGAGGTTGCAGTGAGCTGAGACAGCACCACTGCACTCCAGCCTAGGTGACAGAGCGGCAAGACTCTGTCACACATGAAAAAAAATAAAGAAATAAAATTTTAAAAAAAATACTGATATGGGAAGCCTATGAGATTGCCTCTTCTGTGCTAAAGAAGGGCTAGTGAGAGCCTCTTCACCTTAAAAACCTTTTTGCTACCCTAAGGATGCTCACCTATCATCAGTAGGTTCGGAGTCAGAGTCCCGCTCTGGTGGTACACTCAGGGCCTCAGCCAGCTGGGAATTGCTGTCATAGACGCGATAGTGGATAGGCTGCAGCTGATGAGCATACCACTTCGGCTTGTCACCAATCAGGGCTGGATCAAACATATCTACCCCATGAGGGAAAAGAATAGAAAGTCAGCAGCAAGGAAAAAAAGGCAAGCAATGCCTGAAAGAAGGGCAGGAAAAAGTCTAAAGCAGAGCAAGGACAGAAGGCACAGGTCAAAGATGAGCAAAGGAAAAATCAAAGTCCATCAAGAGGACAGAGGCAGAAGGCAGAGCGGAGCAGAGGGCAGGTGGACTCACTGTTGTGAATTCGCTGAAAGGCATAGTTGGTGGGGTTAAGGATCCATTCCCCAAAGTACTCCACAGCTTGAGTCCTGGCCAATTTCTCGGCAAAAGGAGTCTGGCGGGGACGTGAGGCTAGAAAGGAGCCAGCTTGAAAAGCTACCACAGGCCGAGGGAAGAGGCGCAGGGTACGTGTGTGCATCTGAAATCCCTGCAGCACGTTGGCAGAGTTGAAGAACCGTACCATGGCGACCCTGGGGAAGGAGATGATGAGATAATTTGAGACCCATGCCCTGTAGGGTAAGGATTCCCATGATCCAAAGTCTCAGAACACCTCCCAAAGCCATCACTTAACAGGCTTCCAAGGGGAGAGACACCTTTTTTTTTTTTGAGACAGAGTCTGGCCCTGTTGCTCAGGCTGGAGTGCAGTGGCGCAATCTTGGCTCAATGCAAGCTCCGCCTCTTGGGTTCACACCATTCTCCTGCCTCAGTCTCCCGAGTAGCTGGGACTACAGGCACCCGCCACCATGCCCAGCTAATTTTTTTTGTATTTTTAGTAGAGACGGGGTTTCACTGTGGTAGCCAGGATGGTCTCGATCACCTGACCTCGCAATCCGCCAACCTCAGCCTCCCAAAGTGCTGGGATTACAGGTGTGAGCCACCGCGCCCGGCCAGGGAGAGATACCTTAAAAGAATCATCAGCCCCCTATTCATCCTGAGCACGTGGTTTACTATTTCTTCACTTTGCTTTTACCAAGGTGGAAAATCACAACCAAATATGGCACATATTTTATATATAAAGAAACCCTGGGCTGGGTGCAGTGGCACACGACTGTAATCCCAGCACTTTGGGAGGCCGAGGTGGGCGGATCACCTGAGGTCAGGAGTTCGAGACCAGCCCAGCCAACATGGTGAAACACTGTCTCTACTAGAAATATAAAAATTAGCCAGGCGTGGTGGCAGGTGCCTGTAATCCCAGTCACTTAGGAAGCTGAGGCAGGAGAATCACTTGAACCCGGGAGGTGGAAGTTGCAGTGAGCTGAGATTATGCCATTGTACTCCAACAAGAGTGAGACTCCATCTCAAAAAAAACAGAAACCCTGGTTCAGGGAAATAGTTGGCCCTAAGGTCACTTAGAGAGCAAAGAGATCAATTTAAGAACTTGTGATTACATAATCGGCTTGGTCTTACCTGGTTGCAACATCCACAGAATCCACATCGTTGCCATAGATAAGCGGGTTGAATTCAGTGGACGGTGTGGACTGCAGGTCATTAGAAGGCCTTCCCAAGAGAAGGGGTATCTCCTGGCCCTCATGAAATTTCTCCAGATTGAGGATGGGCTGGGTGTTGAGGCTCATGCTGGCCAAGGCCTGTGGAACAACAAGAAAATTCCTTATACAAGGCACGTTCCTGGGCAGCTAGCCAATTTCAACTCCAAGGAAAGAGCCTTCCTAAAGTCTTCTACCTCGTATTCTCTGGTCAAAAAGTCCTGCAACAAAGAACAGTGCTAATTTGCAAATCATGGTCAACCCATTTCAGACCTTTCATCCTTGAAACAAAAATCCCAATACTCTAGCCTTTAGAAAACAGTCTGAAATATATAGCTCTCCATCTTAAGACAACCTAGCTTAAGGCAACTTGATGTTATCTGAAGTCCAGGACAGTTGTTTGCAAAATTATTATAGTCATTAAATGTTTTTTAAAATTGGAATCCATGTGAAACTATACAGAATGGAAATTTGAAAACATAGCTGCTCTGAAGGACACAGGAAGCAGAGCCTCACATGCTCAGGGATCCCAAGCTAAATCGGCCCCTCAGAGGCTCAATGGGGCAGGGTGAAGACCACTGGTCGAGAGCAGCAGTGCTTCTCAAATGTGAGTGAGGAGAGAAATCACTGGCGGAGGTTGTCAAAACGCAGATCCCGATTCAATATGCCTGGAGTGATCCTGCACTTTAATAAGCCCAAGTGATGCTAATGTTGCTGGTCCATAAACCACACTTTGAATAGCAGGAGTTAGAACACAGGATCAATGAGTCCAAGGATCTTAGCTCCTTCAAATATTTAAAATATAATTCTTGGCGGGGCGCGGTGGCTCATGTCTGTAATCCCAGTACTTTGGGAGGCCGAGACGGGCAGATCACGGGGTCAGGACTTAAAATTCCCACTAGACTCTGCAGTAACAAGGTATCACATTATATCAGCAGTGATGAAGCAACTGAGGTGAGAGGGATGATACAAAATGAGCCATTTAAACCCAAACATAGCATCTAGAGGTACTACTAAGTACTTTAGACAACACAGAAAAAGGTTTCTAAAGGCCCTTCAAATGAGAGCAGGGAGTCCTAAAAATAAACACAGTGCTATCTACTGGTGTTTCTACACAAGACATAAGGCAGGGGAAGGGAATCAAGCTTTGTCATGTGTTACCTTCAGGTACTGTGTTCAGCATGCAGAGGAAGAAAATAAATCAATAAAAAATGGATGTGAGGAATTACTCAAAGAAAGGAATTTGTTTGTTTGAGATAGTCTCACTCTGTGGCCCAGGCAGGAGTGCAGTGGCACGATCTTGGCTCACTGCAACCTCTGCCTCCTGGGTTCAAGAGATTCTCCTGCCTCAGCCTCCCGAGCAGCTGGACTACGGGCGTCCGCCACCACGCCTGGCTAATTTTTGCATTTTTAATAGAGATGGAGTTTTACCATATTGGCCAGGCTGGTCTCAAACTCCTGACCTTGTGATCCATCCACCTCGGCCTCCTTAAGTGCTGGGATTACAGGCATGAGGCAACATGCCCGCCCAAAGAAAGGAATTTTTGAAGAAAGGAACCTCAGGATCAACTCTAGAAGATGATACAAAAGCAGCCAGATGGTCCACACTACTAACTTCCACCTAACAAGACTGAGAAAATCAGCAGGGCATGGTGGCTCATGCCTGTAATCCCAGCACTTTGGGAAGATGAAGCGGGTGGATCATGAGGTCAGGAGATTGAGACCATCCTGGCTAACACGGTGAAACCCCATCTCTACTAAAAATACAAAAAAATTAGCTGGGCGTGGTGGCGTGCACCTGTAGTCCCAGCTGCTGGGCAGGCTGAGGCAGGAGAACCGCATGAACCCGGGAGGCGGAGCTTGCAGCGCACTGAGATTGCACCACTGCACTCCAGCCTGGGCGACAGAGCAAGACTCTGTCTCAAAAAAAAAAAAAAAAAAAAGACCCCGAAAATGTTCTGAGGCCATAGAGAGTGGCACACATACAAGAAACAGACAGTGAAGGGCTATTTTATACAGTATAATAAGCATTAGAATATAGTAAGGCATAAAATGAGTTGGAATCAAAACCACTGAGATTCACTCTGCCACCCAGAAATGGGATATCCCTTTTCTTAAGCCCATCCAGGGTGAAGAAAACTACTCCATTTGAAGTTTGATAGGAAACTGGCTCTGAGAACAGCTGTCTTCCTATAGGAACCCCACAGCATCTATTACTCCCCTCTCTTTCCTTCACTCTTCACGTACCTGCTTTAAATGCTTTTTCAGCTCTAGTGACTCTGGTTCTGGCAGAATAGGCAGCACTTCTGCATTGGTGGGGGCAATCACCTGCACCAGAGAAATGATAAAAGACGTGACCTTAGAGTTTATTGCTAAGGAATTTCTCTTACACAGGGTAAATAAAAATAAGAGGATGTATATACAGTATTATTATACAAACGAACACACGTTATATAACTACACAATAAAATATGTACACACACATATGACATACATATGCATCTGAAAGGAAATATACCTTAATGCTATTGGTTATTATCGCTAAATAAAAAGATTACGGTTTTGCTTTTCACTTACTTCATTTACGCTTATTTTTATTTTTTTAAAGTTTTACAATGAACACACATAAGGGCTTCCCACCAAAGTTTGAATATACTCACATTGCAGAATGGTCAAATAATTCATTAAGCCTGCATTGAAAGACAGTTTCTTACTGGAAACTATACTCCAGGGAAACCATTAAGAGATGATCTATACCACATGTAATGGTCTTCGGATCACAACTGTCTGACTGCTCTTGGAGGATATGGTGGAGACACCACTTAATTCTGGCAAAAATAAATCCTAAAATTCTCTGAGACCTAACCAAGGGCTTATTTGGCCAATAAGGTAAAAGGAGCATTTAAAAAAATTTTTCAGTAAGTCTCACAATAGAAATTATCCAACAACTTAGAACGTTCCTGAAAGGAATCTAGAAAAACACATATCCCAGGACTGGGTCTAGAATGCAATCCTCCTCCAGACGCTACAATGCCTCAGCGAAGAACCTCACCCTGTTGCTGTCCAGATCCACTAGCCATACATCATCAGGCATTTTGAAGTCCAGTTTGTAGAGGAAGAAGCTGGCAGGAACCCCAATGATGTACGGAGTTGGAGCCAACAGCAGCTGTGGAAACGATAAAGAAGGTGAGAAACAAAGACAAAACCTATCACGAGCACTTATCAAGTCCGGATTCTTCTAGATAAGGAAATGCAGAAACAATCCCTCTTCCAAAACCCTTGAGGCCAGATGTATTTGAAAATTCAGAATTTTTCAGATTTTTTGAAAGGTTACATAGTACATTTTTTTGTATACAGTAGTATTCCTTATCCAGAGTTTCACTTTCTGTGATTCCAGTTACCTGAGGTAAACTGCAGTCTGAAATATTAAAAGGAAAATTCCAGAAATAAACAATTCATAAATTTTAAATTGCAGCTTGATCATATCTGAAGTCCAGGACAATAGTTCTGAGAAGCATGATGAAATCTCATGCTGTCCCGCTCTGTCCCACCCAGACATGAATCATCCCTCTGTCCAGCATATCCATGCTGTATACACTACTCACCTGTAGCCATCTCAGTTATCAGGTCAACTGTCGCACAATCTCAGTGTTTGTGTTCAAGTAACCTTTATTTTACTTAATAATGGCCCCAAAGCACAAGCGTACTGATGCTGGCAATTGGGATATGCCAAAGAGAAGCCAAATATATGTCCAAAGAGGTCAGGCGCGGTGGCTCATGTCTGTAATCCCAGCACTTTGGGAGGCTGAGGCAGGCGGATCACCTGAGGTCAAGAGTTCAAGACCAGCCTGGCCAACACGGGGAAATCTTGTCTCTACTAAAAATACAAAAAACTAGCCAGGCATGGTGGCTGTGCCTGTAATCCCAGCTACTAGGGAGGCTGAAGCAGGAGAATCACTTGAACCCGGGAGGCGAAGGCTCCAGTGAGCCAAGACTGTGCCACTGCACTCCAGCCTGGGGGACAGACGGAGACTCTGTCTCCAAAAAACACCAAATAAATGCCCAAAGAGAAATTGTTAACCTCTTACTGTGCCTAATTCATAAATTAAACTGTATCATTAGTATGTATATATAGAAAAAAACAAAGTATCTACAGAGTTTGGAACCATCTGTGGTTTGAGGCATCCACTGGGGGTCTTGGAACATATCCTCCACAGATAAGGAGGAATTACTGTATTACGTAACACCTGCGGCAGTGTAGCCAGTAGCCTACAGTCATTAACATTTGTTGTGATAAATAAAAACTACAAATTGCATAAGCTTTGCCACCAGATCAGTTCAAATCAGTCAGATTTTGCAGACAAATAAGTTATGACAAAAGATTGAGGACCAGCACTCACTTACAACTTCTTTTTTTTTTTTTTTTTTTGAGACGGAGTCTTGCTCTGTCGCCCCGGCTGGAGTGCAGTGGCCGGATCTCAGCTCACTGCAAGCTCCGCCTCCCAGGTTTACGCCATTCTCCTGCCTCAGCCTCCCGAGTAGCTGGGACTACAGGCGCCCGCCACCTCGCCCAGCTAGTTTTTTGTATTTTTTAGTAGAGACGGGGTTTCACCGTGTTAGCCAGGATGGTCTCGATCTCCTGACCTCGTGATCCGCCCGTCTCGGCCTCCCAAAGTGCTGGGATTACAGGCTTGAGCCACCGCGCCCAGCCCCACTTACAACTTCTTTGAGCATTAGGCCTCCTCCCTCAGGAAGACAAAGGTGACAAAGCCAGAAGACACCTTGAGACTCACCTGCTCTGCTGATGCCATGCAGGTGGGAAGCAGCGGGATGACAGGAAACATATACTCCAGTGGATAGATCATTGCCACGAATGCCATCACAGACATGGAGAGTGCATTGTAGTCTCGAGACTGTAGCACCACCTGTCATGAGCCATCCAGTAAGAATCACTCCAAAACATAAAATAAGGTTTACAAGAAAACAGCTTCCAACATTACAACTTGGTTTCCAATTCACCATGCCTACAGCTCCAGCTTTGCCTTTCGCACTGCCCTCTGCCCCACCATGCCTGCCACCTCCCAATTTAGGCACAATGGTGATCCTCCCTCACCTGAGATATGCAAATCACTCCCTTACCTTCCTAGTTCTTGTACTGCCCATCCCAGGACCACTCATGAAACAGAACTACTGATATTTCCAAAGAATTAGGTCAGTACAATTAAGGATAAGCCCTAATGAATGGTAAACCCTCTGAATACATCCCACATGATACCAGTATCTTAATTCAACCCACATCTACGGAATACCTGCTGTATACCAGGCATCATGTTACCTCCTGAGCACAAAAAGATGAAAAATATGTAGTCCCTGTCCTCCAAGAGCTCATGATCTGGCCACTGGCATATTTAAGAGTTCCTCCCCTAGAAAGGTCTAGGAAGCTGGCCTCTCACCTTATGCTCTAACAGAATGCAGGTTAGCACCTGGAGACAGGCGTCCACACCTAGAAGTTCCAAGGGAAGGTGCAGTGGGAAATCCACTAGGGTGAATCGAGATGGGTCTGGAAGAGCAAAGGTCAGAGCTGGCTGGAGCTCTTGGGGTAGGACCTCGATGTCTACTCGCTTCTGCCCAGAGACGGGTACTGGGGAGCGCAGCAATCGATAGATCCAGGCCTCAATCTCCCGAAGGTCATGCAGAAGGGCACTTGACTTCTCCTCCACCAGCAGCGATCCAGTAAAGATCCGCCACATGGTGTCCCTGAGAAGCAGACAGCAGGAACCAGACACATTAGCATCAGGAGCTGATACCCCACTGCAACCCAGTATCACCACAGAGGCTCTAACGATGACAACGGGAAAAGGAGCATCATTAGGAAAGCCCAGTCTCTGAGCTCAGATAGGACCAGAAGGTATATACAACAGCAAGAGCAAATGTAAAAATATATACTGGATAAGACTTACTGTCCTAACCACCATTAAACATCAAATTGGCCGGGCGCGGTGGCTCAAGCCTGTAATCCCAGCACTTTGGGAGGCCGAGATGGGCGGATCACAAGGTCAGGAGATCGAGACCATCCTGGCTAACACGGTGAAACCCCGTCTCTACTAAAAATACAAAAAACCAGCCGGGCGAGGTGGCGGGCGCCTGTAGTCCCAGCTACTCGGGAGGCTGAGGCAGGAGAATGGCGTAAACCCGGGAAGCGGAGCTTGCAGTGAGCTGAGATCCAGCCACTGCACTCCAGCCTGGGCGACAGAGCGAGACTCCGTCTCAAAAAAAAAAAAAAAAAAAAAAAAAAAAACATCAAATTACAGCATTACTCCAAACACAATTTTGGAAGGAGGTTTAACTCTGCAGAGTCTTTTGCTTAGTAAAGATTAACTCGGCCGGGCGCGGTGGCTCGAGCCTGTAATCCCAGCACTTTGGGAGGCTGAGACGGGCGGATCACGACGTCAGGAGATCAAGACTATCCTGGCTAGCATGGTGAAACCCGTCTCTACTAAAAAACACAAAAAACTAGCTGGGCAAGGTGGCGGGCGCCTGTAGTCCCAGCTACTCGGGAGGCTGAGGCAGGAGAATGGCGTGAACCCAGGAAGCGGAGCTTGCAGTGAGCTGAGATCCCGTCACTGCACTCCAGTCTGGGCGACAGAGCGAGACTCTGTTTCAAGAAAAAAAAAAAAAAAAAAAAATTAACTCTTGGCTGGGCATGGTGCTCACGCTTATAATCCCAGCACTTCCGGAGGCCAAGGTGGATGGACCACCTGAGGTGAGGAGTTTGAGACCAGCCTGGCCAACATGGTGAAACCCTGTCTCTACTAAAAGTACCAAAATTAGCTGGGCGTGGTGGCACACACCTGTAATCTCAGCTATTCGGGAGGCTGAGGCAGAAGGATCACTTGAACCTAGGAGGCAGGGGTTGCAGTGAGCTGAGATCACACCACTGTATTCCAGCCTGGGGAACAGAGCGAGACTCCATCTCCAGAAGAAAAAATATTTACTCTAAATACTCTAAATATGCTTAGATAGGTCTGAAGGACCTTGAGTTGCAGAGGAAATTTCCTATGCCCCTCAAAGACCAATTACATGGAATCTCTAAAATGCTCCCATTGGGCAGCAGCAGCAAACCGTACCTTTGTACACCTCGAGGGATGCCCAGCTTCTTGCCCAGCAGGCGCTCACTACAGCAGTCCACCAGGCGCTTGAGGGTATACAGACACTCTCGGAAGGTGGAGAAAAAAGGGTAGTGACTGAGCACACACAGGGACGTGAGAGTACTGTTGCGGGAGCGGCTCCCCGCCTTGGCCCGGCGTTTGCCCCGAGGAGACTGGTTCACATCAGGGGTAGAGTCGGCACTGGGAGGCTGCCGGGATGAGCCACTCTCTGAGCTCTCAGTGCCACCCTCTTCTGAGGCACAGGTGGCGCGGGTTCCTTCCTTCCCATGGGACCCTGCCCCCCCTTCCCCCTTCTCCTTAGGGATTCGCTTCTGGAAGGAGCGGTAGAAGTTAACACAGATGCCGTATCGCGTGACTCCAGTGTCCTTGTCAGTGAGGGTGAAGACAAAAGAGGTATCATCCCGGAGGCTCATGCGCCGCTGCCGCACGCTCAGGCAGCCCTCGGGCTGACAGAAGAACACGACGTCTGGGGGCAGGGGAAACTCAGCGTGATCCTCTAAGGGGTATCGTCGTAGCAGTTCAGGAGTCTGGGCCACGCTGTCACTGCTCGGGTGCCTGAAGAACATAAAGACAAATTCAGCAGCCTGAAGGGATGGAATGGGCTATCACATTTTAACCACTGTCGATGAATAAAGCTCAAGATGCTATTTTGGATAAAGTAACCTGACTGTAACACCTTGGAAAATACGGGTGCTGCCTGCCATATGGAGCTGGTAGCCTAAGTGAAGTCTGCACTGTCATGAAGGCACCTATTCTGCAACAAGAGATTTTGACAATAAAATTATCATTGGCACCTTTAGATGATTAACATCTTTTAAAGTGAATTAGCTAATAAATTACCAAAAAAGCATACACAGAGGAGGAGCTTTTAAAGTACTTTTCCTTTTTACGAAATAAGAAAACTGAGATATAAAGAGTGTATTTGCTCAACATCACAAAGATGTTAGTTAAGAGCAGGGTTTTGCTTTCAATCCACCTGACTTTGCTGTTTCCCTATTGGCTTTAACGCTCCCAGCAGGGTAAAATAACAGGGGAAAATGAGCTATGCAAAGCAACGTGGAAACTGGAGAGGGGAACAACTGCAGGTTTTATGGCTATCCCAGATGTTAAGACAAAAGTCCATCTCTTCTTGGTTACCTGGCCCCTACGATCACTAGATAGTCAAGTAACCGAGGACAGAACTTCTTCTTTTGCACCATGGTTCCAATTCATCAGTTCATCTCAGAGAAGCATCAGGGCACCAAGCAAGGAGTCAGCATTCCCGGGAGGAATTCTGAAAACCGAAGTCTAATAGGAAAAAAAGTACTGATAAGATCCACTGCTGTGCCTAAGGGACTCATCCCTCTCAGCTTCTTCCCGGCCAGGGGCAGAGGTCAGAAGGTCTTCCACTTTCATACTAATGATAGGAGAACTTGACACTTGCCTAGCCTTGTGTCTAGGTTTATGAGCTCACAGAATAAAATGTTAAAAAATAGATAGGCAGGGCACGGTGGCTCACACCTGTAATCCCAGAACTCTGGGAGGCTGAGGCGGATCACCTGAGGTCAGGAGTTCCAGACCAGTCGGCCAACATGGCAAAACCCCATCTCTACTAAAAATACAAAAAAAATAGCCAGAGGTGGTGGCATACGTCTGTAATCCCAGTTACTCGGGAGTCTGAGGCACGAGAATTGCTTTGGCGGAGGCTGCAGTGAGCCGAGATCACGCCACTGCACTCGAGCCTGGGCCACAGAGTGAGACTCCGTCTCAAGAAAAAAAAAGAAGTAGATAGTAGATAAATAATAGTTCACCTACCTATCCCTACCAGTGACTTCATTTCCAGCTTAACACCTAGGGCTCTGTTTCTGAAAAACAGACCTAGGCCGTCTAATCTGGACTCAGTCATTGTAACCAAAATGGAAGTCACTCTCAGGATCCCTCCAGAGTGGATCAGGATCAAACCAGACTCCTTAACTAGCACTAATCTGCACTTCTAGGTCTAGACGGAAACGCAATTGTTTCAACAATCTGTGGCCGGGCCTGGTGGCTCAAGCCTGTAATCCCAGCACTTTGGGAGGCCGAGACGGGCGGATCACGAGGTCAGGAGATCGAGACCATCCTGGCGAACACGGTGAAACCCCATCTCTACTAAAAAAAATACAAAAAACTAGCCGGGCCAGGTGGCGGGCGCCTGTAGTCCCAGCTACACAGGAGGCTGAGGCAGGAGAATGGCGTAAACCCGGGAGGCGGAGCTTGCAGTGAGCTGAGATCCGGCCACTGCGCTCCAGCCCCCGCGCGACAGAGCGAGACTCCGTCTCAAAAAAAAAAAAAAAAAAAAACAATCTGCATTCAGCTTGATGTGAAACTACCACATAGACTGTCTAGTTAACCAAGCTCAGACAATAACAGCTGGCTATTCTACCTCATGTGATCTCAAATGAAAATGTCCATTGCCCCAATTGCCTCCTCTGCACCACTTTTCTCCGCGCTTCAGGCAAGAAAGGAGCCCAGAGGCCACTGCTACTAGCTCTGCCCTTGGTGCTGAATCATAATCTCCCCTCTATTTTGATCTTAGGCTCAGAATCAGTAATACAATACACACAGATGAGTCCTTGTCCTACTATACAATACAGAGGCTATGAATCAGAGGTAGAAATACTAGGATTTCTGCAAGGACAGGGAGAGGGAGAGGTGCTCAGAGAAATTTCTAAACTATGTTCTAAAATTAGGAAAAGCTTTCATGGTCTTAATTGTAATTTATTTCCTTTTAAGTGTCTATGCACTTCTCTAAATAAAACGTTTCACCCCGCTGCACAGCTATTTCTAGTAGGGCTATTTCTTCTATGAGTAGCAGTTCTTTTCTCATATTTCTAGTGTTCCAGGATTCTACCTCTGTGCTCTACATGCGGCCTAAGACCTTGTTCAATGCACACAGAGAGAAACCCATTATCATATATATACATACACACACACACTCTACTCCCTTACCTGCTGCTGCGGGCACTCCCATATATACAGACATACACACTCCTTGGATGCTTAAGGCCCTATTTGGTTTAGGTAGTGAGTAGTTCTTTTTTCTCCCCTACCTAATAATTAACAAGACCTATTTGCAATACCTCTCAAATCCTCAAAATACTGCTTTCTCCTTTCCCTTGCTCCCAATAGAGGACCTGCAGGTAATAGGATTCAGTTTTATCTCCATAGCGACTCTGGCTCCCAGCACTATTTATAGCAGAGCCACAGCCCCTCCCCTGCTTGGTGACCGCACAGTGCTAGCAGCTGCTACTCCAGAGTCGGCCAAGGCCCATAACAATTCACTCCCCTTGAACCTAGAGACACTTCTCCCACTGACAGTACCTGCTAAGAATTAGGTTATCTTCTCCCTCCTCTGTCTGTAGTTTGTACTCCGTCCTAATTCTGACTTTTGATACTGATATCTCTACACCACCAGGTTTCCGAGCATGCCGTATATTCATTTCTAGGTATCACCACTGCTTAACAAACCCAAACGGTCCCTTTGGTTCTCCCAATTGCAACAGAGTCATGAGCAAACTACAGGAGGTGGGGCACCGTAACAGAGCTGCACTCAGCTCCTCCTGAGCAGAATGCAAGGGGGAGAGAAACAGAGAAATGAAATGGGATATGAGTAAAAAGCATGATTTGTTCCAACAAATAATTATGTAGTTAATCTGTCATGGGATTCGAAAAAAAAAAGAACTGTGTAGAAATGACTACAGCGAAAGCCAAAGTATCTCAAAGTAAAACAAAATTTATAGAACCAGAGCTCTAGGCTACACCTTGCAATCTATGTTTATATTGAAAACCAGGAGTCCTCTCCAGTCAAAATCTCAAAGATCAGGCCTGAAGCACCTCCTACTGAGTACGCATCAGGCCCCTCTAGCCTTGGAGGGATCTCAGTCCCTATCCACTGAGAACTATCTGATGAAACTCAAGTCACTCACAATCATTTCCTTCCAGAGCCACAAGGACCCTGAGATCTTGTTATTTTTTTTTTTTTTTGGGACGGAGTCTCGCTCTGTCGCCCAGGCTGGAGTGCAGTGGCCGGATCTCAGCTCACTGCAAGCTCCGCCTCCCGGGTTCACGCCATTCTCCGGCCTCAGCCTCCCGAGTAGCTGGGACTACAGGCGCCCGCCACCTCGCCCGGCTAGTTTTTTGTATTTCTTAATAGAAACGGGGTTTCACCGTGTTAGCCAGGATGGTTTCGATCTCCTGACCTCGTGATCCGCCCGTCTCGGCCTCCCAAAGTGCTGGGATTACAGGCTTGAGCCACCGCGCCCGGCCGAGATCTTGTTATTATTCTAGCTATGGGTAGGATACGATTTTTAGCCAGAATTCATCTAATCAGCAGCCACTGCCTTCAGTTATTCAGACTGCAGAGATAACTAAGATTTTTCTTCTCATTCTCTCCTCTCTCCCCTCCCCACAAAGATTAACATCTTTAACTCCTCTAAAGACTAAACCCTCTAACATCACCCACAACTCACACTCTGTCTTCACAACCAACGAGGCTCCGACTCTTGCCTGTAGCCTCAACCATATTTACTAACATAGAGCCTCTGGTTCCTGTCTTCATGTATTCCAAAAGCATCAAGCTCAAAATGCATATCTATCTGCTGAAGTCCGACATCACCATCAGCTCCACTCAGAGGTAGAATTAGGATTCACAAACTTCTAAGTTATCTATGTCTTTTCAGCAGAAATGGCCATGCTAACCAACCCTTTGGATTCGTCCCTCATTTTGCACAGGATCTCACAGTAAAACCACAGGAACCAGAGAGCAATATGACATCTCTGCTGACGTGAGCACAACAGGAGGCTCTCCTCCCCTCCTCTGCCTCCCCAGGCAGTGACCTTGCAAGCTCATCAGCACGGACTGGTCCAGCGTGCGGAAGAACTGGAGCAAGGAGGCTGGCAGCTGGCAGGGTTGGGGTAGAGGGAAGGGCAGGGAAAGGTGGAAGAAGGTAGATACACGAGGATAGGGAGGAGAGTGACTGCAGAAAGATGAAATAGCGTTCTCACTCTCCAGCAAGTCAATTTTGAAACATCAAATTTAAAAAACAAAAAAAAATTATTGAGAACCAAACGTGGTTCTCCAAATTTCAGCCAAAAATAAGGCGCATGCACACACACGCACAAGCACACCCGCCAAGCGCTGCGCGGGATCGGGCCCCAAGGCTGCCCAGCTCTGCCCGCCCCCTCACCTGCTGGACAGTTCTCCTCCGCCCCCGCCCCCGCCCCGAACCCGAACCCGCGCCGCCCGCCCTGCAGGAACCAAGCCCAGTAGCCCGAGCCCCCTCCTCGGCCCGGGGCGCCCCCATCCCTGGCCCCGCCCCACGCCCTTTCACACTCCTCCAGAGCCTCCTCAGAGACCCCTTCCTCCAAGAGCCACGGTGTCCTCTCAGAGCCCGTCTCCCACTCGGAGTCCCCAGACGCTCGCCCAAAACCCCCACCGGCCCAGACTCTCCTACCTCCCAAGCTCTGGGGGACTGGCCAGGCCCGGACCGACGTCCCCGGCAGCGGGGCGTCAGTCGCTCCCCAGCGCGGCGCCGCTCCGAACGGGCGCCAGTTCCGCGTCTGCACTGGGGGGCGCGCACCACTCGCGCGGGGTGCGGAGGGGGAGGCCGGGGCCGGGGCCGGGGCCGTACCATTCAGCCCGGGGGGCCGGGGCTGCGCCGAGCCAAGCGCCGCGGGGCGGGGCCGACCTCCGGAGACAGCGGCTGCGCACACACCTAGTCTAGCGCCCATGGGCACGGGAGGGCGCGCCAGGCCGACCCAGCGCCGTCGCGTGCAAAGGGGAGGACACACGGCAGTACCTTCTGTTTGGGTCGCTCAGAAAGACTTTAACCCGACGGGGTCATAGCGCCCATTTCGACGACATGTGGATTCCTCTGAAAGTCACTTCCCAAGATAATCGGCCCCTGAGACTTCCTGACGGGCTCCCCATCCCCCTGCTCCCACACCTCACTCGCTTTGGCGGTGCTCGGAGCCCAAGCCGGCTGTCGCGCGGTGGAGCCTACCAATCCTGGGCAGCGGGGGCGCAGGGGGGCGCGCGGCCGCGGTTACCTCCTTCGGGCGCGCGCGGGGAGGGGGGCGTGGCAGCGCCGCGGCGCCCGCTGGGAAATGGAGTCCCCTGCGTCCGCGAGGCCAGCCCGGCCGCAGGACAGCCTCCTCGCGGCCACACGACTCTTCTCTTCCTGTCCCAAAGGACCTGGGGGCCGAAACTGGGTTCTGGGTCTTTCAGGTTGTGCCTTTTTCAGATGCCAAAGGAAAAACTACGGCATGCTAGACACGCACGTGAGGTGCACCGCCGAGGCCTTAGCGCTGAAATCCAACACTTCCTCCTCCCCCGCAGAAAGGCAACCGGATCCTACCTGGATCCCAGCAGGGGAAGGGGGCGCCTAAGCCTCAGCATTCCATTTATTCATATGGCGCAGTGGGGGTTAGTAAGAAGAGGCCCCCTCTCACGGCCAAGCCTGTCACTTGTGACCCTCCCTCCTCTGAGCCTGGAGGCGGATCCTAAAGATCGCAGGCTTCCTCCTCTACTACCGTGTCCCCACCCCCAATACAGACATTGGTTTCTCTCATTTTGTATTCATTTTGATCTTCCTGTTCAAACAGTACCAGACCTATCAGTGAGGCGGCGCTGAGACATTTATGGCCATACCACAGAGTGACAGTGGAGAATTTTTCTTGGGGCCCTGTGGGAAAAACAGGAAGTGGTGGAGGCAGGATGGGCAGGGCGCTGGAGAACCTTGTGCAAAGTGGCCCCCAGGCCCATCCGTTTGTGGGATCAGTGTGGTCTTCAGATACAGCACAGCGTTAGCGGGCGCCCCACTGCTCAGTAGCCACAAAACTCCCAACTCTTTGACTCTCTTTTAATGCCACGGGTGGATCTCCTTGCCCAGCTCCTAGGAATGTTTGCCCGTCTCAGTCTGTTCCACTTCTAGGAGGCAGCCACCAGGCCTCAGCCATCCGGCCCAGAAAACAAAATATGAGGAAAGAACAGTCATTCGTGCACATCCCAGATCTCAGAGAGCAGCGGTGGGAGCTTTTTGTCCTGCAGACGCAGTGCAAACACTTGCTCTGAGTGGACGCTGCTCAGGGTCCGGAGGCTCACCAGTTTCATTAGCATCCGTGGGAACATCAGTCGGTCCTGGGGAAAGGAGAGAGACAAGAACAGCTTTTGCCTGTCTGCAGGGAAGCGGGGCAAGGGTAGGGGAGTTGTGGGAGAGGTGAGTTGTCTGCACACCATGCAGTCAGAGAGAAATTCTTGAAGGGAAAGTAGGTGTATCAGGGAATGGGCCTGTGTGTGGGAAGGAGGAAAAGGGGCACCATGGGGAGACTCACATGGGGATGGTGGATGGAGACGTAGGCATGCAGGGCTTCCACATATGTGTGCTGCAGCCTCTCTACCTGGAGCTGGTCCTGCACATTGGGCCGGTCTATAGGTCACCAAGAGAGTTGAGAAGCAGGTCTGGCCAGGGTCCAGTTCCATACCCCAAGTTGCAACCAAAATATAGAGACATGCTCCAGCCAAGCTCTCTCATCCCTAAATAACAGAGCAAATGCCTCCACCCTCCCAAGCCACCCCCTGATTCCTGTGGGACCTGCAGCCCTCCTTGGTGCAAGTCTCTTGCTGTTTCCCATTGCCCCTCCTCCACACCTGCAGAGAAGATGCTGATGGCAATGAGCAAAGCAAACTCAGCATCATTAAGTTGCAGCTCATTCATGGCCCTGGAGAACTCGAAGATGGGGTTGATGAATTCCACTTGCAGCCCTGGGGAGGAAGAAGGGAGGCTGACACATGCAGCAGGAGCAGCAGGAACTTCCTTCTCTCCTCCAGCGCCTTACCTTAGAGAACTACTAGGAACTCACTAAGAAGTTTACCGGGGCTGGGCACGGTGGCTCACGCCTGTAATCCCAACACTTTGGGAGGCTGAGGCGGGCGGATCACCCGAGGTCAGGAGTTCGAGAAGAGCCTGGCCAACATGGCGAAACCCCATCTCTACTAAAAACACAAAAACTAGCTGGACGTGGTGGCAGGTGCCTGTAATCCCAGCTACTTGGGAGGCTGAGGCAGGAGAATCACTTGAACCTGCGAGGTGGAGGTTGCAGTAAGCCGAGATCGCACTACTGCACTCCAGCCTGGGTGACAGAGGGAGACTCCATTAAAAAAAAAAAAAAAAAAAAAAAAAAGGCTACAGGGCTTTGCTGTGTAACCTTGAGCAAATGTCTTAACCCCTCTAAGCCTCATCTGTGAAATGAGAATCATATCTAAACCCATCTCAGAAAATTGTTGGGATGGTTCAGTGACAAAGTATGCAGAGCACTTAGTGCTGTGTCTGGCACACAAGAGGTGCTGAATTACATGATAATAATTCTGGTATTCTTGTTTTTTTTCTTTGAGACAGGGTCTTGTTTGGTCACCCAGACTGGAGTGCAGTGGCACGATCACAGCTCACTGCAGCCTCGACCTCCCAGGCGCAAGCAATCCTCCCACTTCAGCCTCCCTAGTAGCTGGGACTACCGGTGCATACCACCACACCTAGCTAATTCTTATTTTTTTGTTGTGACAGGATTTCACCATGTTGCCCAGGCCGGTCTCAAACTCCTGGACTCAAGCAATCCACCCGCCTCGCCCTCCCAAAGTGCTGGGATTACAGGTATCAGACACCACTCCCCGCCAATTCTGTTATTAAAATTCTTGAGGGCTCCACATTTCTAGAAATAGAAGCAACTCTTATTTTTGTTTATAAAGAATCCTTTTTCAGCAGGGCATGGCGGTTCACGCCTTTTATCCCAGCACTTTGGGAGGCCGAGGCAGACGGATCACCTGAGGTCAAGAGTTTGAGATCAGCCCGGCTGACATGGCAAAGCCCCATCTCTACTGAAAATACAAAAATTAGCTGGGCATGGTGGTGCACGCCTGTATTTCCAGCTACTTAGGAGGCTGAGGCAGAAGAATTGCTTGAATCTGGGAGGCGGAGGTTGCAGTGAGCCAAGATCACGCCACTGCACTCCAGCCTGGGTGACAGAGAGAAACTCCATCTCAAAAAAAAAAAAAAAAAAAAGAAAGAAAGAAAAGAAAAAGAAAAAGAGCCGGATGTGGTGGCTTATCCCTGTAATCCCAGCACTTCAGGAGGCTGAGGCAGACAGATTGCCTGAGCTCAGGAGTTCGAGATCAGCCTAGGCAACACAGTGAAACTCCATCTCTACTAAAAATACAAAAATTAACTGGGCGTGGTGGCGCACCTATAGTCCCAGCTACGTGGGAGGCTGAAGAGCAGAATTGCTTGAACCTGGGAGGCGGAGCTTACAGTGAGCTGAGATCGTGCTACTTGCACTCCAGCCCGGGCAACAGAAGACTCTGGCTCAAAAAAAATAAAAAAATAAAAAAATAAAAGAATCCTTTTTCAGCAGGGCACAGTGGCTCACACCTGTAATCCCAGCTACTCAAGGAGGATCACTTGAGCCCAGAAGGTCAAGGCTGCATTGAGCCATGATTGATCACACCACTGCATTCAGCCTGGGCGACAGAGTGAGACCCTGTTTTAAAGGAAAAAAAAGCATTGTTTTTCACTGGCATTGGCCTTACTTATTTGAACACTAGAGATACATTTCATGTATCACATCCTAGAGGGAATATTGCAGTATGGGTGAGGATGTGGATTCTGGTGCCAGACTGCCTGGGGTTGAGTCCTGGTTCTACCACTTATAAGGCAATGTGACCTTGTGTAAGTTATGTAACCTCTCTGGGCTTTGGTTTTCCCATCTGTAAAATGGGAATAATAATAGTACCTATCTCATAAATATGTGGTATATATGGTAACTACCACATAAGTGCTTGTAAAATAAATATATATATATATATATATTTTTTTTTTTCTTTTTTTTTGAGATGGAGTCTTACTCTGTCACCAGGCTGGAGTGCAGTAGCATAATCTCAGCTCACTGTAAGCTCTGCCTCCTGGGTTCAAGCGATTCTCCTGACTCAGCCTCTTGAGTACCTGGGAATACAGGTGCACATCACCACGCCCAGCTAATTTTTGTATTTTTAGTAGAGACAGGGTTTCATCATGTTGGCCAGGATGGTCTCGATCTCTTGACCTCGTGATCTGCCTGCCTGGGCCTCCCAAAGTACTGGGATTACAGGCATAAACCACCACGCCCGGCCAATAAATAATCAGTTTTTCATGGAAACAGTCTTCCTGCTGAGAAGACTAAAATGCAACAAACCATGAGTTAAAGTCATGATACCTAGAGAATATGTCTCTCATACACATTGTCAAAGTCTCTGCACCCTACACAGTTCCTCAGGCTTTGTCAGATTTCTTTTAGCAACCATCTGCTACACTTTTCCATTCAAGGCTTCTTGGTGAGTCACTTCCTGTACTTTCACCCTGATGTTTATCAAGTGTTGTGTGTTAGTCCATTTAATGGGCAGGCCCCATTTTCTTTTTCTTTTTTCTTTTCTTTGAGACAGAGTCTTGCTCTGTCACCCAGGCTGGAGTTCAGTGGCACGATCTCGGCTCACTGCAACCTCAGCCTCCTGGGTTCAAGCGATTCTCCTGCCTCAGCCTCCTGGGTAACTGGGACGGGTGCACCACCACGCCTAGCTAATTTTTGTATTTTCAGTAGAGATGGGATTTCGCCCTGTCAGCCAGGCTGGTCTCGAACTCCTGACCTCAGGTGATCCGCCTGCCTAGACCTCCCAAAGTGCTGGGATTTCAGGTGTGAGCCACCACGCCCAGCGGCAAGCCCCATTTTCTAAAGCATTTCTTGGTGAGGTTTTGAGCCCCAAAGTATGGCAAACAGCCCCCTTTATACACAAATTAAGAGGAGGTTCTATAGTTGGCTAATGTACCTGTGAGGGTCTGCTGATGCCCATGGAATGAACACCTCAAATGTGCTCAGTCCATGTCACCAGTCATCTACTGCATGCAGTAAATAGTAGTGGATAGAGAGAGGAGGAGATGTGACAAACAGAGCTCCAGTTCCTTCTCCCCAAGACCTCACTCACGAAATGAAAAATGAAAGGCAAGCATGATTACTTCAAAACTGCTTGTATAAATAAATCTATAAGGGCCGGGCGCGGTGGCTCACACCTGTAATCCCAGCACTTTGGGAGGCCGAGGCGAGCAGATCACCTGAGGTCGGGAGTTTGAGACCAGCGTGACCAACATGGAGAAACCTCATCTCTACTAAAAATACAGAATTAGCCAGGCGTGGTGGCACATGCCTGTAATCCCAGCTACTCGGGGGGCTAAGGCAGGAGAATCGCTTGAACCTGGGAGGCAGAGGTTGCAGTGAGCCGAGATTGTGCCATTGCACTCCCGCCTGGGCAACAAGAGTGAAACTCCTTCTCAAAAAAAATAAATAAAATAAAATAAGTAAATAAATAAATCTACAAATAGGTGCAGATTCAGATAGCACGAGTCTACGAGTGCCAAACTAATACAGAGATCTTACAACTGGGCAGGGGGCCGGGTGCCGTGGCTCAAGCCTGTAATCCCAGCACTTTGGGAGGCCGGGACGGGCGGATCACGAGGTCAGGAGATCGAGACCATCCTGGCGAACATGGTGAAACCCCGTCTCTACTAAAAATACAAAAAAAAATTAGCCGGGCGCGGTGGCGGGCGCCTGTAGTCCCAGCTACTCGGGAGCCTGAGGCAGGAGAATGGCGTGAACCCGGGAGGCGGAGCTTGCAGTGAGCTGAGATCCGGCCACTGCACTCCAGCCTGGGTGACAGAGCAAGACTCCGTCTCAAAAAAAAAAAAAAAAAAAAAAAAAAAAAAAAAGAACTGGGCAGGGTTCCACAAGGAGGATATTCTGAAGGAGGGGAGAGCCATGGTTAAGAAGGTCTGAGATAATAACCATCGAGGAAAAAATGGTTTGGAAGAGGGGGCAGGGCTGGGCTTTAAAGCTGGGTAAAGTCATTAAATCACCCCATTAGGTGCCAACACATCCGGGCAGCACACCGGGCACTATAGAAGGCAAAAGGTGCCAACATAGCCCTATTATGCCCTACAGTGAAGGGTGGCCTTCCTAGAAAGCTCATTGGGTGGGCCTGTGTTGGGAGAGCAAGAGGCACGTGAGCTGACCTGAGTTGTCAGAAACCAGGGAAGGCTTGATGACTGGCCTGGCCACAGATCTACCAGCCCTGAGAATGGAGTCAGGGCATCAGCCATATTTTAGAGCCCCACTCATCCAGTTGTTAAGCTACTTGGTTTCCTGCTGAAGCTCAATTCCACTCCCTCCAAAAGTCCCTCAGCCTCCCGTCCTTTCCCAGGCCAGTTTTCATGACACAAACATGACCAATAGTTGAATATGAAGAAACCCCTTCTGCGTAGCTCCCAAGCGAGAATCAGCTAGAGAGCCGCAGTATGAAGTAATTTTTGGAGAAAATACTTCAGATATAGGATGGGGATGGAAACATTCGCTCTTATTGTACATCCCCTCTGGGCATGTTTGCCATGCCATGGTTCCAGTTCATCAGAAAGTGTAATTGAAAAAGAGTAGGGGAGGGGCCTGGTGTGGTGGCTCATGGCTGTAATCCCAGGACTTTGGGAGGCCGAGGCGGGTGGACTGCCTGAGCTCAGGAGTTCAAGACCAGCCTGGGCAACACAGTGAAACCCTGTCTCTACTAAAAATACAAAAGTTAGCTGAGCGTAGTGGTGCACGCCTGTAGTTCCAGCTACTCGGGAGGCTGAGGCGGGGGAGTCGCTTGAACCCGGGAGATGGAAGTTGCAGTGAGCCAAGATCGTGCCACTGCACTCCAGCTTGGCAACAGAGTGAGACTCTATCTCAAAAAAAAAAAAAAAAAAAAGCCGGGCGCGGTGGCTCACGCCTGTAATCCCAGCACTTTGGGAGGCCGAGGCGGGCGGATCACAAGGTCAGGAGATCGAGACCACGGTGAAACCCCGTCTCTACTAAAAATACAAAAAATTAGCCGGGCGCGGTTGTGGGCGCCTGTAGTCCCAGCTACTCGGGAGGCTGAGGCAGGAGAATGGCGTGAACCCGGGAGGCGGAGCTTGCAGTGAGCTGAGATCTGGCCACTGCACTCCAGCCTGGGCGACAGAGCAAGACTCCGTCTCAAAAAAAAAAAAAAAAAAAAAAAAGAGTAGGGGAGGCTGGGTGTGGTGGCTCACACCTGTAATCCCAGCACTTTGGGAGGCCGAGGTGGGTGGATCCTTTGAGCTCAGGAGTTTGAGACCATTTCGAGACCAGCCTGGGCAACATGGCGAAACTCAGTCTCTACAAAAAAATATAAAAATTAGCCTGGCATGGTGATGCATGCCTGTAGTCCCACCTACTTGGGGGGCTGAGGCAGGAGAATTACTGGAACCCAGGTGGTTGAGGCTGCAGTGAGCCACGTTCATGCCACTGCACTTTAGCCTGCGTGACAGAGCAAGAACTTATCTCAAAAAAAAAAAAAAAAAAAAGAGTAGGGGAAATCAGCCCCCATGATCCCCAAAGAGCACATGTGAGGAAGATTAGTTCACTTCCTGTGCCTCCCTGTTTCTCCTCCAAGGTGCCATTCCATATATCTCTCAGGTTCCTTGGAATACATTTTGAAAACCACTGACCTAAAGCAACAGAGGACAGGGGTCTATCTGGAGCAGCTGAGAGAAGCCTATCAGCATTCCAATTTTCCATCTTTAAAAAATAAGGGGAGCCTTCCCTTACTAGTCACTCAAACGTTGGGCCTGTGGCTCTGTAGTCACTATGGGCCTATGACAAAAAGAACCAGTCCTGGCCAGGTTCAGTTGCTCACGCCTGTAATCCCAGCATTTTGGGAGGCTGAGGTGTGTGGATCACTTAAGGTCAGGAGTTCAAGACCAGCCTGGTCAACATGGTAAAACCCTGTCTCTACTAAAAATACAAAAATTAGCTGGGTGTGGTGGTGCACCTCATCCCAGCTACTCAAGAAGCTGAGGCAGGAGAATTGCTTGAAGGCAGGAGAATTGCTTGAACCCGGGAGGCAGAAGTTGTAGTGAGCCAAGATCACACCACTGCACTCCTGCTTGGGCGACAGAGCAAACTCTGTCTTTAAAAAAAAAAAAAAAGAAAAGAAACAAAAAAAGAAACAGTCCTTGGCGAGGCATGGTGGGTGGCTCACGCCTGTAATCCCAGCACTTTGGGAGTCCAAGGCAGGCGGATCACTTGAGGCCAGGAGTTTGGGACCAGCCTGGGCAACATAGTGAGACTCCATCTCAATTTTTTGTTGTTGTTGCCCAGGCTGTAGTGCAATGGTGTGATCTCAGCTCACTGTAACCTCCGTCTCCCGGATTCAAGCGATTCTCCTGCCTCAGTCTTCCGAGTAGCTGGGACTACAGGCGCGTGCCACCATGCCTGACTAATTTTTTGTATTTTTAGTAGAGACAGGGTTTCACCGTGTTAGCCAGGATGGTCTTGATCTACTGACCCTGTGATCTGCCCACCTCGGCCTCCCAAAGTGCTGGGATTACAGGCATGAGCCACCACGCCTGGCCCTCAATTTTTAAAAATAAAAAATAAAAAAAGAAGCATTTGTCCATCCAGCCCCAATCCCTGTGTGATCTCAGTTCTCACCTGCTTTGGCAAAGTCTTCCCGGTTATAACTGAAATCCTTGAGGAAGGTGATACTCTCACTCCCAGGGTTGTACCTCCGAGATGTCTCCAGAAGCATCACCTGCACACAAGCAGCAGACCTCAAACGGGGACTAGGAAGGTTGGTCTTGGAGCATAGCCCCTTCCAGGGAGGCCGATTCCCCTCATCCCTGCTTCCCAGCAGATTTGGTTCTCCCAGCTCGATGTCTGGAGGCCCCTCCCACAGACAATCCCATTCTGCTTCTCCCTTCATCCCTTGCCCTTCTCCAGCCACCTCGATCGCAGAGGTCTTCAGCAGGGCAATCTGGTCCTCCCGGCTGAGCTGCAGGAAGCCGGGTAGCTGTTTAGCAAAGTCAACTATCTCCTGCACAGAGACGATGGCCAGCTCAGTGAAGTGGGCAAAGCGCTGCTGACGGGCCTCCCGGCTATGGGGATCTGGTGCCATGGGCCAAGGCTACCCAGGAGGGAAAAGGCAAAGCGCTTTGAGTCGGACATCAAGAAGCCCACTGGTGATCTGGGTGCAGCCGCCTCTCCCCAGGTGTGTCAAGTACCGTGACTCGAAGCCGGTCAGAAAAGGAGCGCCGGTTACACTGTTGCTGGGCAGCGACCAGCTTCTCGATCATGCCCAATTGCTCCGGGCTGAGCTGGGGCAGGATTTGAGGGGGTGAGGAAGCCCTGGGGGGCAGGGATATGGCATGAGCCTGTTCCTCCTCTTGCCGCTTCAGTTTCTTCAGACGGATCTGTTCTTCTGACAGGACACCTAAGGACAGGACCAAATATGAGGAGACAGGAAGCAAGGATGGGGCAAAAGGGGCAGTTTGGGGCTCCAGAAAAACAGACAGCACTCGGTAAACGCAAGAAGTTTTTTTTTTTTTTGAAACAGAGTCTCACACTTGTCCAGTCTGGAGTGCAGTGGTGCGATCGCAGCTCACCGCAACGTCCGCCTCCCGGGTTCAAGTGATTCTCCTGCCTCACCCTCCTGAGTAGCTGGGATTACAGGCGCTCACCACCACACCCGGCTAATTTTTGTATTTTTAGTAGAGACAGGGTTTCACTACGTTGGCCAGGCAGGTGTCAGACTTCTGACCTCAGGTGATCTGCCTGCTTCAGCCTCCCAAAGTGCTGGGATTACAGGCATGAGCCACCGCGCCCGGTCAAGAAATATATTTTAATCCATACTTAGGGATCAGTTGGCCCCTACAAGTTCAGGCACCTGTCCTGGGTCACACCCTGGCCCCCTCTTTTCCCCTCAGCCTCTTCCCCCCCCCAGCCCCAGAAACTCACACTCCTCCCGCATGCCAGCCTGGCGGCACTTGCGAAGCCGACACTCCTGGCACTTGCGACGCATGTAGGTGTCCATGGGGCAGTGGCCGCCACTGTGGCAGACGTAGCGCGCTCCCTTGATGACACTGCGGCGGAAGAATCCCTTGCAACCCTCGCAGCTCAGAACATTGTAGTGGAAGCCGGAGGCCTTGTCCCCACAAACGCTGCATAGCTCATTCCCCAGCATTTTGGGGGCTGGCCCCTTTTTCCGCTTTTGTGGACGGATCTCTGGTTACAGGAAAGTGTTTCAATGCTCTCCCCCAAGGAAAAAAGTTCATGTTCTCCCTGACTCAGTCACTGCCCTGGGCACTCAGTGACCTTCATTCCCTTCATTATACAAACTCCAGTCTCTCTTTTATGAGAAGAGTAGCCCTCATTGGCCAAGTGCCATTATGTTCTAGGTACTGTATGAGCTTTTCATATGCACTGATCCTTATGACAAACATAATTTTTTTCCATTTTATAAACAAGGAAATTGAGGCTCAGGAAGGCCTAAAGTAGAGACAGAATTCACACTTAGATCAGTCAGATTTAGTTAGCTCTAAAGCCTTTGGACTTAACCATGAGATTACATATAAAGTAAAAACCCCCAAGGAACCTCTTCCAGATCCAGGACCTGGAATCTGGACCCCTACCTCCTCCAAACCCAGAAGCTCCTCACCTGTGGGTTCTGAAGGTGGCTCTGCCCTGGTGAGCAGGACTGTGGGCTCTGCAGCCTCCAGCCCCACCCCTGCAGTGCCTGTGGCAGAGTGGGGCATCCTGGCTTCCTCTCTGAGGATGCGGCTGTTGCCTCCCTGGGTCTGGCTGCTTGCATCCTGTGCACCTGGCTTCCACAGCTCCGCTGCAGAGTCTGAGCTCCAAAGGAGAGGCACATGGGGGTCTCAGGCTCCATCCCCGCTCCATAGCCCAGTGTCCTAGCTGGGAAACTGAAAACTTATCCCCACCCTTAGAGGGCAGCAAAGTCCCAGCTCAGGCTTTGGGACCCTAGCGTCTGTGTGGGCTCTAGCTAGGACTAGTCACTTGTAGTTTCTTACATCTCAAGACCTTAAATGAAGATGTTAACCCTCGTCTCTTTGGGGGGCTGGAGTGTATGCATTTCAGAGATCAGATAAAACTCTTCAAAGCCAGAGGAGGGTAAGCACTCAGCTGACCAACTCTTTAGCAGCAAACCCAGATTGGGGAGGACTGGGCGGGAGCCTGCAAGGGCCAGGCACTGGAACCGGGGGAGAGGCAACCACGACTAAGAATGAATCTGGACTGCTCTCTGGAGGAGGGAAGAAGGCAGGTAATGAAGCAGACTGATTCCTACGGGGAGGCGAGGAGCCTGCGGTCTGGGCTCAGGGGAGAGGGCTGGAATGAAGCTTACCAGGAGGAATGTCAGGCACAGGGGCCCCCAGCCACACGGACATCTCTTCCTGGAGCCCTGGTCATTACCAAGGCACTGTCCTGCAGGAAGGACTCAGGTTATACTCTTCTAGAACTGGCCTCCTTTCTGGCTTCAGCTCCCTTCTCCACCTGATCCTCCCTTTTATCAATACCAACAATATCAGCTAATATTTACTTGCCATATATTAGCCTGTACTAAGGCTTTATTATATTACTATTATGTTTTTTAGAGACAGGTTCTCCCTATGTTGCCCAGGCTAGTCTAGGAACTCCTAGGCTCAAGGGATCCTCCCACCTGGGCCTCCCAAAGTGCGGGGATTATTGGAGTGAGCCACTGCGCCCAGCCTATTATAAGGCTTTATGTGCTTTCCTCATTGTATCCCTCTGAGGTCAAGACTAGTCTTTTTTTTTTTTTTTTTTTTTTTTTTTTGAGATAGGGTCTCTTTATGTTGCTCAGGCTGGAACTCAGTGCTATTCACAGGTGCAATAATAGGACACTATCGCCTCAAACTACTGGGCTCAGTCAATCAACTTTCAGCTTCCTGAGTACCTGAGATTATAGGCACATGCTATTGCTCCCAGCTCAGGACTATTCTTAACCTCATTTTACAGATAAGCAAACTGAGGTTCAAAGAGATTAAGTAACTATGGTCACACAGTTAGGCGGCGGTAGAATCAAGACTCCAACCCTCGTCTGACTCCAAAGTCTGAGCTCCCAGTCACTGTACCAGCCTTTCTCCCTCAAAGTCCCCTCCAAACCAGCGGGGAATGTTTGGGTACATCTGCCCTGCTTCTCTCGGGCCCCTTCCCCCTCCAACATTGAGGACAGCCAAAGTTGAGCAGGACCAGGAGACGGGATCGAAGCTCGCTCCACTCAGTGAAACACGCTGCTTATTAGAGAACCTTGCTCATGCCACTCTCCAGGGTCCCAGCACAAATCTCTTATCTCCAAGAATCTCCCCAATTCACATAGAGGACCTCCTCCCCCGAATCCCTCATGAGTTATTCTGGGACCCAGAGTCCTGTTCCTTTCCCAAGCTTCCATCACCATCACCCCTCACTTCTCCCCAGAAACCCCCTTCTAAGATCCTTAGGACATTCGCCAACCCCACCCCAGATACACACACAGAGCCCCAGGCCACTGCTAAGGAGCAGACCCACCGAATCCCCAGGCCACCAGACTTCCTGGGTGGGCAGTCTCTGGAGCCCCCTTGCTGGGAGAAGAGGATGGTGCAGTTCCCTGTCCAGAGGTCTCGGTGGCCAGCCGGTGAGCTGGAGCTGAGCACAAGCAGGACCTGGAGCCCCAGGGAAGTAGCAATTTGGGGAAAGGCTAGGGGAGGGACTGCCGAGGGGTCAGGCCACCCCTCCTTCCTGCCTGACGACCGCAGCCCTCCCCTCCTCACCCCCGCCCACAGGGCAGCTTCTCCACCAGGCTGGCTCCTCCCCAGCCGGCCACCCCCTCTCCCGCCACTCCCACCCCCTACTCCCGGTCAAAACAGTGGCATTTCGCTGCAGACCTGCCAAGTTCCATGTCTCTCCCCTTCCTCTCCTTACCCAGCGCTCTTAGCAGCTCTTGCAAAAGGACTGCCTCCCAGGAACCCCTACCCCAATCCCAGCAGCCTCCAGAGTCGGTGTTCCCTCCCTTCCATAGGCACCTCTCGGAGCAAAGGTCCCAGCAGGGCCCAGAATTGCGACACTGAGCCCCAGCCTGCTTTCCCAGCCTCCCTCCTCCTCCCTTGCCTCTGGGAAGAGGCCAAGAAGCTCTCCCCACTAGCCCTAGGCTTCAGCCAAGCTGGTAGAAATCCAGGGGTGCAGAGAGGCAGGTGCTGGGCCTTCCAGGGAGTTTCTGAAAGTGGGTGCCCTGCGGGGGCCACAGATAAGAGAGGAGGCCAGGAGAGCCTTTGGTAGGAAATCTGCTATGAGCAATGGCAGGCCTGGGATAGGGGTGGGGGGGTGGCAGAAGGCAGGCAGGCAACTCGGGTGGCAGCCCAGGATGGACCTGGGAAGGTATGAAGGTTGCCTCATCTGGGGAACATCCCTATCTGAAGTGATGGCAGGCTCCAACCAGCAGCTACTGAGACTATAGCCATTCTTCCCACTCTGTTGCCTGGGGCATGAAATCCATCCTGGAAAGTAGACATCATATTTTATTGATTTCATTTTCCCCAAAACCCCTGAAACAGGGCTGGCATAGAGGAGGCAACAGAGTAGGTACTGTGTTCCTATTTGTTGAATGAATAACAAGAAAAATATTATTCTCATCTATCCCCTACTTGTTAGCCCTAGTCAATTTTTTTTTATTATTCCTTTTTTTTTCTTTTTTGAGGTGGGGTCTCACTACGTTGCCCAGACTGGTTTCATACTCCTGGGCTCAAGCCATCCTCCCACCTCAGCCTTCCAAAGTGCTAGCATTACAGGCACGCACTCACAACTGCTGTAGTCAGTTTCAACTCAGCATGTTGATTTAGTGTTCAGACTCTGGGCTCAGATTTTGGGTTCAAATCCTAAACTTCTTAGTACCTATGTGATCTTGATTGAGCAAGTTACTTAATGTCTCTGAATCTTTGTTTCCCTATCTTTAAAATAGGAATATTCGAGCCAGCAATGGTATGTTGAAAAATAAATAGGCTGGGCATGGTGGCTCATACCTGTAATCTCAGCACTTTGGGAGGCCTAGGCAGGTGGATCACTTGAGGTCAGGAGTTCGAGACTAGCCTGGCCAACATGGTGAAACCCCGCCTCTACTAAAAATACAAAAGTTAGCCAGGCATGGTGGTACGGATCTGTAATCCCAGCTACTCGGGAGGCTGAGGCAGGAGAATCACTTGAACCTGGGAGGTTGCAGTGAGCCAAGATTGTGCCACTGCACTCCAGCCTGGGCGACAGAGCGAGACTCCGTCTCAAAAAAAAAAAAAAGAAAAAGAAAAAGAAAGAAAAAAAGAAAGAAAACATAGGGATAGTAGTCATTTTTACCACACAAGGTTGTTGTGAGATTGAAACTACAGATCACGCTGGGTGCAGTGGCTCATGCCTATAATCCCAGCAGTTTGGGAGGCCCAGGCAGACGGATCACGTGAGGTCAGGAGTTCCAGACCAGCCTGGCCAACCTGGTGAAACCCCATCGCTACTAAAAATACAAAAAATTAGCCAGGTGTGGTGGCACATGCCTATAATCCCAGCTGCTCGGGAGGCTGAGGCAGGAGAATGGCTCCAACCTGGGAGACGGAGGTTGCCATGACCCGAGATCACGTCATTGCCCTCCAGCCTGGGCAACAAGAGCAAAACTCCATAAAAAAAAAAAAAAAAAAAAAGGAAGGAAGGATGGAGGGAAGGAAGGAAGGAGGGAGGGACTACAGATTGTATCACAACGTGTGGCACACAGTAAGTGTTCGAGAAATGGCACGAGTTGTCATCACCCTCCCAGTTCTTTCAGTTGTGGGTGTTCCCATTGCCTTAACTCAGTGGATTTTGAACTTTGTACTTGTTTCCATACACAGCACAAACCCTTCACTATCTTTTCTGGTCCTTAGAGCAGCCCTGGGAGGAAAGTAGAGTAAGTAACCTGAGCTCCATTTGACAGAGAACACTGAAACTCATGTGAGGGCCTTTTCCAAGACCACACAGTTAGTGGCCCGGCTGGGATCAGAACCCAGATGTCCTCACTCCAGTCCCTTTGCTGTGTCAGAGTCCAGGGCAATCTTGTCTTGTTGCATCTCGGGCCAGTGAAGTGCTGGAATGGAAGCAGCCAGGGCTGGTGGGCTACAGGGGAGAGGCTGAGAACCCTGCAGATGCTCCAGTCCAGATGTGGGAGGCGAGGAGCTGAGGTTACTGCTGGTCATTCACCCCCTGCCCCATTCCCAGTTTCCTGCTCACGGGCTCTTCCTGTTTTGCTATGAACTCCAGTTCCCATGGGCCCCACATTAAAGCACAGAAGGACGGGGGCCAGGGCAGGCAGCCAAAGAGACTAAAACAGATGAACAGGGCACCAGGGAAAAGAACAGAGGAAACAGCGAAAGAGTGGACGGGGGTGTGGATGGGACAGAAGGGACCAGATGAGGAAAAGTTGAAGGCTGAGGCAGAAGAGGAGCCTGGTTGAAAGACGGGAGGAAGCACAGGGTGGGACATGGGGAACAGGCGGGGGCTGGGGAGCAAAGTGTGAGAAGACAGCAGGCTGGGTGCTGTTGCAAAATCTGCCCATGTATTCATTTTCACATTTCAGAAAAGCCCCTGTGACACCCCCATCTCAGACTTCTGCCTGCAGCTCTTGCTCTTGTTCCCCCTCATCACAAGGTTGTCCCCTCCCAAGGCCCCCACCCGGTCTGGGTATCTCTGAGTCACAAGCACAAGGCTCTCCATTCCTCTCGCATGTGTTCCCTCTCTGATTTTCACAAGGCCCCAGCTGTCCTGGAAAAGCAGAAACCAGGGACTCTAGTCACTGAGAGACTGGCACTATTCTGTCCCAGCACCCACATCACCAGTCCAGCTCCCTCCTCTACCTCCCTGCTCCCAGAAGCTCCAGCCCAGCAGGGCAGTCAGAGATGTCTCTGAGATGCCTGGTTTCAAGAAACTCAGGAATCAATGGTCTGGGGCCTGGTACCCTATCTTCTGCGAGCTGGGAGAGGTCTCTTTCATCCACTTTGTTCTTCAACTCCTTCTCCTGACACCTAGTCTCCCCACAGGTGGCTTCCCAGGACCCAGGACCACACACAAGCCCCATCTGGATGGGGGGTGCCAGGCTAGGGCCAACTGCTGAAAAAGTAGGTTGGGGACCAACTCCCCCATGCCAGGGAGTTGGCCTCAGCCTCATCTCCTGTTTAGAAGAAATTATAACCAGGACTTCAACTGCCAGAGCTGTCCTACCAGGTTACAGCTCAGAAACCCCAACCGTCATCCCTACAAAGAGGGAAAAGGAGAGGAAAGTGGGAGAAGACCAAAACCTGTTGGCAGTATTTCCACGGAGTTTCTGGAGACCAACCACTGAGACTTGCTTCAAGCCAGGGCAAGCAGTGAAGTGATCAGCGGCCGGAATCACATTCCCACTTTGCCGGCCCCACCCCTGTGCCACAGTCCCACCAGCTTGCAGTTGTTAGGTCCAAAGTCGCCAGTCCTATGGGCCTCTTCTTTGTTTCCTTGGCTCCTGCAGGAGGCAATGTCCCTGGGAACACACTCGGGGATCTACCAAGTCACATATCTGGTCCTCCAGAACCTCCACAGATTTCTTCTCACAGCAAGGAGAAACTTGAAGCAGAAACAGGAGCATTCACCAGCCACGGTCACAGGTACTACTGGCTAACTCCCCTGAAAAGTACTCATTCCAATGAAGCAGGCTGCAGGGTAAGGTCTGCAGGGATGGGCAAGGGCAACTGCTTCTTGTTCCCTCCTTCACCGTTCTGGAAGGGTGGAAAGTGTGGGGATCATCTTGCAGACCACTGCGTATCTACTCAAGTGACTTCTGCCCAACCTTCCAATCACAACATAGAGAATAATCCAGAAACCTGGATTCCCAGACCTGAGTTCAGAGATGATACAGAAGGCAGAAAGGAAAGATGTAACATTGATTTCATGCCTACTACATACATTTATCTTTACATGCATTATTTCATTTATTCTCACAGTAAACTCTAGGAGATAGTTGCTAGCAAGGGGCAAATATCAAATTTGAATACAGGGATAAGACTGGGTGCGGTGGCTCACACTTGTAATCCTAGCGCTTTGGGAGGCCAAGAAGGGCAGATCGCTTGAGTCCAGGAGTTTGAGACTAGCCTAGGCAACATGGTGAAACCTCACCTTTACAGAAAAACACACACACACAAATTAGCCAGGCGTGATGGCATCTGCCTGTAGTCCCAGCTACTTGGGGAGCTGAGGTAGGAGGACTGTTGGAGCCCAGGAGATTGAGGCTGCAATGAGCCATGATTGTACCACTGCACTCCAGCCTGGGTGACAGAGGGAGACCGTCTCAAAAAAAAAAAAAAAAAAAAAAAAAAAAAAAAAAAAAAACAAGTTTAGCTGATTCAAAAGTTTGAGCTCAAGCTTAAACAAACAAAAATCACAAACATACTCCATTATATAAAACTGGGCTGGGGCCGGGCACGGTGGCTCACACCTGTAATCCCAGCAGTTTGGGAGGCCGAGGCGGGCAGATCACGAGGTCAGGAGATTGAGACCATCCTGGCTAACACGGTGAAACCCCCTCTCTACTAAAAATACAAAAAAATTAGCCAGGCGTGGTGGCGGGTGCCTGTAATCCCAGCTACTCGGGAGGCTGAGGCAGGAGAATCACTTGAATCTGGGAGGTGGAGGTTGCCATGAGCTGAGATGGCGCCATTGCACTCCAGCCTGGGCCACAAGAGCAAAACTCCATCTCAAAACAAAAAAACAAACAACAACAAAAAACTGCCTCTTCAGATGGAAAAAAATGGCGAACATACCTGGATTTAGGTTTGCTTCTGCCAACACAGAATAAGGTAGTGGTTCCTGTCCTCACCTTCAGAGATTCTGATTTATTTGATCTGGTATAGGCCCACATATCCATCTATCTCACCATCTACATGTGTGTGGTATTTTTGTTTTTTGTTGTTGTTTTTTTGCATCTGTAGTTAGGAACCAAAGTGTAAGGACCACAGAATCATCTGGCAGAAAATGCAAAAGCTGGGGGCAAAGGAAGAAGAAACTAGGGCTCAGCTCCAGGCTCTACTGTCTACTTGTGCTGTAACCCCCATCCTTCCTGGAATAGTTTCTCCCTATAAAAACTGAAATAATATCTGCCTCATCAATCCCTCCCACGTGGGATACTTGCACGCACAAAGAATACAGACATATTTGAGCAAGTGGGAAGAAAAGCAAAAGCTGAATTTGAGAGATTGCTGAAATTTGGTGAGCCAAAGATTTACACTCTGAAAGTACAATGGCTAGTTTGCAAGGAGAGTAAGAGGCCCATTAAAACAAAACACTCAACCCCTTTCCCCGCCACTAATATGCAGCATTCTGCCAATTACCCAAGCCTCCTTTCTTTATTTTTTTTGAGACAGAGTCTCGCTCTGTTGCCCAGGCTGGAGTGAAGTGGCACAATCTTGGCTCACTGCAGCCTCTGCCTCCTGGGTTCAAGCAATTCTCCTGTCTCAGCCTCCCGGGTAGCTGGGATTACAGGCGTGCTCCACCACGTCCGGCTAATTTTTGTATTTTTAGTAGAGATGGGGTTTCACCATGGTGGCCAGGCTGGTCTCGAACTCCTGACCTCAGGTGATCTGCCTGCCTTGTCCTCCTAAAGTACTGAGATTACAGGTGCGAGCCATGCCCGGCCTAGGCCCTGTTTAGTCCCACTAATGTGAAAAGGTTTCCTTTGACAGATACCTCTTTATTGAAAGTATTTCGAGATCACCAATTACAGTTTAGTAATGCAGTTTGAGTAGCCTGCAAGAAGCAGCCCATTATAGACTATTTAACTGAGAACCACAAAACTAGACTTTTAATCCATTCTCCTCAACTGTGAGTTTGGGCCAGTCACTTCCTCTCTTTAGGTTTGTTTCCTAAACTGTGAAGTAAGACGACTAGGTTAAATCAGGTATTCAGAAATGCTGATTTATGAAACCTCTAGTAAATGGTCTTTGTGAACCATTTGGGATTATATGCAAAATTCCATGTGCGTGTTTACATGTGTGAACATTTTTCTGGAGGAGAGGTGCAAAATTTTCATGTGATTCAAAAAGCAGCTTGTGATTAAACAAGGTTAAGAACTATTTGGCTACCCAGGCTTCAGCTCTTATTCTATTTGCTTCTCAGCCTCCTCCACAACAACTTTGGAAGCAAAGTTTAAATCCTGAAGTATATATAAATAATTGAATCTGGAGTCCTAGGGCAAAATAAGGACAGCTAATTCTGATCTTTCTTTTCTTTTCTTTTTGTTTTTTTGAGACACAGTCTTGCTCTGCCATCCAGACTGGAATGCAGTCGCACCATGATGGCTCACTTTAGCCTCAACCTCCCAGGCTCAAGGTGATCCTCCCACCTCAGCCTCCTGAGGACCTAGGACCACAGGTGTGTGCCACCACACCCAGCTAATTTTTAAACTTTTTTTTTTTCTGTAGCGATGAGCTCTTCGTAAGCTGCTCAGGCTTGTCTCGAAGATTGCTCAAGCAATCTTCCCACCCTAGCCTCCCAAAGTGCTGGGATTACAAACGTGAGCAACCACACCAAGCCTAATCAGGTTTTTTTTTTGTTGAGACAGAGTCTTGCTTTGTCGCACAGGCTGGAGTGCAGTGGTGTTATCTCGGCTCACTGCAACCTCCACCTTCCGAGTTCAAGCGATTCTCCTGCCTCAGCCTCCTGAGTAGCTGGGATTACAGGAGCACGCCACCACACCCAGCTATTTTTAAATTATTATTATTTTTAGTAGAGATGGGTTTTCGCCACGTTGGCCAGGCTGGTTTCGAACTCCTGACCTCAGGTGATCTGCCTGCCTCGGCCTCTCAAAGTGCTGGGATTACAGGGGAACCACGGTGCCCAGCCCAAGCCTGATCAGTTTTGTTTCCCAAAGATCTGAGATTTGCTTCCAGTAGGCAGATCTGAATCAAAACATCCCCAGGACCTACGATCTGACCTTCTGCAACCGTCATATTAGTCACAAAGTCCTGAGGCCAAACTGGCTGCACCTGAATCCTAATGGTCAATGCCAAGAGGGCCACTGATTCTGTGTAAACCGCATGTACTCCCACTTTATGATATGCGCCTGCCCCTTACCTCAAAATACCTCCCCCCTGGTCTGAAATTCCTCCCCTAGGGATTCAGTGCTTTGGGTTTGGAAAGTCTGAACATCCTGTGCAACACAACTCCTTTGGGAAGAGGCATGACGTCTTGACTCTAATTAACTAAAACTTGGAAGTGGAGGGGAGGGAGGTCAGGGAAAGGACTGGAAGGGAAAGTGAAAGGGCTACTGAAGCTTCGTGCGGGGCAGGAACGGTAGGCTAGACTGGAGGCAACCTCAAGGACACAGGAAATCCAAAGGGTTGTTTATATACTATGCCCTGCACCCCAAGCAAAACGTCTCCTAGAAAACAGGGCCAGGGCTCAATCCACCCCAAAGGCAGGGGCATGGAGAGAAGCGACCTCTGCTTTTCCGTCCCTCGCCTCAACTCTGCACCCGCTCTAGCTATGGGGTCAAGCCCGGAAGCACCCCGGCTGGAGGGGACGCTCGCTTTCCAGGACATGGTCCCGCCCACTGCAAGCGCCACCTTGGTAAGGGATTTCTCCTAGCAGAGGCAAACGCGAACTTAATGCCTTCTTGATCAAGATGAGGTCTTCGAGACCTGTCTGCCTCGCCACGTCGGGCTACATGCCTACGCTCCTCCGCCACAGCCAGGTCGCGACCCCCCTGCACGCATTCCCACCGAGATTGCGCCTTCTCCCCCAACCCCAGCTCGTCCCTAAGTAAGATGGCGGCGAGCGCACTTCCGGCGTGTGTCCTTACGAGTGCGTCCGGGCGGCTGCTTGCAGGTGCCACCCAGCGGGTTCCAGCTTCTTTGCTGCATAGATTACAACGGTGATGGCGGGCAAGCGGTCCGGCTGGAGCCGTGCGGCTCTCCTCCAGCTCCTTCTCGGCGCGAACCTGATGGTGATGCCGCCCACCCAGGCCCGGAGTCTGCGCTTCGTTACCTTGGTAATGAGAAATGGGGTCACCAAAGAGTTCCCTGAAGCTAGAAGGGCAAAGGCCAGCTGGTGGGGGTCGGGGATCTTGGGAAGGAACAGCTGGTTTAGGAGAGGACGACTGGCCTGTGTAGTTGGGAGGCTGGGTTCAGGATTGACGTGGAGCCCTGGGTTATGGGGGTCAGGGTGACCGAATAGGTCGGGGTGAGTCTGCCCTGAGACAGGGAAGTAGTTGAATGGTTAAGACTCATCCCTAAAGAAGCCTTTGGTTGTCTTTTTTCCCCAGTTGTCCCCACCACATATGTTGCTTTCACTTCTCTTTTCCCTTACCACCTGTACCTTGGCTTTGCCTGTGGTCTCCAGTGGCATTGCTTAGCCAAGTTAGAGTGTCTGGAATCTGGAAGAAGTGACTGACTCCTAACTGGGGTCTTTTGCAGCGAGTAGGCTTCCCAAAGGGAATGAGACTTCCTTCCCTAACATGGGGCAAAAGGTAGGCTCTGGGTCCCTATCGAGATGCTTCTGACCTATAGACAAACCATTTTCTTCCCTCAGCTGTACCGCCATGGAGACCGTTCACCAGTGAAGACATATCCCAAGGACCCCTACCAGGAAGAAGAATGGCCCCAGGGGTTTGGTCAATTAACCAAGGTGGGTCAGAAGCCAGCCTTTCCTCAGGATGAGCTGTAGAATGAGTGATGTCTAGAGCAGGCTACAGAACTTGGGGCCTTACTAAACTGCCTTTTCCCATATGGGTGCTGACTTTGACCAGATTTCATAACCTTAACCTCTGTGCCCATGATACTGCCGTGCATGACTGGCCACTTAATGAAAGACTTCTGGGATCAGATTAATTGACTCCAGCAAAGGGTAAACCTGGAAAGCAACAGGGCCTAAACCCCACGGGGCTTGTGAGCCACCCCTTCCCTCTAGACCCTCTTAACTTTTGGGTTTGCCCACAGGAGGGGATGCTACAGCACTGGGAGCTGGGCCAGGCCCTGCGGCAGCGCTATCATGGCTTCCTAAACACCTCTTATCACCGGCAAGAGGTAAGCTTGGGAGCTCCAGAGGCAAGGGGAATGGGGTATGCTGCCCTCATCTTTTGCTCTCAGGGAGCCTAAGGCTGAGGCTGGGCACTTTGGCCTCCTTCTTGTATTTTTGGTTACAACTACAGGAAAAGGCATCTGAGAGCTGTCTGGAACAAAACCCTAGGAGCTGAGTTGCCCCTGCTTGGCTAGGAAGAGGCAAACCTGATTAAGCATCCAAATTCAGCCTTACGGGCGGGCCTGGCAAAGTGGTTTCTGACTCTTTGAAATCACAGGCTTTCCATCCAAGACATTTATTGAGTACCCATTAAAGGCCAAGAACTATGCTAGCACTTTGCATTCAGTGGTGCACCATACAGATATGATCTCTGTCTTCATGGAGCTTAGAATGTTGTGGGGGTATCTGATGATAAACCAGACAGGGCCAAGATGAAAGACAGCGGGGAAGACGCACGTAGATAGGGCTTGTCTTTCCTTGATCAAGATGAGGTCTTCGAGCCCTGTCTGCCACGCCAGGTCACGCTACGTTCCTAGGGCACATCAGGGAGGACTGGCGAGTGTGCCTGCTCCTTGAGTCCTTGCCCTACCCCAGGGATGGGGGAAGCTATTCCTCTGGTTACCACTGTCAGCCTCAGCTGTGTCAAGAGTCCCTAGATATTGTTAATTGTTCCCTTAAGGCCCAGCTCTGTCCTGAGCTTGTCCTTCCCCAGTTTCCTCCTCCCTTTTCATGAGCCACTATCTCTGAATAAGCTCTTCAAAATATTGTTTATTTATTTATTTATTTATTTTGAGATGGAGTCTTGCTGTGTTGCCCAGGCTGGAGTGCAGTGACATGATCTTGGCTCACTGCAACCTCCGTCTCCTGGGTTCAAGCGATTCTCCTGTCTCAGCCTCCCGAGTAGCTGGGATTACAGGTGTATGCCACCATGCCAAGCTAATTTTTGTATTTTTAGTAGAGACAGGATTTAACCATGTTGGCCAGGCTAGTCTCGAACTCCTGAGTTCAGCTGATCTGCCCGCCTCGGCCTCCTAAAGTGCTGGGATTACAGGCATGAGCCACTGTGCCTGGCCTAAAATATATACGTATATTTTAAAGGGGTCTCACTCTGTCACCCAAACTGTAGCACAGTGACTTAATCATAGCTCACTGCAGCCTCAAACTCCTAGGCTCAAGTGATCCTCCTGCCTCAGCCTCCCAAGTAGCTGGTGCCCGCCACACCTGGGTCATTTTTTATAGAGACAGGGTCTCACTATGTTGCCCAGGCTGGTCTCGAGCTCCTGGCCTGAAGCGATCCTCCTGCATTGGCCTCCCAAAGTGCTGGGTTTATAGGCGTGAGACACCAGGCCCAGACCTTTATCTTATTTTTTCTCCCTGGTCTCTAAGGGTCATCACTGGAGCCAGTTTCTGCCCCAAGGACCCTGATCTAGACAAGGAGAGAGGTGTTGTTATGAAACCAGACAGACCAGAGAGCCTTACTGATTGACTCAGCACTTTTGACTGGGAGAAAGGGGTATTCAATTAAGGCCATTCCCACAGGAGTTCTTCACAGAGTGGTGACAACCCCCAGTGGAGTGTTTGGGGGATGGGGAAGGCCAGAGGCCAGAGGGGGGTGAGGGCCAGATGCATGGTAGGTTTACAGTTTGCTGGGTGATCCTCAAGAACAGGTTCTCCCCCGGGGCTCCACTTTGGGGTGACCAGGACTTCCCACCACACACACACACACACACACACACACACACACACACACACACACGCGGCTCCACTTCAGGGTGACCACAACTTCCCCACCACACACGCACGTGCGCAGGCGCACACACACACACGACTCCAGGGTGACCAAAACTTCCCCACCACACGCGCGCGCGCGCACACACACACACACACACACACACACACGTGACTTGTGTTGCTATTTCTGCAGGTTTATGTGCGAAGCACAGACTTTGACCGGACTCTCATGAGTGCTGAGGCCAACCTGGCTGGACTCTTCCCTCCCAACGGGATGCAGCGCTTCAACCCGAACATCTCGTGGCAGCCTATCCCTGTGCACACTGTGCCCATCACTGAGGACAGGGTGAGAGTGGCCAGCCCTTCCCTGGGATGGTGAGGGGACAGCTGTGGCCGTGTGCCTGCTGATGCCAGGCTCCTTTTCCCACTGCCTGTTTCCCTGCTTTGCTCTACAGCTGCTGAAGTTCCCGTTGGGCCCATGTCCCCGTTATGAGCAGCTGCAGAATGAGACCCGGAAGACACCAGAGTATCAGAACGAGAGTTCTCGGAATGCAGTGAGTAGGGGCAGAGGTGGAGGTTGCCACACTGTCTTTTCCCCACAAAAGCACTGAGATCCTGATCCATTTTTCATAGCAATTTCTGGACATGGTGGCCAACGAGACAGGGCTTACAGACCTGACACTGGAGACTGTCTGGAATGTCTATGACACACTCTTCTGTGAGGTGAGCCCACTAGAGTGCCCACTGTGATCACTCTTTTTCCCCTCAGCAGGCCCAGGTCACCAGGACGGTAGAACACAGTGCCTGATACCGTTACGCCCCTGGGGAGGTCCAGGGAGGCTGTGCTTGTGAAACACGGGAACTTCCCTCACGGGTGACAGAGATCCTCAGAGTGGGAAATGGTTTATTAATTGTCAGCAGTCCCTGCTGCTCTCCACCCAAAGCTCCTTTCTGCTGAGTCTCACTTTTTGTGCCTGAGCTTCCTTTCCTGTGCCCTGCAGCATCCACACCGTCTGCCATGTCTACTAGTTCCAGCCCCTCTGCCTCTGTCTCCTCTCCCTCCCTCACACACACAGGCACCTTCCCACTGGGGAAGAGAGCTGCCCCCTGGAGAGGCTGGCCTAGGCCTGGGGCGCTAACCTGCCCGCTGCGATATACAGCAAACGCACGGGCTGCACCTGCCGCCCTGGGCCTCACCCCAAACCATGCAGCGTCTCAGCCGGCTAAAGGACTTCAGCTTCCGCTTCCTCTTCGGAATCTACCAGCAGGCGGAGAAGGCCCGGCTTCAGGGGGGTGAGTGACAAAGACAGCATGTCACTCCACTCCTCAGGACCCTAAGGCGTTAAAAATCTGCTGTGGGGGCTTCTTACACACTTCCCTCTCTACTGAAACACTCCCTGCTGTTTGAGAACCAAATTCCCCTCCTCATGCCGCTAGTCACCAAATTTCCCCAGCTCTCTTCCTTTTCTGCCATCCTATTCTTTTTAAAAGAAATTGTTTATTTATTTATTTTTCGGGGGGACGGAGTTTCCCTTTTGTCACCCAGGCTGGAGTGCAATGGCTCGATCTTGGCTCACTACAACCTCTGCCTCCTGGGTCCAAGTGATTCTCCTACCTCAGCCTTCTGAGCAGCTAGGATTACAGGCACATGCCACCATGCCTGGATAATTTTTGTATTTTTAGTAGAAATGGGGTTTCACCATGCCCAGCTAATTTTTGTATTTTTAGTAGAAATGGGGTTTCACCATGTTGGCCAGGCTGGTCTCGAACTCCTGACCTCAGGTGATCCACCCACCTCGGCCTCCCAAAGTGCTGGGATTACAGGCATGAGCCGCCGTACCCAGCCTATTTATTTTGAGACAGAGTCTCGCTCCGTCACCTAGGCTGTAGTACAGTGGCACGATCTTGGCTCATTACAGCCTCCACCTCCCAGGTTCAAGTGATTCTCCTGCCTCAGCCTCCTAAGTAGCTGGGACTACAGGTGCCTGCCACCACGCCCAGCTACTTTTTGTATTTTTAGTAGAGACAGGGTTTCACTATGTTGGCCAGGCTGGTCTCAAACTCCTGACCTCTCGTGATCTGCCCGCCTCAGCCTTCCACAGTGCTGGGATTACACACGTGAGCCACCACGCCCAGCCCTGCCATTCATGTTCTTAAGTTTCGCCCACATCAGAAGACCCTCCCTCTCCTAAATAGCTGCCCCAAGAGAACCAGTGGGGGCCATTTTGAGAAGGCTGAGAGTAATACACATGCCAGCTTCCTCATTTGAGCACCTAAAGGCTTGCCGGCTGTCACACCTTTTTGACATCTCAGTTTTCAGAGCATATGGTAGTTACCCGGGCACGGATCCACCCACTGTGTACTCTGAAGCAATCTTACGTTTACATTTGTTTCAAACTGAAGTGCTTCTGTAAACACAGGCAGGTTTCTACATCCGTGTTGAAATATAGGCAAATACCTTGTTTTGTCTTGCTTCCTTCTATACATTTGACAGTTCTTAGAGAGGAGGGGTGCCACAGAGTTCTTACACGGTCCCTATGACACTAAAGAGTTCTCTGTGTAGGGGATGAGGCCCAGGCCTGGCAGAGGGTGAAAGGAGCACAGATAGGTGGAATTAGAAGGCAGGGGTGGCTGTAGCCGGCAACACCGGGGACTTTTCTCCTTCAGGAGTCCTGCTGGCTCAGATAAGGAAGAACCTGACCCTAATGGCGACCACCTCCCAGCTCCCCAAGCTGCTGGTTTACTCCGCGGTGAGTGCCTGCGCTCCCTAGCGTGCTGTGTCAGGCAAGGAGCTGGATTTCTTCTCTGTTCAGTTCCTGCGGGTGTGGGGAACAATGCTGACGGGGAGCCCCTCTCCCCCGCAGCACGACACTACCCTGGTTGCCCTGCAAATGGCACTGGACGTCTACAATGGCGAACAAGCCCCCTATGCCTCCTGCCACATATTTGAACTGTACCAGGAAGATTCTGGGTGAGTGGAGCTAGCAGTGTCCTCTGGAGAGGGCCCTCAGGAGGTGGCTCGGGGCAGCCCAAGGACCCCATGACAGGCAGGCTGGGCAGCTCCCATGTTGCCTCCTGTCGACCCTTAGGAATTTCTCAGTGGAGATGTACTTTCGGAACGAGAGTGACAAGGCCCCCTGGCCGCTCAGCCTGCCTGGCTGCCCTCACCGCTGCCCACTGCAGGACTTCCTTCACCTCACGGAGCCCGTCGTGCCCAAGGACTGGCAGCAGGAGTGCCAGCTGGCAAGCGGTCCTGCAGACACAGGTGAGCTGTCACCAGACTCCTTGCTAGTCATGCCCCAGACCAACCTGCAGTTCACATCCTCAAATCTCAAGAGCTGTTGCACTCCCAGTCATCTGACTGCATTTGCTAGGAGTTCCCTCCCCGACCCCAGACCACTTTATACCTTCTCCCCACTTCTCACCCTCAGGTGATGTCTCACTTATGTCACCGAGAAAATAAGAGCCAGGAGAGAATCGGCTCGTTCTTCCACCACCAGCTCCACCAGCTTACTTGCTGGGGAAGCCACTGCTTAGGATGGCCTCTCCACCTGCGCTCAGGTTCTCTCTCCTCACCTCTGCAAGGAGCTCTGACGCCTCTGCTTCCCTACTGGATCACTTCCCTCCCAAAAGCCCATCCATGACCTCTGAGAGCCACCTCTTCCCCAGCCACCAGCCTCTTCCCTCTCAGAATGGAATCCTCGAAAGAGCTGCCTAGACTCTGGCTCTGCTTCCTCACCGCCTGATCTCTTAGACTCACATTAGACAGTCTTGTGTCACCTTCCACTACCCTGAAGCCACACTTGTCTGGTGACCAGTGACCTCCTCTTACCAAAGCCAGTGACCAGTTCTTAGCTTCTCTCGCCTCTCAGCAGCATTACATAATTGGCCACCCCTTCCTGAAACACTTGCTTGGCTTCTCCTGACTTTAGTTGTCCCTTCCTCACTAAAGAACGGATGACCCAGGACTCATCCCTGGCGCTTTCCCCATCTGTGCACACTCCCAAGTGATCTTATGCAGCCTTATGACTTTATGCCCATCTCCATGCTCACTTCTGTCCTTACGCCCTGACTCACAGATTCACCACCTCTTCTCTGAGCTAGACTCATATCCAGCTGCCGACTTGAGGTTTCTATGTGCACGTTAAGTAAGGCATCTCGAAGTTGCAATGTCTTAAACCAGATGCTTTTCCTTCCAAAGCTGCTTTTCTTCCAGGCTTCCTTGTTTCAGTCAATGCCACGAGTTGCCTAGTGGCACAGTATAGCCCTTGGAGTCATTCTGCATACCGTTTCTCATACCCCTCATCCAGCCCACTGCCAGATCAGCTCAACCTTTCAAATATTAATACGTGCTCTTGCCTCCACAGTCCAATCTACTGTCAGCTTTTGCCGACCGACTGAAGTTTCCTAGTTCTTTCTGGTTCTATTCTTGTCCCTACCAGTCTTTCAGCACAGCAGAGTTAACTTTTTTTATTTTTTTGAGACGGAGTTTTGCTCTTGTCACCCAGGCTGGAGTGCAGTGGCGCAGTCTCGGCTCACTGCAACCTCCGCCTCCCGGGTTCAAGCGATTCTCCTGCCTCAGCCTCCTGAGTATCTGGGATGACAGGCATGCATCACCACGCCCAGCTGATTTTGTATTTTCAGTAGAGACGAGGTTTCTCCATGTTGGTCAGGCTGGTTTCAAACTCCGGACCTCAGGTGATCCGCCCACCTTAGTCTCCCAAAGTGCTGGGATTACAGGCATGAGCCACCGTGGCCGACTGAGTTAACTCTTAAACCAGTTCACACTACTGTCCTCTCAGAATTTTCCAATGGCTTCCCATCACATGTAGAATAAAATCCAAGTTCTTCACCATGGCCTTCCAGGCCCTACTCCATCTGGTCTCCTGCCCCATCTCCTACATGCCCTTTGCTTACTCTGCTCTGGTGAGACTGACTTTCCTGATGATCCTAGCACATGCCAGGCTTATCCCCACATTTGGGCCTTTTGCCCTTCCTTCCTGTCCTCTGCCCCATGACACTCTTCTCAGATCATTGTATGTCACTCATTGACTCCAGGCCTCTGTTAAACTTCTCACTTCCTCAACGATGCCTTCCCTGCTGACCTACTTTGCTTTGTCTCTCTGTATCACATTCATCACTGACCTGTCACTCCTGACTTTTTTTTTTTTTTGAGACAGCGTCTCATTCTGTCGCCCAGGCTGGAGTGCAGTGGTGTGATCTCGGTTCACCGCAGCCTCCGCCTCCCAGGTTCAAGCAATTCTCCCGCCTCATCCTCCTGAGTACCTGGGACTACAGGCGTGTACCACCACGCCCAGCTTTTATGTATTTTTTATTTTTTTGAGATGGAGTTTCGCTCTTGTTGTCCAAGCTAGGGTGCAATGGCACGATCTCAGCTCACTGCAACCTCTGCCTCCTGGGTTCAAGCAATTACTCTGCCTCAGCCTCCCGAGTAGCTGGGATTACACACGCGCATCACCACGCCCGGCTAATTTTTTGTATTTTTAGTAGAGATGGCATTTCACCATGTTGGCCAGGCTGGTCTTAAACTGCTGACCTCAGGTGGTCTGCCCACCTCGGCCTCCCCAAGTGCTGGGATTACAGGTGTGAGCCACTGCGCCCGGCCAACTTTATTTAGTAACGATGGGTTTTCACCATGATGGCCAGGCTGGTCTCAAACTCCTGACCTCAGGTGATCTGCCCGTCTCAGCCTTCCACAGTGCTGGGACTACAGGCATGAGCCACTATGACCAGCCCATTTGCTTATTTATTACATCCCCTCTCCTAGCACGTAAACTCCATGAGAGCAGGGACTCTGTGTTGGCCACCTCTGTGTATCTCCTATATGTCAGAACAGTACCTGGCATATGATGGAACACTGACATGACCTTTCTCTTGCCTCCCCCATGCCCAGAAGTGATCGTGGCCTTGGCTGTATGTGGCTCCATCCTCTTCCTCCTCATAGTGCTGCTCCTCACCGTCCTCTTCCGGATGCAGGCCCAGCCTCCTGGCTACCGCCACGTCGCAGATGGGGAGGACCATGCCTGACAACCACTCAGCCCGCTTCCCTCCGCCTCCTAGGGGAGGTGGGCTGGGCCCTCGCTCCTGACTGTTGCTGCTCCCCAGCCCACGGACGGGAGATCCTGGGTTGGGCCTCCCTCTGATGACCCCAGCCAGATGAGCGAGTGGGGCTCAGCGTGGCCCGTGGTGCCTGTCACTCAGCATTCCCATGCCTGATGTTTACCAAGTGCTGTGTTGGACGCTGGCTTTCTCCAAACAGGATTTGCCTCCTCCATGCTCCCTACACACCTGAGATGTAAACTGGCCGTCAGTGTTCACTCAGGACCTAGGATTAGAAAACGGCAGTTGGTGCTGGATCCACCTTGCGCTTCTATCAAGCCCCGTTCTTTTTCCTCCAGCCTGGAGTCTTTGGCAAATAGCTCAGAGGACACGGTCTTGCCTCTCAGTGCTTATTTTAGTGAGAAAAACAGCAAATACCAGGGGTACAAACATTGGCTCCCAAAGAACTGGATCACCCAACAGCCAGCCAGCCACATTTCCCTGTGTCTGGCTAGAGCCACCGTTAGACTCAGACAGAATGCTTCAGGAACCTTTGTCACCCCTTCAATTGGAGCAGGATGGAAGGGTGTCTGTACTTGGGAGGGAGTGGGGAGTGGTGGGAGGGGAGTTGCTTGTCACATGGAATCAGGAAACTGCTGTCCCTCAGCTGGGCTGGGGTCTCCAGGGACCTGAGGTACATGCAGGTTGTAAGCTGGAAAAGAAAGTTGTAGACTGTGGCCCAGAATAGGGCTGGGGCAGCTCCCAGAGAATGAATAGTGTTGTTTCCTATTGGACTGATAGTGCTGTTTCCTGTGCCTTTTCATTTCTGAGACGCAAGAAGCTCTCTGACCAGGTTACTTCTGGAAGATCCACGCAAAAGCTCAGTCGGGTATGGTTTTATTGGCCATATCAAAAGTGAGCAGAAATCAAATAACTGCTTGATCCCTCCGCTACCACCCACTGAGAGGAGGAGAAAAGTCATTCAGTTCCAAGATAACCTTGGTTCCAGGCTAGATACAGAGGGGCCCTTGGGGCAGCTGCGTCACCAACTCTGGAGCAGTCTCTGGAGGTAGGTCCAGAGCATTAACACAAAAGTGTCCCAGTCCCACAGCGCCCCAGCTCCCAGCACCCCTGCTCCAACCCTAGCCGTGGATACTTTTGGCCCTTTAACAAATCGCCACCTCTGCTCGCAGGACTTGATCCCATGTGTGGGCTCCAAGGCCTTGTCTGGCCCACACCTTCTTTAGTGTCTCTCATTTCCGGGTCCTGGCTTCCTCCTGGCTCCAGATGAGAATGTGGTAACCTAGGAGGAATGAGACCAGTCTGACTTACACCTTCCATTACCAGTCTCTCAGAGCCTGGGGCTGGCCTGCAAACCTAGGATTTGGTAAAGAAATACTAGGAAGGCCAGGCACAGTGGCTCACGCCTGTAATCCCAGCACTTTGGGAGGCCAAGGCGGGCGGATCGTGAGGTCAGGAGATCGAGATCATCCTGGCTAACACGGTGAAACCCCATCTCTACTAAAAATACAAAAAATTAGCTGGGCGTGATAGTGGGCACCTGTAGTCCCAGCTACTCAGGAGGTTGAGGCAGGAGAATGGCGTGAACCCAGGAGGCGGAGTTTGCACTGAGCCAAGATCGTGCCACTGCACTCCAGCCTGGGGGGACACAGCGAGACTCCATCTCAAAAAAAAAAAAAGGAATACTAGGAAACTGGCCGGCATGATGGCTCATGCGTGTAATCCCAACACTTTGGGAGGCCAAGCTGGACGGATCACCTGAGGTCAGGAGTTTGAGACCAGCCTGGCCAACATGGTAAAAGCCTGTCTCTACTAAAAATATGAAAAAAATTAGCTGGACGTGGTAGCAGGCACCTGTAGTCCCAGCTACTCGGGAGGCTGAGGCAGGAGAATCTCTTGAACCTGAGAGGCGGAGGTTGCAGTGAGTCAAGACCTTGCCATTACACTCCGGTCTGGGCCACAAGAGTGAAACCCCGTCTCAAAAAAAAAAAAAAAGAAAGAAAAAAAGAAAGAAAGAAACATTAGGGCCGGGCGCGGTGGCTCAAGCCTGTAATCCCAGCACTTTGGGAGGCCGAGACGGGCGGATCACGAGGTCAGGAGATCGAGACCATCCTGGCTAACACGGTGAAACCCCGTCTCTACTAAAAAAATACAAAAAAAACTAGCCGGGCGCGGTGGCGGGCGCCTGTAGTCCCAGCTACTCGGGAGGCTGAGGCAGGAGAATGGCGTGAACCCGGGAGGCGGAGCTTGCAGTGAGCTGAGATCCGGCCACTGCACTCCAGCCTGGGTGGCAGAGCGAGACTCCGTCTCAAAAAAAAAAAAAAAAAAAAAGAAAGAAACATTAGGAAACTGGACAGTAGCCAGGCATTGCATGACCAAGACAAAGCCAGAGGCATGGAGGGCCTCGGCTAAAGAGACCACTGTCTTCCAGCCATCTTCCGCGGGCCACTGCCCTGGGGTGAATGTGGCAGGGCAGGGCTGAGGCTGGCCCGCACTGAACCTTGGGAAGTAGGATTGGGCTCGGCAAGTCAGATACATCCTCTTCCTACTCACCCATTGCAGAGGCCAGCGTGTCCCCCATGGGATTGAACTCATTGAGCTGCAGAGACAAGAGTGTCAACACAAGGAAAGGGTGAAGGTATTAGCAGAGACATAGAAGGGCACACAAAACCTAATTTCTGGTCATTTTTGGTCAATAAGGTAGGTTGAATCCCTGCTTCCTCCCATCATTATTTGAGGGCCCAAGCCTCACCGAACTGATGCCAGAAGATTCTGGGTCATAGAGCTGACACATCATCTTCCCTGAGTTTCCATCAAACACATCGATCGTCCTCATTTCATAGGGGGTACAACTTTTGAAATTAGGATCTGGGTATCGGCCTACAACAATGAGGTTGTAGCGAGGATGCCAGGCTGCCTAGGAGGTGGAGAGGCCGGTCATGAGAGTAAACGCAGAACATGACCAAGAGGGACATCAAACATCAACAAAGAGGGACATCAAAAGTATTCTTTGGGCCGAGCGCGGTGGCTCACGCCTGTAATCTCAACACTTTGGGAGGCCGAGGTGGGCGGATCACGAGGTCAGGTGATCGAGACCATCCTGGCTAACATGGTGAAACCCTGTCTCTACTAAAAATACCAAAAAAAAAATTAGCTGGGCGTGGTGGCACATGCCTGTAGTTCCAGCTACTCGGGAGGCTGAGGCAGGGGAATCACTTGAATCTGGGAGGCGGAGGTTGCAGTGAGCCAAGATGATGCCACTGCACTCCAGCCTAGGGGACAGAGCAAGACTCTGTCTCAAAGGGGAAAAAAAAAAAAAGGTATTATTTGCCAGTAACAAGCCAACCTAATAATGGAGGTAAGTCTTACAGAAAACGACAAGAATGGTTTTTGGTTGTGTTTGCCTCTGCCATTGCACATTTTTAATCCCTAGCTGGCCTCCCTGGCCCTTAGGGCAGCTTCAGGCCTTCTCCCTCACTTGCATTTCCTAAGATCATGCTAACTGATAAACGTTTTCACCTCAGCCTGACCCAGATATTAGCCTAAGAGGTCAGCCTACAACAAAGCAAAAGAAGCCTCTGATGACCAAAACGTAACAGGACTTCAGTTCTGGAGGAACCCCACTATCATCCCGCCTCCGTCAGCATGAATTACTAAGAGTTGAGTATAGAATTGCTACTGGCTAAAAAAGAGAAGGAAACCCACGTTCCCCAGATCACCCCACTGAAAACAAATCTGGCAGTTATTAAAATGACAAAATTGGATGGGATTTTCCTAATTAAACTTCTCAAGGAAGTTTTGAAGGAGGAAAGACATGGTTAGCAGGAAGGAAGAAATAGTACATGCAAAGGCTTAGAAGTAAGTCACAAATCACAGGAAGCTGTAATGACTTATGACACCTGGCTAGATACAAACTGGGACATGGAGACAGATGGATTATTAGGAACACCAATGGATTAACAGGAACACCAATTGGGGAAGGATTCTTGACATTACTTATTAAGAGCTTGGATGTGATTGAGGTACATGGGGGCCACTCAATATTCAATCATCATTTATTGAGTACTTACCAATACTTACCAGGTGCTGGGCATGGGGCCAAGTGCTTTAAGTATACTGACTCATCGTCACAACAACCCTATCAGTTAGAGACTAGTATTCCCTTTTTGCAGATGAGGAAACAGATCCAAAATATAAATAATTTGCCCAAGGATTCTAACCCGGGGGGTCTGGCTGCTGGAAACTGGTGCTCTCCACCACTAGGCTGAACTGACCAGAGAAGTACAGGCATAAAACCTGAAGATCTGAAGAGGATCTGTAGTTTTGGAAAAGGACACAGAACTAGCAGAGCTCAGGCTGCATGGGGGCTCAGGCAAGAAGGCATCAAAGGACTTGAAAGCCGTTAGTCTTGGGGACTAAGGATAGAGAAGCTATTAACAAGACCCTGCGAAAAGGTGGGAAAATAAAAGACTTATTTTTATTATTAGAAGCACAGAAACCTGCAAGACAAACAAAGAAGGCAAAGTTGCCAGGCGTGGTGGCTCATGCCTGTAATCCCAGCACTTTGGGAGGCCAAGGCGGGAGGATAGCTTCAACCTAGGAGTTCAAGACCAGCTTGGGCAACATGGCAAAACCCCATCTCTACAAAAAATAAAAAAATTAGCTGGACGTGGTGGCACACACCTGTAGTCCAATCTACTCCCGAGGCTAAGATGGAAGGATTGCTTGAACTCAGGAGGTTGAGGCTGCAGTGAGCTATGTTTGTGCCACTGCACTCCATCCAGCCTGGGTGACAGAGCAAGACCCTGTTTCAAGAAAGGAAAAAAAAAAAAAGGACCAGCCTGGGTAACAGAGGAATACCCTGTCTTTAAAAAACAAAAAGCAAAAAAGAAACACAAAAACAAAACAATGAGGCAGGAGGATCGCTTGAGCCTGGGAGATCAAGGCTGCAATGAACCATGATTGCCCCACTATACTCCCAGCTGGGTGACAGAGCGAGACCCTGCCTTAAAAAAAATAAATAAATAAAAGGTGAAGGTTTGTGGGTCAACTGTACACAGGTAACTGAAGCTGAGAAGACAGAACAGAGGGTCAGGATCTTAGAAAATGCTCACCGTGAGATCAGAGCTGGGCTGAAAAAACTCAGAAAAATACTTTATCAGAGAGACAGAAAGAAAACTCAACCATATGGAATGGCAGAAGTGGGATAAAAGGAAGAGAGAGAGCCAAAGGGTAAGAGATGCTCTGTGCTTGGGCCAGGAGCGATCTGGGGTGGCAGGCTTACCACATCAGCCCTTCCCCACCGTGGGCAGACCTGCTCCAGCCTCATGATCACAGCTTCCTTCTGGGAGCTCCTTCCCTCCGCCACTCACCTTGATGGGTGTGAGGTGCTGGAAGTGACGGTGAGGGTGTGGGATCAGGCCCAGGGGGCAGTCCCACTGGGAAGCAGAGTAAATTCGGATCTCGCTCTTCTGGTCCGTGGTCAGGAGCCGGGCTCCATCGGGACTGAAACAAGCTGGCAAAGTGAAAAGCCCCTGAGCTGAAGGAACCACGAGCCCCCTGTGGTCCTGGCCTTGCAGGCCTTCTCCTGCAGGGGTACCCTCCCTACCACTCCTCTCTAGACAGGAGCGGAAAGGAAGAGGTGAATCTGGGCTATGAACAACAACAAAATTCTGGAAACTCAGCAGTTGATGGGGACAGCCACAGCCACAAAGATTCCCAGACATCAGCTTGGCAGACGCTATCAGGGGTAAAGGTTTGTGGTAGTGGCTTCCACGCTGAGGGAACACCCCAGCAGTAGTCAGATAGGCAGGGTCTGCAGGAGAGATGAGGTCTGGGATATCACACCTGCGTTGACAGGATGCCTGTGCGGCAGCGAGTAGAGGAAGCTGGCTTTCCCTCTAACCTGGCGCAGGTCCCAGATTTTCACTGTTTGATCTACGGAGGCTGTGGCCAGGAACCAATCACAGCATGGGTTCAGGGCCACATGCGTCACTTTCTTTTTGTGCATTCTGAGATTCCAAAGCTGCAGAGAAGAGCTCGGTTCAGGTGGGGACACAGAACCGAGGCGGGGATGAGGGAGGGAAAGGCAGGACCTGGGAGAACGCACCTCTTTGCCGTCCATGTTCAGCAGGATCACGTTCCCCACGTTGTCTCCTGTGACCACCATTCGGCTACTGGCGGACACATCCAGGCTACAAAACCAGATGCTGGAGGGAAAGACTGTGTTGTAAGATTCTTGGGGACAGAGATAGGCCTGTTTACTCACTGTTGCTGCTCCAGTGACTAACCCACAGTGGGCATTCAATAAATATTTGTTGAATGAATGAATAACTGTCTTGCCGTGGATTCCTAGCGAGGAACATTCAGACTGCTCTACCGTCCAGACAGAGGGAATGGGGTAATGGGGCTCAGAAATCTGTCCGGTTACTGCTGGGCCCAGGATCCCCAGCTCCTAAGAGTCTCTGAAGCAGACAAAGCTCAAACCATAAAGCAAGCCTCAGGGCACGCCCGCCCCCACACCCCGGGTTCTAAGCAATCCTCCTTTACTGCTCTCTCCTTTCACTCTCCACCCTTTGGGCCAAAGGAGACACAAGCCAAACAGGGATTGCCTGGCTCTGTTCCTCAGAGCTGGCTGGAAAGGCACTTCTGCCCCCTTCTGAACACTGAGGGAAAAACACACAACCAGGAGCTCTTCTGGTCCCTCAAACCACTGGACTGGGAGGCTGACTAGGGGTGCTTCAGGGATCCTGCTATCCAGCCAGAGGAGCTCAGCTCAGTTTTTCTCTCAAACCCTCAAATCCATGCTACACTGACTTTTGCCATCCCTTATGAATATCTTCAAGCAAGAAGATTTCTTGCGGAAAACGAGCCTGGAGCCTCGTCTATCCAATCACCTGCTGAATTGCGCATGCACTCCTCATCCCTGCAGGACAGCCCAGGATCCCATCCAATGCTAGTTACACCCCAGCACCCTCACTTAATTCCTCAGGGAGCAGTCAGAGTCCCGGCTCTAGCTGGAAATCAAAGTGACGAGTATTTTGTAATTTTTTTTTTTTTTTTGGAGATGGAATTTCACTCTTGTTGCCCAGGCTGGAGTGCAGTGGCGCAATCTCGGCTCACTGCAACCTCTGCCTCCTGGGTTCAAGCTACTCTCTTGCTTCAGCCTCCCAAGTAGCTGGGAATTACAGGCACCTACCACCACATCCGGCTCATTTTTTGTATTGTTAGTAGAGATGGGGTTTCACCATGTTGGCCAGGCTGGTCTTGAACTCCTGACCTCAGGTGATCCACCCACCTTGGCCTCCCAAAGTGCTGGGATTACAGGCATGAGCCACCGCACCCAGCTGCATTCTGTAATTTCTCCAGCCACTTTCTCTTGGGAAGTTCAGAGCACTTTATGGACAAGATTCCATCCATGTAAGCTTGCACCCAGGAACGGCTCAGGTCATTACACCACAGCGAGTGCAGGGAATTCAGTCTCAAGTTCTTAGCTGCTGCTCCATTCTCTAGGTGGCTTTCTGGGCCTATGCCATGCTGGCTTATCTAGTGAAGGTCCAGGTCTAGTCTAATACAGGTATGACTTACAGAAGAGCTGAGGCTCCAGAACACCTTCCCAAAGCAGTAACCCACCTGGACCAAAGTGAGGGTGGCCAAGGAACAGTGTGAGAAAGAGAAAGAAGGGCGGAAGGTGGCTGACATCTTTCCTTTCTTCCCTGTGCCAGGTTGGGTTGAGGAAATGGGATCTGGATGCTCTTGCCGGAACTACACCTAAGCTTAGAAGCCCTTTCCCCGCCTAGTTAAACTACTCACTTGATGGTGTCTGAGCTGGCAAAAACTCGTAGAATGTTGCCTTTAAAGTCTTGCAGCCTAGTTGTTCCCTCCATTGAGGAGGCGTAAAACTGGTTGGTATTGAGAGGGTTAAACTTCAGCCCAGTGATGCTCCCTCCAGCTCCAATCTAACATGAGGAAGGAAAAAGCCAGTGAGTGATGATGGGCCTGGCAGTGAGGAACCAGGCCTGGGCACGCGTGCTGCGCTGTCACGGAAGCACCAACGAGCAGTGCGTGGGGCCAGGTCAGCTCGGACACCTAAACACTAGGACGCTCTCCACAGAGCCTTCACTTCTTTTTCTTTTCCCTTGAAATAGGGTCTTTCTCTGTCACTTAGGCTGAAGTGCAGTGGCACGAACACGGCTCACTGCAGCCTCAATCTCCCAGGCTCAAGCGATCCTCCTACCTCAGCCTCCCAAGTAGCTGGGACTACAGGTGCACACACCATGCCCAGTTCATTTTTGTATTTTTTTTTTTTTTTTAAAGATGGGGTTTTGTCATGTTGCCCAGGCTGGTCTTGAACTCTTGAGCTCAAGCGATCTGCCCACCTCGGCCTCCCTAAGTGCTGGCATTACAAGTGCTAATTTTTAAAAAATTGTTGGTAGAGACAGGGTCTCATTGTGGTGCCCAGGCTGGTCTCGAACTCCTGAGCTCAAGTGATCCTCCTACCGTGGCTTCCCAAAGTGCTAAGATTATAGGCATGAGCCACTTTGCCTGGCCCCTTCTTTTCTTTTTCTTCCTTTCTTTCTTTCTCTTTCTTCCTCCCTCCCTCCCTCCCTTTCCTTTTTTTTGTTTTTTTTTTTTTTTGAGATGGAGTGCCACTCTGTCACCCAGGCTGGAGTGCAATGGCGTGATCCCGGCTCATTGCAACCTCTGCCTTCCAGGTTCAAGCGATTCTCCTGCCTCAGCCTCCCAAGCAGCTGGGGTTACAGGTGCCCACCACCACGCATGGCTAAATTTTGTATTTTTAGAAGAGACAGGGTTTCACCATGTTGGCCAGGTTGGTCTTGAACTCCTGACCTCAGGTGATCCGCCAGCCTCAGCCTCCCAAAGTGCTGGGATTATAGGCGTGAGCCACTAAGTCTGGCCTCCCTTCATTTCTTAAGGCTTTATTTTTACTTTCTTTTTTTTAATTAACATATAGCAAATTTGGGGTATACAGTTCTCTGAATTTTAACATATGTATAGATTTAAATAACCACCACCCAAATCAAAATGCAGAACATTTGCAACAGCCCAAAAACTCCATTGTGCTATCCCATTGCAATCACACCCTCCCCTCGCCCCCAGCCCCTGGCTGATCTGTTCTCCATCACTATTGTTTTGCCCTCATAGAATGTCCAATAGACCAGGCACAGTAATCCCACCACCTGGGAGACTGAGGCGGTGGGGACTGCTTGAGGCCAGGAGTTCAAGACCAGCCTGAGCAATATAGGGAGAACCCCCATCTCTACAAAAAAAAAAAAAAAATATATATATATATATATATATATATATATATACACACACACACACACACACACACATATATATAGGCATGGTGGTAGGTGCCTGTGGTTCTAGCTCCTCAGAAGGCTGAGGTGGGAGGATGACGGAACCCTGGAGGTCGAGGCTGCAGTGAGTTGTGATCGCATCACTGCACTCTAGCGTGGGTGACAGAGCAAGATCCTGTCTCTAAAAATAAAATTAAATTAAAAATAGAATTAAAAATAGAATGTCATGTAAATGAATTAGGCAGTATGCAACCTTTTGAGACTGTCTTGTTTCATGTCACTCATCATGCCTCTGAGATTCATCTGAGTTTGCTTTATCAACAAGCTCATCTCATTTTATTGCTGAGGTATTATTCCATTTTATGGATGTGCCCTAATTTGCTATTCCCACAGTGCTCTCTTTAGAAGAGCTTCAGCTCAGAGCAGTGGCAGAGTTAGGAGGGCAAGAGTCAGATCTGTGCCCCTTCCTATTCTTCCAGTCATCCCAGAAAATTATGATGAAAGTAATCATGATAATATCAATGGCTTAACCTTATTAATTGCTTACTATGTATTAGGCACTGTTTTTTGGGGGGATTTTTTTTTTTTTAGATGGAGTCTTGCTCTGTCGCCCAGGCTGGAGTGCGGTGGTACAACCTCAGCTCACTGCAGCCTCCACCTCCCGGATTCAAGCAATCCTCCTGCCTCAGCCTCCTGAGTAGCTGGGATTACATGCCCGTACCATCACACCCGGCTAATTTTTGTATTTTTAGTAAAGACGAGTTTCACCATGTTGGTCAGGCTGGTCTCGAACTCCCGACCTCAGGTGATTGGCCTGCCTCAGCCTCCCAAAGTGCTGGGATTACAGGCGTGAGCCACTGTGCCCGGTCAGGCATTGTTTTAAGAACTTTACATCCCCAAGAGGGAAACTTCTCCACTTCTCTGCCTTTCTCCACCTTTTCCACTTCTTCCTTACGCTGCAGCTATCCCAGCCTCATAGAACTGTACAAGTTCCTCTATGCAACAATCACTTAGCTATCGCAACATACTAACTGGCACGTTCCCTTCCCTCTATAAAACGTTCTAACCTCACGGTCATTCTAATGCTCACGGTCTGCCAAATGCTGGCTGGTAGTATGATAATCTTCTGCTCCCTCCAGTTGAGTTCTATGCTTACCAAACCAAGGGTTGGTTGTAGTTGTTCTCAAATCTGTTTATTCCAGTTGCATCTTTTATTGTAATTAATACCAAATTTAATCAAGCATCTAAACTGATGAAATATGTGCAAAAACAAAGGACATTGTTACTTCTACAAAAGCCGTGTTGAAAGCTTTGGGAGAACTCGGTAATGAGTTGCAAAAAGAATAGCCATTGGTTGGGCACAGTAGCTCACATCTATAATCCCAGTATTTTGGGGCGCTGGGGTAGGAGAATCGCTTAAGGCCAGGAGTTCGAAACCCTGATGCAGTGGTGCAATCCTGGCTCAGTGTAGCCCCAACTTCCTGGGCTCAAGCAGTCCTCCCGCCGCCTCAGCCTCCCAAGTAGCTGGGGCTATAGGTGTGTGTCACCAATTTTTATTATTTATTTATTTTTTTTAGAGACCGGGTCTCACTATGTAACTCAGGCTGGTCTCAAATTCCTGGGCTCAAGCAATCCTTCCACCTCAGCGTCCCAAAGTCCTGTTGCAGGCATGACCCACTGGGTCCAGCCTCTATAAAAAATTATTAAAAATCAGCTGGGAGTGATGGTGCACACCTGTGCTCATAGCTATTCGAGAGGCTGAGGCGGGATGATGACTTGAGCCCAAGAGTTCAAGGCTGCAGTAAGCTATGATCCTACCACTGCATTCCAGCCTGGGCGGCAGAGCAAGACCCTATCTCTATTGGGAAAAAAAAAAAAAAGAGCCATCAAATTAAGTACGGGGTGAGACACTTATAAAAGATTAAGGTAATAAAACTGTAAAGAGAATCTGCAATCAGATTGCTTCACAACTGTCTTCACTTTGTATACTGCAAACCATAATTTCGTATCAATGTCTTTAATTCAAATTCAACACCACAGAGTTGATTCGAGTTTCTCTCTTTCCATATTTATAATTCCCTTCTTTGACAGTGAAAAATGTGGTTCCCATTATACTCAATATACTTACATATTTGATTAATCTCCTTGTATTTAACCAGTCTTCCACTATTGCTGCCACACACCCCCCAAATGCACGTCTTCCTTAGGATGCTTGGACTCTTGTACCCTCCCGAGGGCACAATCACCCTCTCCTCTCTCTCCACTCCCTCAACCACGCAGACACAACTTCCTTGCCCACATCAGGCGCCACTGCCGTCCCCTCTCCATGCAAAAGCCCTGCTCACCCCACTTGACTCCGCCACCCCACTCTAGACCTCCCTGTGGGTCAGCCTCCTTACTCCCGCTTCACACTTCACTGTTCCATGCCTGGCCTCCTCTACTCTCCACCCCTGCCTGCATGGATGCCCCTCTGATCTTGCTTGGGTCCAGTCTCTATGTACTGAGCTGCTGCCACCTGCCACCTGTACTGACACCCACCTCAGCTTCAGGGGCCCAGCATCTGGTACTTCCAGCACTGTAGCCTCCCCACTACATAAACATCTATCTTGCTTGATCCTACCTAATGACTTTTGGTTTGAACTGTTCAGGAAGGGAAAAAGATGATGATGAAAGAGGAAGATAGATAGATAGATAGAAAGAAATAATTTTTTTTTTTTTTTTTTTTGAGATGGAGTCTCACTCTAGCCCAGGCTGGAGTGCAATGGTACGATCTCAGCTCACTGCAATCTCCGCCTCCCAGGTTTAAGCAATTCTCTAGCCTCAGCCTCCCAAGTACCTGGGATTACAGGCTCACGCCACCACACTTAACTAAGTTTTGTATTTTTAGTAGAGACGGAGTTTCATCATGTTGGCCAGGCTGGTCTCGAACTCCTGACCTCATGTGATCTGCCTGCCTCGGCCTCCCAAAGTGCTGGGATTACAGTCATGAGCCACTAGACCTGGCTGAGGAAGAGATACTGATCTTTCTTTTTTTAATTTTTATTTATTTATTTTTTGAGACAGAGTCCCACACTGTTGCCCAGGCTGGAGTGCAGTGACACAATCTTGGCTCACGGCAACCTCTGCCTCCTACGTTCAAGCAATTCTCCTGCCTCAGCTTCCCGAGTAGCTGGGATTACAGGTACCTGCTACCATGCTCGGTGAATTTTTGTGTATTTTTAGTAGAGACAGGGTTTTGCCATGTTGGCCAGGCTGGCCTCAAACTCCTGACCTCAGGTGATCTGCCCACTTTGGCCACCCAAAGTGCTGAGATTACAGGAGTGAGCCACCGCACCCAGCTAGATATTGATCTTAAATCCTCCCTCTCCACAGACTAGAAAACGAGGGAATCATTCCCAAGCTAATGAGGGCAGCATAATCTTTTTTTTTGAGACAGAGTCATGCTCTGTTGCTCAGGCTGGACCACAGTGGTGCAATCTCGGCTTACTACAACCTCCACCTCCTGGGCTCAAGCAATTCTCAGAAATCAGCATAATCTTTTTTTTTTTTTCTTCTGAGACGGAGCCTCACTCTGTTGCCAGGCTAGAATGCAGTGGCGTGATCTCGGCTCACTGCAACCTCTGCTTCCCGGGTTCAAACAATTCTCCTGCCTCAGCCTCCCAGGTAGCTAGGATGACAGGAGTGCACCACCACACCCAGTTAATTTTTGCATATTTAGTACAGACTGGGTTTCACTATGTTGGCCAGGAGTCTCCATCTCCTGACCTTGTGACCCGCCCGTCTCGGCCTCCCAAAGTGCTGGAATTACTGGAGTGATCCACCGCGCCCGGCCAGAAATGAGCATAATCTTGATACACAAATGTGACAAGGATTTGGCCAATTTTACACATGAACACAGATGCAAAGATCTTAAAATATTTGCCAACTCAATCCAGTAATATTTAAAAATGATAAATACATCATGTCCAGGATGAACTTATTCCAAGAATGCAAGGTTGGTTCACTATTAAAAATCAATCAGGCTAGCTTAGCATGTTGGTAGGTGCCTGTAATTCCAGCTTCTTGGGAGGCTGAGGCAGGAGAATTGCTTGAACCCGGGAGGCGGAGGTTGCAGTGAGCCAAGATCACGCCATTGCATTCCAGCCTGGGCAACAAGAGTGAAACTCCATCTCAAAATTTAAAAAAAAAAAAAAAATCAGGCCTCAAAAGAAACAATCCACAGAGTGAAAAGGCAATCTATGAAGTGGGAGAAGATATTTTCAAATCATAGATCTGATAAGAGGTTAATATCATGGCCGGGCACAGTGTCTCACCCCTGTAATCCCAGCACTTTGGGAGGCCAAGGCGGGCGGATCACCTGAGGTCAGGAGTTTAAGACCAGCCTGGTCAACATGGTGAAACCCTGTCTCTACTAAAAATACAAAAATTAGCCGGGCATGGTGGCTCATGCCTGTAATCCCAGCTACTCAGGAGGCTGAGGCAGGAGAATTGCTTGAACCCGGGAGGTGGAGATTGCAGTGAGCGGAGATTGCGCCATTACACTCCAGCTTGCACGACAGGAGCGAAACTCCATCTCAAAAAACAAAAAAAAAACAAAAAAGAGGTTAATATCCAGAATATATAAAGACCCCCTACAAAACAACAACAAATAACCCAACTAAAAGCAGGCAAAGAGGAGTTCAAGACCAGCCTGGGAGACTAGCAAGACCCAGTCTCTATGGAAAAAAAATTTTTTTTAAGTTAGTAGGTCCTTTCTGTAAGAGATAGCGAAAAAAACAAAACAAAACAAAGTTAGCAGGGTATGGTGGTGAGCACCTGCAGTCCCAGTCTTAGCCAGAGTGGCTAAGGCAGCAGGATGACTGGAGCCCAGAAGTTCGAAGCTGCAGTGAGCTATGATCATGCCACTGCACTGCAGCCTAGGTGACCAAGTAAGACCCTGTTTCAAAAAACAAAAAAAAAGGCAAAGGACTTGAATAGACATTCCTTCAAAGAAAATATACAAATGGCCAAGAAGCACACGTAAAGATGCTCAACATCACTAATCATTTGAGAAATGCAAATGAAACTACACTGCTATCACCTCACATCGCTTAGGACAGCCACTATCAAAAAAACAGAAAAGGCTGAGCATGGTGGCTCACGCCTGTAATCCCAGCAATTTGGGAGGCCAAGGCAGGTGAATCACCTGAGGTCAGGAGTTCAAGACCAACCTGGCCAACATGGCAAAACCCATCTCTACTGAACATACAAAAATTAGCTGGGCATGGTGGTGTGTGCCTATAATCTCAGCTACTCTGGAGGCTGAGTCAGGAGAATCAGTTGAACTCGGGAGACAGAGGTTGCAGTAAGCTGATTCTACGCCACTGCATTCCAGCCTGGGTGACAGAGGGAGACTCCATCTCAAAAAAAAAAAAAGAAAAGAAAAGAAAAGAAATGTTGGTGAGGAAGTGGGGAAGTAGGAACATTTGTACACTGCTGATGGGAACATGAGATGGTATAGCCAGTATGGAAAACAGTATGGTGGTTCCTCAAAAAATGAACAACAGAATTACCATTTGATGAAGCAATCCTACTTACTGGCATTAGCCCCAAAGAACTGAAGTTGGGGTCTCAAAGGGATATTTGCACACCCATATTCACTGCAGCATTATTCACAGTAGCCAAAAGATGAAGTCAACCTAAGTGTCTGCCAGTGAATAAACAGATAAACAAAAGGTGGTACACACGAATGATGGAATATTATTCAGCATTAAAGAAGAAGGAAATTCTGCCACATGCTACAACATGGATGAATCTTAAAAAACTGTATTAAGGGAAATAAGCCTGTCACAAAAAGATAAATACTGTATGATTCCACTTAGATGAGATATCTAAAGTAGTCAAACTCACAGAAACAGAAAGTAGTACTGTGGTTGCCAGGAGATAAGGGGAGGAAGAAGTGGAGACTTGTTGTTCAGTGGGTGTAGAGTTTCAATTTTATAAGAAAAAAGTTCTAGTGATCTGTTGTACAACGTGAATACAGTTAACATTACTAAACTGTATACTTAAAAATGGTTAAGATTGTAAATTTTGTTACGTGTTTTCTACCAGTTTTTTTGTTTGTTTGTTTGTTTGTTTTTTTTTTTTTTTTTTTTTTTTTTTTTTGAGACGGAGTCTCACTCTGCCGCCCAGGCTGGAGTGCAGTGGCCAGATCTCAGCTCACTGCAAGCTCCGACTCCCGGGTTCATGCCATTCTCCTGCCTCAGCCTCCCGAGTAGTTGGGACTACAGGCACCCACCACTGCGTCCGGCTAGTTTTTTGTATTTTTTTAGTAGAGACGGGGTTTCACCGTGTTAGCCAGGATGGTCTGGATCTCCTGACCTCGTGATCCGCCCGTCTCGGCCTCCCAAAGTGCTGGGATTACAGGCTTGAGCCACCGCGCCCGGCCAGTTTTTTTTTTTTTAATAGAGATGGAGTCTCGCTCTGTTGTCCAGGCTGGAGTGCAGTGGCATAATCTCGGGCCACTGCAACCTCTGACTCCCGGGTTCAAGTGATTATCCTGCCTCAGCCTCCCAAGTAGCTGGGATTACAGGCACCCACCACCATGCCCAGCTAATTTTTTTGTATTTTTAGTAGAGATGGGGTTTCACCATGTTGGATGGAGATCTGTCCATCTCAGCCTCCCAAAGTGCTGGGATTACAGGTGTGAGACACTGAGCCCGGCCCACAATTTTTTTTAAAAAAGCAGTATTACATGTTAGAGTTTTTTGTTTTGTTTTGTTTTTTTAAGACACAGGATCAGGCCAGGCACAGTGTCTCACGCCTGTAATCACAGCACTTTGGGAGGCCAAGGCAGGCAGATCACTTGACGTTAGGAGTCCGAGACCAGCCTGGCCAATATGGCGAAACTTGGTCTCTACTAAAAATACAAAAATTAGCTAGGCGTGATGGTGCACACCGGTAATCCCAGCTACTCGGTAGGCTGAGGCAGGAGGATGGCTTGAACCTGGGAGGTGGAGGTTGCAGTGAGCTGAGATCGTGCCAGTGCATTCCAGCCTGGAGGACAGAGTGAGACCCTGCCTCACAAAAGAAAGAAGAGGAAATAATAAATATGAGGAGAGAAATGGAAGACATGAAAAAAAAAAGACCCAACTTCTAGAGGGGATATGCAGTATCTGAAATGAAAAATACACTGGGCTACTTTGCCTATGGAATAGCCCTGCTCTGCACAAGCAGGAAAGAGAGGAGAAAAGAGAAGAGAGAAGAGAGAGGGGAGGGGAGGGGAGGGGAGGGGAGGGGAGGGGAGGGGAAGGAGGAAGGAAGGAAAGAAAGAAAAGAAAAGGAAGGGGAAGGGAAAGGGAAAGGGAAGGAAGGGAAGAAGGAAGGGATTGACAGCAGGTCAGATATTACAGAAGTGAAGATCAGTGAACAACTGCACAAAATGAAACAGGGAAAAAGACAAAAATTAACAGTACAACAATGACCTGCTGGACAATATGTAATTGGAGACCCAAGAGAAAAAGAACTATTTGTAAGAAATAATGGGTTGGGTAAGGTGGCTCATGCCTGTAATCCCAGCATTTTGGGAGACCAAGGTGGGCGGATCACCGGAGGTCAGGAGTTCCAGACCAGCCTGGCCAACATGGTGAAACCCCGTCTCTACTTAAAAAAAAAAAAAAAAAATTAGCCAGGCGAGGTGGTGGGTGCCTGTAATCCCAGCTACTCCAGAGGCTGAGGGAGGGAGAATCGCTTGAACCCTGGAGGTGGAGGTTGCAGTGAGCCGAGATCATGGCACTGCATTCTAGCCTGGCCAACACAGCAAGACTTTGTCTCAAAAAAAAAAAAAAAAAAAATTCACAAATCAAATCAAAGAAGCTTAGTGATCTCCACAAGCACATCATCATAATTTTTTTTTTTTTTTTTTTTTTTTTTTTTTTTTTTTTGAGATGGAGTCTTTCTCTGTTGCCCAGGCTGGAGTGCAGTGGTGTGATCTTGGCTCCCTGCAAGCTCCGCCTCCCGGGTTCACGCCATTCTCCTGCCTCAGCCTCCCAAGTAGCTGGGACTACAGGCGCCTGCTACCACGCCTGGCTAATTTTTTTGTATTTTTAGTAGAGACGGGGTTTCACCGTGTAGCCAGGATGGTCTCTATCTCCTGACCTCGTGATCCGCCCACCTCGGCCTCCCAAAGTGCTGGGATTACAGGCATGAGTTACCGTGCCCCCCGGTCTCATAATCATTTTTAAAGCCACCAGAAGAAAAATTACATAGGGAAGAACATAAGGATAGCAGCAAACTTCTCATCAGGATGTTTTGTTTTGTTTTTTTAATTGAGACAGGATCATGATCTGTCACCCAGACTTGCCGAGCTCACTGAAGCCTTGAACTCCTGGGCTTAAGCAATTCTCCCACCTCAGCCTCCAGAGTAGCTGGAACTGCAAGTTCAAGCTACTGCTAATTTTTAAGATTTTTTTGTAGAGATGAGATCTTGCTGTGTTTCCTAGGCTGGTCTTAAAGTCCTGGCCTCAAGAGGACCCCCAGCCTCAGCCTCTCAAAGTGCTGAGATTACAGGCATGAACCATTGTGCCCAGCTAGAAATCATCTTTATTTTTATTTATTTATTTTTGAGACACAGTCTCACTCTGTCACCCAGACTGGAGTGCAGTGATGCCATCTTGGCTCACTGCAACCTCTGCCTCCCAGGTGCAAGCACGATTCTCATGCCTCAGCCTCCCAAGTAGCTGGGATTACTGGTGAGCACCACCAAACCCAGCTAATTGTTGTATTTTTAGTAGAGGCGGTGTTTCATCATGTTGGCCAGGCTGGTCTGGAACTCATGACCACAAATGATCCACTTGCCTTGGCCTCCCAAAGTGCTAGGATTACAGGCGTAAGCCACCATGCCCGGCCTAGAAATCATCTTTAAAGTACTGAAGAAAGAAAACTGCGAACCAATATATGGTACGTGATAAATAAATACAATTTTAATTCATCAATTAAAAAATAAAAGTTAAATAATTTTAAAAACTGTGAACCTAGAATTCTATACTTAGCAAAAACATCCTCCCCCAAAATAAAGGCAAAATACTTTTTGAGACAAACAACAGTGGAAAGTATTCATCAACAATCTGCATTATAAGAAATATGAAAGGAATTTCTTCAGGCAGAAGGAAAATATTACCAAAAGGAAATCTGGATCACATGAAAGAATGAAAGCACTGGAAATGACAATATGTGGGTAAATAGAAAAGCCTTTTCTCATTTAAGAAGTATCTTTAAAACATTCCTACTTAATAATCCAGCCATTCCACTGCTAAGTATTTACCCAAGAAAAATGAAAACATATATCCACACAAATACTTGTATGTGAATGTTCACAGCCACTTTATATGTTGCATTCAAAAACTAGAGAACATTCCAAATATCCTTCAATAGGTAAATGAATAAACTGTAGCATATCAATACAATGCGACTGGGTGCAGTGGCTCACGCCTATAATCCCAGCACTTTGGGAGGCCGAGACAGGAGGATTGCTTGAGGCCAGGAGTTTGAAAGTAGCCTGTGCAACACAGTGAGACCCCTGTCTCTATAACAAAATTTAAAAATTAGCCAAGTATGGTGGCCTGTGTGTGTAGCGCCAGCTACTCAGGAGGCTGAGGTGGGAGAATTGCTTGAGCCGAGGTTGAGGCTATGCTGAGCCATGATCATGCCTGCGTGACACAGCAAGACCCTGTCTTTAAAGAAAAAAAACCAGCCGGGTGCGGTGGCTCACGCCTGTAATCCCAGCATTTTGGGAGGCCGAGGCGGGTGGATCATGAGGTCAGGAGTTCCAGACCATCCTGACTAACACGGTGAAACTCCATCTCTACTAAAAATACAAAAAAATTAGCCGGGTGTGGCGGTGTATGCCTGTAGTCCCAGCTACTTGGGAGGCCGAGGCAGGAGAATGGTGTGAACCTGGGAGGCGGAGCTTGCAGTGAGCCGAGATCGTGCCACTGCACTGCCCCTTTTTTGAGACAGCAAGACTCTGTCTCAAAAAAAAAAACCCAAAAAACTCAAAAAACAATGAACCATTATTCAGAAAGATAAAAAACAACAACAAAAAAACTACACATAAAAATGTAGATAAATTTTAAATAATTATACTGAAAGAAGTTAGAACAAAAATAAAAGAGCATATGTTCTATGATTCTATTTATATATAATTCTAGAAAATGTAAATTAATCTCTAAAAATAAAAAGTAGATCAGCAGTTTACAGTGAGTAAGATATTGGGTGGAGAGGAGTGGATTACAAAGGGTCATAGATAACTCATCTATCTCTCACGCCCCAAATATACTACAAAGGGGGGGAAATGTGAGTTATTTTAATTGTGATAATGGCTTCACAGTTGTACACATACGTCAAAACTCATCAAATTTTACAATTTTTTATTTTTATTTTTATTTTTTACTGCTCCTATGGAGTAGGACTACCCCATAGGCTGAGAATAGCCAAATTGTACACTTAAAATAGGTGCAGTTTATGTCCACTATACCTCAATAAAGATATAATTTTAAAAACCCAGGCCAGGTGCAGTGGCTCACGCCTGTAATCCCAGCACTTTGGGAGGCCAAGGTGGGTGGATCACTTGAGGTCAGGAGTTCGAGACCAGCCTGGCCAATATGGTGAAACCCCGTTTCTACTAAAAATATAAAAATTTAGGCCGGGCTCGGTGGCTCAAACCTGTAATGCCAACACTTTGGGAGGCCAAGGCAGGTGGATCACCTTAGGCTAGGAGTTCAAGACCAGCCTGGCCAACATGGTGAAACCCCGTCTCTACTAAAAATATAAAAATTAGCTGGGCGTGGTGGTAGGTGCCTGTAATCCCAGCTACTCAGGAGGCTGAGGCAGGAGAATCACTTGAACTCGGGAGGCAGAGGTTGCAGTGGGCCGAGATCACACTACTACACTCCAGCCTGGGCAACAGAGTGAGACTCTGTCTCAAAAAAACAAAACAAAACAAAAATTAGCTGGGTGTGGTGGTGCATGCCTATAATCCCAGCTACTTGGGAGGCTGAGGAAGAAGAATTGCTTGAACCAGGAGGCAGAGGTTGCAGTGAGGCGAGATCGCACCACTGCACTCCAGCCTACAAGACAGAATAAGACTCAGACTCGGAAAAAAAAAAAAATAGTGTACACATGCACAGAGGGATGCTGAAAATGGGGGTTTTGGATCATATTTAATTTATTTTCTATACTTTTCTCTGTATTTTTTTATGGTAAGAATACATTGTTTTGTTTTTTTGAGAGATGGAGTCTCTCTGTGTCGCCTAGGCTGGAGTGCAGTGGCACCATCTTGGCTCACTGCAACCTCTACCTCCCAGGTTCAAGCGATTCTCCTGCCTCAGATTCCCGAGTAGCTGGGACTACAGGCGTGTGCCACTACTCCCGGCTAATTTTTTATTTTTAGTAGAGACAGGGTTTCACTATGTGTTGGTCAGGCTGGTCTTGAACTCCTGACCTCAGGTGATCCACCCGCCTCGGCCTTCCAAAGTGTTGGGATTACAGGCGTGAGCCACTGCACCTGGCCCCATACATTGTTTTTATAATAGTAATAAAATTAAGCTATCTTCATTGTGAAACTGTAATACATGTTCCCTTGACAAGGGCCTGAAGAATGTAGAGGTCACAGCCAAAGTCAGATGACTAAAGAAGTGACAAAATGAGGCACTGTTACTCCTCCAGTAACTGGTCTCAAATCAGCATTCTGCTGTCAGCATCTGGGAGCAAAACCAGACAGTTCTCCAGACTGCCATACCCTTCCTTTGCTCCAACCTAGCTCCCTGCAACTGCAAGTCACGAAATTCAATGCCTAGATCAATCTTCATTACAGTGTAAAGAAAGCTTACACTGTAAAGAAAGTTACATGCATGTCATAAGGTGATGCAAAAAAAAAAAAAATCTCAGTCTGGCACAAGTTCAAAGCACTTGTCATTACCCTGTTAGTCAGGAAGATCTTCCCCTAGAATACCCTACACTGCTTCTTCCCATCTCCAGGCATAAGCCAAATTCCTCTATTCCCATGTCCTAGACTCCTGGAGAAAACAAGAAAACAAATTTCTTCCTGTCTGAGCTCTGGATTCTGACTTCAACTTCATGCTGCCTTATTGGCGGTCACCTGCCTCTTTAGCTAGGCAGGAAGCCTACCCTTCTCTGTCCACGGCACTCCTCTGACTGCCTTTCTGGGGGCTGCTGGCACTTGTTCCTTGAACACCCATCTCACACCTTGAATTCCAGTCTCCCACACCTGTCTAACCTGGCCGTTTCTGGTGGGCTGGTCTCCAAATCCCTCCACTTAAGAGACCTCCTCCTGGGTTCCCCCCATCTCTACCTTTAAACCAGAGTTAGAAAAATAGTGGGCTGAAGCAGAATTCAGCTGAGATGTGTGTTTAATTTTATTCAGTGCCAATATTAAGAAGTTCTAGAGGCCCAGCACAGTGGCTTAGCCCTGTAATCCCAAGCAGTTTGGGAAGACAAGACAGAAGGATTGCTTGAGGCCAGGAGTTTGAGACCAGCCTGGGCAAAGCAGAGAGACCACATCTCTAAAAATTAGCCAGGCATGGTGGTGCGCACCTGTAGTCCCAGCTACATGGGAGGCTGAAGCTGGAGGACTCCTTGAGTCAGGGAGGTGGAGGCTGCAGTGAGCTATGGTTGTGCCACTGCACTCCAGCCTGGGTGACAGAATGAGACTCAAAAAATAAAAAAAATAATAAAATAATGAAGTTCCGGAGACTGGTTACACAATTTACCTAATGCCATTGAACTGTGCACTTAAAAATGGTTATGAAAGTAAATTTCATGTTATATGTATTTTATCATTTTTTTAAAAAAGTTTTAAATGGCTAAGGTGATAAATTTTATGTTACATGTATGTTACAATTTTTTTTTTTTTTTTTTTTGAGACGGAGTCTCGCTCTGTCGCCCAGGCTGGAGTGCAGTGGCCGGATCTCAGCTCACTGCAAGCTCCACCTCCCGGGTTCACGCCATTCTCCTGCCTCAGCCTCTGGAGTAGCTGGGACTACAGGCACCCGCCACCTCACCCGGCTAGTTTTTTGTATTTTTTTAGTAGAGACGGGGTTTCACCGTGTTAGCCAGGATGGTCTCGATCTCCTGACCTCGTGATCCACCCGTCTGGGCCTCCCAAAGTGCCGGGATTACAGGCTTGAGCCACCGCACCCGGCCTTATTTTACAATTTTTTTAAAACTCAAGATATTTGAAATTTAAAAAATGAGGATTTGTGGCTTTGTTTGAAAAAATCACATCTGATAGCACAAGACCTACATTTTTGCACAACGGTCATCTCTAGTTTACCCCTGACGCTACCACCATACATTCTTTTTTTTTTCCCACTCTGTTTGGCTTCTGGAGCCATATAAGTTTGTGACTCCTGCTCTAAACCCAGTGTCACTTTTCACAGCACAGCCGTCCAACGTTAGCCACCAGCTGGGCTGGCTAAAGGTCTTAGAGGGGATGACACACTCACCTCTCAGCAACGGATGATAAACTCTGACACAACAAAGACTATCCCCAAGAACTCTATGCCAAACCTCACCCAATCACACTACGTCTTTCCCTCTTTTCTCTCCATTTCCCTAATATTGCTCCTCCTTGCTCATCCATGGAGTCTTCTCTATTGATTCCAATTCACAAGGGGTTCTTCCTTCTTTCACATTCTGTAGCACTTGGCATCTGTATTGTTAATTACCTCGTATGTATACATCCTATCTGCTCAATTACACTTCAAGTCCCTCATTCATTCAACAAATATAAAGCAGCTACTCTAGGCCAGACTGTTCCGGGCACCGGGAATAGAGTGGTGAACCAGACAGGCAAGGTCCCTGCCATCAGTGGGCAAACACATACAAATAAGCATCAGATCTCAGACACTGGCCAACGCTTGGGGGAAACGTGAAGCAGGGTAATGATACCGGGAATGACGGTGGAGGAGTGGGATCTATGTTATGAGTAACGACCACCAGTGAAAGCCTCTTTGCAGAGGTAGAATCAGCAAAGACCTGCATGAGAAGACGCCAGCCATGAGAAGACCATGGGGAAAAGCACTCCAGTCAATGGGAACAGCAATTACAGAGACTGGGTTTCAGGAATAGAAACAATTGGTGTGGCTACAGCATAGGAAGTGAGAAAAGACAGTGGTGTAAGATGAGGTCAATGTGGTAAGAAGGAGCTTCAATTCTTTTTTTTTTTCTGAGATGGAGTCTCACTCTGTTGCCCAGGCTGGAGTGCAGTGGTGCGATCTCGGCTCACTGCAACCTTCGCCTCCCGGGTTCAAGCGATTCTCCTGCCTCAGCCTGCTGAGTAGGTGGGACTACAGGCGCGCGCCACCACATCCAGCAAATTTTTTGTATTTTTAGTAGAGACGGGGTTTCACCGTGTTGGCCAGGATGGTCTAGATCTCTTGACCTCGTGGTCAGCCCACCTTGGCCTCCCAAAGTGCTGGGATTACAGGAGTGAGCCACCGCGCCCAGCCCAGAAGGGGCTTCAATTCTATGGATGATCAATAGTCTATATCTTCTAGTATTTTAAGGGCAGGCATTAGAAAAATATATACCATCACCATTTACGTATTTGAAAATGCCCACAGTTACTTTTGATCCCAGTCCTCTTCCTGACAATTACTGGGTGACATCAATATCCCTTTCATTCCTTCAATAAACACTCCTTATTTTTATTTTATTTTACTATTTTTTTTTTGAGATGGAGTTTCACTCTTGTTGCCCAGGCTGGAGCGTAATGGCGCAATCTTGGCTTACTGCAACCTCACCTCCCAGGTTCAAACGATTCTCCTGCCTCAGCCTCCTGAGTAGCTGGGATTACAGGCACCTGCTACGACGCCCAGCTAATTTTTGTATTTTTAGTAGAGACAGGGTTTCAGCATGTTGCCCAGACTGGTCTCAAACTCCAGACCTCAGGTGATCCGCCCGCCTCGGCCTCCCAAAGTGCTGGGATTACAGGCGTGAACCACCGTGCCCAGCCAGCAAACACTTCTTTAGCACGACCTGGCATGGGGAACTGCTCACCCCTTTGATGAAGGTGGGTTTGTCCTTGATGCCAAAATTCCAGAGCATGATATCTCCCCCTTTGGAACCCACAGCCACAGTGCTGGGGTGAGTCGGGTGCCACGCCAAGGATGTAGCCCTCCTGTCAAAGGGGGCAGCCTTTTGTAATATCCGGTAAGAATCCAGAGTGTGCAAAAAGGACTGCTGGAGCCCCTGCCACAGAGAGAAATGAATTAGGTTGAATTAAAACCCAAGTTCTGGGTAAACTGCCAATCTCTGCCTCCTTCATAGATGAGCCCTAGAGCCAAGTCCTCCCACCAAAGGAGAGCTAACCGCCTGCCCTGTGCATGAAAATATTTGCAATGTACATGAACTAATAATCTGGGAAAGCAAAAGGGGCAGAGTGCATTCCAGCTAGGACCTTTACAACATAAGACTTTTTTTAGATGGCTGAGTGCCCAGTAGGCCAGTCACCACAGTCTGGGTGATCGGACCACTCTGACAAGCTGGTGAACCAAGCCATCATCTAATTTGGGAGCATGCAATAGTAAAAATGCACGTGCAAACCCTTGAGGACTTGAGGCAAAAAATGCCTTACCTGCTGGACAGATGGCCAGGAAGCTCTGCCCAGCTTATGCTGGTGGAGGGTCCTGACAATGCTGTGGCATGGCGGCAGGATCTGTGGGCCAGCCAGCCCCGCCCAGAGGCAGTCTGAGTCACCTCTTCTGCTAGGACCTGCCAAGCAGAACAGACATATTTTCCTCTCCAATCTCACGAAAGGTTTTTCTGCTGAATTCCCTGAAAGGAAGCCTTGTTTCATTCGGCATGGCTAATCTCTGTCTCATCATCTCCTGAGGCCTTTCCGTGTCTGTGCGGTCTCACCCAGCACCAGAAATAAAAAAAAAAAATGAGTAGGGATTTGGCCCCTTCCCCAAAACACTCCCCCAAACAGTAAGACTGAAATGAAAGTAAATAATCGTGCAGGGTTCCTGAGACCCCAGCCAAAGAAACACACAAGAATAAAGTACACTGCAGAACTCTTCCCAGTTTGGGCTGCAAAACGAGATGGGACAGGGTCACAATTTTATAAATCACATATAATGCACAATAAAAATATTTTAGGGGAGCATGGCAGAAGTCACCGTTTAGGAAAAGAAGGAATAGGAAGGCCTGGAAATGCTCTTAACTAGGTTACTTCTGGGGAGGTGAGTGAAATTAGAATAGCAATAAAGCAACAACTCCGGATCACCAAACTTGCATTTGAGGACCCAATCACTATAGGTCCGACGTCCTGACAACCAATTCTTTCTTCACATGGACAAAACCCACTTGATTAACAAGCCCCAGCTCCAGTTTTTGAGTGTCTCGAAACTCCTTATAGCCCCAGGTTCAAGCCCCAGTAAACCTCAGAGAATGAGCTTTCTAAGGAGGGAAGGAATTGGGGGCTCTCACAACTGACCACCTAGCACGTGCAGCTAACAAGCGTGACTATGAAATCCAGCACACACAGTGCCAGGAAAGGTAGGATTCTCTGAAGCCGTCCAAACTGTGCAAGAACCCTGCTACAAACAAGGAATCTGACAAGTCCGTGTGTCTGTTGTTACGGAGCTTGTCTGCTTCCTGTCACCTGGCGGGAGAGGTGTTGAAGCCTAAACGCTCTGGTGTCAAAGAACCTGCAGGTAGAATGCACAGCCGGAGGCATCCGTGACCTGCGCCGGCCTCGGGAGCCTCGGAGCACCCATCCCCCGCTGCAGCCTCCTGCGCGAGCACCCCTAAAGGCGGAAATATTCAAGCAGCAGGCACAGGCAGTACCGGAGCCCTTCGCACAGAGCTTCTTGGCCTCGGGCTCCAGCTCCCGGGGACTCCTGCTCCTCTTGTTCCTGGGGCGTAATACAATCTCGGAGGTCTTCTGGGTTTCTGGGCGTTTCTTGGGAGCCATCGCGTCCTCCATGCGAAGGGGTACTGTGCTCTATGCGAAGATCATGGAGGGAGGATTGAGAGACCTCTGGGGAGAAACAAGGCGGGGACTACAAAACTGCGGGGCCACAGGTAGCCGACTAAGCCAACTTCCCGCCAAACATGCCCAGGGCTTGTTCAAACCAGCTCCGAGCTCCGGCCCCACCCGTCTAGGAGACCCCGCCCCTTCCTGGAAGGAGGGGGCGCGGGGAGGGGGCGGTGCCAGCGCTCTCGGGAGGGGCGGGAACTGCGCCAGGGCCTGTGCCAGCCCGGGTCAGCTGACCTGCCCGGAGCAAAGATGGCCCCCGGCTTTATGTTTTATTTTTTCAGCCACAGGGTCTGGCTCTGTCGCCCACGCTGGAGAGCAGTGGCGCGATGATAGGTCAGTGCAGCCTCCACCTCCTGGGCTCAAGCGATCCTCCCACCTCAGCCTCCTAAGTAGATGGGACTACAAGCGTGCGCCACCCCGCCCGGCTAATTTATCTCTCTCTCTCTTTTTCTTTTTTTTTTCTTTTTCTGGAGAGACGGGGTCTCGCTATGTTGTCCAGGCCGGTCTTGAACTCATGGGCTTAAGTGATCATCCAGCCTTGGCCTCCCGACACGAACCCTCCTCAGACGAGGCGCTGCCAGGCCTCTGCGGGTCCGGGGAGGAGGCCTGGTACCAGCCAAGGCCCTGGCTCCCGCCTTGCAACTGGTGATGACTCCCGCTCGGGCTTTGGGATTGGCTGGTAGCTACAGGGTGTAGTTGGGGCGTGGCGGCTTTGTAGAGAGCTAGTGCCTTTCCTAAGTTAGAAGCTGCGCTGTACCAGCGGTCAGCTTTGCAGTCGGAATCCAGAAACTACAGCCCCATCGAATCCAAGCTGCTTCTCTGTGAAGGGAGAATGATTGGAACGCCTTGCCCTTTTTTTTTTCTAGAGACGTCGTCTGTCTTCTGTTACCCAGGCTGGAGTGCAGTGATGTAGTCACTCAAGCTTCACTGATCCTCCCACCTCAGCCTCCCACGTAGGCTTGCAGACCTGCGTCCTCAAGCTTGACTAATTTTTGTATTTTTGTAGAGACAAGGTCTTGCTATGTTTCCCATGTTGGTCTGGACCTCCTGGGCTCAAGTGATCCTCCCACCTCGGCCTCCCAAAGTGCTGGGATTCCAGGCATGAACCACTATGTCTGACCCTCACTGCTTTTTTGTTTGTTTGGTGGTTGGCCGGTTTTTTTTTTTTTTTTTTTAAGACAGGACCTCTCTGTCACCCAGGCTGGAGTGCAGTGGCAGGACGTGGGCTCACTGCAGCCTCGACTTCCTGGGCATCGATCCTCCCACTTCAGCCTCCCGAGTAGCTGGGACTATAGGTGCGTGCCACAACACCCAGCTAGTTTTTGCATTTTTTGTAGATACAGGGTCTTCCTATGTTGCCTAGGCTGGTCTAGAACTCCTGGCATCCATCCATCTCGGTCTGTCAAACTGCTGAGATTACAGGTGTGAGCCACCGTGCCCAGCCTCCTCACTGATTCTTTTTTTTTTTTTTTTTTTGAGACAGAGTCTTGCTCTGTCACCCAAGCTGGAGTGCAGTGGCACAATCTCGGCTCACTGCAGTCTCTGCCTCCCGGATTCAAGCGATTCCCCTGCCTCAACCTCCAGAGCAGCTGGGACTAGAGGCGTGCACCACCACCACACCCAGCTAATTTGTTTGTATTTTAGTAGAGACGGGGTTTCACCATGTTGGCCAGGATGGTCTCAGTCTCCTGACCTCGTGATCTGCCTGCCTCAGCCTCCCAAAGTGCTGGGATTACACCATGCCCAGCCTCTCAGCCTCTCACTGCTTTTAACTAAGACTTGCCTAACCTATTGAGTGTCCACCTAGGAGCAGCCTGGGACAGTGATGGGCCAGAGGGCATGTGGCCAGTGGGACTTAGAACTCCTACGCCCTGGCTTCAGCCAAAGTCCAAGTCTTGAAGGTTCAGAGGTGAGGCCACGCTGTCCTGCCTAGCCTGAGAAGAGACAGTTTGGATGTGCCCTAGTTTCTGCAAAGAGGTAGGCAAAGCCCTTCTGCAAAGGGGTTACTCAGGCACTGCTGGGCCTTTCCTCCACCCACTAAGCCCCCTGCCTGACAGTTTGTGGGGGTGGGAGGAGATATACAAAAATACATTAATGGTAGGCAATTGCGTTGGCTCAAGCCTGTAATCCCAGCACTTTGGGAGCCTAAGGCAGGTGAATCACTTTAGGCCAGGAGTTCAAGACCAGCCTGGCCAACATGGTGAAATCCCGTCTCTACTAAAAATACCATCAGGTGTGATGGTTCACGCCTGTAATCCCAGCGCTTTGGGAGGCCAAAGCGGGCAGATCACTTGAGGTCAGGAGTTCGAGACTAGCTGGACCAACATGGTGAAACCCCATCTCTACTAAAAATACAAAAATTAGCTGGGGCGTGGTGGCAGTCGCCTGTGGTCCCAGCTACTCAGGAGGCTGAGGTAGGAGAATTGCTTGAACCCAGGAGAGGGAGGCTGCAGTGAACCAAGATCATGCCATAGCACTCCAGCCTGGGTGACAGAGCAAGACTCCATCTCAAAAAAATAAAAATAAAAATAAATAAATACAAAAAAAGTAGCTGGGCATCATGGCACGCACCTGTAATCCCAGTTATTCAGGAGGCTGAGGCAGGAGAATCACTTGAACCTGGGAGGCAGAGTTTTCAGTGAGCTGAGATAGCACCACAGCGCTCCAGCCTGGGTTACAGAGTGAGACTCCATCTCAAAATAAGCAAACAAATAATAATAATAATTGTTTAATGCATTAATGGTAGATCCTGCTCTCAAGGATTTTTCAGACAGATAGGGACAGAAGATGTTACCAAAATCAACTCTTGGTCCTGTGTGGTGGCTCATGCTGGTCATCTCAGCACTTTGAGAGGGCACGGGAGTAGGATCACTTCAGCCCAGGAGTTGGAGACCAGCCTCAGCAATACTGAGACCCCTGTCTAAAAAATTAAAAAATACACAACTTAGCTAGGTATGGTAGCACGCGCCTATAGTCCCAACTACTTGGGAGGCTAAGGTGGGAGGATCACTTATGCCCAGGAGTTTGGGACTGCAGTGAGCTATGATTGTGCCACTGCACTCCAGCCTGGATGACAGAGGTTTACCCTGTTTCTAAATAAATAAATAAAAATTGGCCAGGCACGGTGGCTCATGCCTGTCATTCCAGCACTTTGGGAGGCTGAGGCAGCCGGACCACCTGAGGTCGGGAGTTCGAGACCTGCCTGACCAACATGAGAAACCCCGTCTCTAGGAAAAATACCAAATTAGCAGAGCGTGGTGGCACATGCATGTAATCCCAGCTACTCAGGAGGCTGAGGCAGGACAATCGCTTGAACCCAGGAGGTGGAGGTTGCAGTGAGCTGAGATGGTGCGATTGCCCTCCAGCCTGGGCAAGAAGAGCAAAACTGTGTCTCAAAAATAAATAAATAACTAAATAAATAAATAACTAAATAAATAAATAAATAAATATTGGCCGGGCGCAGTGGCTCATGCCTGTAATCCCAGCACTTTGGGAGGCCAAGGTGGGTGGATCACAAGGTCGGGAGATCGAGACCATCCTGGCTAACACGGCAAGACCCCATCTCTGCTAAAAATACAAAAACAATTAGCCAGGCATGGTGGTGGGCACCTGTAGTCCCTGCTACTCGGGAGGCTGAGGCAGGAGAATGGCATGAACCCGGGAGGCGGAGCTTGCAGTGAGCCAAGATCGCACCACTGCACTCCAGCCTGGGCGACAGAGCGAGACTCCATCTCAAATAAATAAATAAATAAATAAAAATTAAATAAGCTCTTGCAATGGAATGAATGCTCCAAAACGTAAATTGGAAGGCCGGTTGCAGTGGCTCATGCCTATAATCCCAACACTTTGGGAGACTGAGGTGGGTAGATCACCTGAGGCCAGGAGTTTGAGACCCACCTGGCCAACATGGTAAAACCCATCTCTACTAAAAATACAAAAATTAGCCAGGCGTGGGGCGCGTGCCTGTCTTCCCAGCTACTCAGGAGACTGAGGCATGAGAATCGCTTGAACCCAGAAGGCAGAGCTTGCAGTAAGCTGAGATCACATCACTGCACTCCAGCTTGGACGACGGAGTGAGACTCTGTCTCAAAAAATAAAAAACTTTTTTAAAAAAGAAAGGGCAGGCCAGGCACGGTGGCTCATGCCTGTAATCCCAGCACTTTGGGAGGCTGAGGCAGGCGGATTACCTGAGATCAGGAGTTCAAGACCAGCCTGGCCAACATGGTGAAACCCTTCATTTATATATACATATAATTTATATAATATATATAATTTATATAATATATATAAATTATATATAAATTAGCTGGGCGTGGTGGCACATGCCTGTAATCCCAGCTACTTGGGAGGCTGAGGCAGGAGAATTGCTTGAGCCCAGGAGAGGGAGGTTGCAGTGAGCCAAGATCGTGCCACTGCACTCCAGCCTGGCTAACAGAGCAAGACTCTGTCTAAAACAAACAAACAAACAAACAAACAAACAAAAATAGAAATGGCTTTACCTGGGAAAGGGGCAAGCTGGGAGCTACTCCTCTGCTAGCCTAGAGCTGTGTTTTCACAGCTGTGTTGCAGAAGCAAACTGTTCTCCCCTCTCTCCTTATTCAGACCAACCAATATGCCAACTCAGACTAACCTGTCCTTCAGCAGGGTGCTCAGTTGTAGGGGATATTGAAGTGTAAGAAATGGACTTTGCCCCTGAAAGATTTACAACCTATTGGGAACAGAAGAAAAACACACGTGAAACAAGTAAAATACTTCAAGATAGGGATATATTTGAAGACTAACTATGCTATGCCAATCAAGGGTTTTTGGTTTTTGGTTTTATAGAAACAGGGTCTCACTATGTTGCCCAGACTGGCCTTGAACTCCTGGGCTCAAGCCATCTTCTAGCCTCAACTTTTCAAATTGCTTTGATTACAGGCATGACCAATTAAGGTTTTTAGATGCACGCAGGAAAGCTAATTCTATGGAGAAAGTAGTACTGTTGTAACTGCCCAAGGGGTTCACTTTGCCCGAGCCGATTCATCAAGACAGGGGAATTGCAATAGGGAAAGAGTAATTCACGCAGAGCCAGCTGTGCGGGATACCGGAGTTTTATTATTACTTAAGTCAGCTTCCCCAAGCATTTGGGGAGCAGAGTTTTTGTTGTTGGTGGTGGTGTTTTGGTTTTTCTGTTGTTTTGTTTTGAGACAGAGTCTCGCTCTGCCACCTAGGCTGGAATGCAGTGGCACAATCTCAGCTCACTGCAGTCTCCACCTCCTGGGCCCAGGGAATTCTCCTGCCTTAGTACCCAGAGTGGCTGGGATTACAGGCATGCGCCACCATGCCCAGCTAATTTTGTATTTTTAGTAGAGATGGGGTTTCACCATGTTGGCCAGGCTGGTCTTGAACTCCTGACCTCAGGTGATCCACCCGCCTCCACTTCCCAAAGTGCTGGGATTACAGGTGTGAGCCACCACGCCCAGTCGGGGAGCAGAGTTTTTAAGAATAACTTGGTGACTGGGGGAAGCCAGTGAGCCAGGAGTACTGACTGGTCAGGGATGAAATCACAGGGAGTTGATGTCTTCTTGCTCTGAGTCAGTTCCTGGGTGGGGGCCACAAGATCAGGTGAGCCAGTTTATCGATCTGGGTGGTGCCAGCTGATCCATCAAGTGCAGGGTCTGCAAACTATCTCAAGCACTGATCTTAGGAGCAGTTTAGGGAGGGTCAAAAGCTTGTAACCGGCCGGGCGCGGTGGCTCAAGCCTGTAATCCCAGCACTTTGGGAGGCCGAGGCGGGCGGATCACAAGGTCAGGAGATCGAGACCACAGTGAAACCCCGTCTCTACTAAAAATACAAAAAATTAGCCGGGCGCGGTGGCGGGCGCCTGTAGTCCCAGCTACTCAGGAGGCTGAGGCAGGAGAATGGCGGGAACCCGGGAGGCGGAGCTTGCAGTGAGCCGAGATCGCGCCACTGCACTCCAGCCTGGGCAACAGTGTGAGACTCCGTCTCAAAAAAAAAAAAAAAAAAAAAAAAAAAGCTTGTAACCTCCAGCTGCATGACTCCTAAACCATAATTATTTCTAATCTTATGGCTAATGTTAGTCCTACAGAAGCAATCTAGTCCCTAGGCAAGCAGGAAGATGGTCTGCTTTGGGAAAGGACTGTTATCATCTTTGTTTTATGTATTGTTTGTTTGTATGTATGTATGTATGTGTTTATTTTTGAGGCAGTCTTGCTCTGTCGCCCAGGCTGGAGTACAGTGGCGCAATCTCTGCCTCTGGGGTTCAAGCAGTTCTCCTGTCTCAGCCTCCCTGGTAGCTAGGACTACAGTCACACGCCACCTTGCTCAGCTAATTTTTATATTTTTAATAGAGACGAGGTTTCACCATATTGGTCAGACTGGTCTCGAACTCCTGACCTCAGGTGATCCACCCACCTTGGCCTCCCAAAGTGCTGGGATTACAAGCATGAGCCACTGTGCCCGGCCATCGTCTTTGTTTCAAACTATAAATTATAAATAAATTTCTCCCAAAGTTAGTTCAGCCTATGCCCAGGAATGAAAAAGGACAGCTTGGAGGTTAAAAGCAAGATGGAGTTGGTTAAGTTAGATCTCTTTCACTGTATCAGTTATAATTTTGCAAAGGCGGTTTCACTGTCTTTGGGAAGACCTCACGGGGAGATGGAATTTTGTGCAGTTTGACTTGAAAAAAGTAGTGTTTGGCTGGGAAAGGGAAAAGAGCCTCCTAGGCAAGGAACAGGAACAGCTTGGTAACATTCAGGAACATGTGTGAGTTCTGAGAAAGGCAATGAAGCCCTGGCATGTGGTAGTGGGCCTGGTACTATCAGCTAGGCCTTGGTGTTCCACTGAAGTGAACAGTTTCACAGTACGTCAACACCAGACAAGGCTACTCTGTGGCCATGATAAACCAAGACAAAAACATCACGGCCAGGCACAGTGGCCACGCCTATAATCCCAGCACTTCAGGAGGTCGAGGTGGGTGGGTCATGAGGTCAGCAGTTCAAGACCAGCCTGGCCAAGATGGTGAAACTGTCTCTACTAAAAATACAAAAATTAGGCGGGCACGATGGCAGTCGCCTGTAATCCCAGCTACTCAGGAGGTTGAGGCAGGAGAATCGCTTGAACTTAGGGGCGGAGGTTGCAGTGAGCTGAAATCACACCACTGCACTCCAGCCTGGGTGACAAAGTGAGACACTGTTTCAAAAAAAAAAAAAAAAAAAAAAAAAAATCACGGCCGGGCGCAGTGGCTCATGCCTATAATCCCAGCACTTTCGGAGGCTGAGGTGGGCAGATCATGAGGTTAGGAGTTCAAGGCCAGCCAGACCAACATGATGAAATCCCATCTGTACTAAAATTACAAAATTTAGCTGGGCGTGGTGGCGTGGGCTTGTAATCCCAGCTACTCAGGAGGCTGAGGCAGGAGAATTGCTTGAACCCAGGAGGCAGAGGTTGCAGTGAGCCGAGATTGTGCAACTACACTCCAGCCTGGGCGACAAAGCAAGACTCTGTCTCAAAAAACAAACAAGAAAATCATCACTCATGTCAGAACACAGGCAAAAATATGGACATTGTCCAAAACACCGAAATGACCAAATATTTCCCTGTTTTCGCCAATGTGATTCACTGCAGCTGCTTTCCCAATCACAACTTTAGTTTTGCTTCTTTCCTCCCACCTTATAGATAACATTTATTAAGGTACAGGATGTGGGAGGACAAAAAAACTTCCTTCTACCTTCTCAGGTTCTGTAGCGGAGACTAAGAATTAAACCGGCCAGGCCGGGCACGGTGGCTCATGCCTGTAATCCCACCCCTTTGGGAGCCTGAGGTGGGTGGATCACCTGAGGTCAGGAATTCGAGACCAGCCTGGTCAACATGGTGAAACCCCATCACTACTAAAAAAAAAAAAAAAAATACAAAAATTAGCCGGGCGTGGTGGGGCGTGCCTGTAATTCCAGCTGCTCGGGAGGTGGAGAAAGGAGAATCGCTTGAACCTGGGAGGCAGAGGTTGCAGTGAGCGGAGATCGTGTCACTGCACTCCAGCCTGGGTGACAAAGTGAGACTCCGTCTCAAAAAAAAAAAAAAGAATTAAACTGGCCATGTGCCATGTGTGGTGGCTCATGCCTGTAATCCCAGCACTTTGAGAGGCTGAGGTGGGAGGTTTGAGCCTAGGAGTTCAAGACTAGCTGGGCAACATAGTGAGACCTCATCTCTACAAAAATAATTTAAAAATTAGCTGACGTGGTGGCGCAAGCCTGTGGTCCCAGATATTTGGGAGGCTGAGGTGGGAGGATTGTTTGAACCTGGGAGGTTGAGGCAGCAGTGAGCTGATGGTGCCATGGCATTCCAGCCTGGGAGACTGAGGCCCTGTCTTAAAAAAAAAAAAAAAAAGAGGCCGGGCGCGGTGGCTCAAGCCTGTAATCCCAGCACTTTGGGAGGCCGAGACGGGCGGATCACGAGGTCAGGAGATCGAGACCATCCTGGCTAACACGGTGAAACCCCGTCTCTACTAAAAAATACAAAAAAATAGCCGGGCGAGGTGGCGGGCGCCTGTAGTCCCAGCTACTCGGGAGGCTGAGGCAGGAGAATGGTCTAAACCCGGGAGGCGGAGCTTGCAGTGAGCTGAGATCCGGCCACTGCACCCCAGCCTGGGCGACAGAGCAAGACTCTGTCTCAAAAAAAAAAAAAAAAAAAAAAGAAAGAAAGAAAGAAAAGAAAAGAAAAAAACCTGATGTAAGACAGATATACAGAAGAAAGGCATACAAATTTTTTTTTTTTTTTTTTTTTTGGGGGGAGACTCTCTCTTGCTCTGTCGCCCAGGCTGGAGTACGGCGGCACAATCTCGGCTCACTGCAACCTCTGCCTCCCGGGTTCAAGCGATTCTCGTGCCTCAGCCTCCCGAGTAGCTGGGACTACAGGCACCCGCCACCACACCAGGCTAATTTTTTTGTATTTTTAGTAGAGATGGGTTTCACCGTGTTTGCCAGGATGGTTTTGATCTCCTGACCTCGTGATCCGCCTGCCTCAGCCTCCCAAAGTGCTGGGATTACAAGTGTGAGCCACCACGCCCAGCCAGGCATACAAATTTTATTTAATATTTTTGTGTGTATACATGGGAGACTTTAGAAAGAAAATGAAGACCCAAAGAAGCTGTTAGGCTCAAAAGCTTATATACCTTTACCTTTTCACACAAAGAACAATCAACTGTGGGCTGGGCTCGGTGTCTCACGTCTGTAATCCCAGCACTTTGGCAGGCGAGGGGGCAGATCACCTGAGTTCAAGACCAGCCTGGCCAACAGGGTGAAACCCTGTCTCTACAAAAATACAAAAATTAGCCAGGCGTGATGGCACATGCCTGTAATCCCAGCTACTTGGGAGGCTGAGGCAGGAGAATCGCTTGAACCCAGAAGGCAGAGGTTGCAGTGAGCCGAGATTGTGCCACTGCACTCCAGACTGGGTGACAGAGGGAGACTGTTTCAAAAAAAAAAAAAAAAAAAGAACAGTTAATTGTTCACAACTGGGCACAGTGGGGATAAGACAAGACAAAGAGGCTTGAACTAGGGGCAGTAAATTGTGAGACAGTGACTAGGAAATAGATGGAGGAAAGTAATGGAAGGTAGGGCTTATTTTAGTAGGTTGGTTTATACAGGTTCTCAGTCTCTTTCTTCCTGGTTTAGGTAAGGAACCTTTCTCATGGGAAATTTTATGACCTCTTTTAGGTAGAAAGGGAGAGGTCAGAGATCCTTTCCTGTATCTGCTGTTTCTCTTGTGCCTTCAGCCCAGTATATAATCAGTATACTAAAGTGGCATATTTTGAGGTGGCATGCTCTGAACCACTTCAGTAACCAATCTTAAGGGCCAGGCACCGTGGCTCACCCCTGTAATCCCAGCACTTTGGGAGGCCGAGGCAGACGGATCACCTGGGGTCAGGAGTTCGAGACCAGCCTGGCCAACATGGCAAAACCCCGTCTCTACTAAAAATACAAAAATTTAGCTGGGTATGGTGGCGCATGCCTGTAATCCTAGCTACTCGGGAGGCTGAGGCAGGAGAATTACTTAAACCCCGGAGGTGGATGTTACAGTGAGCCGAGATCGTGCCACTGCACTCCAGCCTGGGCAACAAGGGCAAAATTCTGTCTTGAAAACGACGACAAAAAAACAATTATAGTATTACCCCCACTTCCTGACAGCCTCCAATTTAGAGCAAAGCCCTGTTTCTTTGACTCTTCCCCAAATCACCCAATGCAAGTCAAATCCTGTAATAAGTCCTTTCTAACACCCTCTTAGACAGATGTCCCATCATTCCCCCAGTACACATTCTCCATTGCAAACAGCAATACACCCCAATTTCAGCTACAGGAGTGTTCCTGGTGGTGTCTGGCTGGGAACAGTGACGTTTATTGGTAGGATAGGAGGCAGCTTGAAGAGATCCTCATATTGAAGATCTTTCAAGAGTCAGAGGGGCTGGCTGGGCACAGAAGCGTGTGCCTGGAGTCCCAGCTGGTCAGGAGGATAAGGCAGGAAAATCACTTGAGCCCAGGAGTTTGAGGCCAGCCTGGGCAACATAGTGAGGCCTCTCTTGCCTCTATTTCTTTTTTTTTTTTTTTTTTTTTTTTTTTTGAGACGGAGTCTCGCTCTGTCGCCCAGGCTGGAGTGCAGTGGCGGGATCTCAGCTCACTGCAAGCTCCGCCTCCCGGGTTCGGGCCATTCTCCTGTCTCAGCCTCCTGAGTAGCTGGGACTACAGGCGCCCGCCACCTCGCCCGGCTAGTTTTTTGTATTTTTTAGTAGAGACGGGGTTTCACCGTGTTAGCCAGGATGGTCTCGATCTCCTGACCTCGTGATCCGCCCGTCTCGGCCTCCCAAAGTGCTGGGATTACAGGCTTGAGCCACCGCGCCCGGCCTTGCCTCTATTTCTTTTAAAAAATGTAAGAGGAGGCCGGCTGCAGTGGCTCACGCCTGTAATCCCAGCACTTTGGGAGGCTGAGGCAGGCGGATCACCTGAAGTCAGGAGTTCAAGACCAGAGGGGCCAACATGGTAAAACCCTGTCTCTACTGAAAATACAAAAATTAGCCAGGCATGGTGGCACATACCTATAGTCCCAGTTATTTGGGAGGCTGAGGCAGAAGAATTGCTTAAACCTGGAAGGTGAAGGTTGCAGTGAACCGAGGTTATACCACTGCACTCCATCCTGGGCGACAGGGTGAGACTCTGTCTCAAAAAAGAAAAAAAAAAAAAAGGCTGGGTGCAGTGGCTCATGCCTGTAGTCCCAGTACTTAGGGAGGCTGAGGCGGGTGGATCATGAGTTCAGGAGATCAAGACCATCCTGGCTAACACTGCGAAACCCCGTCTCTACTAAAAATACAAAAATTAGCTGGGCGTGGTGGCATGTGCCTGTAGTCCCAGCTACTTGGGAGGCTGAGGCAGGAGAATTGCTTGAACCCAGGAGGTGGAGGTTGCAGTGAGCCGAGATGGCACCACTGCACACCAGCCTGGGTGACAGAGCGAGACTCTGTTTGAAAAGAAAAAAAGTAAGAGGGGCCAGATAAAGGGGGTGATTGGATGGCAGGCAGAAGAATCATTAATTCTACTGACATTTATTTAAAATCTACTCTCCTCTTCACTGTTCCAAAGGGAATGCTCAGCCAGGCGCGGTGGTTCACGCCTGTAGTCCCCGCGCTTTGAGAGGCCGAGGCAGGAGGATCACTGGAGCCAGGAGTTCAAGATTACAGTCAACTATGACCGTGCCACTGCATTCCAGCCTGGGTGACAGAGCCAGACTCCTGTCTTTTTATTTTATTTTTTCCTGAGAGACCAGGTCTCATTCTGTCACCCAGACTGGGGTGCAGTGGTGCGATCTCGGCTCACTGCAACCTCCACCTTCCAGGCTCAAGTACTTGTCCCCTGTCAGCCTCCTGAGTAACTGGGACTACAGGCTTGCATATGCCCAGCTAAGTTGTTGTTGTTGTAGAGACAGAGTCTCACCGTGTTGCCCAGGCTGGTCTCGAACTCCTGGGCTCAAGCAATCTGCCCACCTTGGCCTCCCAGAGTGCTGGGATTACAGGTGTGAGCCACTGTGCCTGGCCTAGACTCCTGTCTTTAAAAAAACAAAAACGAAAAAGAAATGCTGAAATGGAAAACACTCTTTGCCCCCAACGGAGTGTGTCTTTTAAGAGTGGGAGACAAGTAAACCTACAACTACAATAGAATGTGATAAGCTTGCTGAAAGAAGAGGCATTGGGGGGCGGGGGGCACAGAAAAGGAGCACTTTAAGTCAGCTTCAAATGGGGTAAAGAATGAACAGTGTTGGCCAGGCACGGTGGCTCACACCTGCAATCCCAGCACTTTGGGAGGCTAAGACAGGAGGATCACTTGAGGCCAGGAGTTCAAGACCAGCCTGGGCAACATAGCAAGACCATGCCTCTACAAAAAAAAAAAAAAAAAATACTGGGGCATGGTGGCTTGCACCTGTAGTTTCAGCTACTGGGAATGCTGAGGTGGAGGGATCACTTGAGTTCAAGGCTGTAGTGAGCTGCGATTGTGCCACTGCACTCCAGCCTGCGCAACAGAGACAGACCCTGTCTCAGAAAAAATAAATAAATAAAAAGAAAGGGCCGGGCGCGGTGGCTCACGCCTAATCCCAGCACTTTGGGAGGCCGAGGCGGGCGGATCACAAGGTCAGGAGATCGAGACCATCCTGGCTAACACGGTGAAACCCCGTCTCTACTAAAAATACAAAAAATTAGCCGGGCGCGGTTGTGGGCGCCTGTAGTCCCAGCTACTCGGGAGGCTGAGGCAGGAGAATGGCGTGAACCCGGGAGGCGGAGCTTGCAGTGAGCCGAGATCTCGCCACTGCACTCCAGCCTGGGCGACAGAGCGAAACTCCGTCTCAAAAAAAAAAAAAAAAAAAAGAAAGAAAGAAAAAAGAAAAGACAGTGTCAAGGAGGTCTTCCCAGAGAAGGTGACACTTAAGCTGAATCTTGAGAGATTGAGCCAGCGGGAGTGGGAGGGCGTTGCAGGCAGAGGGAGCAGGAAATGCATGGGCAGGGAGGCCACCTCTAGCTATAATGGATTTATGAGAACAGGAAATGTCCTGCTTAATGCCACGTTTTCCCAGAATCCATTTTTAGGACTGGAGAGGTTTTCCATGGTGGATAGAAAGAACGATGTGCGGGCCGGGCACGTTAGCTCACACCTGTAATCCCAGCACTTTGGGAGGCCGAGATGGGTGGATCACTTGACGTCAGGAGTTCGAGACCAGCCTGGCCAACATGGCAACACCCCATCTCTACTAAAAATACAAAACTTAGGCGTGGTAAACCTGTAATCCCAGCTACTTGGGAGGTGAAGGCAGGAGAATCACTTGAACTTGGGAGGCGGCGGTTACAGTGAGCCGAGATCGTGCCACTGGACTCCAGCCTGGGCGACAGAGGGAGACCATCTCAAAAAAAAAAAAAAAAAAGCGCCATGTTTGAGCAGGGGAGACCTGCCTTGCACACTCCTGTAAAGCGCTTTGTTTCAGGCTGTGCTTTGAGGCATCTTAACTAACCCCAGGCTTTACTTTGGCTCCCTTTGCTACACAGCAAAACAACTTCCTAGGGGCTTAAAGTCATCCATTCCCATCTGATGAGCCCTCAGATGCAGGGTGGACACAAAATTTTAATACTTTATTTATTTATTTATTTATTTATTTATTTATTGAGATAAGGTCTCACTCTGTTGCCCAGGCTGCAGGCTGGAGTGCAGTGGCATGATCATAGCTCACTGAAGCCTCAACCTGTTGGGCTCTGGTGATCCTCCCACCTCAGCCTCCCCAGTAGCTGGGACCACAGGCATGAGCCACCACACCCAGTTGATTTTTGTATTTTTTGTAGAGACAGAGTTTTGCTATGTTGCCCAGGCTGGTCTCCAACTCCTGAGCTCAAGCGATCCTCGATCCTCCCGCCTTGGCTTCCCAAAGTGCTGGAATTACAGGTGTGAGCCCCCATGCCTGACCTGATACCTACTTTTTGATGCTGCTAATCTGATAGTGAAGAGGATGGGGCGGCCCTGCTCTGCTTTCTTGCCATGCAGAGACCACGTCATAAAGCCCTGTTTACAGACGTTTTGCTCCTGTCTGTGACACTACTTCGACCTAAGGCATCACAAGGCAACTCACTGAAAAGCTGCTGGGGATAGCAAATCAAGGTCTCAGGTTCACTCACACTGGAAGCTGGGCAGACCATGAGCATGACCCTAAATAATGCCAGTTTCTTTGATCTGCAAAACAATATTTGGCTTTGTCGGGGTGTTTTCTAGAACAGGTAACATAGCACAGTGGAAAGAGCATTGGACTTGGGCTATGGGATTTTGGGTTCATCCTTTCAGTTTTCTAGGCTTTAGTTTCCTCATCTTAAAATGAAAGGGGAGGGACTAGATGGTCCCTTGGATCCCTTCCAGTTTTGGGACCTGTGGATTTCATGATTTGCTGTAAAAGCAGCAGAAGTCTGTTTTTTTGTTTTGTTTTGTTTTGTTTTGAGATGGAGTCTAGCTCTGTTGCCAGGGTGGAGTGCAGTGTTGCCATCTCGGTTCACTGCAACCTCTGCCTCCGGGTTCAAGCAATTCTCCTGCCTCCCGAGTAGCTGGGATTACAGGCACGTACCACCACACCCAGCTAATTTTTGTATTTTTAGTAGAGATGGGGTTTCTCCATGTTGGTCAGGCTGGTCTCGAGCTCCCGATCTCAGGTTATCCGCCTGCCTTGGCCTCCCCAAGTGCTGAGATTACAGTATGAGCCACCGTGCCCCGCCTAGCAGCAGAAGTCTTTCAACTCCAGGCTCCCTCTGGGAAATTTCCATTTCGTGGGATGAATTTTCCTGGTGCAGGCTAATACACAACTCTGATTCCGTTCAAGTGGTCTGTGGATCCAAACGCTTTGCTGAGTCTGCAAAACTATGCATAATCCACACAGATGATGTATGTGAGCTTCCCGCACAGTCACTGCATCCAGTGGTTTGCAAATAACAGCCTCAAGGATTCTGCAGAATTTGCAGCAAACTGAAGATGAAATTCCTCCTCAAGGCTTGGAAACAGACTGAATACAGGCATCCGGAGTCCTTGCTGCTTGGCATCTCCAACACATATTTAAATGCCCTAACAGGAGAAAATCCGTAACAGTGCTGACTGAAGGCAGGAGTCCCACACTCTGGGAGCAGCAATCAGTGTCAAAAACACAATTTTGGGGCTGGACACAGTGGCTGATGGCTGTAATCCCAGCACTTTGGGAGGCTGAGGTGGACGGATCACTTGAGGTGAGGAGTTTGAGACCAGCCTGACCGACAGGGCGAAACCCCATCTCCATTAAAAATACAAAAATGAGGCCGGGTGCGGTGGCTCATGCCTGTAATCCCAGCACTTTGGGAGGCCAAGGCGGGCAGATCACCTGAGGTCAGGAGTTTAAGATCAGCCTGGCCCAAACGGTGAAACCCCGTCTCTACTAAAAATACAAAAATTAGCCAGGCATGGTGGCACATGCCTGTAGTCCCAGTTACTCACAAGAGTGAGGCAGTAGAATTGCTTGAACCTGGGAGGCAGAGGTTGCAGTTGGCTGAGATGGTGCTACTGCACTCCAGGCTGGGTGACACAGTAAGACGACTGTCTCAAACAAAACAAAAACAACAACTATACATATATATGTGTATATATATATAAATTTGGATAGCAATGGAAGTATCAGACAGCTTCATAAATACCAGAAAACAAAACAAAACACACACTTACACCCACATCCACACTCACACACACACACACTCAAGCTTCAAGCGGGCACGATGGCACATGCCTGTAATCCCAGCACTTTGGGGGGCTGACATGGGTGGATCCCTTGAGGTCAGGAGTTCAAGACAAGCCTGACCAAAATGGTGAAACCCCATCTCTACTAAAAATACAAAAATTAACCGGGTGTGGTGGTGGGCGCCTGTAATCCCAGCTACTCAGGAGGCTGAGGCAGGAGAATCACTTGAACCCGGGAGGCAGAGGTTGCAGTGAGCTGAGATCGCGCCACTGCACTCCAGCCTGGATGACAGAGCAAGACTCTGTCTCAAAAAACAAAAACAAACAAACAAAAAACAAAAAACAAAAACACAAAAATTAGCTGGGTGTGGGGGGATGTGTTTGTAGTCCCAGATACACAGTTGGCTGAGGCAGAAGAATTGCTTGAACCCAGGAGGCAGAGGTTGCAGTGGGCCGAGATCGCGCTACTGCACCCCAGGCTGGGCGACACAATAAGACTATCTCAAACAAAACAAAAACAACAACTATATATATATGTATGTGTGTGTGTGTGTGTGTGTGTGTGTGTGTGTATATATATTTGGATAACGATGGAAGTGTCAGACAGCTTCATAAATACCAAAAAACAAAACAAGAAAAACACACACCCACACCCACACACACACACACATACGCACTCAAGCCTCAAGTGGGCACGGTGGCGCACGCCTGTAATCCCAGCACTTTGGGAGGCCAAGGTGGGTGGATCCCTTGAGGTCAGGAGTTTGAGACAAGCCTGGCCAATATGGTGAAACTCCATCTCTACTAAAAATACAAAAATTAACCGGGCATGGTGGTACGCCTATAATCCCAGCTATTCAGGATGCTGAGGCAGGAGAATCATTTGAACTCGGGAGGCAGAAGTTGCACTGAGCTGAGATCGCGCCACTGCACTCCAGCCCAGGCGACAGAGCGAGACTCTGTCTCAAAAAAAAAAAAAAAAAATTAGCCCAGCGTGGTGGTCTGTGCCTGTATTTCCAACTACTTGGGAAGCTAAGGTGGGAGGATCAATGCCCAGGAAGTTGAGGCTCCAGTGAGCTGAGATCAAACTACTACATTCCAGCCTGGGTGACAGAAACCCTGTCCAAAAAAAAAAACGAAACAAAAACCCAAACCCAAGCCTCACCTCTGTTTTTATATACGGGGGATGAGGCACCATCCACACACTAAATCAATATCATGTCATAAAATACCGTATGTACAGAATGCCAGGTAACTTCTCTAGGCAGCCAGATTTGCACAGCAATCACCAGAGTGCTGAAATAATACATGTGAAAGTGTTGTGTAAATTGTAAAGTGTTCTGCAAATAGACATTGTGATATAATCTCCTGGGGGTATGTTAGTTACTAATAAGGTCTGATGATGGTGGTGAACAAGCCCTTTGCTGTTCTCAGAAGTCCTCAGTGATTAGAAAACCATCGTAGAAAGAACTGGAACTCCAGAATCAGAAACCAGGGTTTTGAGTTCTGCTAGATCCTTCCTCTCACTGTTCTCATGCCAAAGGTCTCTTCCAAGGACAGCAAAAATCCCAAGTGGCAGAAATAAAAATGATTCTGTCTGTGTTACAGCCAAGCTAGTTCCCTATGGGTGGATGAGTCACGTGTGAGCAGGGCTGGGAGAACTATACTTACATTCCTTTACATTTCCCTCTTCCCACCCTCTTTCCCACTGCCCTGCGTTGTCTCCTGTCCCTATGACAAAAAACTTGCTCAAGAAACCCCAGCTTAGTTTCTCTATGGGGAGGAAGGTGGCAAGCTACCTGGGTAGCTGTGGCTCTTATTGGTGAAGCCCATGGCCCGGTGGGGTGGTATCTTTGTACAGATCCACACGCGTCCTCCCCTGTGCTCCAAACTCTGAGTGCACATCCCCAAAGACATTTTTTTTTTTTTTTTTTGAGATGGAGTTTCGCTCTTGTTGCCCAGGCTGGAGTGTAATGGCACGATCTTAGCTCACCACAACCTCCGCCTCCCAGGTTCAAGCAATTTTCCTGCCTCAGCCTCCTGAGTAGCTGGGATTACAGGTATGCACCACCACATCCAGGTAATTTTGTATTTTTAGTAGAGATGGGGTTTCACCATGTTGGCCAGGCTGGTCTCGGACTCCTGACTTCAAGTGATCTACCCACCTCGGCCTCCCAAAGTGCTGGGATTACAGGCGTGGGCCACTGCGCCTGGCCTCCCCTTCATACTTGACTATCCCTGTGTCATAAGGGCTCAGAATCTGAGGGTTTTGTCATAATTATACACAGTCTAGAAGACCAAGCCACATTTGGGTTGGCAGCATTTAGGCTGCCAGGCCATCCTGCAAAGAGGCATATTTGTGCTAGATGAAGAAATAGGAAAAGCTGCCTGCTTTTTAAGCTCAGGAAGCATTTTATAAGATTTCCAAAGCTAACAGCTGCGGCCTCCTCTAGCTCCTCTAGCTGGGTTGACTGGCAGTCCCTAAAAAGATATGTCCATATCCTAATCCCCAGAACCTGTGGATGTTATTCTATGTGGAAAAAGGATCTTTTTGGATATAATTAAAGGTTTGTTCTTGGCAGGTGCAGTGGCTCACGCCTGTAATCTTAGGACTTTGGGAGGCCAAGGCGAGGGGGATCACCTGAGGTCAGGAGTTCTAGGTCAGCCTGGCCAACATGATGAAACCCTGTTGCTACTAAAACTACGAAAATTAGCTGGGTGTGGTGGCGGGTGCCTGTAATCCCAGCTACTTGGGAGGCTGAGGCAGGAAAATTGCTGGAACCTGGGAGGCAGTGGTTGTAGTAAGCTGAGATTGTGCCACTGCACTCCATCCATGTCAAAAAAAAAAAAAAAGTTTGTTTGTTTGTCTGTTCAAGACAGGGTCTCAATCTGTCACCCAAGCAGAGTGCAGTGACGTGAACATGGCTCACTGCAACCTCAAACTCCTGAGCTCCTGAGTAGCTCAAACTATGGCCACCTGCCATCACACCCAGCTAATTTGTATATTTTTTGTAGCGACAGTATCTCACTGTGTTGCCCAGGTGGGTCTCCAATTCCTGGGCTCAAGCAATCTACCCACATCAGCTTCCCAAAGTGCTGGGATCACAGGCTTGAGGCACTGCACCCAACCTAATTAAGCATTTTTTTTTTTTTTTTTTGAGACAGAGTCTCGCTCTGTCGCCGGGGCTGGAGCGCAGTGGCCGGATCTCAGCTCACTGCAAGCTCCGCCTCCCGGGTTTACGCCATTCTCCTGCCTCAGCCTACTGTGTAGCTGGGACTACAGGCGCCCGCCACCTCGCCCGGCTAGTTTTTTGTATTTTTTTAGTAGAGACGGGGTTTCACCGTGTTCGCCAGGATGGTCTCGATCTCCTGACCTCGTGATCCGCCCGTCTTGGCCTCCCAAAGTGCTGGGATTACAGGCTTGAGCCACCGCGCCCGGCCAATTAAGCATTTTTAAGTGAGGTGATCATCCCGGATTATCCAGTTACCTTAAATCCAATGGCAAGTGTCCTAATAAGAGTGAGGCACATCAGCCTGGCATGGTGGCTCACACCTGTAATCCAAGCACTTTGGAGGCTGAGGCAGGCAGATCACTTGACCTCAGGAGTTCAACACCAGCCTGGTTAACATGCTGAAACCCTGTCTCTACTAAAAATACAAAAATTAGCCGGGTGTGGTGGTGCATGCCTGTAATCCCAGCCACTCAGGAGGCTGAGGCACAAGAATCGCTCGAACCGGGGGAGCAGAGGTTGCAGTGAGCCAAGCTCGCACCACTGCACTCCAGACTGGGCGACAGAGCAAGACTTCGTCTCAAAATAATAATAATAAAAAAAAAAGGCCAGGCGTGGTGGCTCACGCCTGTAATCCCAGCACTTTGGGAGGCTGAGGTGGGGGGATCACGAGGTCAGGAGATTGAGACCATCCTGGCTAATATGGTGAAAAACAAAATACAAAAACTTAGCTGGGCATGGTGGTGGGCACCTGTAGTCCCAGCTACTCGGGAGGCTGAGGCAGTAGAATGCAGTGAACCTGGGAGGTGGAGTTTGCAGTGAGCCGAGATTGCGCCACTGCACTCCAGCCTGGGGGACAGAGCGAGACTCCATCTCAAAAAAAAAAAAAAAAAGAAAGAAAGAAAGCAAAGAAAAAAGTGAAGCACACACCGAAAAGAGTAAGGCAAGCCAGCATGGTGGCCCATGCCTGTTGTCCCAGTTACTTGGGAAGCTGAGGTGGGAGGATCTCTTGAGCCCAGGAGTTCAAGACCAGCCTAGGCAATACAGTGAGACCTCATCTCTAAAAACAAAAACAAACAAAAGAGTGAAGCAGAAGGAGGCCAGATACAGAGAAATAGATGCACAGAGGAGGAGATCCTGGGAAAATGGAGGCAGAGATTGGAATGACAGGCTGTAAGCCAAGGGATGCTAAAGATTGCTGGCAGCCACAAAAACTAGGAGAGAGGCAAGGAAAGATTCAAGGCTTGGTGCAGTGGCTCACGCCTGTAATCCCAGCAGTTTAGGAGGCTGAGGCTGGAGGATCACTTGAGGCCAGGAAGTTAAAGACCATCCTGGTCAACATCTCTACAAAAACTAAAAAAAAATTATCCAGGCATGGCAGTGCATACCTGTAGTCTCAGCTACCAGGGAGGCTGAAGTAGGAGGATGCCTTGAATTTGAGGCTGCAGTGAGCTGTGATCATGCCACTGCACTCCAGCCTGGATGACAGAACAAGATCCTATCTCAAAAAAAAAAAAAAAAAAAAAAAGAAAGAAAAATTCTTCCCCAGAGCCTGGGGAAAGAGTGTGGCCCTGCTAACACTTCAATTTTGGATTTCTGGCCTCCAAAACTATGAGAGAATATATTTCTGTTGTTTGAAGTCACTCATTTGCAGTAATTGGTTACAGCCACCCTGGGAAACAAATACACCTCGTAACCAGCCCTCACTTCCCCATTTCCTAGATGTGTCCCTCTGCAAATCGTAGCCCCTCTCTGATTTTCAGTTTCCTGCTTTGTAAAACGGGGAGAGTAAGTCCTACTCTGCCAGGTCGTTGTAAGGCCGTGGTGACAGAGTGCTGAGCGGAATGACAGATGTACCACAGACAAGACTTAATGCGTGAGTTCCCATCTTCCCCCTTCTCCACCCTGGTCCAACCTCACCTCCGGCACACAGCTCCCACTGCAAGGCTGAGGAGCAGGGTTCCTATACCTTTTCCTGGGTCTCAGGCTCATTGGTAATGTCCAGAATAGTGCATGGCCCTGCCTTCTTGACAAATCCTCCCAGACATCTCATCAGCATCTCAAATCCAAAGTGTCCAAAAGTGAACTATTGATCTTTTGCTCTTTTTCTGTCTCTTTCACAGTTTCCCTCGTCTCAATAAATGGTATTTTCAGGTAGCTAAACATCTGGACATCATTATTGCCTTTTTTTTTTTTGAGACAGAGTCTCGCTCTGTTGCCCAGGGTGGAGTGCAGTGGCCAGATCTCAGCTCACTGCAAGCTCTGCCTCCCGGGTTTACACCATTCTCCTGCCTCAGCCTCCCAAGTAGCTGGGATTACGGGCATGCACCACCACACCCAGTTATTATTATTATTATTTTTTTGAGATTCAGCCTTGCTCTGTTGCCCAGGCTGGAGTGCAATGGCGCAATCTCGGCTCACTGCAACCTCCGCATCCTGGGTTCAAGCAATTCTCCTGCCTCAGCCTCCCAAGTAGCTGGGATTACAGATGTTCATCACCATGCCCTGCTAATTTTTGTATTTTTAGTAGAGACAGGGTTTCACCATGTTAACCGGACTGGTCTGGAACTCCTGACCTCAGGTGATCCACCCGCCTCGGCCTCCCAAAGTGTTGGGATTACAGGTGTGAGCCACCACGTCTGGCTTTGGCTAATTTTTGTATTTTTAGTAGAGATGGAGTTTCACTATGTTAGTCAGGCTGGCGTCAAACTGACCTCAGGTGATCTGCCCTCGTTGGCCTCCCAAAGTGCTGGGATTACAGGAGTGAGCCACCTTGCCCGGACCCATGCACGTCTCATACCTCCACGGCTACCACCCTGGAACAAGTCACCCTGTTCATCTTATGTGGTCATCTCACCCCTGTACCATCTATCGCAGGTACCTCTTAATTGATTTCCCTGCTTTTTCTCTCTCTCCAATCCATGAGTCAGGCCAGTTTTGTGTAAGGGGCAGATAGTAAATATTTTAGGTTGTCTGAGCCATATGATTTCTGTTGCAACTACGGTACTAACTCTGCCATTGTGGTGTGAAAACAGCCAAAGGCAGTTTATAAATAAATGAGTGTGGCTGTGTTCCAATCCAACTTTATTTATAGATGCCGAAATTTGAATTTCCTATAACCTTTGTGTGTCACAAAATAGTCTTCTTTTTATTATTATTTTTTCATCCATTTAAAATGGTAAAAACCGGCCCAGGGCAGTGGCTCATGCCTGTAATCCCAACACTTTGGGAAGCCAAGGCAGGAGGATCACTTGAGCCCAGGAGTTCGAGACCAGCTTGAGGATCACAGGGAGACTTCGTCTCCATAGAAAAAAAAGAATAAAAGTAAAAACCACTCTTAGTTGTGGGCCATACAGGCCATGGTTTGCTAATTCCTTGCTCTAATCCATTCCTCATGCAACATCCAAAAAGGCCATTCAGTTCCCTCCTCCGCTTAAATCCCTCCAAGGGCCTCCTCCTGCATTTGAAACAAAACTCACAAAGCCTGGTAGTGTCCGGGTGCTGCCTGCCTCTCCCACCTCATTCTGGGCCTCTCACCCGCTCATTCACCGTGCCCTGCCCACTCCACCCTTCTGTCCCAGAAGGTCAAGTTCTCATGTAAGGATCTTTACATACATGTCTTCAGTTGTTCTGCCTGGAATGCCGTTCCTTAGGTCCCCTCTTCACCTTTTTAACTTCCATTTGTCTTTTGGGTCTTTTTGGGTGGAGGCGTAAACTCCCTGAAGCCACACTTCCACTATTCTTTTCCAGCACACTGTCCTTTTTTTTTTTTTTTTTTTCCTTCAAACAGTCATGACAATTGGTAATGATGTTTTTGAAACTTTATTTGATTTCAGTGGAAAATTCCACAAAGTTAGGCATCTTGTCTGCTTTCTTTTTTTGTCTTGAGACGGAGTCTCGCTCTGTCACCCAGCCTGGAGTGCAGTGGCGCAATCTCAGCTCACTGCCACCTCTGCCTCCCGGGTTCAAGCAATTCTCCTGCCTCGGTCTCTCGAGTAGCTGGGACTACAGGCGTGCACCACAATGCCCGGATAATTTTTGTATTTTTAGTAGAGATGGGGTTTCACCATGTTGGTCAGGCTGGCCTTGAACTCTTGACTTCAAGTGATCCGCCTGCCTTGGCCTCCTAAAATGCTTGGATTACAAGTGTGAGCCACCATGCCTGGCCTGCTTTCTTTGAATTAAGGACTGAGCACCCAGCCTGGTACTGGGCACACAACGGGTGTTCCCTGAAAACCTATGAAATGAATGGATCTGCCACGAGGAACTCCTCATTCACCGGCAAGGAGACCCCAGTGGAAGGGCCCAGGGTAGGCTTCCGGAGCACCAGGGTAGGCTTCCGGAGGAGGAGCCTCCCGGCCGACACAGCTGAAACCCGGAGTACACAATGGCAACTCCTGGGGCGTCTCCTGCCAACGCAGGGACCAGCTAGAGAATCTGCCTGGGGCAATGGCAGATTCCTGGAACTACTGGTTCCTCCCCTGTTTAGACTATATAGGGTAACTTAATTTTTTTTCTCTTAATAGGGTAACTTCCTGACCCTGGAGAAGCTTTCTCTATAGGCTGCACTCTCGAAACCTGCAATTCATTTTCACCTGAGCACCATCGGTCTGCCTTGCTATCCACAAACAGCCTCCCCGACTGAGGTTAACTGCTCTTAATAGCTGGGACCAGTCTTTACGTGGGACTGCCTGAGCTCTGAAAAACATAGCTGTGAAATTAGAATACTTTACTCAGCTGCCTGTCAGGAATGCTGGGGCAATGTCCAGAGGCCACGGAGGGAAGCTCACAAAGCAGCATCCAGAGGAGACAGCCCTGCCTACAGCACTCGGCCAGCTCTGATCTACTCTCGGCAGGGTGGCCAGAGTTATCGTTAAAAAGGGGAAATCTAGGCCGGGCGCGGTGGCTCAAGCCTGTAATCCCAGTACTTTGGGAGGCCGAGGCGGGTGGATCACGAAGTCAGGAGATCGAGACCATCCTGGCTAACATGGTGAAACCCCGTCTCTACTAAAAAATACAAAAAAACTAGCCGGGCGTGGTGGCGGGCGCCTGTAGTCCCAGCTACTCGGAGGCTGAGGCAGGAGAATGGCGTAAACCCGGGAGGCGGAGCTTGCAGTGAGCCGAGATCGCGCCACTGCACTCCAGCCTGGGTGACACAGCGAGACTCCGTCTCAAAAAAAAAAAAAAAAAAAAGGGGAAATCTGCTAATAGCATTAGGAGATATACCTAATGTAAATGACGAGTTAATGGGTGCAGCACACCAACATGGCACATGTATACATATGTAACAAACCTGCACGTTGTGCACATGTACCCTAGAACTTAAAGTATAAAAGAATAATAATAATAATAACAAAAAAAGGGGAAATCTGGCTGGGCGTGGTGGCTCATGCCTGTAATCCCAGTTGGGAGGCAGAGGTGGGTGGATCACGAGGTCAGGATTTCAAGACCTGCCTGGCCAAGATGGTGAAACCCTGTCTCTACTAAAATTACAAAAA